>NC_091456.1:49943816-50658816 GCF_027789765.1 Dendropsophus ebraccatus | reverse complement strand
TGCACATGCGCAGTACACAGTGACGGAGCCTCCAGTGTAAGTGAACCAGACGGACTCCGTCGGTTCACTTCAATGTTAAGGAGGTGCCGTATAGTGTCTGTGTGTGTGTCGTGAAATGACGTCACACACAGACACTATAAACATGGCAGCCCCCTGTGCAAACATTAATTTGATAAAAACACCCAAGCCTTATGTAAAAAAAAAAAAAAAAAAATACAACACACTTATTTTTTCTTATCACCTTTTATTAAAAATGTTTTCAAAAATGTGACACTGTCCCTTTAAGCATTACCCAAGTATAGAATGGCGCTGGCATGGGGAAGTCAGTGCCTGGTTCCCCCGTACAGCACTGTTCTATTCACGGGTACCAGGTCGGGGTTCAAGCCCTGGAGGTGGGCCTGCTTGCCCCCAGTGGAAGGAAACCAATGGAGTCGCGTCATAGAAGGGCAGGGGTTTCCTCCCTTCAACCCCGTGCTTCAACCCCGACCTGGTACCCGTGAATGGAACGGCACCATACGCCGTAAAGCGAATGTACCTGATGGTACATTCACTATAACATGACCATACTTATATAGAATGCATGTTTTCTCGAGGGGATAAAGCCCTTGCAAGACACATTTTGTGGCAACTTATAGTCCAGAGAACTAGAGGATTTGGCATGTTGAAATCTAGCATGCACTGCTGTTCTCTCCACCAACATCTGACTTTAGGGGAAAGTTTGGAGACCCCTATACACAATGGATGATCTGCTCATCCCGACCTTAAAGGAGTACTCCAGAAAAAATATTTTTCTTTTAAATCAACTGGTGCCAGAAAGTTATAAAGATGTGTAATTTACTTCTATTTAAAAATATCATGTTTTCCCATACTTATAAACTACTATATGTCCTGCAGGAAATGTTTTATTTTCAGTCTGACACAGCGCTCTCTGCTGACATCTCTGGCCAAAGCAGGAACTCTGTATCGGTTTTCTATGAATCCCTATAGAAAACCTCTCCTGCCCTGGACAGTTCCTGTCTCGTCCAGAGATGTCAGCAGAGAGCACTGTGTCAGGCTGAAAATAAAACAACATTTACTGCAGGACATCCAGAAGCTAAAAAGTATGGGAAGACTTGAGATTTTTATATAGAAGTAAATTACAAATATATATATAACTTTCTGACACCAGTTGATTTGAAAGACAAAGATTTTCGCTGAACAACCCCTTTAATAACAAAACAACAAACATTAGAATGCCATGCATAACAAGCATTTTCTGTTGTCTTCTTTAAATGTGTAACATTTAACATATGTGTTGCTGTCCAACGTTCTGGATCCCTATTGAAAAGCCTAAGGGGGAGATTTATCAAAGGGTGTAAAATTTAGACTGGTGCAAACTTGCCACAGAAACCAATCACAGCTCCTCTTTTCTTTCACCAGAGCTGGAAGCTGAGCTGTGATTGGTTGCTGTGGGCAGTTTGCACCAGTCTAAAATTTAAACCCTTTGATAAATCTCCCCCTAAGGGTTTACACATCCCCATTGGCATGCAATAGAATATTTCCATTGTGAAATTTTGCCTCCGCTGCAATTCTGCTGTGGAAACAAGTGGCATGTCATCTATGTCGGATGGCACCGACAAGGATTATCCTCATTGAATAGCAATGGAACAAATTTTTATTCAAATATGCTGTGAAAAATGCCAGAAAAAATGTACATTACAAATCTTATAGGTCCCAATGCATATATATGTGAGAGCTCCCAGTGCATATATATGTGAGAGTTCCCAGTGCATATAGCACATATATATGTGAGAGGTCCCAGTGCATATAGCACATATATATGTGAGAGGTCCCAGTGCATATAGCACATATATATGTGAGAGGTCCCAGTGCATATAGCACATATATATGTGAGAGGTCCCAGTGCATATAGCAAATATATATGTGAGAGGTCCCAGTGCATATAGAGCATATATATGTGAGAGGTCCCAGTGCATATAGCACATATATATGTGAGAGGTCCCAGTGCATATTGCACATATATATGTGAGAGCTCCCAGTGCATATATATGTGATAGGTCCCGGCGATGCACATATATATGTGAGAGGTCCCAGTGCATATAGCACATATATATGTGAGAGGTCCCAGTGCATATAGCACATATATATGTGAGAGGTCCCAGTGCATATAGTGCATATATATGTGAGAGGTCCCAGTGCATATAGCACATATATATGTGAGAGGTCCCAGTGCATATAGCACATATATATGTGAGAGGTCCCAGTGCATATAGTGCATATATATGTGAGAGGTCCCAGTGCATATAGCACATATATATGTGAGAGGTCCCAGTGCATATTGCACATATATATGTGAGAGCTCCCAGTGCATATATATGTGAGAGTTCCCAGTGCATATATATGTGATAGGTCCCGGCGATGCACATATATATGTGAGAGGTCCCAGTGCATATAGCACATATATATGTGAGAGGTCCCAGTGCATATAGCACATATATATGTGAGAGGTCCCAGTGCATATAGTGCATATATATGTGAGAGGTCCCAGTGCATATAGCACATATATATGTGAGAGGTCCCAGTGCATATTGCACATATATATGTGAGAGGTCCCAGTGCATATAGTGCATATATATGTGAGAGGTCCCAGTGCATATAGCACATATATATGTGAGAGGTCCCAGTGCATATAGCACATATATATGTGAGAGGTCCCAGTGCATATTGCACATATATATGTGAGAGGTCCCAGTGCATATAGCACATATATATGTGAGAGGTCCCAGTGCATATAGCACATATATATATGTGAGAGGTCCCAGTGCATATAGCACATATATATGTGAGAGGTCCCAGTGCATATAGCACATATATATGAGAGGTCCCAGTGCATATAGCACATATATGTGATAGCTCCCAGTGCATATATATGTGAGAGGTCCCAGTGCATATAGCACATATATATGTGAGAGGTCCCAGTGCATATAGCACATATATATGTGAGAGGTCCCAGTGCATATAGCACATATATATGTGAGAGGTCCCAGTGCATATTGCACATATATATGTGAGAGGTCCCAGTGCATATAGCACACATATATGTGAGAGGTCCCAGTGCATATAGCACATATATATGTGAGAGGTCCCAGTGCATATAGCACATATATATGTGAGAGGTCCCAGTGCATATAGCGCATATATATGTGAGAGGTCCCAGTGCATATAGCACATATATATGTGAGAGGTCCCAGTGCATATTGCACATATATATGTGAGAGGTCCCAGTGCATATAGCACATATATATGTGAGAGGTCCCAGTGCATATTGCACATATATATGTGAGAGTTCCCAGTGCATATAGCACATATATATGTGAGAGGTCCCAGTGCATATAGCACATATATATGTGAGAGGTCCCAGTGCATATAGCACATATATATGTGAGAGGTCCCAGTGCATATAGCACATATATATGTGAGAGGTCCCAGTGCATATAGCACATATATGTGATAGCTCCCAGTGCATATAGCGCATATATATGTGAGAGGTCCCAGTGCATATAGCACATATATATGTGAGAGGTCCCAGTGCATATAGCACATATATGTGATAGCTCCCAGTGCATATAGCGCATATATATGTGAGAGGTCCCAGTGCATATAGCGCATATATATGTGAGAGGTCCCAGTGCACATATTAAATTGACCCATTAACCCCCATATCTCTGATGGAGGCAGACGTGTGTCATTTTGTCCACCATTTGGAATATAGTTGGTGGGTCTGCTTGATGGAATAGTGCTGTCCTCCACACTATGCCATTGAGCCAGTTGCAACAAAAGGATGTATACCACACAGTATGTGTCCTTTTACTATAGGACAAAGTGGCTTGGTCATAAGCATATGTCGGACACACTTATTGGGGGGGATTTATCAATGTGTTCCCCTAGCGTATGCCATGAAAAAAGGGCAGATTCACTGCTTACCTAATGGACTGGGGGGTAGGGTTGTCACCTCCTCACGTGCCTGATTTATAAAGGTTTATGCTTGGAAAGGTGTACCTTTTAGTGCAATGGAGGGCACAAGGCCTGCTGGCTGTACTATGAGGCGTGCGCCTCTTAGTAAATCCAGGCCGGGGAAAAGGGGGCAGGGCTTTATTTGTGAGTGGCGTGCTGGTCTGCCAGTCTTGATAAATGTCCCCCATTGTGTTTTGCATAATGCAGTGTAAAACTAGATTTATTCTGAAAAAAGAATGCTCTGTGGATTATTGACATGTATCTCTTCTTTTTGTTTTATTTTCAGGTATTATTTTTAAGGTTCCATCTTATTTGAATTTCTCATGCATAACAAGTTAAATACAAGCAAACAAACAAGTGTACCACACAGCATAGTTAACCTCTCAGGGAAGAAGGCGTGCATGAGGAAGCATAACTTAAGTCAAATTCTTGAGGAGAAAATATTGAGCAGCGCGGTATCTCCAGTATTATCCATGCTCGTGAGAGTTGTAGGTAAACAAGTTAGTAGAGAACATCATGCCTGAGCAAAAAAATAAAATAAAATAAAGAAAGTAAAAGTTTGCCTGTGGGTTCATATGTGCTCCCGTGGTTTTCAAACAGCTGTGGGTCTCCTGGGTTAGCAGCATGGTGAGTTAGCATTAGGGTCACCACTAACTTCTTGGTACCATGACATATGGTAAAAAATATCGGTAAAATTTGTCTTTCTTAACCCTTGTCTTCTTGAGAATAGCTGATTCCACCCAGTCTATCCTGAAGAGGAGGGATGATGGGATGGTACATTGGAGGAAATATTTGGTCATGTACATGTGCTTAGTGTAGTTCTCGGAATGGAAAAACCTGCAGGGATTATACTTAATATATATAAAGGGTGTAATATAGATAGGTATCAGAGAATGCGTCTTTCATGTCCTTACCTGTGGAGTATTTGGATTACCCAAAGAGGGTGATATATATGTTTTTTAATATATCAGGATGTACCTTGCTTGCTTCATAAGAACTACTGTGGAACATTTTGGTAATATACCATTACAGGTTTGATTGTGAATGGGTTAAATGTATCCAGTGATCTGTTTTATTTCAATTGTTAATTGGTAGAGATGAGGGAACCTTGAGCACGCTTGGGTTTGTCTGAACCTGAGAGTGCAGCATATGATTACTGGTGGCTGAAGTTGGATGCCGCCCTAGAGAGTCCTGGAAACAAGGATATAGCATATGGCCTCTGACTGTATCCATGCTTAGGGTTGCATCCACCTGTAATCGAATGCTTCATGCTCAGTTTTGGACAAACCCAAGCAGGCTCCAAGTTTGTTGATCTCTATTGATTGCTAAATATCTACTATTATTGACATCCTTATATTTTCTGTGGCAGAGGAACTCAAATGGGTACAGTGTTATAGCCTGAGGCAAGGCACATCAGTGCCCACCTCCTCACTCGGCCTGTGGAAATAAAAGAATGGTGATGCATCACTGCTCCAAAGAGAACGTGAAGTTCACATTAAGGCCGAGTTCACACTACATAAAAAACATGGCCATATTTCATAACAACGGCCGTATTTGCGCAAACAATTGTTATGAAATACGGACGTGTTTTTTACGTAGTGTGAACATGGCTTTAAAGTCTATAAGGGTAGTGGTGTCTTTAGGAGACAAGGAGGCACACTTTCTGGACACATTCCTTCAGTAGATCCTATTGCTGCACATTTACTGGTAGGTCTTTGCTACTGCTTACATAGTGTTCCTTCATTTCTGGAGTCCATTAACTCTTGTTCTGCCTGAGAGTAGCCACATAATCCTTTTAGTGCCAGCAGGTAGATGTGTTTCCCAGTGCCCTAGAGCCACATAGCTTTTTGTATGAAAATCCTTCCATTGACTTATTAAGGCACTGCTGCTATTTCAAGTGTTCTGCCTATTTCCACTGTTGGAGCTGTCTTTCATCCAACACCCTTCAGTCCAAAAGTACGAGATGTTCGCTTGTTCATGTTCACTTTAAGAACGTGGAAGCATATTAAATAATCCTCATTGTGTTCCTATTTCTGTTTGTTCTGTATCATTTGACTTGACCAAAGCAAGTACTGTAGTAACACTCTACAGTATCTGGATGGACTGGTGCAGTGCCTATTTGGGGAGAGCCAGCTGCATAATATATAACATTTATGGCTTCTATTTATATCTTTATAGACAGACCCATGGAACTTACATTAAGGAGAAACATCCTGTACCTGCTGATCATTATGTTTGTTCCACATTTCCTCCACATGGGTGGCTGTAAAGGAAGGACTGTCTGGTATGTCTTTATAGACTGGAGTTACATGATGCCATCTACTATTTGTGTGAAACGTCTCAATGATATTTTAGTTCTGAACCAAGCAAAGGTCTAAATGCTCCTCCATTTCTAAAATTTACCTCCAATAATGTGTGCCTTATAACAAATACACGGAAAAAATGGGCATGGTCAGTGACTTTCTTGGCCAGTCATGCACTTTATCATGACAAGACTTATGAACTGGCATTGTATATAAATAAATTACATATAATTGTGTCATTTATGCGTCCAGATTTCTTTTATTTGTTACACAAAATCACCATTTTTTTTAGTGTTTGGGTACATTCACATGTACCATATCGCAGTGGATTTTATGCTGCATGCAATAGCCTGTGACACTCCATTCTTGCAGCAGATTTTTATTCTGCTGTGAAAACCATAGGCCTGCAAAACCTAAGATATCTTGCTGCTGTGATGTGAAAAAATGAAAAAGCAGTCATACTCACCTGTCTTTGCTCCCCTGTTGCCCTTTGGTGCCTTCTCCAGGTCTCTGTTCACTGACATCTCGTTCAGCCAATCACTGTGCTGTCCCTCCGCAGCCAGTGGTTGGCTGAGCAGGCTGCCACCAGGTGGGGACCCGAAACAGCGATAAAGGGCATTAGGGGAAAGCAGAGAGGTAAGTATGGCTGCTTTATTGTCTTTTTCACATCACAGCAGCAAAATGTTTTAGATTTTAGAAGCCTATGGACTCCAGTCTTGCAGTGGAATTAAAATCTGCTGCAAGAATATCGCAGCGGATAGGACTGCTAGAAACGTGTGACAATACCATAAAGGGGAAAAAAGTCTAGTCCAGTCGATCAGTTAGAGGCTATGTTCACACATAGTTTTTAGACCTCATTTTGAGGCAAGAATGTGACATTAAAACTAACATTCAAGGCATTTTTTCCCCCAATGCATTACAGTGAATTCAATGGGAAAATGTCTGTCAATTTACATAGGCCGTTACTGCTCCCAAAGTGGTATTAAATTAGACAGTGGCACAATTCGCTTAAAACTGATGTTTATGTAAATCAAGCAATTTTTTGTGCATCAAAAAGAATATCTAAATTTACTGTGTGAACCTTTTTAGTTGTCTCATCATAAATGTATATAATGTAGCTAATGATCTTGCTGCTTAAGCTAACATCAATTCCAACTAGAGGGAGCTAAAATATAGATTAGTAGGCCAGCGCTTGCCCAATTCTATTTGCCTCTTCCATATGTTTACCTGACGCTTGCATATTTGCATAGGTTAAATATCCAATAACACAGTCTTCTTGGCATGTAAATTGGCAGTAATATACCACGGCTGTAAATTATTTCAAATACACAGAGCGCATTCTCATTCTCATTCTCATTCTCATTCCTAGTTCTGCAGCAATGCATTTAGATCTATTCTGTTTTTCTAGTGTAGTTTATCACCAACCAGTCATCATAGAAGTTTGGAGAGGCCAGACAGCTTTTGGGTTTAAATACTGGAAAGAAAGTGATATAGCAGTCTATATATCCTACAATGTAATCTACTTTAATTGTTTGGAGATATGATTGAAGCAGGAAACATCTGTGTAATCCACATGAGCTCCTATTTTTCAAAGCAATTTCAATATGTTTGCTTTAATTAAATTTGTGGAGCATGTGACAATGCATTAACGTGCTGAGTGGCAAATCAAAATCTCCATATGCAAGTGAAAACAGTCAAATCGGAGCTCTAGCCCAAATGTGGGTTATCGGTGGTAGGTATAGCATGCTGGGAGTAGTTGTACAGCAGCTGAAGAACCACTCAGATTATGATCATCTATTTTACATCTACCTATTTTGGAATTTTAAAATGGAAAAATAAAATATATTGTACTGTGTTAGGGTGGTATTACACGGGCCGATGGGGGCCTGATAATACCTGTAAACAAGCAGCGATCTGCCAGATCATCACTCGTTTACTGGACCTATTACACGGCCCGATAATCGTTAAACAAGGGCTGCAGGGACATCCTTACCAATGTCCTTGCAGCCCTTGCTTAACTACATACATTACCTATCCACGTTCCAGGGCTGCTAATGCGGTCTTCTTCTCCACGGGTCCCGCGCGCTCTAGTTTCAGAGTGGCCTGTGAGCTGACAGGCCGCTCAACCAATCACAGGCCGGGACCGACAGCCGACAGGCCACTTTGAAGCTAGAGTGCGCAGGACCCGGGGAGAAAAAGACCGCAGCAGCAGCCCTGGAACGTGGATAGGTAATGTATATGGTCAGTCGCCGGCCGCGCACCGCTACTAGGTAGGTCGTAAATCTTCCACCCTCACTGAAATCTTTGCAAACTCCTTAGACTGACCCATTGAAGTCTTGGCTTAGGGCAGTGCTTCTCAATTTCAGTCCTCAGGCCTCACCAACAGGTCATGTTTTGAGGCTATCCCATAGAAAGAACAGCTGTGATAATACCTGATGCACGGAGTATAATTATATCACCTGTGAAATACTAAGGAAATCCTCAAAACATGACCTGTTTATGAGGCCTGAGGACTGGAATTGAGAAGCACTGGCTTAGGGTGATAACCACCAAGCATTGTGAATTGTACCAATCTTGAAGAGCCTCATCCAAGTAAGGCTAGGTTCACATTGCGTTTTTGCTGTTCGTTTAACATATCCATATTATGGAGAAAAACCGATGAAAAACGGAAGGTAAGGACTGATCCAGTTGTATGCCATCCGTCAGCATCTTTCTGCACCATTTCTCCTCCAGGGCGATCACCTCCAGGCCCTTTTAAAGGTATTTTCCAGCATTAGAAAAAAATGGCCACCTTCTTCCAGGTCGACTCTTGTCTCCAGTTCAGGTGTGGTTTGCAATTAAGCTCCATTCACTTCAATGGAACTGAGTTGCAAAACTCCACCTAAACTGAAGATGATTGGTATTGTCTCTGGAAGAAAGTGGCGATGTTTTTCTAACTGTGGATAACCCATTTAATACTACAACATCTAGGGAACTAACTGCAGCCAACCCCCTCTTTCATACTGCTAATGGACCCCATTTAGCCTTCTAGCACACCGGACTGCCTTGTGCGTGAGTGGCAATAATAATATAAGGATATCCACTGTTGCTGTGAAAAATTTAGGACATATTAACATTTTGTTATTTTTGCAATTTGACTTAAACCAACACATAAAATGTATTTTTTTGTAGCATATGCATTTTCTATAATTTGGATGCAAAAATAGTCTCACCGTCTTAAAGTGGAATGAGTCCCTGGAGCTAAATAAACTGTGAGCAGGATTTAAAAGCGGCTCTAGGCCAAAAAAATTGAAACACTAATTTAAAATTGGAAACATCATTTACTGCAGCAGAAGCAACATATGTTGTACTGCATAAGAATAAATCAAACCCAATCCACTGCTAACAAAGGCATATCAATATGCTTAGCAGTAGACTACTGTTGATTAAAAAGCTCACTAGGGGAGACACAAGCACATATCCGCTGGGTGTGCAGGCTTCACACATTATGCACTCAACTGAATTTTGGAGGGAGGAATGATAACCAAGCTCATCTCATTCCCTGTTTCTGTAGCCATTCACCGCCTTTTAATGTTATTGTTATGAGGGAGCCTGTCAGGGTACTGCAGTCACAGAGCTTTTATATATGATAATGAGCCAGCAAAGAAGAAAAAATACACAATCCACTTAGTGCGGGAGTGGGATTCTACGAGTTGTTGTGAAATGAGCTGTTATATTTTTTCATACCAGCTCATTTATCCTTTAACTCATAAGAAGCGGGGTTATGGTGGTACAGGGCAATAATACAGGTTTTTTTTCTAAGGCCAAATGTGGTGTAAATACTATATAGGGTCTTTCATAAATGACACTATGACACTCACATTAACATATGAGCGTGGATGTAGAAGAAGGAACACTCCGGAGCATTGTTGCATTGCTTCGCAGTTCTAAATCTTGTGCTTAGGTTTAATGCATTTCATCAGATATAATATAATCACATGTAATACTTTGAGGCCATGTTCATACACTGTCAAAACGGACGACCGTCATGTAACAAAAAATAACAGCTTCTTTTTTTGAAAAACAGCATTATACCTGTCTTAAGGCTGAATGTGGTATTACACTTTAACTCCATTTACTTCAATGGAACTAAGCTACGAAACCCACACCCAAACTGAGGGCAGGAGTTGTGCTTTTTCTAAGAGAAAGTGGCTATGTTTTTCTAAGCCTGAACAAACCCTTTAACCATTGAGTGACAGCTGCAGTCTAGAATATTGCAAACAACCCTATGTATTGCTTTGTACTACAGCTGTAGCTCCATAGTTAAAGGGGTAGTGCACCAAAAAAATTTTTCTTTCAAATCAACTGCTGCCATGAAGTGCCAGAGATTTGTAATTTATTTCTATTAAAAAATCTCAAGCCTTCCAGTACTTATCAGCTGCTGTGTGTCCAGCAGGAAGTGGTGTTTTCTTTCCTGTCTGACACAGTGCTCTCTGTTGCCATGTCAGGAACTGTCCAGAGAAGGAGCAAATCAGCATAGAAAACCTCTCCTGCTCTCCAGACTGGAAATAATACCATTTCCTGCTGGGCATACAGCAGCTGATAAGTACTGGAAGGCTTGAGCTTTTTTAATAGAAGTAAATTACAAATCTCTGGCACTTCATGGCAGCAGTTGATTTGAAAGAAAATAATTTTTGGTGCACTACTCCTTTAAAATCAATTTTTAGTGCTACAAAAAGTTGTCGTGTAGACCAGACCAAACCACTTATTATTAACCTTAGTGACTGTGATTTCTATACATTTATGTCCTAATTGCTAGGGTGAGAATGCTAGAGTAGGATCATGTCTTTGAGGACACCCTAACATGGTGACTCTTTGATCAAATAGTTTGGTAAGATCTAATTAAAAAAAAAAATCTATGGAGTATGTACAGTAAGCACTTGCACCTGTGGGTTGCTTTTGCACCTTCTGTGTTTTTTTTTTTTTTGTCTCTACTTTAACCACAAGCAGCATGAAACCTACAGTGTGAACAGAGGCATTGGGGGTGCTGCCAATTTCATTTATGTCTCTGTTGTATATGGGGGCTGTGGCTACCCATTGTTGGATTGCACTCCACCCATGCCCTGTGGGCGCTATAAACAGAGATTAGTTGGATCCTATCTTCCCAGTTTGTGGGCTTAAAGTCGTTATCCAGCGCTACAAAAACATGGCCATGTCTCTGAGGACACCTTAACGTAGTGACATGGTACACTCTGACCAAATAGTTTGCTAAGATCCTCTTTTAATATCTATAGAGCAGGTTTTTATTGTGTGTATGCCAGGGGGAGTATGTATGGTAAGCACTTGCACCTGCAGGTTGCTGTTGCACCTTCTGTTTTATATTTATGTCCTAATTGTTTATGTACCACTCATGCACCTAGTCCACTATTTATTGGCATATATGTCTTAGGTTCCCCACAGATGAGTTTATGTATATTTTGCTGTTGATATTATGACTGTCAGTCAGGGACTGACTCTGGGTCTGAGGGCCCAGATCGCTAACTGATCATCAGACCAGACTTGAAATCATAATATATATGGCAAAATGCACGTTCTAGAGGTCAAACTCCCTTTCTGAAGAGCCCCTATACTTCTCCAAGCCATTGCATCCAATAGCAACCTAACCGTTTCAGCTATTTCCTGCATTATCACATACATAAAAACCAAACCACAAATCAGCATAACAATATTAAAATATCAAATTCATTTAAAAGGTTTACAGGCATAAAATATTACACACGGGACAGTCAAGTCACTTGATGAAAAATAAAGCTAAGCTAAGTATACTGCAATATATTTCATTTGTGGATATTTATTACAGAATTTTACAAATGATATTTCTAATGAAGCATGGGTTCATAGAAACCTGGAATATCTACAGCAGAATAATGGGCACAGCTGAGGAAGTGCCGACATAACACTTTTTCCACTTCTGCTCATCATAGCTTTTTTTCCAACAAACTTTTGAACATCTTTCTTCGCCACTTTTCCATCTTCCTTCCATCCTGCATGGTAGCAGCCCTCATTCCGTATACTGACGTCTCCCTGTTTTCTGTGCTGTTGTCTCTCTGATCCCACAGTTGCAGTAAATGAAGCATGCCTAACACGGATATTATGAAAATGTAAAGTTTGCTTATGTAATGACTATAACAGTTGTCTGGTAAATAAAAGCAGCCCGGCACACCAGGGAATTATAAATGAGCCCATAATTAGGACATGTTTGTATCTTTTCTGCCTTGGGCAATGTCTTTTCTTGCAGTTCCCAATGTGTTAGCCATTCTGCAAAACTGCTGTTACCATAGGATTTAAGCAGTTGTGAAAAAAAATTAAATCTCCTATAAAACATTTATGTTAAGCGTAAAGGAAATACAACTAGTTTCTTTAAACAAAATTTGAAATCTTAGTATTGTGGCGTTCTCTTACCAGCAGGAGGTGGCCTATTGCTGGCTTCCGATCTTAATATAAAATTCAGTCCAAATTAGAGTCAAAAAATGTTTGTGTGAATATAGTGAATTACATGGCGACACAAAGGGAGTGATGAATTATGACATCAGTGACATTACTAAACTTGGTGGCCATAAATGAATACATCATGATTAGCATCAGGACAGCAATAACTAGCACTGGAGCTCCTTCACCCTACGGGACTGTTCAATGCTGATTTATTACTTCCTATGGAATAAAATGTCACAAGCCAACAACATATTTAACTGCAAAATAAACAAATCTGGGTGCTGCTAATGCATCATGTTTGTCAGTCCCGACCAAAGAAAATTTCCTGAAATGAGCTGCATCACATTTAGGCATGTGTATAATGTTCTTTTTTCCAAACATTTATTTTATTTTCAAATTTTCCACATAACATTGGCGCAGTATACTCTGGCTGCAAATGTAGGTGAAATAAACTTCACAGTAATATACATAGTATAGTGTCAGATACACAACAATCTGTCAAGGGTCAACAAAGACTGCTTCAACAACAACAAAAAGAAAAAATGACCCCTCCCCTCCCGCCACCCCACACCCAACAACCCCCCCTTCCCTCCCCTACTCGCAGGAATAGGACCCTTCATACATCATCCACCTGTACAAGCGCCATGAATTCAGATTTTAAGGGCCCCCAAGGTACCCGCTATGTCTGCTTTAAGGTACCACATGGTGTTACGGAAAGGGTACATTACTTTCCCAATCTCCGACTGGTCCAGAAAAGTCTCAATGAATGTTCTCCATTTTTTTAAAAATGGTTTCGCCCTTTGTTCCCGAGCTGGCTCAGCATCTAGCTGGTCCATGAGCAAATAACGCTTCATTTGGTTAAGGACTGACTCTATAGAGGGCATATCCCCTGTAAGCCACCTAGCCAGGAGGCACCGTTTTGCTACCAATACCCAGATATGCATCAGGTGTGTGATCTCAGCATCAGGAGGAGGGATATGTAAGATAACTAGGTGGGGGGTGAGAGGGCAAGATATATGTAATTTATTTTTCAGCCAGTTCAGTAAGGTCGTCCAGAAGGACTGAACTACTGGACAAGAGTACAAGCCATGCTCTAGATCTGTACCCACCTCCCCACACTTTGGACACGCTGTGATTCTATCCGGATGGGACAGAGTCCTGGGAATGGTGAAACCGTAGGTTTCATGATGCATAATACGAAACTGGGATTCCCTCCATTGCTCCGAAACAATAATAGATCTAATAAGATTCCAACCTTTGAGGGCATTAGTTACTAGATCTTCCATGGGCCATTTTCTGTCCCAGTATCGTAACACAGAAGACTCCACCCTCTTAGTGGCAGACTCTCTAGGAGTCATATACAAGGCAGAAAGAGAATGCAGGGGCGTTGAGGTCGTGACATAAATAGAGATAGAGTTTGCAGAGAGTTCAGTAGTAAGATTCCGCAGTCGGGAACTTAGAAAGCTGTGGATCTGATTATAGGCTAGAAAATGTCCAGGTCCCAGATCATATTTCGCCTGGAGCTCTGGAAAGGTCAAGTACCTTTTCTCAGTGGTGCATACGAGATCAGAGACCCGCAATATCCCCTTGGCCCTCCATAAGGTGAAGAGTGTATTATGGCGTCCCTGCAGAAATGCCGGCTGATGCCACAGATCAAGAAATGCGCTTACCTGCCAGGGTAGCCCCAGAAGAGAGCGGGCAATCTGCCAAGCCTTTATAGAGTCTCATAATACCAGATTTAATTTGATGTCACGGGGCAGCTCTCAATACTTGGTATGAAGAAGACTATTCAAGGACCAGGGGTGAGCTAAGTGGGATTCCAGGGCATAATTGGAGTAAGTGCTAGACCCCCGTAACCAGTCTAGGCCATGTCTCATAAGGCAGGCCAGATTATATAAGCGGACATCTGGTACATTAAGTCCCCCTTTATCCTTAGGAAGCATTAGTTTTTTGTGACCTATTCTTGGTCTCCTGGAGGACCATATAAATTTGTGTATAGCCACCGTGATAAGGGTCACATCTGTATGTTTCAATAAAAGTGCAATGGTCTGTAGTGGGTACAGTAACTTAGCAAATCCCATCATCTTAACTAGAGCCACCCTGGCAAACAGCGAGAGGGGTAAATTGGACCATCTTTGCAGATCTGATCTGACTTTTCGGATTATGGGGGGAAAATTAAGGGAATATAAGGAACTCGACGTGGTACCAACCTTTATTCCCAGATAGGTGATGTGGTGTCTAGTGGATTGTATCGGAAGGGCCAAGGGGAGTCTGGAATCAACACAATGCCCGTGGGAGAGATCTAAAAGGTTGCTCTTCTCCACGTTGACCTTAAAGCCTGACTGTAGGACAAAGTCTGTCAGATACTGAAAGACAGTGGTCAAGTCTGTATTGGAGTTGTTAAGAAAAACCAACAGGTCATCCGCGAAAAGAGCAATTCGTACCTCACACGGTCCCACCTTCACCCCCTCGATATCCGTGGCTTTCTGTATCTTACGAGACAATGGCTCAATGGCCATATTAAATAACAGGGGGGAGAGGGGACACCCCTGCCGCGTCCCTCTCTGCAGTGGGAAAGCGGCAGACAGAAATCCCGGGGTATGAATTCGGGCTGCAGGGGAAGCATACAAAGATTTTATATACTCTAGAAAAGGTCCAGCAAAGCCCATTTCCGATAGAACCCTAAGCATCCATCCCCAGCTCACGCTGTCAAAAGCTTTTTCCGCGTCAATAGAAAGCAGAGCTGGGGATGGATGCAAATGGGGCCTCCTTGCTACCTCGTCCAACACCACCATTACCCTCCGCACATTCATGACCGCCGAACGGCCTCTAACAAATCCCACCTGGGCCGGAGATATAAGGTCTGGGAGGATGGATGCCAGTCTATCGGCCATTATTTTAGATACCAGTTTGACGTCCAAGTTCATCAAGGAAATTGGACGGTAAGAGGCAGGAGAGTGTGGATCTTTCCCAGGTTTCAACAATAGCTTAATATAGGCGGTGTTGGAGGAGCCAGGGATAGGAACCCCCTCTAAATAAGTAGAGAAAAGAGACATTAATGCAGGGGAAATTATCAGACCCTGCGGAGTAGTTAAACCATCAATCTGGTCCTCCATGTTATGTACCCATGTCTCTATCTCATCTAGGCGTTCGCCTTGCTGTTTCACTTCAGCCTGGAGCTGGTTAAATTGGCGCGCTATGGTGGATGCTAATGTCTCCTGCAGCTCTGGGGCTAAGCGCTTGGCCACCTCACCTGCCAGCAGCACATAGTCCACTTGCATCGGGATCACCTCTTCCCCGCTGTCTGATACACGGTTAGTGGATCGGTTAGGAGAGGCCGTTCTCTGTGCTGCGTTATGGCTGGCCTCCGCCATGACAGTCTCCTCACAGAGGGCCAGATTTTTCACGGAGCCGCGGGTTTTCGGACCCGTAGATTGGAGAAAACGCTCCATTATGATCACCGGGAGTGAAGACACACTTGTTACCGGCAATCGGGCTGTGGTGCGGGTAGGAGCAGCTGTACAACAGGCTTTGGGCGCGGAGCTGAGCTGAGGTCTAACCTGTCCTCACCGCATGGCGCCGGAATCGGAAGCCGTGTATAATGTTCTTCAAGTGAAATCAGGACAGTCCCTGATTTATATTAGTGATGAGAGGATATATTCTGATTAGGATGAATTGATTATAGTGATGGTAAGCTGTGGAATACAGACATAAGTAACAGAGGAATAACTGTAACTTCTGGGCCCCAATTCAAAAGCCATTACACCTACCATATACTACTTGTACTAGTTTTGGCCCTGTGAGGTGACTGAGACCGCTGTTGTACACTATTGTAGCTGTTAGCTGTTTTATTGTGATTCATTTAAAGTTTGGTTCTGGCGAACCCGAACTTTACGGCAAAGTTCGGCAAACCTGACGAGCTGAACTTTTGAAAAGTTTACTCATTTCTATTTACATGTTTGTGATTTTAGGATTTTCCTATGAATGGTGTACCAATCTCACTCCTGGACCCTCATTAATATAGACCATTTATGGTGCAACCAGAAGCTATGTTCACATATAGTGTTTTCGTCAGTCTTTTTTCAACCAAAACCAGAAGTGGTTTGAAAACACAGAAGCTGATCAGATCTTTCTAGTATAATTTTGCCCTGTCAGTTCCACTGCAGATTTTGCTTGGAAAAAATAAATAAAATAAAACTGACCAAAGGACGGATGGAAATACAATATGTGAATAATTGAGAATGATTGAACAGTCCCTAGTAACAATATTTTTTTATTGAGCACAAGCAACACCATTTAGGACTAGATTGGCCAGGAGAAGTGGCCATTCCATCCGTGAAACATTACTTTTGTTCAATAAATTTTTTTTTTCTCTAGCTGCACTGAACAACTTCCATGGGGGAGTTCAGTTTTTCAGAGATGTCAGTGCAACGGTACTGCTCAGGTCCTACATTCAGTTACTCTAGGCCAGTGCTTCCCAACCTTTTCCATCTTGGGGCACCCCTTAGAAAAAAAATTTAGCTTGGGGCACCCCTACTAAATAATGTTCTACGCAATATAAAAACCACCATTTAGTGACTCACAGGTGACGTCTTCTTTGATAGTTACTTTGAGACGCTACTTTTCCTTTTCCTCTCCATCCGGTCCAGACCACCGTGATGATTTCTTCCAGCTACAATTTATCCCATGCTGTGGCCCCACTTGCTGTACACCAAAAAAAAATAACAAAAAACATCCTACTCACCTAATCTGGCTGTGTGGCTGCAGGGAGCAGCTCTCCTTCCTCTTCTGGCTCCATCTTGCGAGCCACAGGGATGGAACCTCCGGCATCATGCCTGCCCGGAGATGTCACGTCCCATAGTCCCATAGGCTGCTGGCATGAAGTGCCGGCGGCATATGAGATTGAATGTAGGATCAGGACGCTGACAGGTCCTGCTCCTACATTCTGCTCACTTGAATGTTCCGTCTGCTTACTGTGTGAGCGGGCGGAACATCAAACCGATTGGTATATCCCTAGAAGCTGCCTGGCCGCAGCTTCTAGGGATATTAAAGTGACAGTGTCACAATTCCCACTGGGTTCCTGTGGCACCCTTGGCGGTTTCTCCCTGCACCCTAGTGTGCCACAGCACCCCGGTTGGGAAACTCTGCTCTAGGCAAATCTCTATTTATGGGTAGTATGGTATTTATGAACATGGCAGTTCAGGAGCTCCACATATTGTGATCTAGGAGTTTTTCAGAAACTAACATGTTGTAGTAATCAGATGAGGGACTCTATTGCCCGAAATGTTGCCACATTCATAAACCACTAGAATTGGGGTGTAGATGTGTTTCAAAAGGTTTAAATTTTTGTTATATTTACTTGGACTCTTAATTTCTACAAAGTTTGCTGAAACAAGTGACTATTTAAGTGCATGATACATTTACATTAATGGTCTGCAACTTATAATTCTTCAACGGTTGTAAAGTCCCGGCATGCAATGAAAACTACAGACTGTGACCTCATTCACGTGGAGTGCATATAGGGATAAGCTGCAGAAGTGTAAATCTGCATTATGCCCTAGCAGTTTCAATTTCACATATCACGTTCATTCCCATGTGAAACTAGAACTTCACATTTTATTGTATTCTATGTGACATATACCCAGAATATTTTGTTCAGATCACTGGAAATATGCTTGAGGCTGGAAAAGCAGTGGATAAAGATAGAGATTATAGCTAAAACAGTAGGAACTGAGGAAATGGTTTAAAGAACTGACAAATTAATATAACGTGGAATTATGAAATGTTAAAGGGTAAATATAGTCTGTGATATTAGAACTGATCTTCAATGATTCCTTTTCATTGCCATTAATTAGTTAGCCACAGGTTATTCCAAGTAGTTTGATTTCTTTGCATAGTCCATTGTGTATTCTAATGTGCAGACAGTCTGGGAGCTGTACAAATAGTAATTCAAGTGACCTACACAGTAGATTTCCAGTCTATACTGCACATTCTGAATCGTATTGGGGACAACCAATGCTGTAAACATAAATGGCATAGTCACATGTGGAAAATCTGTATTGCGAATCATGAAGATAAATTTAATTTCAGCTGCATGCAGAGAATCCATAGAGTGATACAGTATGGAAGAGGTCACATGGTGATACAGATGAATAGATACTTACCAGTGTTTTGCATTTGTGTGGCACCCCCCCATAGGAAATGACTTCTTTCCATGCTGTTGGGAATTCGTGTTTGCACCTTTCTTTGTCTGTATTACCACCACAAGTCCTGCCCAACTTTGTTTCTGATGATCTGAACTAACACAGCCTTCAATTCATGTCATCAGACTTGTGGTCAGGCCAGGACTTGTGGCCCCAAGGAATCCGGTCTGTATGTTCTGTTTTCTGCAATATAAAGGAACAAAAAAAATCAGTGGTTTCTTTGTCATGTTAGTGTATAGCAGGGATGGGGTACCTTCGGCCCTCCAGCTGTTGCAAAACTACAATTCCCATCATGCCTGGGCAGCCGAACCTTAGCTTCAGCTGCCCAGGCATGATGGGAATTGTAGTTTTGCAACAGCTAGAGGACTGAAGGTTTCCCATCTCTGGGGTATAGCCTAGTATGTGTATATTGACCAAAATACGGTATAAATTTTTTATTTTTTGTTTACTGAGTTGTGTGAGGGCTCATTTTTTGTGTCAAGAACAATTTTTTTTTTATCTGTACCAATTTGGGATAGATAGAACTTTTTGATTGCTTTTTGTCTTTTTTGGGATGTAATGTGACTGAAAATCAGCAATTACCTGATCACCATGTGGGATCAATAACATTAGAATGTAATGGTTTGGACATTTATGCCCACAGTGATACTAATTATGTTGCTTTTTTTTTAGCATTTAGATGAGAAAAGGGGGAATTTGAATGTTTAAATATATATATATTTTTTTAATCCAATAGGATGTGCACTTACTTACTATGTATTATAGTATGCACAGAAAAATGCAGCCTGAACTTAGTCTCTTAAAGGACTGTTGAGAAAACAAGAGTATTTCGAGAAGATGTACATGAATACTTGAAAATACACCAATTTCACACCAATACATGTTTTTTTTTTAACAATCCTGGAAGGAATAGTTAATGGTTTAGGTCAAGTGTCATTACTGTAATGCTTGTTGGCTAATGTTGCCTTGTTACAGACTGACTTATATCACATAAATGTTTACATCTCCTTTAACCTGAAAGCAAAGAAGAAATTGAAGAAAATCCAAGCAGACTAGTGTTTATGTAGAATTTACATACTACTTCCACTGGACAAACCAAAAGTCATGTAGTTCTCAATAACTCGCTATATTGCACAGTTTGGTAAGTCTAAAAATACCTTGAGGCGCTTTGTCAGCTCAGCAGTAAGCTTATCAGACGGCTGCCTGCTGAACTCTGTGTTGCTGCTTCCTGGGTGCCTGGAAAAGGTGGATCCAGTCCTGGAAAACTTCTCCCAGTTTCCCAGGACTGGATCCAGCTTTTCAGGACACTCGGAGAAGAACGGTAAAGAGCAGCACGTAGTTCAAAGGCAGCTAGCTGATAAGCAGACTGCTGAGCTAACAAAACACCTTGCTTTGTTATTACTGTAAATTCGCTCAACTCTACTTTTAATTTTGGTTTTATTTTGTATGTCTGCATCTGTTCTCAACTCTGCATGTCCCTTGGCTCGTGGCATTTGGCCGAAATGACGCTGATTTTTAGGTTTTTTGTTGTTCATTTATTGTAGTCTGAACACTGGCTTTTCACTCTGCTCAGGTTTTATCAGCCACACCCTACTTGCTTCTGTTGTGTTTCTCTGGCATCTTTAGATTTCACCTTGGTTTGCTTTAGTTTCTGTGACTGACAGGTCTGCTCCCAGTCTGTGTATTGTGCTCAGGTGTATGTGGCTGGAGATTAGGTTCTGGGCCAATCCAGTCCTGAACTAGCCTCTAGTTTCCCTGGCACTGGGGTCTGGCTATTGAGCTCTTCTCCTTACAAGCCTTTATACCTGTCTCCTTACTTTGCCTTGTCTCCCTATCCTAGCCTCTTTCTTTGACTACTCATGTATGCCACCTGTGTTGACCTTTTTGCCTGTCTCTAGTTCTGCTTCTGATAATGATTTTGTACTTTTTCAGCCCGCCACTGTGACTCGGACTGTTCATCCCCCTTTATTGTCTTTGTTTTGTCTGTGTTTTATGTGTCAGGGACCGTCACCGTGGTTGTCCGCATTCGCATAGGGCTTATAGAGGCATATAGGCAGGGACAGTGGACAGAGACTAGCACAGGGTACACTGCCTTCTCTTTCCTGACCGAGAGTTACTTTTATTCAGTCCTTACATATGTATTATAGTATGCACAGAAAAAGGCTGTTCAAGGACTGTTGAGAAGATTCACATGAATGCTTGGAAATACACCAATTTCACACCAAACATAGCTTTTTTTTAACAGTCTAGGAAGGAATAGTTAGGGTAACTACTACGCTGGTTTAGGTCAAGCGTCTTACATACCTGGAAAGCTTATTGGCTAATGTGTCCTTGTTACAGACTGACTTATATCACATACTGTAAATGTTTACATTTCCTTAAACCTAAAAGCAAAGGAGAAAAGTGACGAAAATCCAAGCAGACCAGTGTTTATGTAGATTTGTATGAAACAGAAGGCAGGAAAACCAGTGTAGTGTGACATAGGTATATGGAAATAGCCATGGCTGAAAAAATTCTCGTCAGGCACGTTAAACATAAGTAAAGATGGATGGCTTCAATCAGAAATGCTTTTATTTTATGCAGTCACTTATGTGGGGTTCTCATTGTAGAGCACAGCTGTCATTTGTATGTTTACAGACCATGAATAACCGTACTTGTGTGCCAGCACTATGGAGCGAGATTTATTATAGAAAAATACATATTTCCATATTTTTCAGATTGCAGATAAATAGATTTTACTGTGTTTAATGACGCCTAGAAGATTTTTGGAAAATTGTAAAGAGGTGTAGAGGGCTGTAGCACAATTATATTGTCCTAGACAAAGGCTAATTTTAGAATTGCTTTGAGCACAAACTTAAGTACGTTGCCTGTGTATTTTTGTTCAATAGGTAAAAGGTTTTATTATTCAGGATCAGAGTAACTGGAGTGTGTTTTAGGTTACAATGTATTTTTCCATAAAATTGTGTGGTCAGGTGGTCAATATTTAACCCTAAGGATCATACAAAATAACAAACGAAAAATAAAGTTACAATAAGAAAACGGAGAAAGAAAAAGTAATTTACATATTACAATGACTAAAGTCCTGTATAACACAGCACCTCAAAACATGTACAATATCCCTCTCAGTATACGGCCTAAAAGGGTTATTCAAAGAGCAGAAAAGGGCTTACCTATTCTGTCTCCAGCACTCCACTCCACCCCCTGGCTGTCTCTGGTAATAACTTTCGAGATTAAAAGGGGAGCGGGAGCATTTTGCAATCATTATGTAGCATGTGAAACCACAGCCGCACATAGGGGGACATTTATGAATCTTGCTCCCCTAGCGTACACCAAGGAGAAGGCGCAGATTTGCCCCTTCTCCCTGGTGTATGCATCCCATATCCTCCGCTCTCCCTATAGGGATCGTGGCAGGGGGCTTGTTTACTTTACATCTGGAAGGACCATATAAATGGTTCAAATTTATGAACATATGTACATAACTGTATATACAGATGTTTATATTTGCTGTTGACCGTTATTAAAAAAAAAAAATATATATATATATATATATATATATATTACTATGCCATTTATTGAAAAGTATGTTATGTGAATGCAGGATTAAGTATCTCCTAGTCATATGTATTCAGGAAAGGCATACTTTAAAGCTAGTTTACAGTGCTTTACTGCGCATGCTGCCATAATTTGGTTGTAAAGACATATATCATCTCATATTATAAGTTCTTTTCACATATAATGGTAAAAAGACACGCATGTCAAGGGCATATTTAAGCTTTTTTCAAGCAGTATAATGACTTAGTTGCTTAGTGACTGAAAATTTAGTGATGGTCTGTCTTTAAAGTCTGCGGACCTGTTAGATATGTACATTGGAAGATTTTTCAGATTTGTGTATCGATTTCACAGATGTAGTGTGAATTGATCCTCATTAAACCTCTGGACTTAAAGGGAATCTGTCACTTGGTTTATTTTGCCTTAAATGAGGGCAGCATGAACTAGTCACAGACATGCTGAACAGATTGGTGTATTACTTACATCATTCTGTTCAGCCGTTCTCCTAATATGCAGGAGAATAGGATTCTTGCCAGACCCCTTTCCCCGCCCTCCAGCTGATGATTGACAGGTGACTGCCTATACACAGCACGGATAGATAACTGCCAATCAGCAGCTGGTGGGTGGAGTTTTCTGTTTCTCATGAATATCCAGGACTACTGGGCTCATGCACATAATGGAGAGGACTACTTATTGTTGTTAGGCGCCACACTACACAGTGAATGGATTTTGTCTCCATTCATGGTGTAGCGGTGATGATTTGTGACGTCAGTTGAGGTCCTGTAAAGTAAATAGGAGATGAGCTGCAGTTACAGGAGTTGCCTCTTCTGTACTATCTGTACTATAAATGGAGAAATAGAAGCTTTCCCATATAAAGAATGTATCCCTATTCATGGAATAGATTACATGGTAATTGGTAGGGGTGCAACTGACGGGACCCCCAATGTTCCTGAGAATGGAGGCAAAATTGTCTCCAAAATGAATGTAGCACTCTGTTTATTCTCTATGAGTGCTGAACTGGGCAATGTTTAGAGGTCCCATGAAGAATAAATGAAGTGCTTGCTTTACTACATGGTGTGTTTCATTCTTTCCAGAGACAATTTTATTAGTAAGGAGCCAGTATCCCTCCATCTGCCGTCATCACTGCCTATCATAGGGCCGCTACATTTGCTTATAGTCATCTTCATTAATACATAAACATTCATATTCACGTGCACTCGTCTCATTGCCATAACTTCTATTGGTCTGCCTATTATACATTTCTGATTTTTCATCTTTGCTGGCTTCCATAAACATGCCTTCCTAATCTCATCCAATTTTCTTTAAATAAAATGATAGCAATAACATGTACAAAAACCGTGTATTAGAAACCGAGAATGTCTTTTGTATTATATTTATGCCGCGCATAAATTTCCCGTATGCAAAGTATTTATAGCTTAATTAAAATGAACAGTGGTCGGAACATCGAGAACGAGCTGGATTAGTAAAAGCTCAATTCCATTATCTGTACAGTTTTTCTCAATAACACAGACTCTGGGAAAAAAAGATAATTCATTGGTAATGTTAGAAACTTCTGAAAGTATGCTGATGACGCTAAACTATCTGTAGCTAACTAAAACGATGTAATGGTTCCTATCAAACAAATTTACTGGAGCTGTGCATGGGCTGGGAGGGAGATTTATCTGCGTGGGAAATAAAAAGGCATGTGATGTGAAATGGAATCAGTCACACACTGCGGCATTATACATATTTTAAGGGGGAGAAGTATAATCACGCATTTATATTCTTCTGCACAGATCAACGGAGTGGAAATAAAAGACAATAATAAACACACAAATTCTGCATGATGCTAAAGTAGCCAACAAGCAAGTGGGAAAATAAAACGGAAAGGGGACTTTATAGATGTGATACTCAACTCCTTTTCGTCTGCTTTGCCCATATTGCTTGGTATAAAACAGCAAGAGGAGACCAACACCAAAAAAAGTGCAGTACTAATCCAGTCCGATTATACATAATCACCTGTTACTATCTATAAAAGTGTATTTTGAAGTCATTTGTCATAGCCTTTCTGTAAGGTATGGTTGCCAGCTCGTCCCTTTAATGAAGAACACTATGATCTAGACAGGGTAATTGGGATTAAAGGAGATGACTGCAGTAATAGCCTTATTTATTAAAGCGACGGAAGGGCTAAGTATCTACCAGAAAACCCTCATTACTTTCTTTCTGCACTTAGTAGTCTAACATGCTCAGGAGTTATAAAAGCTTATTAGATAGCCTATTTACTGGATTCCTTTTTAGATAACAACCACTTTTACCCAGTATTTACCAGTTTCTCATAATGTAACTTAATTCTGTGTTTTTGAAACACAGGGTCCGGTGTGGAATTACTACTCCACCTGTAGTAACCCAGAATTACAGTGCAGCAGTCCTGCTCTCTTCTCCACCTCTCTATCTATCCATACCCCCTTCACTTCCCTTCCAGTGGCCATGAAGATAACATCATTGCAGGTCCATTACACAAAGTGATTACCGTCCACATTAGGCCAATTATCGGCCATTGTGGCCGATAATCACTTTGTGTAATAAAAGGCAACGATCAGCTGACATAAACGATATTGGCGGATCGTTGTCTTTCAACATCTTTCAACATGTTTAAAGGCTAACGACTAGGATAGCAACGATCTGCTTCCGTCTCTCTGTGCACTAGTAGCGATGGCAGCGGACTGCTGCTATCACCTCTGGGCTCCCCACAGCCCTCCCGAACTCACCGGCGATAACGCCGACTGCAAGTGGGGAACTAGGGACAAGTGAGCGATCTGACAGATTGGCGCTCCCTTGCTCCCGCTAATCGCCCCGTATAATAGGGGTTTAAGGAGCCTACACTGATAATGTAGAGCTGCTATTATCAGTGTAGTCTCTGCCTAGAGCCCTTGCTGTGTGCCGATGTCCACATAGACAGGGACCCCGCACCTCAAAGTTTGAGAAGAGCTTCCGTATTTAACTATAGGCATCTCATAGTGCTGATGCCCCCTTTTGATTGATGGGGTGATGAGTCCTGTGCAGTTGCACAGGTCGCACAGCCCTAAGGTCAGCCCTAAGCTTAGGGCCCCTTTAGAATCACTGCTTTTGCTCATAATGACAACCATGAAAGATTTGTTTTCCAATAGAACCCATTAAATCTTGATAGAGTTATTTTTTTTAATTTTAATCAGATCTCTTTCTGGTACATAAAAGAGTGCCATAACCAATCAGTACAAAGCGTGTGGTATTAATAATATGCTACAATATATACACACCTTTTTCTCCCCAGTATAGTAACATAAAATATATAGTAATCGGAACCAAATCCTTAACTTCCACCCGTCTGTTCCCTCCCTTTCTCGACTTCACAAAGACGGTCTCCCAGCATTACATTATATCAAGCGTACATCAGTAATACATCATTTATGCTGTGCATATGTTGTGCACTTCTCTTCCTAAATGAATCTCTTATGCCAAGCAGCTGTTTAAAACTCTATCCCCTAAGTGCCGTTGTAGATAAGCCTGGAGTCCCTATTCATTTTTTCCATTTTTTTATCAGACTTGGTGGGTGTTTTCCTTTTGAAATATACTTTACATTTTATAAGCAGTGTAGTATTAAGTGCACGAATAACTTTGCTAAGTGTTGGAGGAGTCAATTGTATCTAGTTGTTAGCAATGGTTTTACGTGTATGGAATAGTATTTTAATATAGTCAACCATTCCATATTACATCCTTCTAGAATGCCCAGAAGTCCTACTGTACCTCTCTCACCAAACGCACCATATAACTTATAGATAAGGTTGAAACTTCAGTTCAGAAATTATTCAGTTCCTGACGACTCCGCAACCAAAACACGTGGAATAAAATGGTAAAAAGTATCGTCCTTCCTAAATTCCATCCTTCACTGTACTCGAAGCATCTGGTGGACTCTATGTACAGAGAATATCTGTGATCACTGTTGAGTAACATTAATTGATAGAGAATAAACAGATTCTGCAATTTAGCCCCATTCCATTAGGGATAATTTCCTCACATCAATCTCCCATTTTGGTTTAATAATATTGTTGAGCAGAGACGCTGAACTGTTCAAGTCCAGCAATGTTCTATGGACCCAAACGTTCAGCATTTCACAGCCTATGGCTGTAGCCATGTTTACCAGGATGTCCTAGGGCTGCATCCAACTTTCAGCACTATGGACAGCAAGTCGGCATACAAGGAGATAAGGCTCTTTGTCTATCATCCCAGAGGAGCCAATTGCCAAATTAACCTTGGGCTTATAACACGTGGCCTTATTGGAGATATACACATATAGAACATTGTGCTTTGCATTCCAATTCCCAGCTGCAGAATTGGATGGAATGGTTGGAATAGTAAATTTGTTGACAGTAAGAACAGTGCTGCATAGTATGGTATTCCTGCTGTCAGAAAATCAGCCCAAAAACTCTGCTGTTCTATGACCCAGCAGAAGTTTTCTCAAAGATTTCCTTTCCCCTCATCTGTAAAGGTATGTAATCATATAAAGCAATTGTGCAATAATCACACTATATGTCACGGCCATGTGTGTGTTCCATGCTCCTGCCTGCTGGCTCACCTCGCTCCCTGGCAGTGGCTCTCTCAGTCCCCGTTAATGCTCCTGCCCCGTCTCTGCTTCCTCAGGCCAGCATGTGAGTTCCCCCTCCTAGGGCGCAAGTGCCGGCTCTGCTATGTCTAAAAGGGACGGTGCCCTGATTATTGTGTTTTCCCTTCCTTGCCTCCCAATAAAGCCTGACCCTTTCTGCTCCATGTTGCCGGATCTATACTTTGAAGGTGTTTATTCACTGAAGTCTTGTTACAGTCTACCAGTCCTGCTTGCTTACATTCTTGCCTCTGTTCCTGACTGCCCCCTGTTCTGACCTGTCTGCCTGCCCCCGACCACCTTATTGACTCACGTTTCTGTACCTCACCACCTTCAATAGCCAGTTGCGCCATTGGTAGCTTGGGGTGGGTTTTGGTAAAAACCAGTGGCCCCTTATACTGTGCTTCCTGGTGTGACTTACCACTTACCACTTATCGCTTGTGGCGGTTCAGCAGATCCATTGTGCTCCAGGCGTTCCACACATTTATAATTCAAACTTTTATATTTTATTGTTGTTGTGTCAAATGATGCAGGGGCACAATTTTATTTTCACCACTTATTACTCCTGGTCTTCTATTTTTAACATTAAGTGCTGGCTCATGTGTAATAGATATATTTATTGTAAGTTAAATGGTTATTCTGCTTTCTTGGCAATTAATGTCATTTTCTCAGTTCTGAAGATGTCAGCTCACTCATTTTATGAGAAACCTGATTGCTTAATTCTAAGATATAAATCCACCTCTTACATGGAAGTTTCCCATTGAGTGACAGCAATCAGAGAACATCAAAACCATGAGGAATTCATACAGGAAATATATTGTATTGGTAATGGTAGCCTCATGGGGATTTTTGCTCTGGATCATTGCTGGGTAATAGGCTGACCTTACTTACTAAAAATGTTACTCATACTATGCTGTGTGCATGGTTTGTGTTTCCTGTACTTTATTCTATATATCAATATTGACTGTATAAGGACTTTTTTTATTACATGCTCATGGTGCATAAACTTCATTTTCTTAAAAAACAAAAAAACTAACTAAATAAATAAATAGATATAGAAAAAATCATGCCTGAAAGGGGAAAATACTGGTATAAAAAACGCTGCAGAATCTGTTGGCACTATACAAAAAATAATAATTATTATTAGTATGAAAAATGCAAAAAGGGGTATTCTGGATAAAAAACATATTTTCAATTTAACAGGTTACAGCCTGACGGAGTGCCAAAAATGAGTACCGATCAGCTAGAACAGCTGGACTTGTTTGCAGAGTCCTTATAAGCTGGAACACCATTATAGTCAGCCATATGTTCTCATTTACATGGGGAGATATGCAACTGGTCTAAACAAAAAAACGGTATCAGCCAACAAACTATTTTTTTTGTTGGTTGTTTTTTGACTGATTCCTGGCCCTTTATGCCTTGGCCAATTCTAGGCAGTGAGCATTCCTGCCTTCCTGGTAGTTGAACTGGGTAAAAGGACCTTTAAACAAAATTCTAAATTTCTTCAAAGTTTACCTGAAGAAGGAAAGTGTTGAAGTCGGCACCAGGTTATCTTAAGGATTCAGGCTCAGTGTTGAACATTTTCAAAGATTTTTTGTGGAACTCCAATTTTTCGTGGTTGAGCTGTGATGTGACAGGCTTGTATTCGTCTATACCGCATGATCTTGCGATTGTAGCTTTGTCACATCATTTGTACAAATACAGTCGGTATAGTCACGAATTAAAAGAATTCATTGTTGACTTAACTTCATATTTGTTAAAGCATAATTATTTTTCTTTCAACAATGAATTCTTTTTACAGACAAAAGGAGCCCCTATGGGGGCCTGGTTCTCCCCGACTTTAGCAGGTCACTTTATGGCCTGGTGGGAGGAGCAATTCATCTTCACCCCACAAATCCTTTCCATTATAACATCATATGGTATGGTCGCTTCATTGACGATCTGCTTTTGGTTTGGGGGGGTGAGGAGGAAGAGGCATGTCAGTTTGTACAATATATAAATAACAATGCAATCAATTTATCTTTCACACACTACTATCATAAAATAGAAATCACATTTCTGGAAAATCAACCTGCAAGCCTCCATTTCCGAAAAAAGCTGTCATCACCTCTGTCTTCCGCAAGCCCACTGCGGGGAACACTATATTACACGCCACAAGTGAGCATCCCCCACATACCATACGAGCCATCCCAGTAGGGGAACTCACAAGGGTGAAGCGAATATGTTCAAACAGTGCGGTTTTTGAGACCCAATGCAAGGAAACCGCAACTCGCCTAATGAAAAGAGGCTATAGTAGACAAATAATACAAAGAATTGTAAATTGTCTCCACCAAAAACCGTGACTCTTTGTTATCAAAATCTGCCAGAAACGCACAGTGTGAACGGGAGTCATCAACCCCAGTCACATTTTCCACTACATACTCACCCCAATACAATCAGATTGTAGATATCCTCAAGAAGAACATCTCAATTTTACGACAGGACAAGACTCTATCCGGAATCCTGGATCAGGGTTTCAGATGTGTACCACGTAGGGGCAGATCATTGGGGGACTTACTATCGCCAAGTATGCTGCATCCTGATACTCCGCAGACCACCTGTAAGCTCAAGGGTTGCTACAAATGCGGAGACATCCGTTGCCCAATTTGCAAGTATGTGACTCACAACAAAAATACCTTCAGTGATAGTTCTAGGGAAAGAACTTATGAAATAGGTGATTATCTAAACTGTAACAGTGATCATGTAATTTACATTATCAGTTGCACTACTTGTAATCTGCTCTACGTGGGCTGCACTATAAAAGTACAAACAACGTATTAGTGAGCACCTTGCGAGCATTAGAAAGCAACACAGATCCAACATATCGGGGGCAGCAAAACATTTTATTGAGACACATGGAGGGGATGTCAGCACCTTCAGCACATATGCTATCATAAAAGTTAAAAAACCTCCGAGAGGAGGTGACTGGCACAAACAAGTTCTGCATAAGGAGGCAGAAATGATATTTCGTTTGGACACAAGGCATCCAAAGGGTCTGAACTATAGAAATGACCTACTTTATCATTACTTATAATTTAGCATTTACTCTCACTTTACACATATATTGGAACCTATCCAGACACGTATACAATCAGTGGGGGTTCTAATTCATGCTACACCTGTGCTCTTCCAGCACATGATCCATGACGTAGGGATCTTTTCCTTGGCTGGTCACCTGTTTTTATTCGTTACAATGTCCATTTTCTACTAGACCATGATTAAGCGCAGTAGCGCGAAACGCGTAGGTCCTGCTATGCTAACCGCTAGATTTTAACATGCACGAATAAAAGTTAAATTTTAAACTTCTACGTCCAGGAGTGCCGACTTCAACACTTTCCTTCTTCAGCTAAACTTTGCATACAGCGTCTGGCCAACGCCCTGAAGATCGAGCACCCTCCTTAGTCCTACTTGTTGTTGCTGACTACTAACTGGTGAGCTGTATCTCTTTTTCCTTTTTTCTACTAAATTTCTTCAGTTTAAAAACAAACAGAGCCTTCCTATAGTTACCAGTTGCTTTATGCTCTGGAGGAAATTGTCTCGTTCTTTCCAATCCTACGCCTGCTCCCTGCTGCCACTTCTGTCTGTGACAGGTACTATCCAGAGCATGAGAGGTCTACCGCTCTGGGGGCTTTCTACCACTCTGGACAGTTCCTGAGGCTGACAGAGGAGACAGCTGGGAGAACGGTGTCAGCTTGGAAAGAACTACCTGACTTCCTCTGTGGCATAAAACAGATAAAAATTACTGGAAGGCATGATATACTGTATATACATGTTTTTCCACATAGAGGTAATTTGCAAAGCTGTATAACTTTCTGACACCAGTTGATTGGAAAATATTTTTTTTCCAAGAATACTTTTAACATACATTGTTTCTAAATAAGGGAGATTGAAATAATTCCCCTTGAAGGCCTAAGTATATATATATATATATATATATATATATATATATATATATATATATGTAATTATATGGAATGTAAAACCTCCTGGATTAATTAGGCGCTGTGATAAGTGATATGAAGTCATTGAGACATAATTACCTGACCTCACTAACCATCATTGTGACTTGTATGTCCTTAGTTCCTTGAGATTTAATGATCTGATCTTGTGCACATAATTAAGGTTTGCTAGGCAGACTCAAATGACATTTCATAGCGCAGCTCCCAAGTACATGCTGTACTCCTGCTGCCTGTGATTAAGCCGGAGTTTATTTTAAGAAGACAATTACACATCTCTACACAATCTCCTATACTATTTGTTGGATAGGACATAATTATGATTATGTGATTTGGAAGGGTGGTATCTTCTGAATATTATATGGATAGGCAGAAAAGTACTTTTTTATATTTTCAAGTTATGGTATGATTTTCAGATTTGTAATCTTCAAAAAAAAATAAAAATTTAAAGGGGTACTCTGGATAAAATGTTTTTTAAATCAAGGGATATGAGGAATGTTATAGATTTGAGATTCAAGGGATGTCAGAAAGGTATACAGATTTGTGATTTACTTCTATTTAAAAAATCTCAAGACTTCCTGTACTTATCAACTGCTGTATGACGTGCAGGAAGAGATGTTTTCTTTCCAGTCTGACACAGTGCTCTATGCTGCCTCCTCTGTCTGTCACAGAAACTGTAGAGAGCAGTAGCAAATTCCTATAAAAACCTCTCCTGCTTTGGACAGTTCCCGTCCTAGACAGACAGCTGAGTCAGAATAGAAAGAATACACCACTTCTTCAGGGCATACAGCAGCTGATAAGTATTGGAATACTTGAGATTTCTAAATAGAAGTAATTTAAGTCTGTGTAACTTTCTGAAACCAGTTGATGTGAAATGTTTTTTCGCCATCTGGAGTTCCCCTTTACAGTGAACCTGTAAGATCTTATCTGCAGGCATCATGTTATAGCCGATTGCATGGACATTTATATGTCTATATCAATCTTAGGCCACGTTCACACGTCACATGACACCGGCCGTTCCGTGACCCGGCCAGTCACAGAACGGCCAGTGTCAGTTAAGACCATCCCGGCCAGTACTGCGGTACTGAATTTCTGTTGCATTAGGATGCGGGCACACCCGTGTGCGCCCCCATCCCAATTCACCGTTGCACACAATGGAGCGTGCGGCTGCAGCCGCACACTTCATTGTGTGAACTGACATGTCTGTGCGGCCGCTATTCAATGAATAGTGGCCGCACAAAACTGACATTTCATCAAAAACTGACATTTCATCAAATTGCAACAACGGCCATGATTTATGCAAAAGATACGTTGTGTGAACATGGCCTTAATGGATACTGGCCAATTTACAGACTGTCATAGCTACTTCTCATGGGCATTTGTGAGTTAAGATACCCACCAGTTCCTAAAACAAAGCGGTTATACTGGTAGATTTAGAATTACGTTTTGAAGGAAAATCTTTTCTTGTTTAGTAACAGGCTAACATTAGAATTATAAATGTGTTCACAGGTCTTCCAGTTAAGCTGGACATGATCCAGTGCTAGCAAGTGACCTTGTGCCTCACTCATCATATTGTTTCATATAAGTCAGATATATTTGCACATTTAGAGGCAAAGCTGCCAAGGCATCTCCTTGTAAAACTCGGAATGCCTGCCATCCCAACATGATCACTGCTAGTGACAAATATCTGCTAGTGCGTACATGACTCACTGCAAAACTATGGACTGCTTCTGACGGGTTAGATTACTATGGGAATTTTATGCCCCCACAACTAAAACCATTTATGCATATACTATAGATAATTACTATTATGATGATCCTAATTGTATTAATATTATAAACAAAATGGCATTTTAAAAAATGTGCTCAGGCTGCTGGGAAAGAAAAAAATAACTATACTTACTCCTTTCTCCTCCCATGCAGACGTCACTGTCTTGGAGTCCTGATTCTGATACAGAGCACTTCTAGGATTGAGGCTGGTATAGTCCTCTCAGCCTATCACTGGTTGAGGTGGGACCGCAGTCTTGGAAGTACTGTTCAGCAGGACCACGAGCTCCATGACAGTGGCAGCGGGGAAGGTAAGTATTTAAAGATTTTTTTTTCCCAGACAGCCACTTCAATGGAAAAAAAATCTTCTATAATAAAAATTTATAAATTATTAGAAATTAAATATAGATAATATTAAAGAAGCACTCCGGATTTTTTTTTGTCCTCCTGCTGCACGCTGGCACGTAAACTCACCAGCGATGATCAGTGTCCCGCAGCATGGCTTCATTCCATTCCTGTGGTGCCATTCAAATCCCGCGTGCATTCATATCTCCGCTCTTCTGACCTCTTTTCTGTCTCCATGTCGATTGAAGGCCCTAAGTCCCACTTTCCCATAGAGCATTAGAGAGCGTGACTTCCGACCTTCAATCAACAAGGAAACAGAAGAGAGGTCAGAAGAGCAGTGATGTGAATTTGCATGGGATTTTTACGGTACCGCAGGACCAGAACGAAGCAGTGACGTGGGACACCAATCGTCGCTGGTGAGTATACTCGCCAGCGCACAGCGAGGGGGCAAATCAAAAAATTTCCAGAGTACATTTTAACACCACAAAAAAATGCTTCCATATGATAAGTTTAACTTTTCTTTTGTCTGATTTTATGAAGACAGACTTTCCCCAGGATAGGATGGTTCCTGATTGAGAGTTAGCAGCTGCAGTTCTGCTTACAACTTTAAATCACAGACACAGACAGCTGATGTATGTATCAGTCATATAACTTGGGGAAGCGCCCCCTTTATTTAACTTTTATAGACAGAATATGGGGTGGTATTACTCATACGCAGTGTATGCAAGTGTTGCAAACGCAACGTATGAGTAAGAGTTCCTGGAAATTATCATTGTGAGCGAATGTTCACATTCCTTTCTTCCTTCCAGACCATCTTTCTGTCACGCTCTGATCCTCTTCTAATTCAGAGGGCTGTATATATAGGTGTAGTCCCACAGGTTCGGTGCAAGCAGGTAAAATCACATCACCTAGCCTTATCACATGTAAATTTGGAGGCATACCAAGTAGAGGGCTTATGTACAGTATGGGAGCTCCATTAAAGCTCTATACAAACCAGCATAAAAAAAGCAATTTTGTGTTTAAACCTACATCTGTAACACCTGACTACACAAACTCCTCTTGGTAGGAAACTATCCTTCTGAAACACATGCACACAGTAATGATCATGTTCTACAGTCGCACAACTCATTATCATTACTTTTATGGACACCTAAAGCCAGGGACATGCCTGGAATTATGAAATCATGCTTTCACGCTGACATAGTACTGGAGATGCATGGGATAGTATGCTTCTGATCCCAAGAAGAAAATAAATTCCAAGGATTGTAGCTGGTGGCAGAGACTTGCAGACGTTTTATTATCTGGAAAGCATATCTAATGGATACATTTCTTGTCAGTACAATCTCTCTAATGTGAAAAAAATCTGATTTTGCTCCAGACATTGTATTCAGCTGGTGAAGTGCACATACATTTCAATTTCCAGGAAGTGGAAGTACAGTTCAGCATCTGACAAAACAGCAGAAGGAATATGTTTTTTCAGTGGTGTAAGGTCAATGACATTACACTGCTACAGCTGGACAGCAGATGATCGGCTTTACTTAATGGACCCAATATAACGTTAGGTGCCAAAAAAAAAAAGAATCTTTGTACCATATATGCAGAGCTCATTGGCATGTGCATTAGCAATAGGCAGTATTCCACACAGACAGATGGCTTTCTATGTAACTATACTTGTAATGTGAGTTACAACTCTAACCATTTACCAGTTTTCCTGGTTTTCATTCAATCCTTTTATTTTGACTTTGCAGCGCTTCAGGACAGAGAATAAATCCGGCTTCAGCGGAGAGAAACCAGGACACCTTGTTATGTACATTCCCTACAGCCACATATCAGGAAGCTGGGAATGTGCTCTGCGGTAGTGGAGTTAGCTGGGATTGTTCGGTGAAGGTGTCACATATTTTTAAATCATCAATATATGTCATGTATGAAAAAGGAAAGGGATTGTAATCACAGATAATGCCGCCGGGGTGCCTGGGGAGCTTCTGCAGGCTTAAGACCACAGGACGTAAATAGCATAGGAGTCTATAGGCAGATTGTGATGGTGTTTGTCTGTTACTTTTATGTAACACGTATAATAACATTGTTCAGTACATTAGGATGATGTAAGAGTCTATTCTGATGACTTGGGAGGGTACAAAGCTAAGCAATGCATCTGCCTCTATATATTGCAATTAGTCGACCATATGACAACCTACATTTTATGTTTTTTTTTGCTTCAACGTACAAAATAAAAAAAAGTATACATTTTGCATAAAAAGATACATTTGCCAATTGATTTGTCTTTCACAAACCAGTAGTGCATGACAATATATGAAATACTCTAATAAATCTTATTCCTTATCTTTTGGCAGCTTTTCTGTTTTTTTTTTTTTTTCCAAGACAGAAGCTGAAGCCAACGGTGGCCATGACCATATCACAAGTGAAGGAGTTTGTGTTGTGCCTATTGTAAGTACTGTATACACAGTAAGTTCTCTGGTCAGCTGAGAAGCAGGGCGCTCATTAGGGAGATCTTAAAGGACACTACTGTTATTCTTATTAGCTTTTATTGTTTCTGCAAGTGGAGGTATGCCCGCCATACACATAGCTGAATCAGTAACCTCACTCCTTCAGTTGTTTCATGACTGCACTAGGTTCATAGTATAAACACTCATTAATAGTAAAAAATAAATAAATAAATAAAATGTTATTCCATGCAAGGTGTTTCTATCTCCAATTGACAACTTTGTCACTTGTCAACCATGTGCGGGTGTGAACAGCTGAAGGAGTGAAGTGAATAGGTGTGTTATATTTCAATGCATGGATTGCTGATTGACCTTCAGTTGACCTTTAGTCTACATATGGTCTGAGCATTGTGCCTCTGTTGCACAAGTTATTTTGAGGAGCACCCTATTTTTGAGCATTATGCTGCGTTTACACGGAACGATAATCGCGCAAATTCGCACGATAACGGTCGAATTTTAACGATAACCGAACGTGTAAACGCAGCGAACGATCAAACGACGAGCAAGAAATCGTTCATTTTGATCTTTCAACAACTTCTCAAATCGTCGTGGATTGTTCGCAAAAAATTCGCAGATCGTTCCGTGTGAACAGTCGTTCGCCGATTTAACCAATGTGTGAGATAGGCTTAAGCGATCGCAAAACGAATTTTCCATACGATAAAGCGTACCGTCTAAACGCTGATCGTTATGAAAAAAAAAAAACGTTACTCCGACATCGTTAATCGCAGGATCGGGCGAATTATCGTAGCATTATTGTGATATATAAGTATTTGTATACAATGGAGCTCTTTCCATGTTATATTTAGCATATACATACAGTACCTGGTTCTCATTGGTCTCAGAGCTTCTCCCAATCAGTTGACTATTAGAGGTAAGCGAACTTTGAGCACGCTTGAGTGTGCAGCATTTGATTAGTGATGGCTGAAGAAGTTGGATGCAGCCCTAGGGAGTTCTGGAAAACAGATGCAGTTTATGGCCATGTTTTCAGTACACAACAAATTTTTTCACTAACTAACGGCCGTTGTTGCAGGATTGCAACAACGGCTGCTATTTAATAAAAAATCAAATAACATTGTTTTCTATGGAATCCGGGCTGAAGTGTATGCACACAGTAAACGCTCTGGCCGGGATTCCATGTGGCCACACTCAAAACTGACATGCCAATTTTGTGTGGCTGCTATTCGCTGAATGTGCCCGCATTTAAGTTCAAAAGAAATTAAGTTCATCTGGCCGATACTGCAATACCAGCCGGGTTAAACTTCACAGACAGTGGCCGTTCTGTGACATAGTGTCACAGAATGGCTGCTGTCTTACAGCATGTGAGTCTGTCCTATGGCTGTATCCATGTTTTTCAGGCAGCCTTAGGACTGTATCCAACTTTTGGACAAACTTGAGTCTATTTGAAATTAGCTCATCTCTACTGACTATGAATTTTCCTAGAGAAATGAAGACAAACCACTGCCGAAAAATAGACGGCGCCAACTGGATCTATGTGCTGGCGCCAAAAAGGTCATATAAAAAAGTTTATATTCAGTGAAGTAATACACTTGCTTTAATATAAATAAATAAATTATATATTGTCCTAAAAAGGATAAAGTTTTAGAAACTATGGTTCCATTGGTTAGGGACTTAGAATCCTCAATCTTTTGTACAGCTCAATGTTCCAACACGTATTATACTTAATACCATAATGCGATATATTACAGCTGTACTGCCTATTTATTTAATATGGAGAGAGCTGCATTTCCCTTATCCTTGAAAATGAATAAAAATAATTGAGCACAAGGTACATTAACAGTACATTAATACTATAGATAGAGCATTATAGACTCCTGTGCTCAGAAGTGATGTGCTTAATGTAGCAGTGATGAATAGTAAGCATGCAGCAAGCATGCTCCTGCCCAGATCATAAGTCATTAGATGTATACACTGTGCTGTGTGATTCCGGCATAACTTATCATCTAATGGGGCTTCTCTAAGTCTTCATGAAATTGTACAGCATTGCCCTTTTGGGGCTCTTTATCTCCTTACTGTATTAATTAAATCAAGGTCTTGTAAACAAGGTCTTGTTACCATAACAGTTTGGCTAAGATTTTACTGCACGGCAGACATGGATTTATTCCCCATCATAATTCATGTGTTTATGAAAATAAGTTGGCTCAAACAATGGCTCAATGAGATTAAAATGCTGAGTGTTATAGAAGGAATGTTAAAAATGGAGATAATCAAACTATTAAAAATAAATAATAATAATAACAATAATAATAATAATAATAATAATAATAATAATAATAATAATAATAATAGTAATAATTAGTTTTCAGGTATGTATGTATGTTATTTTCCACACTTTTGGGGTACAGTTAAGATTAAAACACATCACTTATTTTATAATTGTTTTGCTCCTTTCTTATTTTCAGGCTGACATGTACAAAGCTTGATGTCTTTTTTGCACCAGCGCAATGAATGTGGCATAATGTCAAGTGTCTTTGAGGTTACAGTCATCAAGCTGCCCAAGGCTATGTTCACACTATGTATAACAGCGTCCGTTGCATAGCAACAGATGTTGTTAACCTGCCGGCCGCCGGGCTGCATTCAGGACATTTCTGCAGCCAATACCTCTGTATTGGCTGCAGGAACGTTCTTTTTTTACTATTGATTTGTGGGCACCGTTAGGTGTCCCCGCAAATCAATTAACCATTCACTTCAATGTAATGTGCAGCCGCCGCCGCACATTACATTGTGTAAACAGCTATTATTTCCATACACTGTTCACTAAACAGCGTTCAGAAATAATAAGCAGATTCATTATTTTAACGCCTGGGCCATTAACATATCACTGTGGGAACACAGCGGGTGGCATTGCATTGACTTCAATGCAATGCCACCCCTGCCGTAAAGTACGGACACTGCTTCCATTGCAATCAGGGTCCATTCTGTACTCAAAAATTACGTTGTGTGTGTAGCAATATGTATATGCTCTGTATGGCCTCTAGGGGTCTCACTACTTATATTGTTCATATGGTTCAATTGTACTGTGATATCTTGTTGGTAGTTGTTGAGTAGTTTACCTCATGTGAAATGGCAGCTGAATAAAATGTCTGCTACTCACAACACTGTCTGAGCCTCTGGATAAAGCACCAACTAACAGAACAGTGTGAACATAATCTAATGCTGTTTAGTAGATTGTTACTTGCCTTGCCTTGACATAAGGCTAGGGCTACATGGTGATTCCCAAAAAAGGTTTTAGGCTATGTTCACACTACGTAAAAAACACGGCCTTATTTCATAAAACCGTCCGTAATGGCCGTTGTTTGCGCAATTATGGACGGTTTTATGAAATATGGCCGTGTTTTTCACGTAGTGTAAACCTGGCCTCAAAATGTTTCAAAACACTTGTTTTGGCTTGAAAACACTGCAACTACAATTGATGTTAACTGAGAGTCAGCAGAATGACTCTCCTTTGGCTGTATCCATGTTTTGTAGGCAGTCCTCCAGCTAAAAATACTTACCAAAATACTCACCAACACTATCGAGGACATTTACTAAGGAGTCTAATTTGTATGACTCCGAAGATTGGTGTATTTGTTCAGATATCTTGTGACTGATTTATTATCAACTAGCACTTCCATAGTGAACGTAGCTAAATAAAAAGTTGCAAATAAATTAGCAAAAATGCAAAAATTGCACAAGCATATTCACCTGGTACAGACCATACGTAGGCCTGCACCAGTTTGTGAGACTTTCTAAAAAGTTGCAAATGATAAATTGGGCGCTAATCCCGAAATATGCAAACTGTTGGGTATATACTCAAAACAGGCAGATAAAAAAAATCTAAAAAATATTCGCCTGTCAAATACTGCTTCATAGATAGAACTTAGACCAAAAATGGGTAAAAAATACAATTATTCACCTAAAAATTGGCGAACATAGCCAGTCTATGACTATGCATGAGTTCACTTTTAGGCTATGTTCCTACTTCATGATCATTATTAGCGCACATCTATAGTACTATGTTTAAGGCTATGTTCATACAATGATTTCTCACGGCTGCTATTTGATACTCCAAACCACGGCCATTATTTTGAGTATCAACTAACAGCCTTTGTTTAACATTCTTTGGCCGCCATGGCCGCCTTTTCAAACCCTTTTGGATTTGACCATTCAGTATATTAAAAATCATTGTGAAAGGACGGTGGGTAAAAAAATCAATGTGTAAACACTTCAAAATAACATCTGCTGTTCGCTCAATAATGTCCGCAAATTAATCACATGAACATTAATTTTATACCTTTTTATACATTGTGTGAACCAACGGCTGTTGTTTTTATAGACGTCAATGGAAATCATTGAAGACTGAAAACAACGGACGTTAGTTAAAAATAAAATGGCGGTCGTTATTTCACAGCGTGCGAACATAACCTTAAAATCGGAAAAAATGAAAGCTTCAATTTTAACACAATCAAAAAGAAAATGTATTTTACCAAACTCCCTCCAGATGGTGTTATCTGTGGATATAACATTCTATGTGAACATTCTGAATCTGTACAAAAGTTGCTGTATCTTGCAATTTATCAAATTTGCCCTGTAAACTTTAATCATATCATCTCTTCCAACCTTGTCCGGGGAGGTTGGCTTCAGTGCCATAAGCTTCAAATAACCTAATAACATTATATACTGCAACAACAAGACCTCTGTTTTGGAAAGACATAGTGAGTTATTAGAAAAACAAGGAGAGCATTTTTTAAGAGCTGTAAATGAATTATGGCATTATCAGTAGTGCAGTAGGTCTGAATCCAAAATATGAACATGGAATCTCCGGACTCTGTAAAGTAAAGATAGAAAATACTGTTCAACGGGTTGGTATTTTATGTCTTATGAATGCAGAAAATGGTCCCATAATTTTTTTTTGTATGAAATACTTTGGAAAATCTCATTAAAGGTGAACTCCGGATAAGAAAAACTTGTATTAAAAGTACATTAACAGTTATATAGATGTGTCTATACAATGTATTACTGTATCTGTACGGTTCTGCCACACTGGTAAATGATAGAAATCCAGGAAGTGAAAAAAAAGGCCCCTGTGCCAATTGACATTGTCTCCTGCTCCTGCTGCTATCCCCCCCTAGGAGACAAATCCTTCATGCCTCTGTCTCACATTGTGTGTGTTTGCTGAGATCAGGCTGATGATGCAGACAAGGGGGCAGGGCGTGATCTCATAGGAGGCTTGGCTGGATAACCCAATTCCCTGAGTGATTCACCATCTCTGACCGGCCAGAAGCAGCTGCTGCACTAATTTTACTGATTGTAATGGCTGGGGGCTGTGATGATCACATGAGGGAAAGCATTGCATTCTGGGAAATGCCAAACCAGAAAGAACAGAAACACAAAACAGAGCAAGACCCCCCCTCAATCAAATGGTAGTTTCAAAACTGGGATAGACAGGTAAGTAATGCATTATGCTTCTGCAGAAGTTTCATTTATTTAACCTCTACCCGGAGTTCCCCTTTAAGGGTACTTTCACACCTACCGAATCGCAGCGGATTTCACATGGTAAGTTACGCAGCGAAATTGTCTGCTATTCCTGGTACTGTAATTTTAAATAGGCTTACATACTCGCAGCGGAATTTTCATTCTGCTGCGAGTATGTAAAGCACCATCCCCCTTAACCCGCCATGGCCTGGTGAAGACTACCCGTCCGCGGTCCAGCCTGCATCTGTGGCTCCAAGCTCCATGACGTCACGCTCATCCAATTGATAGCTGCGGCAGGACAGTGGACTGATTGGCTGAGCAGCAGGTCAGGGAGCAGGGAGCCACAGAAACAGGCCGGAGCGGGAACAGGTAAAGTATTCGCCGTCTGGTTAAGGGTTTACGTACTTGCAGCGTAATTAAAATTCTGATGCGAGTATGTAAACCCATATAAACTGACAGTATAGGGAATTCCGGTATGTATGAACCCACCCTAAGCCCCCGTTCCCACTGAGCAAAACTAGCGGACAATTCCGCCACGGAATGCCGTTAGCCTCACGCTCATAATGGGAGTCTATGGGAGGTGAACATGCTCATTCTTCAGCGCGGACAGGGCAGGAGCGCGCGCCTCCCATAGACTCCCATTATGAGCGGGAGGCTAACGGCATTCCGCGGCGGACAATTCCGCAGCGGAATTCCGCTAGTTTTGCTCAGTGGGAACGGGGCCTAAGGCTACATTTACACGTTCAGGAGTTTTTCAGGACCATGTATGATGTCTGCAATTGTGTACAATCTTGGTCCTCAATGCGCAAAAAATTTGCCTGTAATGCATTCGTAGTGCATCCACAATACTTATCCATATTTGTGGACATTACGGACGTTTTATCCGTAAAAATTATGTATCTGCTAACAATTTTTGCTATAGGACAGAGACTTCTATGGGACAATCTGTGCTGCCCTTGTGGTCCATAGTCCATACTAGAGCTTGTCAGTAATTTTCTGCAGATGCAATTTTTGCGGATTGTGGATTTGTACATATACGGACAGTGTGAACAGCCCAGTTTAAATCAATTGGCCCTAAATTAATCCGTAATTGGGGATGTAGCCTTACTATGCATACTGCATGAATGGAATATAAAAAGGGACTTGTCATTAATATATGTGGTTCGGGCAGCATGAAACAGCGACAAGCTTTCCGCTCTATGATGAAGAGCTGCTGAGCTTCAGAAAAAAACAGATGGGAATGGGACTTTAAGTCACAAATACACAGAGATAGGGAGAGACCTGTCAATCAAATCTATAGGGGTGGTGAGAATCTAGCTGGGAATGCCCTAATGATTTAAAGCCTTTTTCCTGTACAATGTTTCTGAAACAAAGCAGCATTTCAGATTGAATCAGGCATTTTTTTGTTTTTATAGTTTTTACTATGCATCACTTAAGGCTTGTGTTCAGGCTTTGTATGCAGAGTTGCCCACATAGCTGTTTAGTAGCCAAAGAGGGTCATCACTGTAGCCATAGGTTGGTTGGCTAAGTGAGCAAGTGCACATGCTGATCCTGAACACGTGAAGTGCTGTCTGTAATGGTGGTGGCAGCTGAGCAGATAAAGTAAGTACAGTATATAGCTTTAGTTTATGTTTATGACCTTACCGAGCCTCATCTAACCCTTTCATGACCGGGCCAAAATGGGACCTAAAAACTAGGGCCCATTTTTTTAAATTTGACCTGTCTCTCTCTTTTTACGTGCTATTAATTTTTCATTGCTTCTTTAACTTATTAACATTGTACTTTAGGTTAGTAGTACATTTTGGTAGTTATTGTTACCAAAGTTTTACCACAGTTACCAGAAAATTGGCAAAATTAGCATTTTTCTAACTTTGAAATTCTCTGCGTTCACCGTGAGGTGTGATAAATTTATTGCCAGCATTGTTACGGATGTGCCGATACCAAATATGTGGACTTTTTTTTAATTTTATTGTCCCACTGGGGGACTTTACTATGTGATCTGCTGATGGCTGTTATAATACACTGTAGTACCAATCAGTACTGCACTGTATTATGCCTGTCAATAATTTTCTAGTTTCTGAAAATCATATTGATATCTGATCAGTCTTAGGCCCTTTCCCACATCAACTGTATGTCAGCACATGCAGTCGAAACCAGAGCTCAACTATACCGCTATAATGTGACTGGATAACACTGCCATACCAGACCTGACCAATACCACCATACTGTGACTGAGTAACACCGCCATACCAGACCTGAACTATTTCACCATACTCCCACCTTCAAAAAGACATCAGATTTACTGGCAAGTATGAACGGGAGGTGGGAGACTAGAAAAATAAAAACAAAAAGAAAGTTGTTTCCTTCCCCCCCTGCTCCCTGGTGCTGGGCCCCCTGTCCACAGGTACCTAGTAGTAAATACAGCCCAGTTGTAACCCTAAGAGATGCTGCGGTCGTGCTGACTGTGACATCTAGAGGATCAGGGTGTGGCTGCACTCTGCAACACTTGCAGTGGGTGGCACTTCTTTCATGCTCGTAAGTGTAACTGTAATTTCCATTTGCGGGTGTAGTACAAAAATGGTTGAACAATTACACCCATGTGTGGGAACAGGTTAAAAAAAATTCCCTGGAATACCCTTTTAAGGTATATAGTAAGATATTAGTCAATACAGTACATGTACACATAACAGCTTTATACATGGAGCTCCCTCGCTCTACTATACAATACCAATGAAGCTATTCTGGGTGTCATGTAAGGACCCCCTGTAAGACATATAATGGAGGTAGTCACTTAGTTCTAATAGGGAGTGCTTATATGGCAGTAGACACCAGCTTTACACAGGCGCAGCAGTGCAGGTACATCCAGTGACTCACAGAAGACGCCTTCTTTGTTTGAAGTCATTCATAGTAGGGCCAATGATCATAAGAAATATATATCCAATAACCAAGGGAATAAATAACGCATCTACTTGACCATAAAGCACATACAAACCCTGTGCAGATATTTGCTAGGAAATTTGAACACAGCTCCAAGAATACAAAGCAAAAAAACTAACTGCAGTGTATGAGTATGTTCATGCCTACGCCTTGATGTCAGATTATTATTCAGAACAATCACCTTAATCGATTGAGTTTGCCGAAGCGGTGTGAAGTGTTTGAATAATCTCCTCTAAACTGCATCAATTCTTCCTCTCTAACTACCACAATCAAGATCACACACTCAATGTTTACCGCTACCAAGAATCATTGCGCTCTGTCTCTTTTATGCTCGCTCATATATCCATCGTTTTCAGTCTGTTGTGCTTCTACATTGCCGCTGTCAAACAATTGTGGGGAAAAATGATTATATTTTCTATAGTGCAGGCGTAATTTATTTTCTAATAAACACTCATAAAATACTAGCTTCCATTAATTCACATTTCCTGCACGCCGTTCTCCCTGTATTGCAGTATTGCGGATCTTCTTATTTCATTTGTAATATGTTCTTTCTTTCATGAGGTCGTTGCGTCTCACATATCTTCACTATCTGTGGCACATTGTGTGTGTTAAATTAATTGCATCTCCTACTGTCAGAATTGTCTCCGAGCTGTATACATTTGTGATATCTTCTTGGTTCAAGCTGATTAAAATATGACCCTTTATCATATTATTGCTGTCATGAAGACGTATTGTTTGTTTCTCGAGCCGTGCAATACTTTTAATATCAGATTATGTTGCCTACTTTTATTTTTCAGACAATTTTGAAGCACTTCTGGATAGGTTGTGTATGAGTCATTGAAGTGAGAATTGAATTGCACTTATATCTCCAGTTAGCACCTCTAAAGGCCGATAATCGGCAGCAAGCGTTCCTAGAAATTCGGCTGATAATTGGCAGCGATCAACCAATGAACGAGAAAACACTCGCTCGTTGGCTGATTTGATTTTATGTGTGGTGGGAAAATGTATCATTGTTGGCCGCATATCTCTCTGTGTAAACAGAAAACGTGTGGCCGATAACATTAGATGTTAATGGCTGCACAAATGATGCAGTGATCATTCAACCTGACTGCACGATTTATCGTGCCTTGTAACTGCACTGCAAACAAGCAATGATCTTGCTGATCGGCGCTCAATTGTCTGTCAAAGTGTTTGTACATGGTCGCATAAAAGGACCCTGAGAGCGCTATTACACAGGACGATTATAGTTCGAACTATTCGCCGAAAAATCCTCCACTGTAAAACCACTCTAAGGGTCCTAACCCCTTTTGGGTTAGGTTGGCCATTTGACGGCCGTCTTTTTGGATGTCTTTAATTTTAAGGGCCAAATAATGGTTGTTATTTTGAAATAACAGACATCATTGCAAAACAATGGTCGTTATTTGGCCTCAAAATGACAGACGTCCAAAAAGATAGCTGTCAAATGGCCATAAAAAGACTGTGTGAACCTAGCTTTATATCTCAATTGCATTGTTTTTATATGGAACTAAAATTGAGACTATTGCAAGTAGCTCTTCCATATTGGATGTTTTTCCAATGTTCTCATATTCTCAACATTGAGACCACAGTAATCGCACAGTTGTATCATGACCCTAAGCTATGGCTACACTAAGACATTTTGTACCAATGGTCCTCCCAGAGTACTCAAAACATGCAAGACATTATCAACCATTTATACTGTTTTATTACTCTATGGAGGAAACCAGTGGCTGATGCTTTTTATTAAAACTGCACCAAAGCTAGTGATTTTTCAGACTATAGTCATTGTCAAGAGATTTGAAAACTAGAGTGCTAATATATATTTTTAGTGTATTACTAGGTGTTGAGAAGGTTAGTTTTAATGGGTAAATGAAACATATCTAGTCTGCTGTAAATGTGCCTAGGTGCAAGAACAATATAAAAAAAAAAAGATACAGGACTTGTCTGTTATTGCAGCCAACGTTACTGAAATGCAATACGATACCAAACACAGCTCATGAACAACAACCATGGTGCTCTTTTTGGAAAAGATATAGACTGGAGAGGGTCTTTTAATAGAGGCCTTCCTATGCTGCTCGTCCCCCTACCAAATACCTAGCAATCATCAGAGTCTGTTTTATACAAATAACTTAATGGTGTTTGTTTGGTCTCTATCAATATGTTAAAGGGATAATATGGAGATTATTTTTAGAACTATGTCCAGATAGATGGTAATATAAAAATAACGTACCTCTCTTCCACCCCTGCTGCTGCCATTCTTATGGAGTTCCTGGTCCTGCTGCATAAAACTTCTTGCATTGGGGTCAGCATGTGCAATTGCCCACTCAGCAAATCAGAAAGGAGAAAAGGACACTGCACATGCCGCCCCCGAATTGGAAGTGCTGCACATCAGGACCTGAAGATTTGTAAGGATAGCAATGGCAGGGAGGCTAGGAAGGTAAGTATAATTTTTTTTTTGTAGCACCTGCCTGCCCACATCTGCAAATTAATGTCTCAATTATAGATAATAAAATCTTAGTGGAATACCCCTTTATACCCCACCTGCTATTATGTTACCAAAGAGCTGGCAATGCTAAGGATGAAAAAAATACAAATTTTCCTAACTTCTTCTTCAGTGCCAATTTTGGTAACTTTATTCAATATGCAAATTAGGCAGTATGATGCCCTGGGGGCGGGGCTAAATTCTGGGGGTGGCACCCTTCAGTTCTGTCACTTTGATGTTCATCAATGCAGAGCGCCATATTTGTATTCAATAAAAACTTGCAGGTGAGCTGGCGGGGCAGATCGGTGCCCTGTGAATGGTAGTCCTGCCCCAGTGCACCAAACAGCCTTATTTGCATATTGAATTAAGTACTGATTTGTCAAAAACAGCACTTAGGATAAAGTAAAAAAATATTGCCTTCAATGTACCTGGCCTTATGTACCTGCTGTTAGTTTCCCTTTAAGTCTATTGAAGCAAGTTGGTTAACACAACAGTCTTTACTAGAGATGAGCGAACCTGGAGCATGCTGGAGTCCATCCGAACCCGAACTTTCGGCATTTGATTAGCGGTGGCTGCTGAAGTTGGATAAAGCCCTAAGGCTATGTGGAAACCATGGATATAGTCATTGGCTGTATCCATGTTTTCCAGACAACCCTAGAGCTTTATCCAACTTCAGCAGCCCCCGCTAATCAAATGCCGAACGTTCGGGTTCGGATGGACTCCAGCATGCTCCAGGTTCGCTCATCTCTAGTCTTTACATAATATTTACCGTAAGTTGAAAGCTTGTCTAAATTATGTAGTGAACATAAGAGGGTCACACCCCCATGTTGGTATGTAAGGAGAGCTCTATTTGTATGTCCAGTTTTAGTTTTATTAATTGTTTAGACATAAGGACATAGCTTAATCCCTCAAACCCCTGGCATAAATCCAATAGTATAAATATCCAAATTAGCATAGGGTATGTACCAACCATGTGAGTATTCTTGTCCATTCCATGTAAGCATCAGTTAATAGTGCAGAGTTATTCAGACCTGCATTTCATGTGTCAGTCTTTGATAGCGGTTCAGTGGAGTAAGAGGTGCTCAATTTCTAAGGTGCATGCTTAAAGGGGTATTCTCCCCAAGAGGTAAAAAAATGAAATGCTCCCAAACCTATCTGGCCTTACTCACCAAGTCCCCCTGAGTATTTTGAGACTTCTCCCATCTTTCTAGCTGTTGCCGTTCCTGAGTTACAACTTTTTCTAAAACATGGTCTATATCCAAGATAGGAAACTACATTTCCCATCATGCAATGCTTCTGCCTGATGATGGTGAAGTAGCAGAGCTGAGACAATGAAGGAGATGATGACAGTGTAGCAGAGCTGAGATGGCGTTGTCGGTGTAGCAAAGCTGAATTGGAAGTGACATCGTAGTAGAGCTGCGTTGGCGGTGATGGTGTAGCAGAGCCGAGTTGGCGAGACGCCATTGTAGCAGAGCTGAGTTGGCGGGGATGCCGTTGTAGCAGAGCTGAGTTGGCGGGGACGCCGGTGTAGCAGAGCTGAGTTGGCGGGGACGCCGGTGTAGCAGAGCTGAGTTGGCGGGGACGCCAGTGTAGCAGAGCTGAGTTGGCGGGGACGCCGGTGTAGCAGAGCTGAGTTGGCGGGGACGCCGATGTAGCAGAGTTGAGTTGGCAGGGACGCCGGTGTAGCAGAGCTGAGTTGGCGGGGACGCCGGTGTAGCAGAGCTGAGTTGGCGGGGATGCCGGTGTAGCAGAGCTGAGTTGGCGGGGACGCCGGTGTAGCAGAGCTGAGTTGGCGGGGACGCCGATGTGGCAGAGCTGAGTTGGCGGGGACGCCTGTGTAGCAGAGCTGAGTTGGCGGGGACGCCGGTGTAGCAGAGCTGAGTTGGCGGGGACGCCGGTGTAGCAGAGCTGAGTTGGGGACGCCGATGTAGCAGAGCTGAGTTGGCGATGATGCGGGCGATTGCGAGGGGCGGAGCTTGCCGCGGGTGATCGCGGGGAGCGGAGCTAGTCGCGGGCGATTGCGGGGGGCAGAGCTAGTCGCGGGCGATTGCGGGGGCGGAGCTAGTCGCGAGCGATTGCGGGGGCGGAGCTAGTCGCGGCCGATTGCGGGGGCGGAGCTTGCCGTGGGCGATCGCGGGGGGGCGGAGCTTGCCGCGGTGGGGGGGGGGGGGTGCGGAGGCTATGCCTTGGGTGAGTGAGGGATGCCACTGGTGATGGGGGGCGGAGCTTGCCGGAGGGGGGTTGCCACGGGTGAGTGCAGCGGCTATGCCTCGGGTGAGTGAGGGATGCCACGGGTGATGGGGGGGTTGGTTGTGGGGCGGGGGGCTGTGTGCTGCGGGTGAGTGCTGCCGGGAGGCTCTGGACACACGGGGTGAGCTCTGGGCTGGGGGTGAGCGGGCGGCTGCTGTTAGAGAGGGATGCAGTCACAGCTGCGCTGATCACTGTCTCCCTCTGTAACAGCAGCCGCCCCATCAGTGTTCTCAGTCACTTCACTGTGCTGGGACTGAGGACACTTGATGCCGACACGGAGGGTGGGGGCCAGGAGCAGGGAGCGTGTCGGAGTGGACTGAGGTCTGATGATTCTCTGCAATCCGTGGGGGTGATTGCAGCTCGATAACAGCAAAACTGTGCAGAATCCATACTAACTTTATATTGGAAAGATGGAAAGCTATGGGTGGGCAGCGTATTAATGCAAAAATAATTTTGGGGGGAATACCCCTTTAACCCCTTAATGACATAGGGAGTATATTTACGCCCTGATGCCGTTAGGGACGTTCAGAGCGGGGCCACGCGGCGGCCGCGCTCTGAACCGCGGCGGTCCCGGGTGCCGCTTGTAGCCCGGGACCGCAGGTATTAGCAGGCACGGTCCGGTCGCCGTGCCCGCTAATAAAAAATTAACAAATTTTAATAGCATTATAGTGTGTTGCACAATGTTCTTCTTCATTACACCAGAAAACTGTCGTAATGGATTGATAAATCTCCCCCATTGGGATTTAAAAATTCTTTAGGTAACTTTTTTCAGACAACACTCAGTCCCCCCACCCGAAATTTGTGAAGACAAAATAAGTCACATAAAGTCAATTATAGTGATGAGCGAATACTGTTCGATCGAATAGATATTCGATCGACTACTAAGGTAATCGATCTATCGAATATTATCGAATAGTTCGCCGAATATTCGATAAATATTCGCTAAGCGTTCAAATCCCCCAACTTCCGGTTTTTACCTCCAAGTGGTCGAATAAATGTTTTTCAATCATCGAATACTTGTTCCCATAGACTTTAATGGGATCGAATATTCGAATATTTCACTATTCGCTCATCACTAGTCATTTATAAACTATTCTGCATTGTCTCGCAAGCAATAACAGTTAGGAACTTAACTTACAGTAAATGCTTTGTTTGCCTTTGTTAAATAGTTTCCAGGGATGCTATCCAGTTGAGCTTTTGATCCAAGTACAACACATATATCTATTGTGAAAAATCTTGTCTGCATTTAATTCTCTCTCTCTTTTTTTTTTTTTTGAGCAGAAAGTAAAAGTAGGAGTTATAAATTGTAAGTACAATGGAACAAAAAGTTATTTGTGAAAGATACTAAAAACCTTTTACAGTTATAATTGATGATGTTAGAGAAAAACGTTGACATACCGAATATAAATATAAAGTTTTATAAATGTACTTTAGCGGCTTCAGCTGGTTAGCATCTACGATTGGGAGGTTCATTTGCAGAAGTCGGCAATAATAAATGGCAAGAGAGTGTATGACAGTCCTAAGAAAGTTTAGTAAAATTAGGCTGGATTTACATCGGATTGTTTTTTTTTTTTAAGGCCATAAGATAAGAACATAAAAATGAAGCCAGTGATCTATTGCTTGGCAGACAACAATGGCATCTGACGGACCCCATTGCCTTTATTGGGGTCTGGAATGGTGGCGCCCAATGAAGCCTACGATATAAATGTGAACGTAGCCTCAATTTATGGTGTCTGAACCATGAGTCATCTGAGTTGTCCCGATGGCTTCTGCATGCCCAACCAGCCTTGATTGGTACATCGCACCAGAAAGAACCAAGACTGGTGAATTCAGACATGTTAGACAGTCATTTCTTGAAGATGATGTGTTGGAAGTAGGAAAAGGGTGCAAGTGTAAGGATCTGAGTGACTCTAACAATGCCCAAATTGTGATGGTTAGACAACTACAGGTCTTTATTGTGCTAAGAGGGTGGTTACCTATAATTAGTATGACCTAAACTTTAGTACTCTCCCTGCTGACAGGCCATGACCCCAATAAAATTAGCTGAAACTAAAAGCATTGGTTGCTGCTGGTAAAGGGGTAAGGATGTGGTAAACAACAACATAAAAAGCCTGAATCAGTAGAATAACGACTTAAAGAGAGCCAGTCAGCAGGTTTATGCTACACTATATAGGAGTAACATAAACTAGTGACAGAGAAGCTGAACAGAATGAGGTATCACTTACATTGTTCTGTGCAGCTGATTTGGAGATATCCTACTGAATAACATGAACTATAAGTAATCCTCTTCATTATGTGAACATATAGATACACCCAGCGCTGGGTGAATCTATATGTTCAGTCTATGATTTGTATAATTGGGGAAATATAGGGTGCCCCCCACACACCTAGCAGCATTTTTATTTTGAATACAGCGCTAGTTAACTAGTGAGCATATCAACATATATTGTCTACCAACACAGTGAGTTGACTGCACTACCAAATCCTCTTCATTTTGTGCATGAGCTCAGTAGTCCTGGGTATTCTTGAGCACCAGCACACTCTGCCCATCAACTGATGATTGGCAGTTATCTATCAATGCTGTGTATAGGCAGTGAACTGTCAACAAACAGATGGAGGGTGTAGGAAGTGGTATATTATTTTACCCTATAAAATAACTTTAGATATAGAATGATTGACCACGTTAATCCAAGTGAGTGACATCTTACTTTCAGATGATACCAGTATTTTCTAACATATGAGTTGAGTGGTAAAACTAATAGCTGATCAGTGTTCACTGGAAAAATCTATAAGATGATGTCAGAGACCTTTACTTACTAGTTTAGGAGGAAAGGGAACAGTGGCAGTGTGGGCAAAGTTTAGTTGTTTAACCTTATATTGATGGTGCATTATTAAGTTGACTAACCAGGAAGCGTCCGGTTCCCACGGACGTAGTGAGCAGGCCGTTTAATTATAAGCGTGACTTTGATCCCTGCGATCCGTACCCTCCCTCGCATTCATTACTAATATGGTTACTAATATATTTGTATATCTTTATCCACCTGTCTATTATATCCCATTATAGCACATTGTCAGTGAGAATATGTTATGATACATGATCTACACAAATAATTCCCAAATTTATACATATAATTTAGAATTCATATTTAATGTATTCCATATATAGATATTAACATTTTTGTATTAGGAATGTATCGGTCAATTAACCTACTGTTAGCATTAGTTCACAATATATACATAAACAATCCATCAATTCATAATTTACTCTATAGAATGTACATCAATAATTTATAATATTTAATGCATCTTATATATAGATACTGCTTTTTTATTTAATTTATTCTGTTTATTCATAAGAATGTATTGGTCAATTCATATTCAGACATTGAATTTTTAATATATAGCGTGGAATGTAACAAGAACGGAATCTAATCGTGCTCTGTAGTGATTTCACAAATATAAGTATCAGTTCACATATGAATGCAATACTGCATTTAAAAAAAAAAAACGGCACTGCCTTTTTTTTTTTTTTTTTTTTTACATGGGACTAATTCATATAATGAATATAACGTATATTCTATCTATATGTCCTTTGTGCACGATAATAATGTACTTCACATCGAACTTTAGAGAGATATATATTCAAAACTGAACCACCTATACAGACTATGCGTCTATGGACATTGGAAGATATACATGGATACAAAATCCAGACTATACACTCCATGATTTTGAGAGAACCTCAAAGTCCAACCCTAGTCCTCTCATATGAAATACTATAAAAAGTATACTGTATACACTAGCTACTGAGGAAGAGGCCCTGGTTTTGCCTTGAAACGCGTTAAGCATTATACACATTGATACAGTAGACATACCTTTTCCATACTGCAAGGTTGCCAATAACCAGCTGGAACAAACATCGAGAACGGCAGAAGTGATTGACAGGCCGATTCCCACGCAACAGTGAACCTGTTAGCGCCACTCCAGCGCAGTTTACAGTGGCCACTAGCAGAAAAAGACTCTATGTTTTGATCCGGCAGCCACACGATCGAAGCCGACACAGCTCTACTTAGATCTACTCACGGCAGCGGTCTCTGATGCGGAGTGGAGGACACACAGGCCCGGACTGGTAATCTGGCAAGGCGGGCAAATGCCCGCTGGGCTGGCCAGATTACCAGTCCATGGGCCGCATAATGAAAAAAATAAATAAATAAAAAAATCAGCGCTGCGGCCCGCTCCTGACGTGCTCCTCCAATCCAATCAACGTGGGGCCGCAGCGGCCCCTCGTTGATTGGCGGAGCACATCAGGAGCGGGCCAGCCGGGTCCAGATGAGAGGGCTGCGGTGGCGGAAGGGGGCTGCGGTGGTGTGTCTTCCCCCAAGTGCCGAGAGCCGCAGACGTGCCGCGCGCAGGCACGTCTGCAGCCACCTACACCAGGCCCCCAGCGGTGACGTCACTTCCCTGACGCGCCGCTGAGGACCTGGAGAAGAGAGAGGAGAGCCGCCGCCGCCGTGGACGGAAGATCCAGCCGAGGAAGAAGCTGCTGGGAACGAGGTGAGGTGAGAATGTTTTTTTTTTTTTTTTTTTTTTTTAACCCCTTCATATGTGGCTGTTCTATATTGGAGGGGGATGCAGGGGGCTATTCTATACTGGGGGATGGACAGAGGGGGCTATTCTATATGGGAGGGGGATGAAGGGGGCTATTCTATACTGGGGGATGGACGGGGGGGGCTATTCTATATGGGAGGGGAATGCAGGGGGCTATTCTATATGGGTGATGGACGGGGGGGGCTATTCTATATGGGAGGGGGATGCAGGGGGCTATTCTATACTGGGGGATGGACAGAGGGGGCTATTCTATATGGGTGATGGACGGGGGGGGGGCTATTCTATATGGGGGAATGCACAGGGGGCTATTCTATATGGGAGGGGGATGGACAGGGGGGGGCTATTCTATATTGGAGGGGGATGCAGGGGGGCTATTCTATATGGGTGATGGACGGGGGGGGGCTATTCTATATGGGGGAATGCACAGGGGGCTATTCTATATGGGAGGGGGATGGACAGGGGGGGCTATTCTATATTGGAGGGGGATGCAGGGGGGCTATTCTATATGGGGGGATGCAGGGGGCTATTCTATATGGGAGGGGGATGGACAGGGGGGGCTATTCTATATTGGAGGGGGATGCAGGGGGGCTATTCTATATGGGAGGGGGATGCAGGGGGGCTATTCTATATGGGAGGAGGATGCAGGGGGGCTATTCTATATGGGGGGATGCAGGGGGGGCTATTTTATATGGGGGTAATGTACAGGAGGGGGCTATTCTATATGGGGGTATGCAGGAGGGGGGCTATTCTATATGGGGGGATGCACGGGGGAGCTATTCTATATGGGGGAATGTACAGGGGGGCTATTTTATATGGGGGGGATGTACAGGAGGGGGGCTATTCTATATGAGGGGATGCAAAGGGGCTATTCTATATGAGGGATGGACAGGGGGGGCTATTCTATATGGGGGGATGCAGGGGGGGCTATTCTATATGGTGGGATGCAGGGGGGGTTATTCTATATGGAGGGATGCAGGGGGGCTATTCTATATGGGGAAATGCACAGGGGGGCTATTCTATATGCGGGGATGCAGAGGGGCCTATTCTATATGGGGGGAAGTACCGTGGGGAGGCTATTCTATATGGAGGGATGTATAGATGAGGATGTTGCTGGAGCAAGAAGCCTAAAATGTCTGTCTGACAGATCCCGTGGAGAGGAGTCATGGCCAGAGAAGCCTTCATGATGGCCGGAGCCAGATGGAGAAGAAAAGGAAAAGTGGACGTCTCTTCATGCAGAGAAGACGCCTACTGTGAGTGACAGGATGTAATTGCACTATAATCACTAAGGGTCCGTTTACACAGAAAGATTATCTGACAGATTATCTGCCAAAGATTTGAAGCCAAAGCCAAGAATGGATTTAAAAAGAGGAAAAATCTCAGGCTTTCCTTTATGACCTGATGTCTGTTTATAGTCTGTTTTTGGCTTTGGCTTCAAATCTTTGGCAGCTAATCTTTCTGTGTAAATGGTCCCTTATAAGGTCTTCAGAACATTTATACAGCTGGGATCTGCCTCAGTATCAGGGGTGTCACACTTCGGCCCTCCAGGTGTTGCAAAACTACAATTCTCATCATGCTTTAGCTGTCCAGCCATGATGGGATTTGTAGTTCTGTAACAGCTGGAGGGACAGAGTGTGACACCTGTGTTCTGGGAGAATATTGGTCTTTATATAGTGGCTGTTATTTGGTGCCAGTATAGTGGTATTATCCAGTCACTGTATGCTGAGGGTAGTGGGCATGGTGTGATGGTATAGTGGTATTGTCCAGTCACTGTATGGTGAGGGTAGTGGGCATGGTGTGATGGTATAGTGGTATTGTCCAGTCACTGTATGGTGAGAGTAGTGGGCATGGTGTGATGGTATAGTGGTATTGTCCAGTCACTGTATGGTGAGGGTAGTGGGCATGGTGTGATGGTATAGTGGTATTGTCCAGTCACTGTATGGTGGGAGTAGTGGGCATGGTGTGATGGTATTACTCGTATTATTGGTAATATTAGTGTTTTATATAGTGGATTATATTCAGTCACAGTGTAGCGGTATTAGTCATTATGTGGTGGTAATGGCTCATGGTGAGGTGGTATTATTTGTTACTTATATACTGGTAGTATTGGAATATTGGTAGGTTTGCTTAGTAACAGTGTGGCAGTAATGTGTACAGTATGGGGATAATATTTGCTTACTGGTGTTATTAACTATGACAGTATTATCATGCACAGGAAATTCTTACCTATGTTACCATTATATATGCTAAAATTTGTCCTGGGGCCCTACTTAGATAGGTAGATAGGAGATAGATAGATAGATAGGAGATAGATAGATAGATAGATAGATAGGAGATAGATAGATAGATAGATAGATAGATAGATAGATAGATAGATAGATAGATAGATAGATATCCAGTAGGAAATGGCTATCTAGCAGCTTATTATGTAGCTTTGATTACACATGAGATCACAACTAGCAGACACATTATGATAATTAAACCTTACTACTTATACCGCCATTATATGGAGTGCAGATTTAGTGAGGATAAAAGGGATTTAAAAAATATAGTAACTTTTGTCCAAAAACAGCACCACCCTGTCCTCAGACTGTGTGTGGTTTTACAACTTGGCTCCATTCACTTAAATGGAACTCAGCTGCAATACCTCACACAAACTGAAGAAGAGTCTGGCGCTGTTTCTGGAAGAAGGTGGCCATGTTTTTCTCCTATAAAGGGAATCTGTGAGGTCCGTACCAGGTCTAGAGCTGTAGATCTCAGCAGACAGGTGTGAGGAGATATCACTGACAGGACCTTTAGTCCAGTGTAAACTTATATAATTGTCCTTTTCATTTCCAACTAAAGTTTCACAACAGCAGCCGCAGCAGCAGCACCCTATGCGTCCATCAGTCAGAGCAGGCAGGGGCGGGGCAGAAGGTGCTGCTGTGGCTCCACCTCTCTGACACTTCAGCTGGTAATGAAAAGAATGATTATAGAGGTTTACAATGGACTAAAGATCCAGTCCCTGATCTGTACGCTGGGATCTACAGCTCTGTACCTGGTATAGACCCCACAGGTTCCCTTTAAGGGCACGTTCATACCTAATCCAATGCGGATTTGATGCTTCTGATTTAATCAGTTGAAATGAATGCATAAATATGCCACATCAAATCCACAGCAGATTATGTTATAGCATTATTTTTAGGTGCTGATGGTGGGTTTCACATGTTTAAGGGAGTAGTGGGGACATGGCTAAGTAAAGCAGAATTGAAGCAGTATGTGGGCTGCTGGGGTTTGATTGCCAGGGCTGATTTTAAGTCCCAGTCCGGCCCTGAGGACACATATCACCTTTTCAAAAGGCCCGCTCAACAGTGACCCGCAATGAGATTCACTCACGGCAGTGGCCTTTAATGCGGAGCAGAGGTCTCTCCGGCGCACCACAAGCCACATATCACCTTTCTAAAAGGCCCGCTCAACAGTGACCCAGTGAGAAGTGTATTATGCCAATTTTTTTTTCTTCTTTTTCATGCAATATTGCCTTTTCCTGCCCTTTGCCTTTTTCTGACACAAAAGGACATGGTTACTTTTGATACTTTTGAATGTTTCTACTCATTTAGATACTGTGGGACAATTATCTGCATCATTAACGCATCGTGTGAACAATATACTTACCATCTGGGCCCAATATAGATGCTAAAATAGATTTATTGAATGGTTCAAGCTTTATATGATTCTTTTAACTACAAGAATTTTTTAACTTGATTGTACGGACTATCTTATTGAATTTTACTGTGTCACAACTTTTATTTTGCTATCACTTGTTTATGATATATGAATTTAAAATCTTATAAAAAATCTTAGATATCCATTTAAGTAAAATACCCTAGAGGATTGGTTATTTTTCTTTTTCCATATCCTTCACGCTTTTTGACCCCTTGGTACAGGGTCAACCATTGACCTCGGGTATAGTACAATAGAGAGCTCCACTACCTGTTATTTAATTTCTAATATTCTAGTTTTCTTCTATCATTAAACCCAATAGGTCCCCTTCCCATGCTGTTCATCCAACCCTCCATTCATGATTTTGTTCGACACAATACAAAAACACCGGAGGGAAACTGATGATAAAATTGATCTAATAGTTTCCTATGGGAACAGTTTTGCATCCTGTGGCATCAGTTGTCATGCTAAATGTCTCCCTGTGCCAGAAAGAAATATTCTGTATGCATTTTTTTTCTAGTCGGTTATGGCTATAGAGGTGGGCACATCAGTTGTATCCTCCTAAGGGATAAAAAAAATAGCCAGAAAAATATTATGTATGTAAACACAGCTAGGGAATATGTTTAGAGAACATAACAATATTAGATGAAGCAGGATATGTATAGCAGGAAATGTCATCTTATAGCCAACAGCTGTGTCTCTTGTAACTAAAGGCTTTTAACCTCTTGACAATGTTTTTTTATGCAGTCCATTATGGTGATTTATTCTACAGCTCCGTGTTTTTATAACACTAGACTTTCCTTTAAGATCAGATAAAAGGTTTTACTGGTAAAATGACTGGGAACTGGAGAACCAAGATTGCATAAAGATTTGCTGTCTTCCAGGACAGTCTTAAAGGGATTATCCAGCGCTTCAAAAACCACTTTCTCCCAGAGACAGCCCTACTCTTGTCTCCAACTTGGTCGGGGGTTTTGCTGCTCAGTTCCATTGAAGTGAATGGAGCTTAATTGCAAACCGCACCTGAACTGGAGACAAGAGTTGTGTTGTCTCTGAAAGTGGCCATCCTTTTGTAGCACTGGATAACCCCTTTAAGATCATGCAGGAAATACCAGGCCACAGGTCATTATAGAAGGAGAGTTGAACTGGAAGGTGGAATGGGATCAACTTAGCAGTAGTGAGGAGGAAGAAGAAGAACTCTGCCAACGCCCTCCAAAATGACCTCTAGCAGGCTACTGCTTCAGATCTATTTATGATGTGACCAGAGTGCATCGGTATTTTTTCCCAGACCTGAATGCAGTGGAAAAATTCTGGGACATAGGGGGACATTTATCAATGTAAAAACTCATTTTTCTTTACGGAAAGTGGCCAGATGCGAATAAATTTATTCGCAAATGGCCATTTTGCGAATAAAGTATTCGCATTTGGCCACTTTCCCACCGGTACGCCGAGGGGGTGTGGAGGGGGCGAAACGGGGGGCGCAGACTCAAAGTCCGCTCTATTCATCATTTTATTCGGCTCTGAGCTGGCGTAGGTTTCCTGGCGTGCGCACTGATGCGCACAGGATTTATGTAGAGGCTGTATGCCTCTACATTAATCTCTGTAGTTTCGGCGCTGCAGGGACATTTTTAAGTCCAGCGCAGAAAACGCTGGACTTCATAAATGTCCCCCATTATGTTTAAGTAAATCTGACACTGCAAAATAGCATCAAATATAATCCCCTGTTGTTCACTTTCTATACAAAAGCACTTCAGATAAAAATAAATAAATAAATAAATAATAATAATAATAATAATAATAATAATAATCACAGTTTATGGCTATGTTCACACACAGTGTTTCCATCAGTCTTTTTTTTTTTTTTTTTTAACAAAAAAACAAAAACATAAAGAAATAGAAACTGTGCAATTATTTCCATTATAATTTTGCACTCTCCACTCTTGGGTTTGGTTGAAAAAATACTGACTAAAGACTGATAGAAATACTGTGTGTACACATATATTTTAAGATTAATTTTGAACAAATGATCAGGCTTTTGGTCTTCTAGATCTTTCTGCACGGTGATGATAATTATTTATGCGGCATGTCCTTCACTCAATGTTAAGCATGAGTAAATGACTGTCAGCTATATATGTTTTCATGAATGTGTCATGTTAAGTTAGATAACACTACAGCTGGACAATGTAATAAACTTTATTTTTGGGCTGCTGTAAACTTTTCTTTCCCTTTTCAATCCAAGAGGACATCATTACTAAAGAATCTCAATCCCAAATTAAACATGACACTTATTCTGTGTTCCCTTTTAAATCACATGGGGAGGATTAAGTTTCCATAGCATTTGCCATAGCATATGCATTACAGTAGTGCTGTCCTTGAATGTTTAGCTTGTGTTACTGAAATGAATCTATGTGAAAACATCTATGTTGCTATATAACTTAATTAGCACTAAATAGTGATAGACTGTGATACCTTCAGGTCAGACAGCTCCGCAAATTATGTAGACATAACATAAATCATGGTTAAGCTCTTAAACTTAGTACAACAAATCACTGGAAAGCACATACTAAGTTTAGTGGATTTCATCTAATATTGAATAATTGTGTATTATGGATAAGTGAGACCACTTTATCATTTGTTCAGGGCATCTATGGCTCTAGCTCTGTTGACACAGAAAAAAAAAAAAAAGGAAAAAATTGGTCAGCTCTCCTAGAACACCGTTCACACTAGGCAGGAGCACGTTACCATGGCTGAAATTGCAAACACACAAAAACACAGAAAAATGCAACAGCTCACCGCAACAGCAAGATACAGACCCACCATAGACATGAAAATAATTAAAAGCAGCCCCCCCAACTGCCCAAAAAATTCCCACAAAAATAATGAGTCTCTTGGTTACTATTTGCAAACAGCGTAAACTGCCTCACCACGATAAGGTGGACTCATATCGAGGCAGACCCTACACTGTATGTACACTATGGCCTCTCCATGGCGTATAATACGCCTATGCTCTGGGCATGCAAGATCCGTCTAATACCTGCAATTGCAACCTGTGTGTTTGCAATTTCAGCCATGGTAACGTGCTCCTGCCTAGTGTGAACAGTGTTCCAGGAGAGCTGACCAATTTTTTTCCTTTTTTTCTGTTTTCCAGTTGGGGGAGTGTCTGCCTCTATTTGGTCGTGCACTCCACCTGTCTCACCCAGGTGATGCAATTATTTTTGCAGGTATTAGACGGATCTTGCATGCCCAGAGCATAGGCGTATTATACGCCATGGAGAGGCCATAGTGTACATACAGTGTAGGGTCTGCCTCGATATGAGTCCACCTTATCGTGGTGAGGCAGTTTACGCTGTTTGCAAATAGTAACCAAAAGACTCATTATTTTTGTGGGAATTTTTTGGTCAGTTGGGGGGGGCTGCTTTTAATTATTTTCATGTCTATGGTGGGTCTGTATCTTGCTGTTGCGGTGAGCTGTTGCATTTTTCTGTGTTTTTGTGTGTCTAGCTCTGTTGACAAATATATGTACCTATATACAGTGAGCATACACTATAATTTATGATGGAGTGTGGCACTTGTCATTTAGCTACTACTATTGGCTAAATGACCGACATAAGTCTGATCACTGATATCAGTCATTAGTAACGGGTGTCTACTGTAGACAGCAGCTGGCATGGCCTGTGTATAGAGCTGAGCCTGATTAATATTCCCCTACACAACCGTTGATGTAAAAAGCTAGATCAGCGATGTGTGGGTTCCTGGCTTTGTTTTTGGGTGCACTTTTTTGTTAAATATCATCTCTGTGCATTGATCGGCCTAGTGAATATTCATCCCTCTGTAGTGAATGGCAGGGAGAGTGGCATCATTGCAGAGGACAAGGTAAGCATTATTAGGTGACCTGCAGAAGCTGGTGGGCTGATCAGAATGCCCCCAGTGCACCTTAACCCCTCATTTACATATCAATAATGTTATTTATTTATTTATTTTTAAACCCAAAGCACATAGACATAATAAAAGTAACATCAGCATTTCTGTACTCTGTCCTATTAGGCCTTATCAGCAGGTTAGGATCATCTTACCTTCTGATAGATTCCCTTTAAATATGTATTTGCTTTTTTGTAATCCCATATAGCCTATTTAATAAACACACATTAAAGTGAATGTACCACTAGGTATATCGCTTTTTGTTTTTTACATGAACCAACCTGCGCCGGCGTGGGAATGCCGGTGCCGCGGTCCATTTTTTGAACTGCTGCCTGGTTTCCGCACACGGCGCTGGTCTATTATCATGCACCAGCCAAGCATGCAGCACTGGAGGCTGGTCCACTGGCAACCAGTGTGACGATCTCCTCTTCACTCTGTGATGCAGCTCCATTTATTCTAATGGAGCCATGTCACAGAGGGGAGGGGTTTTTGTCCCACTGGGGGCCAGCCCCCAGTGCTTTATGCCTGACCGTTGCAAAATAAAAGACCAGCACCATGTGTGGTAACTGGGTGGTGGTTCTTTAAAAGAACCGTGGCTCCAGCATCCCTGCGCTTGTCTATTTATGTAAAAAAAACAAAGAATCAATGTACCTAGTGGCACATTTGCTTTAAAAAAGGCACGTATCTGTAAAAGCATTATGTACTCAGTGACTTTGGAAGACATGTATTTCTAAAAACATTCATTTACATTTTAGCAAATGAAAATGACAGTAGTCACAACTGCATATTATGGCATGGACAGGCATTCACCTGTTAGTTAGCTACCCTTCCCACATGTACAGTAAGCATCCCCTTGTTAGCCCCTTCCACCCATGTAGACATATCCCCTGGTAGGCATCCCCCCTGTGCAAAAAAAAAACTAAACATAAAAATAAAATAATAAAATAAAAACATATCCACCTACTTACCACAACCACCTACCCACTTCCAGTGTCTCCTTCCCCTGCTGTGAGCTCTGCCTCTTGTAGCTGGAGGAATAATGCTGCCTGAGACCACATGAGTAATTAGCAGAGTGGGGAGCCAATAGCTACTCACTCTGTCAGTGACAGTGCTGCAATTAACTGTGAACGCTCATCAGAGCATTCACTGTTAAAGGGCCACTTATGGCACCTAAGGGCAGCGGCATTTGGTGCATTGGTTCTGGATATGTAGTCTGTTTGGGGTATGTATTGTGATCTACTTGTAACCTCAGTGAGAGGAGAGTGTGAAAATCCGTTGTAGAGTGGTGTTTACCCCTTATAGTTGTGGTGGAAGGGATCCATGGCAGACTTTAGCTGGCATTTTTACTACATGACTATACCCATAAAGTATTTCTTGAGTAGGATTCTACAGATCGCATGACACAAGAGGACTGGGGAGAGATGTGAAATATCCTTCACCAATTAAATCTCAGTGAGAAGTCTTTGCATAAGTCAGACATTACTGAGGAACACTGCTTAGATTTGTTTGTGTTTGTGTTGTTTGTGTTCTTAGGTCTATATATATATATATATATATATATATATATATACTTCCACCTTTGGGCACTGATGTCATTAAATAGAAAGAACGCTTTGTCACTGTTTGTCATTTTTAGACAAGTCAAATTTAATCCTCTTCTTTCCTGTAAAATATCCTGACCAGTGCAAATAATGTTCTAAACCTCAGAATTAAAAAGGCGTTAGATAGATTTTTTCAGATACTGGTAGTGACTAGAAGAGGGACTTTTTCGAAATTTACTTTGCTGTCAATTTGTCAAATTTTGGACACCGAGTTTGTGAGGCAGCAAATAATAAATCACTGAAACTTGAATAAAACATAGGAACAGAGTTAGTCTTTATTACTTATATATAGAGCTTTAAGAGCTTACGTTTTAATTTTTACTACCAATGCTTAAGGTTTACCTTAAAAGAGAAGTTCTATTAAATAAAAAGGCAGGCGGGGTGGGTGGTGGGGTTTGGGGTGCAGGAAATTAATAAATTATATATACTTAGCAGTCCCTGTGTCTCCATAGTGTTGGTCCCGGATCTCACTGATGGCTGCCGACTGTCACTTTCAGCTGGAATCTGTCACTTACCCACCTCCTCCAACGATAACATCACAGCCCGGGTGTCTGGGGTGGTATCCCACCCCAGTGGCCGACTGGCTAAGCAGGCAATCGATCACTAGGGTACTTGACGTTGCAGCTTAAACAGCTGCAGGAGGTTGGTGGGTGTCAAAGGGAACGGCGGGTGTCAGAGAAGATCATCCCTGCCGGTACTGCAGTACAAGCCGGGATTATCTTCTCTGACACCGGCCGTTCCGTGACCGGACCGAGTCATGGAACGGCAGGTGTCTTACGCCATGTGAACATGGCCTAATAGTGCATATTTGGGAATTGGATATGATCCCATAACTGAGTTTGCTTATGAGTCACATATAACTGTGTTTTTAACCTCCTTGTACTTCCTTTTAAGTTATTAAATGAAAGTTACATTTTAGAGTGAGGTTTACAGTAAAGGGGTCTTTACACCCCAGGCCTTTGTGCCTGTAGGTTTGGTTAGATTAATGGTGAAGTAGGTACCCCAGTCCACCTTATTGAGAGTAGTGTGAACTGAAAAGGGGAAATGACACAACCTCTTTTATCTAAGTCATTTATCAAAGTCTGCAAATAGCGCAAAAATGCCAAAAATTGCAAATTTTTGAGCAAGGACCCCTGTGTGTGAAAACTGTGGGTGTTTTTCAAGTTTTCGCCTTGTGTGTCAATGGGTTGAGAAGGGCACAAAACCTATCAAATTTTTCACATGGAATAGTGAAAAATATGCTCCAGATTCAAGCTGGTGTAAATTTTTTGACCTGCTGTTGTCCCTTAATGTTATGGCTGATCTATTTGTATATACTGATTAAAGCGAATGTACCATCAGGTACATTCGCTTTAAGTTTTGCACATGGATAGAACGGTAAGAAACCAATGTTGCTGTCCTTTTTTTGCACAACGGCCTGGTTCACGTGTTCAGCGCCATTCTATTTCTGGGCACCGGCCTGGGTTGAAGAATTGTAGGCGGGCCACAGTTCAGAAAAAGGACCTCGGCACCGGTTTCCCTGCGATGGCGCCATTCTATCCAAGTGCAAAACTTAAAGCAAATGTACTGATGGTGTATTTGCTTTAAGGCCATGTTCAAACACTTTACTGGGTTCACACTATGTATATTTGAGGCTGTATTTGGTCCTCTTGTCAGGTCCTCATAGCAACCAAAACCAGGAGTGGATTGAAAACACAGAAAGGATCTGATCACACAATGGTGAAATTGAGTGGATGGCCGCCATATAACGGTAAATAACTTCCATTATTTCAATATAACAGCCGTTGTTTTAAAATAACAGCAAATATTTGCCATTAAATGGCGGCCATCCACTCAATTACAACATTATGTAAACAGAGCCTTTCTGTGTTTTCAATCCACTCCTGGTTTTGGTTGCTATATAGCCTCAAATATACAGCCTCAAATATACGTAGTGTGAACCCAGCCTTAAAATAATGACTGCCATTTTAATTTGAAATGGTGACCGTGGTTTTCAGTCTTCATAGATTTCCATTGAAGTATGGAAGACTATGGAAGAAAATTGGCATTGGTTCACACAATGTATAAAATAACAGCTGCCGTTCGCAGCGGAAGGTAACTTAATGTTTGTGTCATTAATATGCGGCCGTTATTAAGCGAACCGTGGCCGTTATTTTATGTTGTTCACACATTGATTTTTGTTTCACATTTAAGCCTATATTACAAGGGGGCTGTCAGATCAACGCATGCTTGCTCCTCCTTCTCCGCTCGCTGACGGGACTATTACACACACCAACTGCGAGCGGGTAATTGCTTCGTGTAATAGGGCCCTTACACATTAATGAATGGAACTGTAAAATAGCCACATCCAAAAGGGTGTGAAATAGCGGCCATGTCAAACCTAAACTAGAACAAAGCACCAGCAGCCGTCATTGCAGTGATGGCCGCCATAGTATGTTAAAAGACACCGGTTATTTGCTACTCAAAATAACGACCTTGGTTTTGAGTATCGAATAAAAGTTGTTGAAAATCATTGTGTGAACTTCTTACAAAGTCTGCCTTTTTCTATTAAACTCTTGAAACAAGTAGGAGGAATCCACCTCATTAATGGAAGTGATAGTTTCTACCTTTCCAATTAACTGAAGTAAAGACATTTCATGGTATTTCTTCCTACACCTGTGTCATAGATGCTAAGGCAGCGCAGTAAAACATAAGTTCTAGGCAAAGTTGCCCTTTGGTGACCTGCAGTCAGTGAGACAAATTGTGTTCTCTGACTACTCAGCGTTCAGGGAGCTCCAATGGCACAGTATGGGTCCAAGCATTTTCTCTTCTCTTCAAGTTATAGTTAATAGAAATCTAGTTATAGTCTTTACACCTGCATACAATTATGCATTGAGAAACAACTTGTCCTGACTTCAGATCTATTGATATAATTAGTACAAATGTTCTTTCAGTTATTATTGCTGCTATCCTTATTTTGAATAGAGAATATGAGACATTTATAGTGTAAGTAAAAAAAAACAACAACATTCGCCTGGATTAATTTTTTTTTTAGAAAATCTATAAAATGTTTTAATTCTTGCTTTTTGCCTGTATTATTCTTTGTTCTTGTTAAATACTATACAGCCATTTACACACTTTAATGTTATTTGTCTAGAAACAATGATGACCTTTTTTTTTTCCTAGAGTCTCATCTGTTCTTTGGTTGAGTAGATGCCGGTAGATAATTTTAGATTTCATGTCACAAAGTAATTATCTTTTCATTTTTGTCACGTTGATCCCTTGTCACCATGAACTTTATAATGGGAAATTAAAGGTTATCCAATCTAATTTGCATTTCTTAAAACCATTACCTCTCATATTAGTTATATAATGGTTGTTTACCACTTGCAAGTAGAGAAAAAAAGAAGACAGTATATTCCGACTTGTTATTAGAAGTGGGAATAGAAAGACAAGGCGTAAAACAAAACGCAAACATCCCAGAAATTTAGACTTTCAGAATTTCTGGAATGGATTGTGTTAAAGCATTTGAACTTTAAAGGGGAAAAATGTGATATTTTATCACATCACCTGCATTTCCAAATAGTGCTAAGACTAATATTTAGCAGCTGCACATTTAATATTTTGCTCAACAGATTTAATATCTGTATCACAGTAAATGTTCCAATTCTTACAGTTGTTTATTAGTAGGCACTGTAGAAAGAGGTATTTAGGAAGAAGACTTAAGGGGTACAGTATTCCAGGAAAATCCACTTTTCCCCTATCCACAGGATAGGGGAAAAGTAGGAGATCTCTGCATTTGGCCCCCGTCTTCTGTATTATAAATAGAGCGTCAGGTACGGCACGTTACCCACGGCTGTATTCATTCCTATGGAGCAACGGAAAGAACCAAGTATGCTGGAAGAGCGCTGTACTTGCCTCTCTCTGTTGGCTCCATAGCAATAAATAGAGCTGTGGGTCACATGCCGTATCCGCGTCTCTATTCATCAAACAGAAGCCGGTTTAGGTATTTGCTTCTTCTCTGGACAGTTCCTGACATGGGCAGAGGTAGTAGCAGAGAGAACTGTGTCAGAATGGAAATAATACACCACTTCCTGCGGGACATACAGCAGCTGATAAGTACTGAAAGACTATTTTTTAATATAAGTAAATTACAAATCTCTGGCACTTTTTGGCATCAGTTTATTTAAAAGATTTTTTTTTTCTTGGTGAACTACCCCTTTAACCATACTTTATAGGACACAAGGATGCGCCCCCCCCCCATCAAATTATTGCCTATTAACCTTGAGGTAGCCCTGAATGTAAATAATGGCAATGCAATAGGAAAAGGTGGAAATATGGAAAACCCACAGACACAAGATGTTTGTATGGAGTAATTGTCTTTGTATTCCCTTGGGTATTTCTTCACTTGACTTTTATGAGCCTTAAACTCCTCTGACTTCTTCTCAAAACACAGAATTAAATAGAGATAAGCAAGTTATGTGCCGTATTCCTGCTCTATTATTATTCCATCTTAAAAAAATCAATAAATGGCCCATTGGATTTCTATGTGATTTTCTTTTAATCTTTTGCTTTTTTTTTTTTTTCAAACTCTAATTTTATTTAATTCTCCTTTGTGAGTAGATATGCTGAATAGGAATATATTGACCTACACCTCAGTATTAGTTTTTTAGTTGTGGGTCAATATATTTGAACACTGGTATTGATAAGCTATAGAAGAGATATTAGAGCTTTATCGAATTTCGAATACTTGGCACATATGAACAACATTTTATAGTAGGGTTGAAATACTTCCTAGGCAAAATATCATCATGACGTATTTTACCTCATTTCTGACCCCCTGAATTGCAATTTTTGGCTTACATTTTCTTCCTCCACGTTCTAAGACCTGTAATGTTTTTATTTTTTCACTTGGAGAGTTGTAAGGGCGCTTATTTTTTGTGGGACAAGTTGAACCTTTTTTTCTGGCTCTCTTTATTTTACCATATAATGTATTATGAAGCCAGAGAAAAAAATATTTGTAGGGCAAAATAAAAAAAAAACAAAAAAAAAACCAATTCTGTAGTTTTGTTTTTTCACCTTATAATTAGATTGACCTTATAACTTTATTTACAATATTAACAATACCAAACTTTAGGTGTGGCTCTTATTTTGCGATCTCATGTATATTAGAGTAATAGTTTGAGGTCTCATTTTGGGTAGTTAAGGGGGTCTGCTTTATTAAGGGGTCTGGTTTGAAGAGGGTTTCAAATTCAAGAGATGAGAGATTAAGGCTGGGGACTAAAGTCCCTATTACCCCAAAGATTTTCAGCCATATTTGGCTCAATATTGACTGTTATGGCACATAATCGCTTGGTGTAATAGCTCTTGTTGAAAGGCAATGATCAGCCAATGTCGGCTGAACCTTGTCTTTTGACATGTTGAAAAAACTAGAACAAAAGCGACGGTCTACTGGCTCTTGCTCTGTGTAATAGGATTGGTGGCAGACTGCCACTATCTCCTATGGGCTCCCCAGATGATATAAGGATCTTCCAGGCAGCTCTCATGACCGCCTTGCTCTAACCGGGTGTTTGTTCCCAGGTGCTTAGCCTGAGGGATTGGGAGTATATTGTATTTGTAATCCCCGGCTGTGATTGGAGGGTTGAGTTATTTTTGTCGACCTGATAGGTCGGCGCTCGATTGCCCCTCCAGATCGGTCCGTGTAATAGGGCCTTAAGCATCAGGCTGTTTTACTTATTCTTTTGCTAGTAAATGGGACATACGAGCAAGCAGTTTATGTAAAAAATTGGAAGCTAAAGGAGAGAAACTAAGCAAAATTCATAATAAAGACCTATAGTAAAAATGTTTTCGTACCTTAGTAAGTACAAAATAAGAATAAAAAAAATGTGCTATATGCTGACTACTTTAAGATGGGTATAAGCATGACTATTTGACAGAGAGTAAAGCATTTACCACCTCTTCTGTTTCCCACTCCTGTGTCTGTTAAAGACAGCTGGCTTCAGCAGGGGACACCTCCCGCCCTGTTTCTACAATAGGAGATACCAGGACCACTGAGCTCCACTTCCTTAACTAAATATAAGCCCCTCAGCCATCTGCCAGCCAAAGAGGAGGAAGAAACTAACAACTGCATTCTACAAGACACTGTAGCACTGTTTGTTGTCAGTTTGTCTGGTGACAGTGCTATGTACTGAACACAACTGGGGCACCTTAAGGAGCTATTCAGTTACTGTTGTGTTACTAAGAAATACTATTAGATTAGCATATACCAGCAGAAAGCGACCTGTACCCACTGCTGTATACAACAGTATATGGGTATGTTTCCACTTCAGGAACATATCGGGTAAAGGTAGCCATCTAGTTAAATAGACAGCCTTTAATAATGATCATGATGTCTATATTACGAGACGGAGCCCTTTACCTATATTTTCTCGAAGTGGGAGCATGTCGGAACCCTCTTAGCGAGATGCTGACAAATGCTGATGGGTTTAACAAAAAGAATGCTAAAAACCTGTATCAGCAAGCATTGACTGACACAATGCGTCTAGTATCAGGAAATCAGTCACGGGACTCTCAAGACATTTTATGGAGTGTCATGGGGGACACACAAGGAGCCTCTCTATCTGTGCCCTGGAAAGGGTTAATAAACCCCAACGAGGGGGAGATTGGGAACAGATTTTAAGAAAAAGGGAGGCTTTTTGGATATTGTACTTAGATACTCTCTATCCAAAAGGTTTAAATTTAAAGACCGATTTATACTATATTTATTAAATGTATTATTTGAACAGTATCCATTTCATGTTTTCTAAATACCTCTGGAAGTAAGTCATGTGGTCTCCACCCCGGACAGGTGACGTCTGAGTGGGCGGTCTGCGGTATGGAGTCATGCATCTTACCTACATAAAAAAATGTATCAGGGTATAAACCCACACACCGTATATGCAGCAGATATGCAACAAATACGCAGCAGATTTGTTGGTACAGATTTGATGCTGTGTTCAGTTATTTAGATCTAATCTGCTGCGATTTTGCTGCGAGTTTGCTGCGAGTTTGCTGCGTATCGCAGCAGTAAATACGCTGCATTTACGGTGTGTGGGTTTATACCCTCAGTATTAAAAACCACTTATCATGATTAAGAGGGGGAACCTCGATATGCGTCGGTGCTGATGTTTTTATCAGTTTTGTTGTTTTTTAAGATGCATGTTTAATAAAGAATACAAGTTTTTACGAAGCTGGGGGCCATTTCATTTCTTCATTGAAGTCTGCATACGGGAGACGGCCAGCGATACTGCTCTACGTGCTCCAGAACTGGGGAAACATAGCGGCACACATATACTGCAGCTGGTGAGCTGATTTCTCCTGTTCAGTTTTGAATGCTGATGGATACCTGTGATGTACACCATAAACCACCACACACTTAATGGGCATTTCATACTCACAAGCACAGATATGAAGACTCAATTCATATGGAACGCACTGTGTCCAGTAGCCACAGCAGGTCTTCTGTCCGTGACAGGAACTGTCCAGAGCAGTAGCAAATCCCCATAGGAAACCTTTCCTGCTCTGGACAGTTCCTGACATGGACAGAGATGGCAGCAGAGAGCACTGTGTCAGACAGGAAAAAAACACCACTTTCTGCAGGACATACAGCAGCTGATAAGCACTGGAACACTGAAGATTTTTAAATAGAAATAAATAACAAATTTATATAACAATCTGACATAGAAGGTAGAACTCCCCCTCAGCTCCTCCCCTCATCTCAACAATCTCCTCTTGTGAGGAAAGGTAAGGAGTGTGTGATCAGGAGGGGAAGCAGGCCCAGGGAAGAGGCCCTTAGCATTGGGAGAAGTAGCTTCTGCTCACTGTGTCAGCCTGCAGATTGTCAGCCCAGGCCTTGTGATGCAGAGAATCCAATGGTTCCTTACACATCTCTTTGGACTGCTAATATATATATATATATATATATATATATATATATACATATTAATTATTTGAAGTTGATTAGTTATGTGACTATATAAATACAGTACGGTACAGTACAGTGACCACCCTGTAGCTAAGCATTTCTTGATGGAGCATGGGAGTGCAAAACCCGCATTGGGTATATGGGTACAACGTTATTTTACAGTTATTTGGTAATATTTCTTTTACCTTTCTGTTACTAACCAGCACCCATTTCTTTTTGCTTTGAGAATGCATACGTTTGATTTTTTTTTTTATTCTAAGTATCCCCAATAAAGTTTTTTTTGCATAATTGATATATATATCTATGTTATATCATTTCCTTTCTTTGGGTTTCATAAAACTGGACCTGGCAAGAATCACGCCCTATCACTGTAGCTGTTGTACTGTGAAGCAATTATTGTAAGAATACTATTTAAACTATTTGTAAGAAAGCCCGAAACTCATCAGAAGCAGAACCTAGAACTAAAGTGATAAGCACTTAGACATAGGCAGTGCAACGAGGATGATATTGCATTGAGCAATACCCATGAAGAAAGTAGAAACATGGGACGCAAACAGACTCAAGATGCTTGTATAAAGAAATCATCCTTGTATCCCTATGGGTATGTGCTTACTTGTGTTTTATGAGCCATTGAACCTTCTACTTAAAGTGTTTTTTTTTTAAACATGGGTTAAGTGAAAAGAAAACATAAAGACTCAAACAAGCAATTGCTTATCTTAACCTGCATTATTATTCCTTGCAAAAAAAAGAAGTCAATAAACAATCCGTTTTTTATTTTATTTATACAAAGCAATAGTCTAAATTTTCTTTTTAAACAAAGAAACAAAAATCCACAGACGGTGGGACTGTTGCAGATTAAAGGGCGGGGCATGGTCACATGCTCCTCTATGTTGGCCATCTATGGACTGACTCACCACAGAGCAGGACAGCACAGCCTGGAGGAAAGGAGTCTAATTTTATCTCTGTGGGGTACACAGGGAGCTGCTGTCAGTATATACAGTGAATACAATTATTAATACTGTACACTGAACTATTTTACTATAAAGTGGCCAACCCCTTTAGGTGCATTTTATAAAATATGAATAAAGCTGGGTTCACACTACATTTTTTCCATCCGTTTTACAAAAAAACGGATGAAAAAATGGATGGAAAAACAGATGCATTTGGGTGCATCCGTTTTTTCCTTTGACTTCCATTATAAAAAAAAAATGGATCAAAGATAGTTTTTGATGCACTATGATCCATTTTTTTTTTAACAATGCAATTCAATTGGAAGTCACTATGTTTGCATATAAAAACAGATGCATTAGTATTTTTTTTTTTTAACAATGGAAGTCAAAAGGAAAACGGATCAAAATTGATGCACACAAATGCATCTGTTTTTCCATCCGTTTTGTATCCATTTTTTGTGAAAACGGATGAAATAAAAAAACGTATAGTGAACCCAGCCAAAGTTGAAAAGAATAAAGATAGGAATAAGCAGCAATAAATGTTAATAGGCTAACCAATGTAAATGCATATGTGATGTTGACCAGTCAATGTAAGTGGTAAAACAGTGAAGGTAACGTTAAGAAGCATTGTATTAATGCTAAGACAGCTATACAATAAAATTAAATTGGTACAAGAGACAGATATTGGGTTTTAGATGTTGATGCAGAGTTTATAAATAGAGATGAGCGAACCTTGAGGATGCTCGAGTCGATCCGAACCCCATCGTTTGGCATTTGGTTAGCGGTGGCTGCTGAAGTTGGATAAAGCCCTAAGGCTATGTGGACAACATGGATACAGCCAATGACTATATCCATGTTTTCCAGACAACCTTAGAGCTTTATCCAACTTCAGCAGCCACGGCTTATCAAATGTTGAACGATCGGGTTCGGATTGACTAGAGCATACTCGAGGTTGGCTCATTTCTATTTATAAACTAAATATATGGAGCTGAAAAAGCAAAAGTGACAGCGTTTTAGGGAAAATAATTGTTCCGCGTTGTAGCTGTGGATGAACGTATTCAAGAGGTCGCTCATTTAGAGGGCAAAAGTGCCTGCTCAACACAGTAACTGGCTGAACAAGCAGTTCTGGCCAGCACAGAATGTCACAGGAACAAGGAAGAAAAGAACAAATGGCAGGGCAAGGGAGGAGGTTGAGTAAATAGACTTTTTATTTTTTGTTATTTTTCCTGGAGTCTGAGACATTTATTAACCCTTCATGACCAAAGGCTGTTAATGCATACATGTCCAGGACACAGTGAAGCAGTACTCTCCTCCTCACCTTCCAAGAGCCATAATGCTTTTATTTTTTGTTGTTTAATTTTTTGTGCCATGATCTATAGTTTTTATTGGTATCATATTGGTGTAAATGGGAATCTTTGCCATTGCATAGCACTGACCAGTAAGATTGACGCTCTGCATTTAGAGTCTACCGTAGTCTACAGCTAGCCGATCTGACAGGACGGAGGTAAGTATTACTCCGTCCAGGGAGAATGATTAGGGTTCCGATTAGTCAGTGGCAGGTGCTGTTTCTGTCACTTACTCCCTTAAACGCTACAATAGCTATGGATCACAGTGTTTAAGGGATTATTGGTGGGCAACAGCCAGGCTCCTGGCACATTAATGTGTGTGGGGCTGCTTCAGTGTGAGCACTCCTGCACACATTAAAATTCCTTCATGACAGGAACCTATATACACATTGCAAACCCCGTCCTTTTTGTGCCCTGCAGGAGGCTGTTCCAGTGTAGCTGCAGGACCAGCGTGACCAGGTCCCTAACAAGCTGTTTCCTACTGCTACAATTGACAGGAGCAGGTAAGGGCCAGTTCACACTGAGTAAATTCCCAGGAATTTCCCACCTGCCTCAGTGTCAAACAGTGTCTCTATGAGAGGGCTCGCATCCCCTCGTGATCCTCCGCTCTCCGCTCAAAGAATTGACATGTCAATTCTTTGAGTGGAGAGCAGAGAAGAGCGGAGGAGTGTGAACCCTCCAATAGAATTTACTCAGTGTGAACTAGCCCTAAGTGGCCCTAAGAGGTGTCAGCCCCTGAAAAAAAAGGGGCGGTGCAAATATGTGGTGGCCATAAGCACTACCTAGTCTCCTAACTTTTTTGTCTGCTTGTTTTACCATCTCAATTGTTCAATTCATGTAAGTAACAATGGCCTGTATGGCCCTGTTTGTTATGTATGTGAATATTTAGTATGCTTAGTCTTGTTTCAACCACTTGCACTTCTGCCAGATATACAAGCATATATTGGACATATGTTGAATAATTATGGACATTGTTATTCAAGACATTACATGTGGCATAAATAAACATATTCTTATAAAATTCCATGGAGGGTAGGAAACCTTGGCACAAATTACTTCGTCTGGGATTGTGATTCTTTTTAATCATTAGCAACTGTTGCAGATAGGGATCTGAATGCTACTTTGATCTAAACCAGGCGATTTAAATAATGATTAACACATAGAACTGAACTATGTAGGCATTCTGTAGTGTATATGGTCATTGCTTCAATAACTTTAGGCACCATTCAGATAAAAAGCTTCTCTGCCATTGAGTCGCCATTCCCCGCTTTAGTCCAGAAGTTTATAGGCTCATCCTAGTAAAGGAAGCGCTGAACCGTGACAAGTGTATCAACATGTTTGCGCTCTTCTTTTGGCTAATGTTTTGCACAACAATAAGGCGAATTAGCTAGATTTGTGTAGTTTGCACTACGTTCACCATTTGTCAATTTTTGCGCCAGGAGGGATGTTATTTCTTTAAGTTGCCTTTTTCGGCTAATCTATCATGTGCAATTTTAAATAGTTTTTATGCAAAAAATTGCACAGCTAACCTAGTGTCAGCAAAAATCATGATAAAAAAATTGGGTAAGACTTATCAAGGCACTTGCGCCTAATGATAGTTTTTGCACAACAACCGTAAAGTTTTGCACAATCAATTAAAAGTATCATCTGCTCAAAAACATTGTGCAGATGATACATTACCCTCTACCCTATGTGTTTGGACAACCTCTTTAAGCCAAAGATGTAACCGTAGTAATGATGAGCAAGTACTAAAATGCTCGGGTGCTCGTTACTCAAGACGAATATTTTCCGATACTCGGGTGCTCGTTTCGAGTAACGAACCCGAGTGAAGTCAATGAGAAAACTCGAGCATTTTTTCAGGGGACCCAAGCTCAGCCCAGGGAAGGTTGTGCAAAAAACCTGTCAACCTCAGAAAATGATGGAAACACCACAAAAATGGCCAGTAAACAGCAGGGGCAGCATGCATGGATGCCTCTGAGGCTGCCTAATAGCACCATTATGCCAAATTCTGGGCAACAGCATGGCAGTTAGAACACCGGGAACCATTAAAACAGAGGTAGCATTAGAAACACTTCAAATTTTTGCCTGACACAGCATGGCACTGAGAACACAGGGAACCATTAAAACAGAGGTAGCATATGAACCACCCTAAAATTTAGCCTGACACAGCATGGCAGTAAGAACACAGGGAACCATAAAACAGAGGTAGCATGTGAACCACCCCACAATTTAGCCTGACAGCATGGCAGTGAGACTACAGGGAACCAATAAAACAGAGGTAGCATATGAACCACCCCAAAATTTAGCCTGACACAGCATGGCAGTGAGAACACAGGAAACCATTAAAAGAGAGGTAGCATATGAGCCACCTAAAAAATTAGCCTGACACAATGATGCAGTGAGGACACAGGGAACCATTAAAAGTGAGGTAGCAAGTGAGCCTTCCAAAAATTGCCTGACACAGCATGGCAGTGAGGACAGAGTGACAAAGGTAGAAGCAGTAGCAGGTAAGCCTCCCAAAAATTATGCCAGACACAGCATGGCAGTGAGGACAGAGTGACCAAGGTAGAAGTGGTAGCAGGTGAGCCTCTCAAAAATTATGCCAGACACAGCATGGTGGTGATGACAGAGTGATCAAGGTAGAAGCGGTAGCAAGTGAGCCTTCCAAAAATTATGCCTGACACAGCATGGCAGTGAGGACAAAGTGATCAAGGTAGAACCGGTAGCAGGTGAGCCTCCCAAAAATTATGCCAGGCACAGAAGGACAATCAGCAGTGAGGTTCTATGCAGCTGTGCTACAAGTAACAGCAATACAATATACAACAGCAGCAGCAGCACCAGCCACAAAAAAATATAATAGAACTGAGGACTTCTTTGGGGTCTGTATGCAACACCTGCTGTCCCCTTTCTGCCAGCAGTCGATCACCACAGTGTGCAGCTAAAATTGTGGTAGCTGCACTGCAAGTCCCAGCCAGCAGGCTGGAGTAATCCAAAAAAATAAAGATTTTAAGCCCTTACAAGGGCTGTTGAGTTCTTTCTCTAGTATCCCTGCCTACAGGAACTCTAATTCCCTCCCTAACACTCTCCCTGACAGACAGCAGCTCTCTCCCTAATCTCTTTCAGCCTGCGTCTGACGCGAGCACCGCCGGCCCAGATACTTATATGCCAGGGTCATCCGATCTGGCCAGCCAATCGCTGCTATCGACATGTAGGATTCCCACATGATGCTACGAGCTTCCAAAAACTCTCCTGCATGATGATTGGCTGAGAAAAAGCTGCCAAAGATGCAGGAAGAGGACGATGCCATTTTCTCGAGTATCGTGAGTAACGAGCACCATCGAGTTCCCTAATACTCGAATGAGTATCAAGCTCGGACGAGCATGCTTGCTCATCACTAAACCTTAGCCATAATGCAAAATCTATAACATAGTTTATAAAACTTTTATCCTCCTTTTAGCCTCCGTAGGAACCAGGTCAAGGCTGTGACTTGAGATGAGCTTCACAAGCTTCATGAATTTTCGCTCAAACTTGTTAAGTATCGCAAATAGAATGTAAATGAATTTCATTAAACAGCCCAAACTATATTAGCTACAATACTAGGAGTATTACAGTAGGGCAATTTTTTAAAAATGTAAAAAATCAGAAAATCCCAATTAAAAAAAATGTCAATCAGCCAGTCAATCATCCAATTTCTGCCATTCCTCTCCTCTCTGTTCCTAAATCGCTGTGTTATGGTGCGTTTGCACAGACAGATTTATCTGACATATCTTTGAAGCCAAAATCAGGAACAGAGTATAAACAGAGAACAGGCCATAAAGTAAAGACTGAGATCTATACTCTTTTCCATTCCTGGCTTTGGCTTAAAAAATCTGTCAGATAAATCTCCCTGTGTAAAAACACCATAAGTCTCTAATTGCTCTGCTCTAACTGCTTGAAATTCTGCCTGTAAAATAAGTATGAGCAATGTCCCATTGTGTTCAATAGGATTTCCTGTTCTGTTGTTCATGTGTGCAATGTTCCGCTGCAGATCTGCTTTCCCTCCCAAAGAATTGACATGTAAATTCCTTGTTCGGATTCCACTAGAGAAATCCCACAGAAGAAATTAGGGCTTTGAATTTCCGCTTTCCACTCGAATTCCGCTTGAATTCTGAGTATATTCCGCGCCAGATAAGCCAGAGCAGAAGAAGAGGAAATTTCAAGCAGGAAACTTTCCTCCTCCATTCCTTTGCAATGCTTCGCCTATTCCTCAGTTTGACCGTACCCTTTCTCTTCTAGTTCCTCTTGTTACTGCTTCCTATGGTTGAGTTTGTATAGGAAAGAAGCATTATCACAACAACCAAGAAGGGATCTAACAGGCACATGGCGGCATTATTATGTCTTTATGTTATCGCTGATGTAAGTAATTACATATGTTATACAAAGCTCTGCACATTTCAGCCATTAGTTTTCATTGTGCAGCAAGTACTGAACAGAATGTCATAATCCTAAACCCAGTATCAGATACCTCCCAGAGGAAATCAATTAGGGCTACCCTCTAAGCCACACAGAGCTGCTGCATACTGTATGTATATTTACCTGTATATCTAGAAAAAGTGGATGATCGGAATGCTCTGCCTACACGTAAGGCCTCATGCACTTGGCTGAGCTATGAGCATAAACAGAGAAAGGTGTTTCTGTACAATGCTTTCATATTATAGAGGTATTCTCCCTTAGAAATGCTTTAAAGGGGAATCATTCTATAATATGGTATCGAATGGAAGATAGCCATATAGGGGGGGATTTATCAAACATGGTGTAAAGTGAGACTGGCTCAGTTCCTCCTAGCAACCAATCAGATTCCACCTTTCATTTTCCAAAGAGTCTGTAAGGAATGAAAAGTGGAATCTGATTGGTTGCTAGGGGCAACTGAGCCAGTCTCACTTTACACCATGTTTGATAAATCTCCTTTAGGGCAGCTTCACACATATGTTATTAATGCTGCGAGTCGGCTAGGTCCTCGAAGATCACTTTCACTACATACACGCAGCTGTCTGAACGACCGCTGCGTGTATGTAATTCTGCCGGCCGCTTAACCCCTTCAGCTGTCACCTGGCTCCCGCTCTGTATACATTACCTGTCCTCGCTGCACGGGGTCCCAACGCACTGCTCTCCCGCCCGGCCAATCAGTGGCTGCGGCAGGGCAACACACTGATTGGCCAGGCAGGAGAGCAGTACGCCAGGACCCCGTGCAGCGAGGAAAGGAAATGTATACAGAGCGGGATCGGAGCGGGAGCTGGGCGGCAGCTGAAGGGGTTAAGCGGCCGGCAGAATTACATACACGCAGCGGTCGTTCAGACCGCTGTGTGTATGTAGTGAAAGTGATCTGCCAGGACCTAGCCGACTTGCAGCGGTGTTTGCTAATCGTTCGCTGTAATTCTACATTCGTTCGCTCAAGTTCCACATTTTTTCACTTATCGTTCAGAGTAATAGCACATTGCCCATTGTTTTCCTGAGATCAGAAGGAATAAACGATCGCAATAACGATCATAACAACGATCGTATCTAATGACCATCGTTCTGTGTAATAAGGTGAACGTTTTCAGGTTAACGATAAACACTCTTGTTTGCGATCGTTTATCGTTAGTCGTTAATCGTTGAAAATCGCTCAGTGTAATAGGACCCTGACTTACAGGCACAGCTGGGTGTGCCCGCAAATCAATTAGCCATTCACTTCAATGTAATGTGCAGCCGCCGCACATTACATTGTGTGAACAGCTATTATTTCCGGATGCTTTTCAGTGAACAGTGTCCTGAAATAATAGACATGTACATTATTTTAAAAAATTATTTTTTTTTTGTTAATATACAAAATGACATTTAATCTTTTCTGGACAAAAATGATGAAAAAGTATATGTTACTTATGTATATTCCATTGGGTCATGTAAAGTCATTTTTTTTAACACTGTTGTAAAAATCCAAATCATAACTTTTTCCTTTCCAATTTTTTTAAAAACTTGCAACTGCTCCACATAAACATTTGGTTTGCTGTGCAGTTATTTCAAAGACATAACCTTTGCTTTTCACCCTGCATCTCCTTACAGCCAAATGTTATGAATAGCAAAACACAGAACAGGGAGCAATGTGTCTTCACATTTTATGAGCAGATATAAATTAGCAAGCACAGCACGCAAAAGTAATTGTAGTCAGTGCCAGGGAACTAACAGAATATCTGCTTTAAAAAGAAAGAAAAACGGCCCCATAAAAATTAAAGCTGTTAATTTCCTTCCACGTCATTTCGATATTTTTATGTGTACTATTTGGCATACAGTAGTTACTTTCTGCTTTTTTTTTTTTTACTTTTTTTATTTTTATAAAACTAAGGTTAAATGTTCTGTTCAATTGAGCAATATTTTTTAAATTGTCGTAAGGGAAATAAATTATAAAGCGACCAATTTCCAAAATCAGATAGAGAGATAGTTATATGGAACAACTTTCTGTGCCCTAGCAGTGCATTGATGAATCAAGCTTTATGGGAATGGTTTTAAAAATAAAATAATTGTCTGTCACATAAAATCGCAACAAAAAACACCAAGAAAATAACTTAGCATTTCATTTAGTCCAAAACTAATCTTGTTCTTTACATGTAGACAAAACTAAAATTTGCAAACATCTCCACACATTGATAAATCCATGTTCCACCATGGCTAATAACAGATTTGGCCCCTGTATGCTTCCCATATTCATTGTGGCCCCTCTGGCAATCCAGGACACCTACAGTAGACTGTGAAGGGCCATTTTCAACTGTATGCACATACTGTACTTTCATACAGGTGAATGCTGAAAGACGGAATGACCTCATTCATTGGGGGCCTACACTGCAGAGGGGAAGTGAGGTTGCTCTGTTCAATGTTGGCTAATCATTGTCTCTGAACATGTTCTAAAAAAACAGTAACAATAGCAAAATACTTCTGCATGCCTCCCCACCAATAGGAGCGGCTGCAGGGGAAGCTGGAGTCATGGTATGGACCTTAATAGCCAGCAATGAGAGACTGGCTCAGCTTTCTTTTATGAGAATTAAGAGCCCAGTCCGGATCCTTATTGGACCGGCGCTCTGATCCTCAAGGTTCCGGACAGGCAGAGGCAAAAGTCAATCAAAAGCCTTGCTCAGCTGCAGCAATCATGTCTGGCAGTGGTCAGTGTAACTCCTGCATGGCTGGAACCTGAGAAGCAAGCGGGTGTGTCACACAAAAGCAAAAACAGGCCCAGTTCACACCAGGCTACTGCACATTTCTGACAAAAAATTATGAATGTAAATCGCAAACTTGCTTTATATCACATCTACTGTTGATGTAGATTTTGAAAGTTATAACAACAGTGACACTTTAAGGATACTTAAGGAAAACTAAGGGAACTGCAGCACTGTAGAGTACTTTGTGGGTAAAAGTGATAAATTTAAATTGTATTCTAAATTAGGTGACAACCAATGCAGTCAAACTGGCACAGGGTAGAGGCATTGGTGTAGCGGCTGGACAGAAAGATGAGCCTGGCTGCTGCATTCAGGATAAATTGTGAAGGGTTTGGGGAACGAAAGAGTGATTAGTAATGTTTGTTATAATGACAGTGAGAGGGAATCAGAGCAACAATTAAGGCCCTATTATACAGAGCGATTATCGTTTATAAATGAATGATTATCATTTAAAATGAACAATTATCTGCCCTTGTAATAACACCCAATGATCAAACGACGACGGAAAAATCGTTAATCGTTACCTTTTAACATTTTGAAAAATTATCATTGGTATTTCGCCCATCGTTCGCAAATCTGTTCATTTAGAAAGTCGTTCATAGATAAAACATGCTGTATGGGTTGTCCTAAGGAACGATTAACGACCATAGAAATGATCATTTATATCATCTATAACAGCAGTCAGTGAATGTAATAACATCAGAATTTTTCAGTACTAAATAGCTAGTTATCACTAGCGCTCGATCGTTATAGCAAATCTTTTACACGATAATCGCTACATGTAATACGGCCTTTAGATTTTGGCCATTTCCACAGCGATACAAGGGCGGTAGCACCACAAACACTGAAAGGTTAGTAAATGGTGAAATTGCGAGGGATTTTTTTTTTTCTTTTTTTAATGCATTCGGTTTTAAATAGAGAGAAGATATGGTGTTAGAGCCATCTGACAGCCGATCACTGATGTTTCATACTGGAATGGCACATACAGTTTTGTTTAGTTTTGCTTTGTTTCACGTGTAACTGTCATTTGTTCAATGTGTTCAAATCCAGTACTTACCAATGGCTTTACAGAGATCACTGAATCAATATCTAGAATTACAGAGCTATTTCAGGCCAACAATGGGTGTATACTTTAGTCTGTTCCAAAGCATAGCATACATACCAGACTTAAATTGCGAAGGCCGTATGAATCCCCTATTATATGTGATCTGAGATTTAGAGAGATAGCTGTTAATGTCCATCTTGTGGTCGGAGGTGTGAGAATCTTTAGATGGCTGCAGTCCCTGCTGTCTGAAGGGAACATTCCATGTGTCAGTCTGTTGCTTATTACAGCATTGCCATTACTCATGGAAAAATTGACCGACTGTCATCACTGCAGCATAGCTATTCATATTTCATAGACAGTCAGAGAGAGGGTTTAGTTCTGGATTATTTGCGGTTCATTTTTAATGACTGTAAGGCTTTTGACTTTACTTGTTCCTAAGTTATATTCTTTGCTGTACCCTTGTAAATCCCATATAAGCATGATACTTTAGAAGAATCTGGAAGCTGCTATCTGTGGATTCACATAGGTGGTGATAAATGTCTTTCCATTCTTAGATAATGAACTCAGAAATGCATCTCATGCAATGTGCAGCGAGCATACTAGCTAGCCGATGCAATGTTACAGTACATTGCTCTCATAGTGACAAAATGTATATATGTATAAGACAAACCCTTTATAATGTGGCCAATTGCTGTGGGCTCAGTTCTGGCATACATGCAGTAATAGGGCATATTAAAAGAAGTTGTTCAATCAAAACCATGTGTGACACTTCAAACGTCTTTTAAGTGACGGCAATGCTTTATTGCTGCATGCAGTGCTTTTACTGTTACTTTATTACATCCATTTCCAGACCTCCGACAGTGTTTAGTGGGAATTCAAAGATGGCAAGCCTAAAGGCTAGAGATGAGCAAACCTCAAGCATGCTCGAGTCCATCCGAACCCGAACTTTCAGCATTTGATTAGCGGGGGCTGCTGAAGTTGGATAAAGCCCTAAGGCTATGTGGAAAATATGGATATAGTCATTGGCTGTATCCATGTTTTCCAGACAACCTTAGAGCTTTATCCAAGTTCAGCAGCCCCAGCTAATCAAATGCCGATCGTTCGGGTTCGGATCGACTCGAACCCGAACCCGGTTCGCTCATCTCTACTAAAGGCCCTATTACACGAAGGGATTATCAGCCATATTCAGCCGATATCGGCCATTACACATGATAATGGCCTTGTGTAATACAAAACAACGGTTAGCTGTCATGCACGATGTCGGCTGATCGTTTTCTTTCAACACACTGAAAAATCTACGATAACAATAGCAGCAATCTGCCGCCATCGCTCCAGCTCTTACCTGCTGGCTGCTGGCGCTGGCAGCAACCTGGCAGGTCGGGACTCACTTGCTTCCTCTCATTTGCCCGTGTAATAGGGGCTTAAGGCATTCACTATGCCCCTCTGCCATAACAACACTGGAACCTACTGAATATGAAGCCGACTTACCTCCAGTGTCCACACAATATTATGCCCAGACATACTGTATAGTACATAGACAGTAGTTTCAGCAAAAGGGTTAATTTGTTTCTCTTTTGTTTAATATGTTTTCCTAATGACCTTGTAGACTGGGTTAAAGAGTAGAATTTCGATATGTGCAGATGATGCTGAGCTCTGTAAGGGGCAGGTGATATCATACTACAGAGGGATCTGGGGAAGCTAGAAGCTTGGGCAGTGAAATGGAAAATAAAGTTTAATGTGGATAAATAAAAGGTTATGCACTTGAGCCCAGGCAACGATATGTAGAAATACGAGTATATACTAAATAGAAAAACACTGGGTAAAACTTAGGAGACTTGGGACAGACAATTGCATAACGGTAATCTAAGATGACGAGTGACAGACGGCTGAGCCAAGGCAAATAAAGGGATGTATTAATGTAGGTCTAGAGGCTCATGACAAGAACATCATTTTACATCTGTATAAATGACAAGTCAAATTCCACATGAAAAAGTGAGCATCATTTTGGATAAGGGTGTAAAATGAAAAGGACAACTAAACTAGAGCAGGTCCAGGTCTGCTTTACATGGGCTGGTGTCTGTCCACAGGAGCCAGCTACTTGCAGGAGTCCGTGATCGGATGCTGGATGTGAAGTGTCCTTTTAGTGAAGGAGGCTGTTCTGGAAGCCATTGCTGCTGTACGGTAGATGGTAGAGCTGACCCCTGTGTTATGAAGTACAGTAGCCCACCAGGTGAAATAATTAACATGTACAAATATATTGTGATGGTTGATTCATTGAAGAAGCTCAAGAAAGAGTGACGAGTTGGGGTAAGGGGCCTCCCGGCGAGGAACCATAAGGGGGGTCTCTGCGACCACGACCGGGTGATTGCTAGAGGGATTTGTGCATATGGGGGATAGTAGTGGTTCAGTAACACGAGGGAGCTAAACATGGCTGCTGGAGTTAGTGGAGTGGGTGGGCTTAGTTGGGGGGCTTTGTGTAAAGACAAAGAAAATTAGCTAGGTGTCGGGAATACCTGTGGGAGGTATTTCAGGTGAGATAGGTGTTAGAGGAGGTGGGGTTATGAGAAAAAAAGGAGAGGGAGTTGGAGCTAGCACAAGCACTTTTTTACAGTTTTAGTTAAGGGAGGGAGTAGAGTTAGCAGGTTCCCCCCTTAGAGTCAGGATTCCTCAAAGATAATTTCTGATAAAAGGCAAATAATGATTAAAGATCCTAGTATAACACAGACCCCAGTATCAGACCCCCAGTATAACAGACCCCAGCATTAGACCCCCTGTATAATACAGGCCCCAGTATCAGACCTCCAGTATAATACAAACCCTAGTGTCAGACCCACGGAGTAATACAGACTTCAGATTGACCATGTCTCACTCTTCATGCTTCTTGTGCCTCCACTAGGAATCATAAAGATGTGTCCAGAAGTTGAAAAGGCAGGCCCTGGTCTCAGCAGCAGCAGCAGTAAATGAGGACTATGGGCAAGCTTATTCTTTTAGGTGGCTACATGAGATTAGAGATGATCAAACATTGGGAATTCGAACCTTCATCAATTGATTCCCGGTGCCTTCCCGTTCCTTGAGGAAGGTGGAGACAGCCCGGGTACCTATTACCTAAGCTGTATCCCTGTTTTCCAGGCAGTACTTGGGCTGTCTTCACCTTCCCCATGGAACGGGAAGGCATTGGGAATCAAATGAGGAAGGTTCGAGAAGGTTCCCGAAAAGTCCCGATGTTCGATCATCTCTACATGAGATGTCAGCAGCCCATAGTAACCTTACTACTCAATGTTTTTTTTAGGCTGTTGTAGTTGAATTTAGCCCACAGAATCCTACTCTGCAGTTTTGCTCAATTTTGTCGGTGTTTCTTTGCAGCTAAACCCATGACCATACTCCTTCCTGGGCTAATATTTCCTCTGACCTTCAATCCAGCAAGGCTTGTAAATAAGAGATTTTCTTTATGTTATGTGACACTGCTCCCTGCAAGATGTTGCCCTAAGCACAGGACCTCCACTGCCTAGTGGTAAACACCCCCATAACTGAACTACCCTAGAACTAACCCAATACACTTATGGCAAAAGTTCATTGTACACTTACATGTAGAGTAACTGGTGACAGTACATTCTGTAACACTGAGGAGACAGTTGTTACCAATACCATATGACTGTGTGCCAAGCCCTTTAGCTTTAAACTCTCCTGTCATCACTTGTTTATGGAGGTAAATGTTGCCATGATTTTTTCTCATCATCATAAGATGATAGATTTCTATTCTCATTATAAGTATGATGGGTGGCTTGGTAGGTGAGCTTTCTGTCAAAACATTTCTCCTTAGATTATTATCTGTGTGATCGCTTTAATATAATTCTATTCCTGTATAGCTTTTTCACTGCACGTTTTTACACGCAATAGAAACCTCTATGTGTTGACAACAAAAAGAGATCTTACTAACAGAGATCTTTACTGAAATAAAACTGACAGAATAGGGCTCATTTACTACTGTGCACCGGCAGCCTTTTCATTGAATGGAGCGCATCACATGGCTTCCAGCAAGGTTTGCCAATCAGAGCTGAGCAAGATGGAAGCAAGATGATGTGCTTCAGCCAATGAAAAGGCTGCTAGTGCGTAAGTTTCCTCTCCCATTCACTTTACTAGAAGATGCGAAGGAGGAAAAAGACCAGGCCCGCCCCCAGCTCTGACGACATCAACACAAGATGGCGCCAGAGAGAAGAGGATGTGGTCAACGGTTATTGGGTATGTATACTTCACTTCCGGGGGGGGGGGGGGGGGGGGGAGGAGGGCAAACGGGGCGAGATAACTTATTAACACACATTACAAAGTTATCTAACTATGCAAAATCTACACTTGAGTGTACTGTGTTGCTACCCTAGTAGTGCCATTGTGGGTACTAATGTGATTCAATATATTCAATATAGGCAGAGCTCATGTCTCTTATAATTTGCAGAATGCTGATGTAATGTTTGTGTGTTTGTCAGTGTGGGTAGCGCTTGGCTCAGTGGACCAGAAGACCCTAGTGCAAGACACCAAAGGGACCGGTAAAGGTAGGTCTTGTTCCATGCATGGGCTATGGCTGGACAGCAAAGTTGCAAAGTCGGGTACAGGCTAGAGGGACAAGGCAGGCGAAAAAGGTTTAAAGTTGAAGGTCTATATCATACATTTTAGGGTCAAAACTGTACAAGGGAATCAAGCAGAGCCATAGACATGAGAACAAGTGTGGGTCAAACACTGGATGCTAATGGAGAACACCGGAACTACTTAGGCACCAAGGAGCAGGTGGAGGCGCCTTATACAGGAAGTGCTGGGCCTTGCATTGGTAGGGAGAGTGCATGTGTGCCCTTTACAAACTAGAGCAGGGCCATTAGTGGCAGGAGGGGCAGCATAGTGGTGGGCAGGTATGGCTTGCGGGCCATAGAAGATAATCACTGGTAGTGAGTGCCTGGTGCCACACTATGCTTATTGGGGCGGAAGGCCTTTATTACAATTAGTCGTAGAAATGGGATCAAAATAAGGTGCATTTTACATTTAACTGGGTGTAATAACAATAAAACCTGTTCATTTTCTGAGGGCACAATATAAAAAGCTATGTGATATAATAACATGTAAACATTTGTCTCCCCATTGACTTTAGAAGTGCAGTTTGTATGGGTTTGAATTACTTTTGACAAACATAAACATTTCCGTGTTTTTCGTTTTCTGGGTTGAGTGATCACTGTGATTTTAAACCCTTTGTATTTTGAACAAAAGTGAAGATACATTGCATTGTGTGTGGGCGGGTGATTGGTGTATTATATGCTGATGTTTTGTGTTGTACCACTGTACGACAAGACCCAGGGTGTCATTATATAATTTTCTGGTTTATATGGTTAGATTATATTAGTTCCTTTTATATCAATAGGGCTGTATAAACATCCATTGTCTACATAGATTGACAGGGGGTTTATATTTAGCCTTATGTTTTGTAATGCTTTGTATGTACTTCAATGAATTATATTAAACAGCCTGCAGTGTAAGTAGACTTTTGACTAATAAAAAGTTTCTTTCATAGTAATTCTTTAAAAGACACAGTGATCAGATAACTAGAGTTGATCGAACTTTGGGAAATCCTAGGTTCGATAGAACTCGAACATTTACAAACCTGCCGCATTTGATTCCCAATGCCTTCCCGGTCCGTGGGGAAGGAGGAGACAGCCCGGGTACCGCCTGGAATTCCAGGATTAAGCGTATTACCTATTACCTAGACTGTATCCCGGAATTCCAGGCGGTACCCGGGCTGTCTCCTCCTTCCCCACAGACCGGGAAGGCTTCAGCAATCAAATGCGGCAGGTTTATAAATGTTCGAGTTTCATCGATCCTACGATTTCACGAGGTTCGATCAACCCTACAGATAACAACCATTTCATTGTTTGCTGATTGCCGGAATTGTGTGATCCTAAAAATCATTACTGGCAGCATATCTCATGGATGTGATAATAATGATGGAAGTGAGGGGCCACATAAACAATTCAATGATTGCTTGGGCACCCCAATAATTGGTTTCAAGAGCACTGATATACATAGTCGACTGGTGCTTGCACCTACCCATGTATAAGCACCCTTAGGGTGTCTTTACAAAGAGAGATTTATTTGACAGATTTCTGAAGCCAAAGCCAGGAATGGATTTTAAAAGGGAGAAATCTCAGTCTTTCCTTTATGACCTGTTCTCTGTTTATAGTATTTTCCTGGCCTTGGCTTCAAAAATCTGTCTGTGTAAAGGCACTCTTAAGCAGCTTCTAACTTAGCGCAGAAGTTCTGAATGCTGTCCTAACTCCTTATCTGAACACCCTGGTCAAAGTTGTTGCTTGATGGTGCCCCTACTGGCAAGCAACAGGTACTGCAATGCCTCTTCATTCGTTTCTAGCTATGACCCTGCTTTAGGCTGTCATCAGTCAGATGATGTGGTGGCAGAATACTGTACTGGCATGTTAAAAGTTTTGTCATGTTATCCAAAGACCATGCTGAATTATGAAATATATAATTAGTGGAATATTTCCTATGCCATACGATTAAAATATTACTGTTTCCGTATTTTTTGTGGACTAAGAGACAAACTGTCTCATATTTTAGAACATCAATTTTTATAGCATTAGTTGGTTCTAGAAATCCCGATGTATCATACCTCCATTAGTAGTGATGTGTAGTTTAGTGCAGGGGTGTAGAATGGTCATTTGTGCTGGGACAATGTGTCTTGCCATTATGCGGTTACTGTATTACTTACCTTGGTAAAGGATGACACCATCTGGGAAATTTCCTTGCTTGGTAATACATTGCACTACTGAATGTATGCGAGAAATATATCTGAGAAATGGTAAAGGGGTCATAAAAATGTTTTTAATATTTGTAAAAGCCTTCCGGTACTTATTAGCTGCCCCAAAGGAATTCTTTCCAATCACAGTACTCTCTGCTGCCACCTCTGTATGTGCCAGGAACTGCCCAGAAGAGAAGAGGTTTGCTATAGGGGCTTTGCTCCTGCTCTGGACAGAGGTGGCAGCAGGCAGAGCAGGCAACTACATGACTTCCAGGGCATACAGCAGCTAGAAGGCTAGAAATATTTTTGACAAAGAAATCTAATCTGTATAAGGGCCCTATTACGCAGAGCGACAATCTGGCAAAAACAGGCTGATCATCACTCTGTGCAATAAACACAATGATCAGCCGATGACAACAAAGTCATCAGCTATTGGACGGAAGTTATTTAACAACAAGTAACAAATAACAGCCATTATTTGCTGTTAAAGGAGAAGTCCGGAGATTTCTAAAAGCTGGCTGGGGGGGGGGGGGGGGGGAATTGATTAAAAGTAACAACTTACCTCTCCCCAGGCTCGCGGTAAGCGGTGGGAGAGGCCTCGTGCCCCCTGCCGGGCTCCAGTATCTCTGAGGTGTTCATAACACGAATCAGCTGATGGGGCGGGACACCGCTCCAGTCACTAATTGGCTGAACAGCCAGTTCATCAGCCGGGACAGAATTTTCCACCTGTCTTGGCTGTCGGCGGGTGTTGTCAACTCGGGGGAAAATGCCTTCCGTCTGCTCACAACGGACATAGGAAGAGGTAAGTTCCTACTTGTAATCAATTTCCCCCTGCAGGCTGACGGCTTTTAGAAATTGCCGGACTTCTCCTTAAAATGACTGCCATCCACAAAAAAATGCCTTTATTTTGATGGTTTGTAAGCAAAGCTAATATCTACAGTATATATGTATTCCACATATCTAAACTGGAATACAATACTCACAATTTATATGTGATGATGAAAAGAAGAAGAAACAAGAAGAAAGAAGAAGAAACAAGACTTAACATTTTTAATATAATACACAACACATACACAACAACCTAAGAATAAGATGTATATAAATACATTTTTTACAACTATATTCTTTTGCCTACTGTCAAATCATTGTGAAATTATAGATTAATAAATGACCAGTGTTGTTTTACATACATGTGGTGACTGCCCTACTTTCACATTCAAAGCAAAATAATCCTACATGTACACTGTACCTGTACTAGTATCCTTCACATACTGAAAAATTAGCAGTGTAGTAAAAACTTAGTTGCTCATTTTTTCAGTAACATTCTTTAAATCCAGATATCACTTTTCTTGATTTGTCAAGCAAATACATCTACTGCATAGTAGTCACTTACTGACACATTTAGTTTCAGATGAGAAAATAAATTAGATCAGAAAAAGAACTCCAGACCGAAACGTTAAAATCCTGGACGGGCAGGGAATGTGTGTTTGGGGGGCATAATAAGGATTAATACTTACCCATCCCCGTCTGTGAGCACCACTCACAGACCCCCGCTGGCTCCCTGCAGCTCCTGAGCAAGAAATTCCTGCCCACAGGTCGTGATGACGGAGGAACTGGAGGAAAGTAGAAGACTGGAGGCTGTCAGGGTACGGGGGGCACTGTGGCTGCACGGGCAATAGGATGGGTAAGTATAATTCTTTATTATGTCCCCCCCACCTACTTCCTGGCCGGGATTTTTAAGCTTTGGCTGGAATTAACCTTAAAAACTCATCTAGATAATTAGTATACTCTGTACTATAGAGTTGACAATAGTTTGGCTATGGTTTTCACATTAGTGTGCATTAGTTAACTGATCTATAGCTCAGTGTGAACAAGAATAAATGGTTGAATAGAGTCATACAGAACAAAGCAGAGCCATATATTAGTCAATAAACAAACTGAATATTTAAATTTAGATAAGTCATTAACTCTCCTAATATGTCTAGGTTGTGCTCTTTTATTACTTTTATTACTCAGACCCACGTCAAAGGCCCTCCAGCCAGCCAACTAGAACCCTGACAAGGGGCAAGAACTCCAAAACAGTTGTCAACAGATGAGGGACTCCTCCTTTTGAGGCCAATTCTAGTTAAAAATAGTCTAGCTTATTATGACTTATTATGTTTCAAGGCTCTTTTTGGGGGTCGAAAATTAACTTACAGGGTACATTTTTCCAATAGGTTACACTAGAGACCATCTTTCTTCTTTCTGGAGGAGAGCTGATTGACTTACTAAGATAAACACCACCCATACTGAATGGGCAGTGCCAGATCTTAGTATATGGGTGAACAAAGTTTGTGAGCAGAATATGCTGATTATTACAATGGTTATAGCTATGAAAGTATCATCCTATGTAAGGTTCCCTGGTCTTACAGTTATTAAATTGATTGGTTACACACATATCTAATATATTAATAATTTTAAATAAAATATTAATTAAAAACAAAAGGAAACAAATAATGTCCTGCAAAATTTCATATTATATCTTCATAGCATGCGTACTTAGGGTTTACACTACGTAAGACATCGGCCGTTCTGTGACCCAGCCATGTCACAGAAGGGCTGGTGTCAGTGAAGTTCATCCTAGATGGTACTGCAGTACCGGCCGGATGAACTTAATTTCTTTAGAATCGGGATGCGGCGCATTCATGTGTGCTTGCATCCCAATTACCCAAAGCACACAATGTAAAGTGCCTCCGGAGCCGCACTTCACATTGTGAGAAATGTCAGTGTTGTGTGGCCACTATTCAATGAATAGCGGGTGCACAAAACTGATATGTCAGTTTTTGCTGCGGCCGGTTGGAATCCCGTTCGGAGTGTATACTATGTGTATACACTTTAGCCGGGATTCCATTGACTTCAGTGCAATGTAAATTTTCCATTAATCACGGCCGGTGTTGCAATTTGCAACAATGGCCGTGATTATTTGAAAATTTACGTTATGTGAGCATAGATGTATGTCCTGATTTTTATACTATATATTTATATACCACACTCTGCAGAAATTGGTCACCATTGTGTTATTTTAGGAGTCTATGATCTGACTGCTTTATATGAAACTCTCAGTCGAGATTTCTTTTCAGCACTAAACATTTATATTCTAGATGAGCACAGTAGCCTCAGGGGGAGCAATATACTTACCCTTGAATCAGGATCACATTGAATGCCACAGAGTCCATATTCATATATAAGAAGATTGAACCCCCTGCTGTATGCAGTAAGAAGGCATTCTATATATCATAATTATAGAGAGAAACAATTAGGATGGCGGTGGTTATTACTAGCTTTAATTGTATTACATCGTTTTATTGAAGTATATATTAATAGTAGTAAAGCCCTGATCTTTTCATAGGGATGAGTGTAATCGTTTCATCTATTTTTTATGTGTATGTATGTACTCTGTGTATAGTATTTAAACAATGGAAAGAACCTATTACTGTGCATGCTGTGCCTGTTTGTAGTTCTGTATAATATTACCCTACAGCTCTTCTGTGCCAGAGGCTCCTGCAGTTCAAAGGTAGATCAATGAGTTGCAGGGCACACTGGCACAACAGGGCCCAAGGCATCACTCTTCATTTCTCGCTATGTGCACCTAGAAGCAAAAATAATTCCTGGCTAAAGAAAATCATCTATCGGCACACATTAGAGTGGCTTAATTTGGTTGTTAATGACAAAAGGACATTGCACACCTTATAAATATGCATGTTGAAGGAGCTTTGGTTTATAATTTATTCAGTTCTAGGTCCTCTGTATTTGCAATAGGCTGCTGCATGAGATATCTGATTAATTCTGATAATAACAATGTCATAATAATTATAAAAAAGGTAGCTTTTCTATATTTAGGTATTATGTCTAAAGTCAATTAAGTCCATCAGCATTTGTGATATCAGCCGTGCAAGGCCTAGTTTAGCATATTAATAAACACAGTTTGGATTTTTTGTAGCAAATCCTTTGAACTTGTCTTCATTCACTCTAAGCTGCTGTATTTGCTTTAGCCTCAGGTTCTCTATAATAAAGTTGCTTCTTCTGTTCCTCTTGTAGGGACTGGACCATATTAAGTCGGAACTCCAGCATCTGTCTCCATTCTTCTCTTAGTCTGGAACAATCAAAGATGCACATATATAGATTGCGATATTTTCATAAGTCACTTGTTTCTAAATTGTTCTCAGTCCTATTCTAAACACAATATTAACAAACAATTATACAAAACGTATAAAAAGTAACAATTTTTTGAACATAGAAACAAGATTAAATGGCAGCAGGCTAAATAAGGAATTTAATTGATTGATTGATTGATTAATTGATTATTGACATGTTGGGGGTTGCCCTCAAGTATTTAGAGATATTCTTTACAGCAAGCCCATTGCACTATAGTCAACAATAGACAGGACCTGTCCCATTGAGATTAATGAGAAAGGCTTCTGGGCATGCTCATTAACCTTTTATAGAGGTCATCCTACAGGATGAGGAATACTGAGTTCCGAATTCCTCGCTGCACACAATGGAGCGTGCTACCGGAGCAGCACACTCTATTGTGTGAACTGACAGGTTCTCTGTGGCGCTTTTCAACGACTAGAGGGCGGAGAAAACTGACATGTCATTTTTTTGCGTGGCCGCTAGCGATCCCGTCCGGGTCTCTCTCAGTTGCAGCACAAGAAAGGTAAAATATTAATCATGGCCGTGTTGCAAATCGGGAACAACGGCCGTGATTAATACTTTACATACGTTGTATGAACATAGCCTTGGATGAATTTTTTTTTTTTTTAAAGTAAGACATTTTTTTTTACAAACTAGGTCATTTTATGATTACACCTTCCCTTCAATCAGATCCAGACTAGTATAGAAACAAAGAAACTGCAGCGCTCCAAAAGCTGTGTACATTTTTTCGAAACTAATGTTTGATCCATTTAAGTAAACAGGGATGTGTCAAAAATATATATCTCCTACACAAAAAAGTTAATTCTCATTTTAAATTCTCACAGTATTATTGTTAACTTGTTACTTTGTTTCTCCTAAAATAAGACCTACCCATAAGATAAGCCCTATCTTCATTTTGCAGTTTTTTTTTAGTAGACTTGAAATATAAGCTCTACTCCGTAAATAAGCCTTAGTTGCAGTCAGCTGACCAGATCCCTGACACTGGGTGGCTGAACATTAGCCAATCAGTGCCAGACTTGTTATGCTCCTCCCCCACCTGCTCAACACAAGCTGCAGGAGACGCAGAAGTGGTAAGAAGTAAAATGCACAGGGAAGATAGAATATGGGGGGACAGAGGGTACGTGGTCTGACTACAGAGGAGGGAGAGAGGTGTAAAGTATGGGATCTACCTGCAGAGGAAGTAGGCTATTTACCTGACATACTATTTTTCAGTGCATTTCATTGCAGTATGAAAAGAACAGCTGTAGTTTTTACCGGAAAGCAATGGCCTTACTTAAAAAAATAAATAAAAAAAAGTATGTTGTGTAAACATAGCTTTAGGAACAACTACATAGGGAAGAGTATTGGGACTACCTGCAGAGGGTGGATGTACAGTATGAGGCTAACTAGCATATAGAGTGGGACTACAGTGTAGGGGCATACTGTGTTTTTTTTAAAAAAATAAGACCTACCCTGAAAATAAACACTAGCCATTTTTTTTAGATAGAAAAATGATATAAGAACTTGTCTTATTTTTGTAGAGCGGAAAAAAAAAAAAATAAAAGAATAAAAAAAATATTATTAATAATAATAATAATAATAATAATAAAAGAATGAAGTAATATATATATATATATATATATATATATATATATATATATATATATATAGACATTTGTCCCACAACAGTTTCCTACTCTCCAGACAACTGTGACAGCATGACATTGTATTACAGTGGGTGCTCCCTTATCAAATGAAGCTTTAACAGAAAGCCAAAATGACAAAGTGGCATCAGCCCAGTTGATTGAAAAGCATTTCTTTTCATCAGGCTTCACATTTAAATAAATAAGGTAAACTGATATTGTGTGTAAAGAGTGGCAGCAGCTAGAAGGGTATCACAACACCAATACATATTACATATTACAAGACTAGTTGTCAGCAGAGTCATGTGTATTTGAAGCTTGCAGAAGGCTTGTGCAAATGGATATCATGTATCATAAGCTTACCATGTTTCCCCTGTTTGTTAATGATGATAAGATGTGAAAACACAAGTGGTCAAATTGTGATGAATTTCTGTTATATGCAAACATAGGGTATATGTCCACTCATCCTTCAATGGGGGTAAAGTTGCCCGACAAATGTTTGTCTCAGTTTCCCATTACTACAAATCTAGGACCTAAGTGTTATTTTTTTGTGTTATTTCCTATGTCGCCTACAATGATGAAAAACAAAATTCCATTTTACATTATGAGATTCATAAAAAAAAAAAAAAAAAAAACAGTAGGGTAACAGTAGAGGTATTTTGTGAATGATAAATTACCTATGAAATGATTTGGGTATAGCTTAAAAGGCAATTTGAGTAAATAATGCTGGCTGCCTTGGCACATGGACCCTTATCACACTCTGCCACCTCTCTTGTTTCCCTTCAGAAAGACTCCTATTTTGGAGCATAGTCTCCTATAACTTATCACATTACCAGCATGAAGGTCAAGAATCAGAGAAGCAATGGGAACCAAGTACAAGCACATTTAGATTATGTAACCTGCTTTTTTGGAACTTAAAAAGGGATTCTCCCTTCTCCTGATAAAAGAGCAATAAATTACATATGTAATAAAAGACAGGTTTGTGAGAAAAAGACACCCTCATGGTAATCACTTTGGCAAGAAACAATGATCCTGAGCTAAGGAGAGCCTATAATGACTCAGAATTCCTTAAAGGGGAAGTCCGGCATCGGGAGGAGGTGGCTGAACATGACAACATGCAACATTGCTCCAGTGCTGGCGTCCGCTGTTCCCCACCCGTTCCCCCGGCTGCTTCCTGGTCTGAGGGACCTAGGTCATGACGTGTCAATCCCGCTCAGCCAATCAGCAGCCGCATAACGGTCCTGCCCTGCTCAGACTAGGAAGCGACTGGAGGACTGGGAACAGGAGCGGGGGACAGTGACCAGGTAGGTGCATGTTGTTATGTTCAGTCACCTCCTCCCCATTTATTTTTTTTTAAATGCCCGACATCTGACTTCTCCTTTAAAATAGAAATTCGTTTTATAAAGTATTTTAACCACTTTAACGTGATAAACACTTTGACGATTCTTCAGTTTTGAAGACATTCTGACCTTGCTTCCGGTTGGGTTCAAAAAAGGGTGTGTAGACATTATGGGTGACCAACAAGTCACAATGCAAATATCAGGGTCAAAGATTTATGTTCAGACTCAAACTATGGAAACAATGTAAATGGTCAGAGTGCTAAGATTTTATGAATGAGCAATGAGATTTTTGGGGAAAGTAGATGTAGGCTATCTAGGCTGTCCTGGGGTCCGTTCAGCAGGTGATGCAGTTATTGTCCTAAAAAAATACTTTTAAACTTGCAGCCCTGAGTCAAATGGCCGTGGACTAGAATATCTGTGCCCTAACTTTGCACTACCCCTCCTTCCCTCCTCCCCACCCTCTTTATCATTAGGAATGCCCCTAGAACATTTTCTCCTGTCTGAACATTGCACAGGTGCCTTAGTGATCCAGCCCATGTGCCGTGCTGACACAGGTGAGGAATAGGAGACAATCTGCCTGGAGCATTCCTATTAAGAGGAAGGTGGGGAGGAGGGATAGAGAGGGTGTGCCAGCCTAATGCATACACAATCTAGGCCAAGGCCTTTTGGCACAGGGCTGCCAGTTTAAAAGTTGTTTTTAAGAACAATAACTGCATCACCTGCCGAGTGGACCTCAGGGCAGATCTTGGATTAAAAGCAGCCATCTAAAGGTACAAGCAGTTTTTTTTTTTGGGGGGGAGGCAGATTGTGGGTACAGAGTCACTTTGAAGTATTAGGAAATACTGTGGTAATAAAGGGAAAATGATGTTTCCCGATCCAGAATCCTCAGTTGTTAGCCAGAGCAGTTTCTCTCACCCTTAAGTAGGGACTGTAGTAGTTACTGTCCTTTTCATTGTGGTTTTTCTATAGATTAAAACTGATTCCTGTGGCTCCCAGCAGTGGGACACCCAGTGATGAGTTCAAGCAAAAAGACAATGTAAAAAGTGGAAAATACCTTAAGGTTTTCACTAATTAATGGGCAGTTACATACATAATAATGGCCACACGGTGGCACAAGCAACCGTACCCTTAGGCATTGTTTTTAGTAAACAGCATGAAGAACAAGTGAAATCATTTCACGGAAAACGTAATTTAAATTGGATTAGAATGTGCAGTGCTATTTCTTTAAAAGCGTGTATGTGAAACACAAGGACATCTGATATCCCTAATTTCATGGAAATAACTTTCTTTGTAACTTTTCTTTGGAATAATATACAAATATGAATCATTTTTGAAAGTGAAAATGTTCCCGAGCTGAGCAGTCACTTTTACCTCCATTCGTCATAAATGTATCATAATAATTTCACTTTGTCAGATGGAACAGGTTTAATTGCCATCATCAATATGTATATAGAAAGAAATGTCTTTCAGCTCTGCAGACGGGGCAGAAAGTTCATTTATCAATCAAGGAAATCAATTTTCTTATCAATGAGAAGTTATTTCATTTCATAAATCTTGTAGTGTGGGCAATTTCTGTTTGGCTGATGTGGTTGGAGCACACACACCTTCAGGGGGTATGTATCTGCACATTTTGAACTGCTGCATAAGCTTTTCAATCTCTTGCATAGCAATATTGTTTTCTGACTTTTCCAACAATAAATGCATATTTTTCAAATGAAATTACAATATTTTAAAGAGGGATTCCGAGTTAAAATAACATAATTGTTAAATGTACCATCAATGAATGTACCATCAGGAACATTGGCTTTAAGTGTTGCACATGAATAGAATGGTGGGCTGAAGCACTGGAGGTGGGCCGGCCTGCCCCCAGTGGGAGGAAACCCCTGCCCCTCTATGATGCGGCTCCATTGATTGTTTGAAGCCATTTCACAGAGGGGTGGGGGTTTCCTCCAAATGGGGGTGGGCTGGCCCACCTCAAGTACTTCAGCCCCAGCCTGAGCTCAGTAACAGACCGGCGCTGTGCGTGTGAACAGGCTTCCTCGCACCAGCGCCGTTCTATTCATGTGCAAAACTTAAAGTCAATGTACCTGTTTGCACATTCGTTTTAAGTTTAAAAGGTTGTACAGGGAAAATGAATACTTGGCCAGGCTGCCGGGGCTGCGGGGACATATTGGTAATGTATACTTACTTGTCCCATTCCCATGCTGCTGCTGGATCCTTTGCTTACTCTGCATCGATGCTTGTGGTTTCAGAACATCCGATGACAGAAATGGCCGCTCAGTATAGAGTCTATGCTGAGCGATAGTTTCTGGTGGGAACACAATGTCATTGTATATTATGAAAACATAGGAAGTAGAGCAAAGTGAGCGGCCTGTTGAGGGAACGGGACGGGTAAGTATACATTACCAACATGTCCTCCGCAGCCCTGGCAGCCTGGCTAAGTATTCATTTTTCCTGGACAACCTCTTTGAGTGTCATATTGCAGGGTGTCTGACCACTAGGACTCTTGAGAACGGGACCCTGACTTATTTTTTTGAACTGAGCAGCAAGACGACCCCACTCCATTAATTGTCTACGGTGAAGGTGCTGCTAAAGGAAGCCAAGCATTGCCCTAGGTTATCTATGGCAGCTTTATAGACAATGAATGGAACAGCAAGTCGTGTATGCATGTAAGCATTCATCATCAGCTCATCATTATTCTTTACATAGTAAAAACTAGAGATGAGCGAACCGGGTTCGGGTTCGAGTCCATACGAACCCAAACTTTCGGCATTTGATTAGCGGTGGCTGCTGAAGTTGGATAAAGCCCTAAGGCTATGTGGAAAACATGGATATACTCATTGGCTGTATCTTTGTTTTCCAGACAACCTTAGAGCTTTATCCAAGTTCAGCAGCCCCCGCTAATCAAATGCCGAATGATCGGGTTCGGATGGACTTGAACCCGAACCCGGTTCACTCATCTCTAGTAAAGACACATATATACACAGCCCACATTAAAGTACTTTGTACAATGCACCCCAAAAAAAGAGATTAACAGTTCCATCAGAGATATGGAATGGCTTTTCTTGACATCAGTACTGCACCAAATAGCTTCAAGCTGAACCATTGAGTCATCTGAGCCAGTCAGTTTACTAGGGACACACTTATCAATGTGTTGTCAGGCAATGTATCCCTAGCAATAATTAGTCCGCCTTAAGAAAAACATAGAAAGTTTTTTGCTAGCAAATATTTTAAAAATTAAAATAATTTAAGTTCTTTAAGATGTCCTAATAATTGGAAAACAAGTTCATGATTATCGATTGTACTGTAGATGTGACTGAATACTTACTTGGTAAGCGCGCTCTTATGTCTTCTTGCGTCCTCAATTTGATGCTCTATTGTTTGTTTTTCAATTTTCTTCTCCCAAAAGCCTTTCAAACCATCAGCATCGTGGGACTTAATCTGTCTGCGGCTCGTAATAGTTTTTGCATCCATTTTCTAAAATGAGAAATAAAGAAATTTTCCATTGCAGAAGCTCTGAAGCTCTACATACAAAGATTCAGGTAATAATAACTATTCCTGTTCTAGTATGGCTTACAGCATCTAGAATTTCTCTGACTGTTCCACACTGAAAAATAACACGAGTGCGGTGTGTTATAGTATACCTGTCATTCCAAATACCCACAGCCCAACTGCCGTGAAGCCTCGCCTAGATGACACTGTCCAACAATGAATTGAGGCAATTGTAGAGCAGAAAGAAGACACAGACAAGATTTATACAGGTATGTACTAAATGTGCGGCATCTAAGCTTGTGGGTGGTGCAAAGAACAGCACAGAGTAAGTGGGGTAACAGTATCACTTGAAAGGGGCTAGACCAATCTAGCCTGCTAGTAGTTCCCTATTGCTCAGGAGATGCTGAGGAGGAAAGTATGTGTCTTACCTTCCTCCTCGGTGCTGTTCTGGTGAAGTTAGTTGTGTGTTCCACAGTCCGTGAGACCGTTTGCAGCACTGGGGGCGCCATTTAGAGCACTGTCCGGCCCCGATAGTGCTAATGTGAAATAGAAAGCTATCAGCAGATTAGATTCGTCTAACCTGCTGATAGTTCCCCTTTAGGTTAAATTTAAAGTCAAACAAATGATTGCACGTGTCCCTTATGGTAGATAACACAAGCTAGAGCTTATAAGTCTCTATTGTGCTGCAACGTGTTGCTTTGATTTATTTCTCACCCCAGACATCTATGTTCTTTTCCATTTTGAGCCATTGGTATAGGTTAGTGTCAGTCCCCTTCCACCTCCCACCCCCATGACATGAGATGGCAGCTCAGATTGCAGTCTATATAACGAATTGGGTCTTTTTTTTTTATTGTAGCAGCAACTAATACAAGGTAATATTTATAGAGTAGTTTGCTGTTAACTTTTTTTTTTTTAGGTATATTTGTAACATACCTACATGTAAAGCCTAAAGAAGGTTTGGGTTTAGTTTTACAGAAAACCCTTTTAAAACTTTTACTAGCTGAACAAGCTAAATTTACAAGCTAGAAATAGTAAAATAAAATGCAGCATTTTTTTTTAACTAGTCTAGAGAAGATGTATTTCAAGGGTGTCACATTAAGGTCAGGGTGTCTTGTAACTGTCAAGCAAGGCTTGTAAAATTACAACATTTTCTATTGCTAATGTTTGAAAAGCGCGTGTTTACTTTCCGGGACTGACCTTTAAAAAATGCAGAAGGGTCTAATTAAACCGCCTGGTTGTAGCGGTACATAACTTAATTGGACTAACTGGATGATTAATCTATTTTATGTGATGAAGCTCTGGTGACCTGCAGGAAAATGTCATTGTTAATAATTGTGATAGTTTACACTTAATAATTAGCTGCCGTATTTCTATACATATTATAGGTAGGCATAAACTATTGCCAATCCCATGGAGATAATGAGAACCTGTTCCATCTAACCTCCCCACAGCATATAAAAAGTATGCCTTCCACATAAAAGATTGTGGCAGACTTCATGTTGCGAATCCTGCTCGATTCCTGGTACTGTCAGTTTGTATGAATTTACATACTTGCTGTGTATTTTCAGTTCCGCTGCGAGTAGAGCTGGGCGATATGGCCAAAAAAGTAAAAATTTTTGGACGATTCTCGATTTAAATCTCGATTTTTTTTTTTTCGCTAAATAAACAGATCTTTTTTCTCCTTGCAGTGTCAGATACTATTTTAATGACATTTGAGACAACAGCCGAGGGAGACAGGGGCAGCTGAGGGACACAGGGGCGGCCGAGGGGGACTGAGGGGGACTGGGGCACTGGGGGGAGGGGGGGTGACTAAAGCAGGAGTGCACATAGCCCTCCTCCTCCTCTCACCCTGGCACTTATGTTCCCCTCCCAGCCACACATGCAGGTTCCATGTCTGTGGAGGAGGCTGCAGAGACTGCAGGATAAGGAGATAGTGTCGCTGTGGGTCCTGGAGCTGTACAGCGGGATCGTGCATCCCCCAAGCACTGATCAGCAGAGCGGGACGTCAGGGAGCCGGAGAAGCAACCCGGAGAGCGGGCAGGTAATGTATTATGGGTGGCGGTGGGTGGAAAATCCACTGCAAGTATGTACAGTAAACCCTTACAAAATTACAGTACTGGGAATCACAGCCGATTTTGCTGCGGAACTCGCAGGGTGAAATCGGCAGCGATCTGGTACATGTGAAGGCACCCTAAAAGTTTTAAAAAGGCCACCCCCATCATAACCCAGACAACCCACTGCATGATGAGGGTATTAGTTTTAAATCAACTGAAGAACTACAGGTTCGAGGTACCAAGTATAACATAGTTGCCCAATCTGTGGCAAGAAAAAGTCAGAGATCAAGCCTTCAAAGCTAATATCTAAATAAAGAAAATTGTATGAAAATGTAGTTCTTTCTGCCAAATGTTTTTTTTACACATAGCTAATGATACAGGGACGGACATCAACGACTTGAGAGGGAGGGGTAGGTGGGACTGCACCACTGCGACAATCGCATCTCTCGCCCGCATGTAAGCAAAGTGGCAAATTTTTATAAGGTAACCTGGATACCAGAACCAACTGGGTGACTGTAAAGAACTCACTGGAGCCTGGGGGTATAATAATAAAGTATGAGATTTGAGAGATATTAATTTGTGACCGTATTTTTATTTATCACTGTAAGGCTAGGTTCACACCCAGTATAATAAAAGCGACATTAACTACGACTGTTGGAAATGGAAATAAAACAATGTGTGGACAGATGAAAAAAAAAAATCACAGCTGTATTTTACAAAATCAGGTGGTGACAAATGAGCATGTTCATTGTTTGGACGGTCCGAATCAATTACAGCCATTATTCTATACGGTGTGTGCACTGCTGTCCAATCTCCTATTGACTTCAATGGAGCACATGATTATATGGAAAATACAGCCATATTTTTACCTCTAAAGTACGCACACAGTTTACATTTATTTTTGGTGTGTGAAGACTAGAACCTTACTTTTTTAGGCAATGATTCTGACATCTCTGTCTTATAGTTTGATCTGTTGTTTTCATTCGATGGTAGTAAGGTGATCCCAAAGATTTATTTCAAGCCTTTTGACAGTGACAGCCCACTCGCATGAATGCCCCTGGAAACTACATTACGTCGGAGGAACGACACAAAGCTTGCATATCAGAATCAATAAACACAGTTAAAATTGTTTCTATTTCCATTGTTTCTGACTTTTTATTATTTCATCTGCAGGTATTGATTTGAGTTGTTCCACCTTTCGATTGGCTTTCCAGCCTGTATATTTATTGCAATTTACTATTCATACAGTATTTATTTATCTATTTATAGTCTGTGTATATATTATTTTGCATGCATAGTCCCTTATTCATTGTATGAGCTAATTCATTTTTTAGAATCCACCCTGTCCTTGACTGACATATATTTTACATATTTACCATCTATTTTATTGATTCTTACATTGTAGTTTTCTAATTGTTATAAGGAACCTTGACTATTTTTGTTTATTTTGTTAGCTTACATATTTAACGTTTTCTCTTTTCTAGCATTTCAATACATTTTTTATCTCTTTTCTACCATCCATTCCATTATCTCTCTTGGATATCCTTTTTAACATAATATTGTCATTGGTATTGGCCTCCCATACTCAATTTTTTTTTTTATCTCAACATTATCTTGCCACTCACATTATCAGCCACTTTTTGCAGCCTTGGTTTCCATCATGATTTTATTGTTTCTTTCCCTGTGCAAGTGCTGGTTTCCCTCCTTTTCTACCCATAGGCAACCCTTACCTGCCTCCAACCGTTCACTTACAGGGCACAGACGGGGGTGTTTATTCATCCTACAAAGCATGACTCCTTACAACATCTTTCTTTCCTCCCAGGCTCCATGTTCTGCTCCTACCCTTACTGCCCCTGAACATCCTGTAGTAATGGGAGCTGCCTCTCCCCTGCTACCACACAAGTGCTGGCCTGTCTTGTTTTATTATCTCTCCTGTACTCCCCATACAGATGCTGATATCTCCCTGCAGCTGCGTACCTCATGTTCCGGTGCCACCCTTCATTTCTTTGTCGGTTCGGCCCTTTTTGGGTGCTTTAGTTGGAAAGTAATATGTAAATGAGCCGGTTGAGAGCACTGGAAGTGTTCTTCGGCCCCCCAGTGCACCACTGGTTCCATATGCCTTGTCCATCAGACACGCTTACCTAAAGACTGGTCTGGTGTTAGAGAACAGAATATGCACAGGTCGGTGTGACTAAAAGAGGCAGTGGGAGGGCTGACTGGTGTTCTTCGGCCCCCCAGTGCATCACTGGTTCCATATGCCTTGTCCATCAGTCACGCCTACCTAAAGACTGGCCTGGTGTTAGAGAACAGAATATGCATAGGTCGGTGTGACTAAAAGAGGCGGTGGGAGGGCTGACTGGTGTTCTTCGGCCCCCCAGTGCACCACTGGTTCCATATGCCTTCTCCATCAGACACGCCTACCTAAAGACTGGTTTAGTGTTAGAGAACAGAATATACATAGGTAGGTGTGACTAAAAGAGGCGGTGGGAGGGCTGACTGGTGTTCTTCGGCCCCCTAGTGCACCACTGGTTCCATATGCTTTCTCCATCAGACACACCTACCTAAAGACTGGCCTGGTGTTAGAGAACAGAATATGCATAGGTCGGTGTGACTAAAAGAGGCAGTGGGAGGGCTGGCTGGTGTTCTTCGGCCCCCCAGTGCATCACTGGTTCCATATGCCTTGTCCATCAGTCACGCCTACCTAAAGACTGGCCTGGTGTTAGAGAACAGAATATGCATAGGTCGGTGTGACTAAAAGAGGCAGTGGGAGGGCTGACTGGTGTTCTTTGGCCCCCCAGTGCACCACTGGTTCCATATGCCTTCTCCATCAGACACGCCTACCTAAAGACTGGCCTGGTGTTAGAGAACAGAATATGCATAGGTCGGTGTGACTAAAAGAGGCAGTGGGAGGGCTGACTGGTGTTCTTTGGCCCCCCAGTGCACCACTGGTTCCATATGCCTTCTCCATCAGACACGCCTACCTAAAGACTGGCCTGGTGTTAGAGAACAGAATATACATAGGTAGGTGTGACTAAAAGAGGCAGTGGGAGGGCTGACTGGTGTTCTTCGGCCCGCCAGTGAACCACTGGTTCCATATGCCTTCTCCATCAGACACGCCTACCTAAAGACTGGCCTGGTGTTAGAGAACAGAATATGCATAGATCAGTGTGACTAAAAGAGGTGGTGGGAGGGCTGACTGGTGCACTGGGAGGCCGATGAAGGCCATCAGTACTCCTAACAGGCACATTTACATATTTCTTTCCAATTAAAGTACTTAAAAATGGCGGGACTAACAAAGAAATGAAGACTTGACCTGGATAGATGAGGTACGGAGCTGCTGGGAGTTGTTTCATATGCATGAACCTGCTAAAAATTTTCCTTTAGAGGAAATCTGTCAGCTCTGTACCAGGTACAGATCTACAGACACAGTCAGATAGATGATAGGGAGATAAAACAAATGATGACTTTGTCTTTGCTGATGGTCTTTTGCAAACTTTTGCAAAGTTATAAAATTGTATTTTGTTAAAGCACCAGACAAGTGATGCTGAGCCACAGCATGCACACCTCTTCCCTCCCCCATCTCTCCCTTCCTTGGTGATTTATGTACAGGGCTAGAGGCTCAGTCCTGTACATCAATGACATGGAGAGTGTGGGAGGGAAGAGGCGTGCACACCGAGGCTTACTTGTGTGACACTTTAGCTTCCAAGGAAAAATGCAAGTTTATTGTTCAGCAGATTCCTTTTAAATGTATGCTGACCAACAAAATACAGCAGGGACAGGAAGCATGTTCAGAGGCATGTCCTGGATTATACCTAGCACAGGTAACATAGTGGTAGTGACACCCAGGAGACATTGCACAGCGGCAGGAGTGTACTGCTGACATTACAATATCATAGCAGAAGACCTGATGGAAAAATACTATAGTTGTCCTAACAGCTCACCTGACAGAAAAGAACCTAGCTGACTATATATCAGAGCTATATACAAGATTTAGAAGAAAGTTGTATATTCAGAGTGTAATCATATATGCATTTTAATACAATCGCATAGGTGTCCTTTGTATGGGATAGCCTCAAATCATGACATGTTGGTGAGGCCTGAGGACTGGAATTGAGAAGCACTGGTCTACAGCTCTGTATTCTGACCCAGGAAGTCTCCCTCACCTTCCAAATCATAGCAGATCCACTCCAGGCTGGGGCTTGCATCAGGGGACAGGACTGTGGAACCAATTGTCTGCATTTCTATGATTTCTTATGGGAAAATTTGCTTTGGTTTAAGAGTGGATTTGGATCACAAGCACGGTCCCGGAACGCATTATGCTCGTAATCCAAGGCACCACTGTATATATATTATATTAAAAGAAATGTTTGTTTCTGGGATGGCAGCTAGTGTACACACATTGCTTAAATCATTGCATCTATCTTCCCAGATGATCCAACTACTTGAAATCCTTCTTAGTCTTTAGGAAGCTGTATTGGGTCGATTTCATATTGTTATTAGTCATTTGTCATTGAGAGACCGAATTACCATAACATTTATTTGACAATCTGGCGGATTGTGAATGATGTATTAGAGTGAAATTACTTAAAAAATATTAACATTAAGAGTTTTGATGTGCTATACATGAATGTACCATAGAAAATGATTAGCATTGCTCTAGGTATTGAGTATGTTTATGGGATATTTGGTTATTGTGTAGAATCATATGCCGATCAATCAAATATCAGACTTTATTATAAATGAGAGATTATTAAATATTCTGGATTATCAGACAGCTTTAAAAACTGCAATTAAATGATTTTTACAACAACTCGCCTTCTGGCCCTAATGTGGTCAAGAGCAAGATTAACTTGCAGTTCTGTAAAATACACAATAAATGAATAGCTTACTGTATTACCTTTATTCGTTTTAAAATTGCAACTCTAAGAAGAATTCATGGTTAGAATTCAAGAATATTTGCAATGCTGAATTAGGCTATGTTCACACTACGTAAAAGTACGGCCGTTAATGCCGATGGCAACACTTTGTACTTTGTACACTTTGTGGCAACACGGCCGTACTTTTGGCGCGGTGGAACAATGCCTGTTTCTTTATGGGATCCCATACCATCTCAAGTCTTCCAGTACTTATTAGCTACTATATGTCCTGCAGGAAATGTTGTTTTATTTTCAGTCTGACACACTGCTCTCTGCTGACATCTCTGGCCAAGACAAGAACTGTCCAGAGCAGGAGAGGTTTTCTATGGGGATTCATAGAAAACGGAGACAGAGTTCCTGTCTCGGCCAGAGATGTCAGCAGAGATGTCAAAATTTCCTGCAGGACATACAGCAGCTAATAAGTATAGGAAGACAGGATTTTTTAATAGAAGTAAATTACAATCTGTAAATTACTAATTTCTATAACTTTCTGATATCAGTTGATTGGAAAGAAAAAGATTTTTGCTGGACAACCCCTTTAAATGGGGCTCACAATCTAATTTTAGCTATTTCAAACATACACAAAATATGGCAAAATACCTTGAGGTTGGAAACACACACAGCTTTGTTTGGGGGGACTGACACTGCAGTTTTTGTGGCAAAACCAGAAAAGAGAAGTACAAATCCTCCCTTTATATTTTCCATCCCATATCAATCCACTTCTGGCTTTGGCACAAAAACTGCGGTGTGTGTTTCCACCCTGATAAGTGACGCTAGTACTGGCTAGGAAATAACTTTTTATCTGATTTTTACATTTTATTCTAGCAACCAGTGTCATGAGACAGCTGCCAAGACAAGATAATAAAGTGAACCAAAAGGGGTGGAGATGGACATGATGAAAATATAGTTCTACCACTTACTACAGATCACTAGTCAGACCATACATGTAATGGAATTGTAAAGTGATGTTGGCGCTATATAAATAAGTATTATTATTTAGTTGAAGATGATGGCTTAGTGACCTATGTATAAATATATCAGGGGTCAGAGATCTCTCCTAATATCGTTGTAGAGCCAAGACTGTAACAAGATGCATCCTCTATAGAAAAGATGGTTTCTACATATAACAGAAATCTATGCCAGACAAAGTTGTTATGGTGAATAGAGAATAAGAGTTCAAAAGGGGCATGGATGTGTTTTTGGAGTGGAAAACTTTTTTAATATGGTCAAACAATTGTGGAGAAGGGATTTTTGAACCAAGGATTTATTTTGCTTGCCAAAAAAAAGGATTTCTTTCCCCCGAAGACTGGATTCACACATGCAGGGGCGTAGCTAGGATTCATGGAGCCCCATAGTAAAAAACTGCACCCCCCCCCCCACCACCCTGTTAAACACAGACAATGATGCACATATACACACACAGAGGCACCATTAACATATATACAGATACGCCACTGACACACGACATACTGACACTGACACATGACATACACACATATATACGCTATAATGTGATTACACTAGTGCTGATGTATACATTGTGAGTAGACTGTACACAGGGAAATCATATCAGTGTAATAAGAAATACTCAACCAGAAATAAAAGAAAATGCAGCAGATTTTAATGGTGGGTTCTTTTATTAGAGCCCAGAATAGAAGCTGCTGCAGAACATCTTTGGGAGCAAACCTGTCAATCACTTGAGACACTACTGACATACACAAACACACACATATACACCAGTGTTACAGACACTACTGACATACACACACATATAGCCACAGATACATACGCATACTGACATATACATATATACACAGATACATACATACACTCACTGACACACATACACAGCACTTACAGCTCCCAGGCTTCACCCCTCCTCCTCCTGTAGTCCGGGCTGATCTTCACATAGAAGTATTCAGGACCTTTGGGTCATGTGATCATTAGGTCCTTCATCCCTCTTCTTCTGTGCCGTGCAGGACCTGGCAGGTCCTGCTCCTCTGTCCCTCTCCTTTTGATGTTCAGCCTGCTCACCCAGGACTACAGTGAGGGGGCTGAACAGTGCAGTGGCGGGTCCCTCTTCCTCTCTGGACCCCTGGGGGAGTGGGGTACAGTGGTCGGCTGTCAGTGGCATACTGTACCTACCATGAAGGCAGAGCAGGCTTCCTCGGGCCCCCTTCCTGCAGGGGCTCTATAGCAGTCCCCTTCCCTGCCTTCATGGTAGCTACACCACTGCACACATGTATTGTATTTTAGATTGTACTGCTTGTCATTAGAAGCAATTAAAAAAAAATAAAAAATAAATATTTATTTAATGGGGTTATTTGCCTTCTTCCGAATCAACACATCAGGATAATAGGTTGAACTGGATAGACTTTTTATCCTCCTCCTTACAATCTATATTATTATGTTAGAGATCATCCTAATGAGCCTACATAAATATCCTTCACTAGCTTATAGCTCTAAGTAAATTACTATTATACAGTAAAAACATTACTCTCAGTGGAGAGAAGGGTTACAGAGATTACCTCCACAGTCCTGTCCCCTGATGTAAGGGAGACTTCCTACAGTAGGTCAAGGGGATGTGAGGGAGACTTCCTGGGTCAAGGCCCTATTACACATAACAAATATCGTCCGTATTCGGTAATGTTGGCTGATCGTTTTCTTTCAACATGTTGAAAGACAAACGGCTAAGATAGCAACGATCTGCTGCCGTCGCTACTTGGAATGGGAACGACGGCAGCAGACCGCGGCTATCTTCTATGGGCTGCCCGAATGATCCAGCGATCACCAGGGCAGCCCTCCACAGCTCCTAGCGGCCCACTGCTGACGTCACGTCTCCTAAGGAAGCCTGGAATGGTCAAACAACCTTTGACCATTCCAGGCTTCCTTAGGAGACGTGACGTCACGTTGGAATCTGAAGGACTCTGTTCAAAGTTCTGCAGTGGGAGAGAGGAGTGTTACCGGCCGGAACGCAACCCCCCCCCCCACTTATATTATATTTTAGAGGACTCAAACAGCTGAATACTACTCGGATATCCGGAGCTGATTTCACCAATGTGGAGAACATTAAGACAAACCACACTGCTGGGTGAGTGACACCTATATCGTATTCTTTTTAAACACCGACCATCACTGCGTGGATACAAACAGGGCAGAGGAACGTTTTTGGACTGTTTGACAGTGCGGTGGCATATATACTATCACATAACATAGGAAGAGGGCCAGCAAACACAGAGAGACATTAGTGTATACTAATACAACTGTTTGTTTCATCCGGCTAGACAGGGTATCCATCTAGCAGAGTAATCTATTCCTCTAGTTGCTGCACTCACACAGGAGCGCCATCAGCCACATTTTTACACTAATATTATCTTGTGTTGTTTCTGACTTTTCACCCAACTAAACTCCGATTGTGGTCCCTTGTTCTTATGTTCAACACTTCCCTCTTGAACCCTATTTAGTCCTTAGACCCTAATATATTTAAAGGCTCTGATCATGTCCCCCTGCTCCAGTTCATGTAAACAAGCCAGAGGATTAACCTCTAGACGACCCAGGGCGTATAGTTACGCCATGGAAGTCTGTCCCCAGACGACCTAGGGCGTAACTGTACGCCCTGGGTGTTTCTCCCGCTATGAAGCGCGCTCCGGAGCGGAGCGCGCTTCATAGGAGGTGGGGGCCGGCTGCAATCAGCAGCCGGGACCTCACTGGTAATGACACGCTGCAGCGATCGCGCTGCCGCGTGTCATTAACTCCTTAATCGCCGCGGTCGCGCCGTTTAAGTGTAAGTGACAGGGGGAGTCCCGATCGGTAAAACGGACCGCCGGAGGTCTCCCACCTGCCTCCGTGCGGTCCGATCGGCGATCTGCTACACTAAGCCTGCACAGGCAGACTCAATGAGCAGATCGCCGATAACACTGATCAATGCTATACCTATGGCATAGCATTCATCAGTGTAGAAATCAAACTAATGTATGTAAAAGTCCCCCAAAGGGACTTCAAATGTGTAAAAAAAAAAAAGTTAAAAACACCAATACACTACCCCAAAACCCCTCCCCCAATAAAAGTTGAAATCACCCCCCTTTCCCATTATATAAATAAAACATATAAACATAAATAAACAAATAAACATATAATATACCGTAGCGTGCGTAATTGTCCGATCTATTAAAAAATAACAAGCGTCATTGCGAACGGTAAACGGCGTACGCGAAAAGAGGGAAAAAAGTGCGAGGATTACCGATTTTATGTTACATTATATATAAAAAAAAATTAATAAAAAGTGATCAAAACGTCCGAGCTTCACAAATATGGTATTAATAAAAACTAGAGATCATGGCGGAAAAAATGACACCCCATACAGCCCCGTAGGTGAAAAAATAAAACCGTTATAAGCGTCACAATAGGCCCATTTTATTTATAATTAATTGCCAAAAAAAAGGATTTCATTTAAAAAAATTTATAACATTAGAGAATCTGTGTAACCTGCATATGGTTGTGTTCAGACTGACCTATAGAATAATGGTATCATGTCGCTTTTACCATATAGTGCATTACGTAGACACAGGGACCCCCCAAACGTTACCGTATTGCATTCTTTTTTGCGATTTCACCAATTTATATCTTCATAAATAATATATTTGGAATTCCATCATACATGTTATGGTAAAATGAATGACACCATTACAAAGTACAACTATTCCTGTAACAAATAAGCCCTTACATGGCCTGTAGATAAAAAACTGAAAGTGCTAGAGCTCTTAGAAGGGGGGAGGGAAAAACGAAAACACTAAGATCAAAATTTGCGCCGTCCACTGGGTCATTTTGGGCCTGGTCCTCAAAGGGTTAACCCTTAGAGGACCCGGCCAATTTCAATTTTTGCGTTTTCGTTTTTCCCTCCTTGTGCTTAAAAGGCCAAAGCACTTGCATTTTTTCACCTAAAAACCCACATGAGCCCTTATTTTTTGCGTCACTAATTGTACTTTGCAATGACAGGCTGAATTTTTTCATAGAGTACACTGCGAAACCAGGAAAAAATTCAAAGTGTGGTGAAATTGAAAAAAAAAACGCATTTCTTTTATTATTATTATTATTTTTTTTCGTTTTTACGCTGTTCACCCTGGGGTAAAACTGACTTGTTATATATGTTCCCCAAGTCCTTATGATTACAACGATATGTATAACATGTATAACTTTTATTTTATCTGATGGCCTGTAAAAAATCCAAACCATTGTTAACAAATATATGTGCCTAAAAATCGCTCTATTCCCAGGCTTATAACGCTTTTATCCTTTGGTCTATGGGGCTGTGTGAGGTGTCATTTTTTGCACCATGATGTGTTCTTTCTATCGGTACCTTGATTGCGCATATACGACTTTTTGATCCCTTTTTATTACTATTTTTTTGGATTTGATGCGACCAAAAATGCGCAATTTTGCACTTTGGGATTTTTTTGCGCTTACGCCATTTACGGGTACTTCCAGGGTCGGTTAAGGGTTAATCACAGCAACTTGACCTCATTGGCAACTTGACCTCAGTTTAACATTTCCGGCATTACAAAGAAGCTGCAAAGTTGCAGATAAGGACTTCTTTACATCAGCCGCCTTGGAAGGGATGGCAGGAGGAGGGGGAGGAGACAGAGAGAGAAGCTCACACATAGTTTTTTTTATCTTCTGCAGAAAGCAGCAGCTCAGAACTGGGGAAAGGAAGCTGAAATGATATTAGTATGGAGTGAATTGTTAGTCTCACCATGGGCAACATAAGAAAAAGTTATGTTTGAGTGGAATACCCCTTTAAGCCCTCTAACTCTTTTAAGACCCAGTATCTCATTAGACCACACCTACAATCATTTACACAATTATATGCAAGTTTTGCAGAAATCCAACATTTCAATCTGGGCACATTATTATTATTATTATTTTTATCAGTGACTATATATTTAAAACTGTAAATCAAGATCAAAGGATGGCCTAGGATATTATGTTATGGAACAGTTGTTACCACATCTTATTAAAAATATTATTTTTCCTTTATTATAATGCATTTAGACCTAGTAAACACTAGGGTTAAAGTCTCTTTATTAACAAGAGTCGACAACTTTTTCAACTAAGTTTTATAAATGTCATTTGTACGACACTTTGGAGATGCTGAACATCACTAATCATCTGACTTTGATAATGTCAGCATTTATGTTTCCTAGCTGTATGCATATTTCCGTATCCTACATGTACACTATGCAGTAAACTTTAATAGTAGCATGGATAAAATAAATCAGGTAATGTAAGCAAGACAATCCTCATTGTGTGGTGTCTATCTGCATAGCGGTTCCAGGTTTGATGAAGAGTTCACTTAAAGCTCTGAAGTCAGAAATATAATAGCAGAGGATAAAGATTATGTTGTGTGATTTAATTTGCTTTCCTGACTCCACGATATAAAAGGCTGCGCGCTGCAAAACAAAAGGGCTGTGAAATTGATTGGGTATCCATCAGAGCTGCGAATATAAAGCAATATGCCCTTTCTCCTAACAGCCTCTACTGTAACATTACCCAGTACTAATAGGACCGACAGTGCTTTTAATGACCTGGCAAGAAAAAGCTGAGCCGAAGTTGTTAAAAATGGCGCCATAAAAAGATCCCGTCCTAAAGTCTAACTGTATAAACCATACATTGTAAGGTAAAGAAGAAAACGTATTTTGGGAAATGGCAGCTGAGAAGGTGTAGCTGTGCCCCCTGAGCTGATTGAATGGTGCCATGTAGATTAACTCAAATCTTTTCTTCATTTCTCTGGTCAGTTGGCTGTAAATAAACAGGACATTTTTACAGTCCATGACTTTAGCGAATCAGAGGCATTTTGTAAGGATTCTTAAAGTCCTATATGTTGTATTGTTAGAACTAAACCTAGATAGTTCTTGAAACCCATATGCAAATTAACCTTAATTTAAAAGGTGACTTATTTAATATTATTATTATTATTATTATTATTATTATTATATATTTTTCTCAAATATTTAGGTTTTGGCCAAATTTAAGGTAGTTCTATTTATTCCTAAAAAAAAAAAGCACACCTGCTTAACTTTGTACCTTAAAGGACAGAACCCCTTCCTTCTGATGTAGCCGCGTCAAGGGCCTTACCCACCACAGCCGATCAGCATTAGCTGTTGTAATCAGGCTGACTGTCGGCTGTACCGCTAGTCAGCTGCTTGACATGATCTGGGCTGGGACTTCTGGTCCCATAAGCATCCTTCACTTGTGTTCATTCCTTGGCTGCGATAGAGCCCCAGACCCTAAGTCCGTACTTGATCTAGCAATTGTTCCTGCATTTATTTCCTGACATTTGACTTTCTGGCTTCAACTTCTGACCTTTATTCTGGACACGTTTTTTTGTATTGCTTTGCTAGTGTGTGTTTTTTAACCTGGGCTTACTGACCCTAATATACTGTGTTATTTGTCTGTTTGTCTTGTTCCTGTTCACTAAGTTAGGGACTGCCGCCCAGTTGTCCACTGCTGCCTAGGGACAGCGGGGTGGGTGTTAGTGTCAGGGCTGCACCAGTCTTGCGTCTTTCAGTCACCAACTCTAACATATACTATGTGCTAATGATATGCGTGCCTTCTACATATAAGAATGTCCTGAACACTAAAAAAAATTTATGTTTATGACAAATCAAACTGCTGCTGATATGTCTGTAATGCACATGTGTCTTAAGGTCCTATTACACCAAAAGATTTCAGACAGATTATCTTACAGACTTTTTCAGCCAAAGCCAGGATTGGATTTAAAAAGAGGAGAAATTTCAGTCTTATCTTTACGACCTGTTCTCTGTTTTTAGTTCGTTCCTGGCTTTGGCTGAATCTTTTGGTTTAATAGTGCCCTTACCTTCCTCCTCAGTGCTGCTGGGGTGCAGTTAGTCTTTAGCTCGGGTGAGACCGATTGGAGCACTAAGGGCACTGGTTAAGAGCACTGCCCCACCCCCATAGCGCCAATCCACCCCCCTTCCAGACCGCCCCTTTCTAATAATAAAAAATGGAGTGGGCCTGACGAATCGGGCACTATGGGGGCGGGCAGTGCTACTAACAGGTGCTCCAGTGCTCCCAATGGTCTCACCTGACCATGGAGCAAAAGACTAACTGCATCGGAGGGGCATCGAGGAGGAAGGTAAGACACATACCATCCTCCTCTGTGTCTCCTGTGCAGTAGGGACATATCAGCAGGTTATCAGCATCTAACCTGTTAATAGTTCTGCTTTAATTTAGTCTAGACAGTCTAAGAAGGTGCCTGATTTATTACACTGTATTATGCTGTTGATAAATCTGTTGCATTTTATATACTCTCTAGTCTAAGGGCCCTATTACACCAACAGATTATCTGACAGATTTTTTTAAGCCAAAGCCAGGAATGGATTTGAAAAGAGGAGAAATCTCAGTCTTTCCTTTATGACATGTTCTCTGTTTATAGTCCATTCCCGGCTTTGACTTAAAAACATCTGTCAGATAATTTGTTGGTGTAATAGGGCCCTAAGCCTAAAGGTCCTATTACACACACAGATTATCTGACAGATTTGTGAGACCAAAGCCAGAAGTGGATTTGAAAACAAGTGAAATCTCAGTCTTTGCTTTATAACCTGTCCTCTATTTATAGTTTGTTCCTGGCTTTGGCTTCAATGGTCTGTCAGATAAATATTTCAGTGTAATAGGGCCCTAAGACTGCCTATTAGTTGGCTTAAATGCGACCTGAATCTTGTACCAGAGTTTTGGGCACATAATGTGACATGAAAAATGATGTCCCAACATTTGTCACACCTCTTCTTAGACACGGAGAAAAATAATTTAAAACTGATTTGCAATAGTAGTTCTGTTCACATATTACTAAAATACTTTACCTTCATTTTTATGTTCTAAAAGTAACTGGAATCCTATTCTGTTCTAGCAGTCTGCAGCACAGAGTTACATAAGTCATTCCCATACAGTCTTGTTATGTCATCTCTGGATCCGTTCTCTATCGGGCAGTAATGAGCATGAATACCAGGCTCTGGTCCTTAGTGGATTGAGTTATGTGATGCCCTTATTGAAGTCCAAAGTGTTAATTATCAGCTCAGGGATATTTCCAGACTCACAGAATAAGATTTACCATCTTATCCATTTGCATTTGCCACTGAGAAACTATAACTCCTATAAAACTAGCAAGCACTAATGAACACAATACATATTTTACCATGATTTACAGCTCACCATTTCTGCAGAGAGCAAATGATTTTTTGGGATCATTTATATAAACATACATGTCATGCCCTCTCATTTTTTATTCCAAGAATTTAGTGATTTACTAATGCTACTAAAATTTAAAATGCTTTAAAATTCAAGTGTTTAAAGGGGTATTCCAGCAAAAAATAATTTTCTTTCAAATCAACTGGTTTCAAAAAATTATATAGATTTGTAATTCACGTCTATTTAAAAATCTCAAGCCTTCCAGTACTTATCAGCTGCTGTATGTCCTGCAGGAAGTAGTGTTTTCTTTTCAGTCTGACACAGAGCTCTCTGCTGCCACCTCTGTCAGAAACAGGAACTGTCCAGAGCAGGAGAAGTTTTCTATGGGAATTTGCTTCTGATCTGGGCAGTTCCTGTCTCGGACAGAGGTGGCAGCAGAGAGCACTGTGTCAGACTGAAAATAAAACAACATTTCCTGCAGGACATATAGGAGCTAATAAGTATGGGAAGACTTGAGATTTTTTAATAGAAGTAAATTTCAAATCTATTTAAACTTCTGAAACCAGTTGATTTGAAAGAAAAAGATTTTCACTGGACAACCCTTTTTAATCCACACAGCTGGAAGTAAAATCAGGGCTACATCAGACCTAAAATAATTGTCAGACTGGGGTATCTGTAATCTGGAGCCCCCAGTGTGCAGAATGACAGCATCCTGGTCCATGAATGCATGTGGGCTGTCATTGACATCAATAAAATAAGTAAATGCATTAAACAAAAAAAAAGAACCTGGGGGAAAATTTATAATTTGGTCACATCCAGTTGTTTATCTCTGTGCTTTCTTTTTTCACACTATTATTTTTTGTTAAATTAATTTATTATGTGCAATCCAAGTCTATGGACGTAAGCCTTGTGGCATGATACCCAAGAACACTGGAGACTGCAATCATTGCCAACAGTAATCCAACAAAGTGCTGAGTAAAGGGTTTGATACTTATGGCAACACAATATTTTAGGTTTTCCTTATTAAATGCAAAATGATTGAAAAAATTTTTTTTTTTAACTTGCGGGGCTTTATTTAAGACTGGCGTACGAGTATACCAATTTTGATAAATGTCTCCTATGTGTAAAGCATATTAAAGATATGTCCAATGCTTGTTTCTGAAATGGTACTGCTTGAGAGAAATGGCCGGTATCAGAAAAGATCATCCCAGATAGATGATCTTACCACCGCTGAATTTAAATGCGGGCGCATCTGTGCATGTCCACATCTGTGCATGTCCACACGCTCCCTTGTGTGCACTGGCAGGGTTTTCTGCGGCTGCTATTCAATGAATAGCGGCTGCAAAAAACTGACATGTCGGTTTCTTGCGGCGCCACTAGGGATCCCGGCCGGAGCATATACCATGTGTATACACTCCGACCGGGATTCCCTCAGGTGCAGTACTACGTAAGTACTGTAGATTTAACGGCCATTGTTGCAACGGCCGTGATTACTTCGGTACTTACATAGTGTGAACATAGCCTAAGTCTATGAAGCCACATTGTCAGAATTAGTAAGTAGCTTGGGAGTGGTTCATGCTGCTGCCATGCTCTCTCTCTCTGGCTATATCTACTGATCTTAGTGGGTCTAAGCAGTGAGACCAACTGTGATCAATAAATTTTGACATGCCTGATGGTATGCCATGTTTTTGGTTTTGGTTTTGATAACCCCTTTAAGAAAAAAAAAAAAAAAGTTCCACTTAGTGTGAAAGCAATCACTAAGCTTCTGTATCTTTTCTGTGAATTGTGACTACCAGGACTGCTGTATTACTGTATGAAAAAGTTCATTTAGCATGCTAACATTATATTGGATTGCACTTGTATTCTTTTATATGGAACTAACCCCATGTTATACACTCTTCAAAAAAAATATTGAGGTATAGAGCATAGGTCACTGCAATAATGTTTATTGCTGCATATTAAATCAATGTGGTGTGACAAATATATATGAGAGCTTCCTACAACTGTGGTATTGATAAATGATAGTCGAAACATTACAAAACAAGTGAAATGTCAGCTTACAATATCAGCCTGTGACATATTATCCTGCAGAATAACCCTTCTGAGGGGTATGGCATGTCTGACCTGGCATTGGCTGTCTGATAGTGTTTCAATGTTGTACAGCCCTTGGGCTATGAGCACAAATAGTATATTCTAACTTTTTTTTACTCCCAAAAACAGACCAATTACTGTCTATTTTTTACTCTTTTATTGAATTCATTGGTACAATGTTTTGCCTTATCATGTTCTGATTAGCACAGATAGGTATTTAACTCCATTTTTTTTCTCATATCAATTTTTTTCACTCTAGTAATTCAATTAAAATTAATATGTATAGATTTTATTTACATACACAGATCCTTAAAATTACGATATCTAAGTTTTAGTCGCTGGTCATCCCAAACTATATTACTAAACCATATACTACTGAGAAATGTACAGTATCTGAGAATAGGTCTTGTCTTTTTTTAAGTATATCCTACAATACCATACCTGGTATCTATGATATAGATTGATAGAACATTAGGGGTTGCTTTCATACAGGGTGCATACGCTACTGATTTTATGTCGAGGATTTGTGTTAGGAAAATGCATAGTGTTACAGTAGCAGCAATGTGAATGTGAAATCTCATCCACTCAATGCAGAAAAAAGCATAAAAATAACATAAAATTAAGCATAACATAACATAAAATAAACGTAACATAAAATTGAATGGAAAAGTCAAAATCCACAACAAATATTTAATTCTTTTGGATTGTCTGGTGGAATCCACATGATTCAAAGCAGGCCAAAACTCTCTGTGTGTGAACATAGCCTTATAAATAATTCACGCTATCATATATCTGTTCTCATGCCTAGAATTATTTCATCTTACACTGGCACTACGTTTCCAGCAGCTTTTTACCAAGAACATTCTACATCTTCATGCGATGGATATATTAGGCATGTAAAACAACAGCACATACACATTTTAATTGTCACTTCATTTGTCATCATTGAAATATTGGACTTAGCGCTGGCTGAGACGGCAAATTACATCTTAAGTCATTATAGGTTTATTGCTTTTAAAGCAACAAGTGCAGTGTAGGCGCACAAGACATTTATTATTATAAGAGAATGTCAGTGCATGGGGAGGGGATAGACATCAACAGATATCACTATATCAATATGCATGAGAAATAGAAATGAGTATAAATGGATATATAAAGGTAGCAACATAATAACAATAATAATAATAATAGCAACAAAAATTATTAATAGTATTTTTAATCAATTGTTCTTACTGTTGTGCTGTATGTCCTGCTGACTCTGCACAATAGATGTGGATGGATGTGAGCCTGCTCTTCCTGTGTCTTAGCTATATGTCTTAGCAGGGATCATGTGGGAGTGACCTCATGTGTCAACCCTGTCTGCACACTCTGAGTGACAATCACTATTTTAAAGGCACATGCAAGTCCAAGTTCATTTAGGAGCTGGAGTAGCTGAGACTGTTCCAGGATTTGCGGCCCCCCTTTTAAACAGCTGACAAAGGTGTTTCAGAATTCCCTCATCTGTGAAAAGTGAATGTGCACAGTCACTAGCTTGTGTGAAGGACATAGATCACACAGTGAAGAAGTTGCTTATGATACCTAATGACTTTTCTCTTCAAGGAAACCTGTTACGTTGAAAACATAGTTCAAACAGCAGGCGTCAAGTTACAGAGAGAGCAGGGGGCGCTGATATGTAGTTTTGTTACATAGTTTCAGTATAACTTTTTCATTTATTCATTAAAGGGAACCATTCACCCCGTGGCCCCCATTAGAAACAGACATACAGTGACATAAAGGTCAATATACTTACCATATCGCTCCCGGTCCCGTCCCGGATCTCGTTGTTGACACGGAGAAATCGCTGATTCTTCTTCTCCCGCCCATTATGGTAATGAGCTGAGATGAGTCCAACGTCCATAGGAAACGACGGACGAGTCCAACTTATTCATGAGGTCCTCTTCTCGTCGCCGCCCATCCACGCCTCCTGGAACTTGATTGACGTCTTCAGTCTTCAGTCTTCTGCCGAATTCCCGCGCAGGCGCCGCTGCGATGGTCTCGTCACCTCTTCTGCGCCTGCGCGGTAAACAGGATGCGTGTTCGAGCCAATCGGCGCACGCGCAGTAAACAGTGGAGCTGCAGAGCGGCTTCAATTGTGAACTGCGCATGCGCCGAAAACGACCGTCACGGCGCCTGCGCGGGATCCGGCGAGAAGAAAGAAGACGAGGAGGAAGAAGACCCGGCGTCAATCAAGTGTCGGAGGCGGGGAGAAGGCTGGACTTCGGGCCGGCGGCGCTCATTACCATAATGGGCGCGAGAAGAAGAATCGGCGATTTCTCCGTGTCAACAACGAGATCCGGGACGGGACCGGGAGCGATGTGGTAAGTATATTGACCTTTATGTCACTGTATGTCTGTTTCTAACGGGGGCCACGGGGTGAATGGTTCCCTTTAAGGGTACAAACACACATACCGGATCAGCAGCGGATTTTGCTGCCAATTCATAGCGAGAAATCCGCTGCGGATCCAGTATGTTTGTTTGTACCCTAAAATGAATAATGTAACATTTTACAGATTGACATATGATCTTATTCATAGCTTAAAGAGACTCTGTCAGCAGGTTTGGGCTGTCCTATCTAAGGGTGGAATAAAGGACATTAGTGATAGAGAAGCTGAACAGAATGATGGATCACTTAGGGTCCTATTACACAGGCCAACTACGACCTGATCAAGATCGGCGCTCGCTTAATGGACCTATTAGACGGCCCGATAATCAGGCAGTAAGGGCAGCATCATTAGTGATGTCCATGCAGCCCTTGCTCAAACACCTTACCTCTCCTCCCTCCCGGTCTTCTCTCCTGTGCTTTGTAGCTTCCCAGTCCCAGCGGCAGCAGCAATGTCTGAGTGGCCTGTCAGCTGACAGGCTGCTCAGCCAATCACAAGACGGGACTGCCGTGACCTTCGATTGGCTGAGCGGCCTGACAGCTGAAAGGCCGGCCAGACGCTCCAGCCGCCTGGACCGAGAAGCTGTGGAGCACAGGAGAGAAGACCGGGAGCGGGGAGAGATAAGGTGTCAGGTGTTTGGGCAATTGTCAGCCCTTGGCCACGCATCACATTTAGACGTAGAGATCTGTGGTCGACGCCCAGCGATTTTGGGGCCAAACCTAAACCAACGATCAGCTGATGATTGTTTCATTGGCTGATCCTTATCTCCATTATACGGAGCAATTCGGCCAATTATCACGCCGTGTAATAGGGCCCTTACATGGTTTTGTGCAGCTGATCCAGAGATATCCTCCTAATTAACATGGACAATAAGTAGTCCTCTCCATTATGTGCATGAGCCCAGAAGTCCTGGATATTCATGAGAAGCAGAAAACTCCACCCACCAGCTGCTGATTGGCAGTTATCTATCCATGCTGTGTATAGGCAGTCAACTGTCAATCAGCAGCTGGAGGGCGGGGGAAGGGGGTGTGGTAAGAATCCTATTTTCCTGCAAATTAGGAGAACGTCTGAACAAAATGATGTAAGTAATACACCGATCTGTTCAGAATTTCTGTCACTAGTTTATGCTGTCTTCATTTAAGAGGGCCTAAACTGGAGCGGCATCCCACCCCAGTCGCTGACTGGCTGCATGCCCATCAGCCGGGTCTTGACGTTTCAGCTCAGGGGCCCCACGGCCGGTCCCACCTCTCACTGCGGGAGAGATAAGTTAGTACTTGTGATCAATTTCCCCCCTGCCCCTGCCAGCTGCAGGATTTTAGAATCTGCCGGGCTTCTCCTTTAAGCCTATAAATCAGTACACTTGTAACCCTATTTTTCCAAGGAAAATCAAACAAGGATCACAGCCAGAGGGCAGAGTACTTCTCTTCTTGTGTTTAAGTGATCAGTGGGTATCTCAGAACCCTGGCCCCATGGAGGATTATTACATGTCAGAAACAGTTTGAAATGTTTCCTCATTGTTTTGTCTGGCTCTGTTACTTCAAATAGTATGAAAGCTTAACAGCTGGTACTTTTATAGAGGTACCGTAGTCCGGCTTTGGCTATAATCAGGGTACATTGTCATTTCTTGTTCTTTTTGCAGTAGTTGAGGAATAGCACAAACTTTAACAGCTGCAGAACCTCATTTGGAAGAGAAAGAAGAAGCTTTACGTTAGTGAAGTGTGGTAACTGTAGTGTATACTATGAAGAAAGCAAATGTCCAGCACCAGAGCAGGAGTTCCAAAGTAAATAGTCCTTTATCGTTTAAAACAGGAACACTCCATAGTCCATGACCATATACATTAGAGATGAGGGAACCTTGAGCAGGTTCGGGTTTGTCTTAACCCGATCTCTCTGCATTTTAGAGTGGCTGGACATTTTTAGAGTTTCCCAGGACTCCTTAGGGCTGCATCCAACTTCTTCAGCCACCAGTAATCAAATACTGAGGCAACATTCACACATCAATATTTTTCATCCATTTTCACAGACCTGGAAATACTGAATCCATTACAAACAGAGATGAGCGAACCGGGGTCAGGTTTGAGTCCATCCAAACCTGAACGTTCGGTATTTGATTAGCTGGGGCTGCTGAAGTTGGATAAAGCTCTAAGGTTGTCTGGAAAACATGGATACAGCCAATGACTATATCCATGTTTTCCACATAGCCTTATGGCTTTATCCAACTTCAGCAGCCACCGCTAATCAAATGACGAAAGTTTGGGTTCAGATGGACTCGAGCATGCTCGAGGTTCGCTCTTCTCTAATTACAACCCATTCATTTAGATGGGTCTATTCATACATACAGTAAATTTTCAGATCTGCAAGGACATGTAATGCGGTCCGTCATTACGGAGGGGAAACCCCCTTAGAAATCTATGGAGAGTGCAAGAGTACATTTTAATCCGCAAAACCATCCGTATAATAAATCAGTTTTTTATGACATCACCAGGGCCGTTTCTGCCATGAGGCGGATGAGTATTCCGCCTCAGGTGGCAGATTTTGCGCCCCTGCAGGGGGCGGCAAGATCTTCACCGCTGTCATTTAAGTTAAGTTTAACTTAGCTAAAATGACAGCAGCAGTCGCAGCCCCACCACACATCTTGCTGCCCGCGCTCCCCCGCATCCCCATGCACTGCCGGGTTCCCTGTCCGACGTCACCTGAAGTGTTGCCCAGCGCTCTGGTAAGTGCCGGGACACTGCTATCACACTGCTATCACTGCTAGGGACAGGAGACGCTGCTGGGGAAAGAAGAGAGACAGCGCAGCGACTAGCACGGGGCTATCTCCCTTCTTCTTCTGCAATCCGCACCGACAGGGACGGCCCCCATAGCCGCCCAGGAATCCGCACCGGCAGCTGCAGGCCCCCAACAACCCCGCACCCGGCCTCCGCATACAACCCGCAACCCCCCCCCCCGTACCACCACCACCAATACGGAAGACATTCCAGATGCAATATAGACCTTTTTTGTGGATAAAAATGAGAGTATTCAGATTTTCATCCTTGAAAACAAACGAACATGTGAATGTAGCCTGAGAGTTTGGGTTCAGACACTGAACACTGGGGGGATGTCGATCAGCTGAGAGTGGGAGTATTTAGACTTGTAATGGGCAGCATTTCACATCTCAGGAATATTGCAGGCTCGCTCTGGTATCTCTATGTAGGCTATATGCATACAGAGCACGCTACAATTTTTCAGGCAATGTGAATTGGGCACATGAAGGATGAGTATGTAAGAATTTCTATTTAAATGCCCTACAGCATCATGGCAGTACTTTAAACACAAGAATGCTGGTGACAGGTTCCCTTTAAATGACATTGTAAATACTGAGATTTGCTTATTACATACTGATCTGTACTGTTCTGTCTATCTTCACAGTCATATGGTGCTGTAATATGGCCACAATGAAAGCCTATTTTACATCTCTGTAAGGCGCTGATTTAAAGGGTAACTAACAGCAGGTTAGAAGACTATAACCTTCCGCTATTTTCCCATAGGGAACATAAAAGGGATGCAGAGAATGATGGTTGTTTTCATCCTTGATGGTAACTTCATCCTCTGCAGTATTTTTTTTTTTTTTTAAAGAAATCTTAACTTTATTCAATGTGTAAATGAGCTGGTTTGGTGCAATAGGGGGGTGCACCAATCCCTAACTCCTCATAAGTATAGAGGGGATGCTCTGCAATATAGTGATCACTCTGGAGAGCCCCTTCCTAGTAATTTATGCTTTACGAGCAGCAACAGAATATTGCTAAGCAGGATTTTATATATACATAGTAAATAGTTGCCAACAGTCCTGGTTTTGCCGGGACTGTCCCGATTCTGAGGAGATAGCCTGGGAAAAACCATGTCCCGGGTATGTCCTGGAAAGCTCTGCCCCCGTCGAGGGAAGCCTCGCCCCCTGCCGATGCAAGTAACATCACTCATGCAGAGCAGGGAGAGGAGTTACTGGGGGACTAGAGGAACCATACAGTTAAGTTAAGTATAGTATTTTTTGTTTTAAAGACAGATGAAGGGGGTAGTGGTATGACGATGCAAGGGCAGGAGGATGAAGGGGGTAGAAGTATGATGATGGAGGGGCAGGAGGATGAAGTAGGTAGTAGTGTGATGATTGAAGGGCAGGAGGATGAAGGGGTAGTAGTTTGATGATGGAGGTGGTAGTAGTATGATGATGGATGGGCAGGAGGATGAAGGGGGCAGTAGTATGATGGTGGAGGGACAGGAGGCTGAAGGGGATAGTATGATGGAGGAGCAGGAAGATTAAGGGGGTAGTAGTATGATGCTATGGGGTGCAGCTGCATCATATTGGCACAAACTACCATTATATACAGTCAGTCAGTAGAGTGCTATCTCTGGGCCACAGCCTGCTCTGAGTGGGGTGTGTAATATACTGGGGACCTGATACTGGGGTGTGTTATATACTGGGGTCCTGATACTGGGGTGTGTAATGCTCCTTTTGTGTTGCTCTGACTTGGTGACAATGGTAACAAGCCACACCCCACAAACCACACCCATGATTGACCACACCCCAATGAGACCACACCCACAATAAGCCACACCCCTTGTTGTCAACACTAAAGTGTCCCTGGAAAAAAGTTTCAAATGTTGCCAACTATGTGTGAGGACCATGACCACTTACCGTATACCCGGGCATTATCTGGACAGGAGTATTTTTCAGTGACTGTGATATATTGGGGCACGTATCAAAACAGACAATGCTTTTTACACAATCTATAGATTATTCTGCAGAGATATGTAAGTATGCTCACAGATGACTACTACATAGAAAAAAATATTCATATCTCTTCACCTAAAAATTTCTGTTAAAAAGAACAATGTTCAATCTGTGCTATTTTATTGCACTGGGTGCATCTATATAGAATTCTTATTAAACAGTAGATACAGTACCTTAATATTTTGTAGGGTTAAGCAGAAACATACCATAAAATCAACCTGTGAGCCAGTCCTCTGTGAATGGGCTGGTAATGGACTACAACATCCATGCTGGCTGAAGAAATCAAATATCTAATCCAACAACCTCTAACCTGCTATCAATATTAAATACTCTATGTGACTGTCCGTATAGAGTCGGCTTGATGTTTTATCATTTACCCACTGCTGCTATTTACAATTCTGCTGGGGAGTCGGAGAAGTAAACTGATAGAAATATCATTTCATTTTATACAGCATTTGCTGTGGCAGGACATAGCGAAACGCTGAAAGAGCTGATGAAGCCGGCCAGGTGAAAATGCTTTTCCAAGTTGTTTTCCGAATGCAGCTTATTACATGAATTTCTCGTTCACCTTCAATGTCAAAGTTGGCAGAGAAATCAACATTTCATTTAAACTTTTTTTTTTGTGTGTGTGCGTGTCTGTGATTTCTAGAACAATACAGCCTGTAACATTATTGTTCAAAAATACAAAGAAAATTGTATTTGTCAGGTAAAATAGGCTAAAACATTAACTGGTTTGTTGGAAGAAAATGACAATAAATAGGAATGGCTTTGGTGATACAACATTTATGTTTCCAATTACGCCTGGTCTATGGTTTATTTATTGGAGTGCAGTGGTAGCGGCTGCACCTGGAGTCTGGTGCTTAAGGGTCAATTTACACAGAAAGATTATCTGACAGATTATCTGCCAAAGATTTGAAGCCAAAGCCAGGAACAGACTATAAACAAAGATCAGGTCATAAAGGAAAGACTGAGATTTCTCCACTTTTCAAATCTTTTTCTGGCTTTGTTTTCAGATCTTTGGCAGATAATCTGTCAGATAATCTTTCTGTGTAAATGGACCCTAAGAGGGCTAATGGCCCCTCCGCCACGAAAGAAGACACCAGTATTATAAATGACAGATAGTATATAGCAGTGGATTAACTGGTCTGGATTTTGCCTTGAGGTCCAGGAGCTTTAGGGTAAATACACACTGGGCATATCCGCAGTGGATCTATGCCCTGTATACTCTATGTGCAGCCAATCTCGCAGCAGGATGGACATCCAGCTGCGAGTATGTCAACAGCCCGCCCTGTTAACCCCCCCCCCCCCCCCGCCGCCGCCGAAGCGTATAGTTCACCTGCTCCCCGCTCCGGCTTGCTTCGGGGCTCCCGGCGTCTTTACGTCCCGCTCAGCCAATCAGTGCACTGCGGCGGGGCAGCGCACTGATTGGTCGGGCGGGATGTAAGGGGAACAGGTGATGTATAGGCTCCAGCAAAGGGGGGGTTAACAGGGCGGGTTGCTGACATACTCGCAGCTGGATGTTTGTCTGCACATAGAGTGTACAGGGCACAGATCCACAGCTGCTAATTTGCAGTGAGAAATCCACTGCCGATACGCCCAGTGTGTTTGTACCCTCAATATTTTAAAATACCAGCACATTTGACATCCAGTGTGACATCCGGCAACTAACCTTCTAGCCCCCCTGCAGATCCTTCCTCCCTTGTTGAAGTCACACCTCCAGTTTTCAGACTTCTTATAATTAGTAGGATACTGTATGTATTTATTATTATTATTATTATTATTATTATTATTATTATTATTTTGTCTGTATTTATTATCATTATTTTATTTTTATTATTTTTTTTACTGTTACTGCGAATAGCTCCTTATAATATTCTCATGTATACACAATACATTACATATCTCTGTAAGATTATTTGTCTTTGTTATTTCTTTACCTTTTCGTGTCACATTTCTGTCATATTATGTTATCATCAGATAAATGACTTTGCTATTTGCTGAAGACATTTATGCTGTCATATGGAAATAGGAGTTATTGAAGATAAAATGTTGTGAGTCAACCATAGTTTTGGTGTTAGCACATAAAAATGTAGAATTCTACTACTGAGTGAACAGCTTCCAAAGCGCTTAAAAGGAACCAATCACCAAAGGAACCAAGCACTACGGCTCCACCTCATACCTTCTTACCAGGTGCCAGGACGGGCGACTAAAGATGAACATTTTGAATTTACTGCCCAGTTGGAGACTGTTGGGCACAGCGTTGGAGAGCTGTGCACAGGTGCCAACTCACTCTCCCTCAGAAAGGTGATTGGTTCCCTTTAAAAAAAAAAAAAAAAAGAACATAAAACATACATTCCAACACTGGAGCACAAGACCCTCTTGTAGGTGGAGGTAGCAGGTGAGTATGGCTTTTATTTTTTTTCTCTTAATTTTTTTGGTCAGGAAAAACTGATGATTTCCAGAAGGAACTTGATCAGTATATCCTGACTGTAAAACTGACACGAATGTGCGCATGCGGCCTTATTGTAGTGTTCCACTAGGACACTATTAATGGGGAAGCCCAGATTTATTAAAAGGGTTATCCAGCGAAAATCTTTTTTTTTTTTTCTTCAAATCAACTGATATCAGAAAGTTATAAAGATTTGTAATTTACTTCTATTAAAAAATCTCAAGTCTTCCCATACTTATCGTATAGTTGTAGAAGACGGCACTCTGTCAGGTAGATGGTGCTCGTGGTAGGACTTGCCCCAGAACAGTAGAAGAATAGATCCCGGCACACATCAAGTAGAATTCTGCTTAGTTTATTGGTGCAATATATACAGGAGGACGCGTTTCGGCATTTCAGCTGATGAAGGCTATCTAGCGTCCTCCTGTATATATTGCATCAATAAACTAAGCAGAATTCTACTTGATGTGTGTCGGGATCTATTCTTCCCATACTTATCAGCTGCTGTATGTCCTGTAGGAAATGTTTTATTTTCAGTCTGACACAGTGCTCTCTGCTGACATCTCTGGCCGAGACAGGAACTGTCCAGAGCAGCAAAGGTTTTCTATGGGTATTAATAGAAAACCGAGACAAAGTTCCTGTCTTGGCCAGAGATGTCAGCAGAGAGCACTGTGTCAGACTGAAAATAAAACAACATTTTCTGTAGGACATACAGCAGCTGATAAGTATGGGATGATTTGAGATTTTTTTAATAGAAGTAAATTACAAATCCAGATTTTGACTGGATAACCCCTATAAAGTGACACTGTCCCCCCTTTTTGCATTATGGCTTCTCTACACTGGTGTAAAGGGTAAATTTAGCAGTTTTCATACCTCATTTTATATCATACGTCATGATGCTTGTTCCAGTAAAAGGTGATATTTTATCATCTGGGATTGGGATACCTGGGCGCGGCTGCACGGCCTAAGCAAAACTTAGCCATGCCCTCAGCAGGAATTGGAAGGGCTGGCCTAAAGGTTTAGGCCCCACCCCCACTAGATTGGCCTACACCAATGGCTGCTAAGGTGGCGTGGCATTTGCAGAGATGACGTCACAGAGGGGAGTGACTAGGTGTTTCTGGGGGTGGCGCTTCGGTTGTTTTACTGGAACAAGCATAGGGAGATAAAAAAAACACAACGCCTTTGTCTTTGCTGATGGCCATTTGCCAAGTTATAAAGTTGCATTTTTCCTTGGAAGATGAAATGTGACAGCTACCTGCCTGTAGCTCTGTACCTTGTAGGGATCTGACAGATTCCCTTTAAACAGTTCTTTCCTCTGCTTGACCTCTGTGACCCCTGCTTTCAAGCAATTCCCACTAATGTGTTGTCTTTCCCTGTTCTGAAAGTGCACTAAAAATATAGGTCAGACCACAAATGTGACTCCTATAGTCTAGGCTTGAATTGCTCAAGTGCGTTGTGTGTCAGTTCTCTAGCAATGTGAGCCATTAAAGCGGATTTAGAAGTCAAAATTCTTTTTTTGTTAACTAGAAATGGGTAACACTTTAACAGTGTTCTCATCACACATAAAGTAGATACACGGCTAAACATTGCTGGATTTCCTTGATTTCTCTTGATTTCGTAGACAGGAATAAAACATATATGAAGGAAACTATTAAACAACATGTTGGGATTGCAATGAATGTGTCTAAATAACTAACGTCATGCAACCAACCAGCATCTTGCATTGCACAAAAGACTAATAGTATGAGTTGTAGTATGTAGTTGGGCTACAAAAAAGCAGTTCATGTGTATTACACATAGATGGAATAATTATATCTACTCTTGAAGAGATTAGTTTGCATCCATAGTTCTTGTCGTTAAAAATTAAAACTGCACTACTGTGTTGGACGAGGTTCTCCTATGAAATACTATGTGTTACATCGCCCCCTGCTGGTTTAATGATGAAGTGTATATGTGTGCAAGTGTAGAGTGCAGATTTGGTGACAAGCTGCGGTGTCAGAGGTGAACCTTTGCTTAGTCTAAAGAAATAGCTGAGAAAAGAGTTACAATGTTTTCCTTTAACAAATGCAATTTCACATGAAAAAGCCCAGAACCGAGATAATTAATGAAGTAGTTAATGAATAGTTACTTCTTTAGCGGTGAATATATTTGCTTGCATATTTTAGTGCAGACACTAATGGTTTCATCAAAATCAGGTGTTGACAACCTTAGAAACATGGAGAGGAGTATTGCTAGGGCCTAGTCTATGCTGGGCAGGGTGGGAGCATTTGCCGTCAGCAAAGATTTAGCTGATCTGGGACTGGGCTGGAGGAGCGTAATCTAATGCACATTACTGGCCAGTGCACCAACACCACTTTTCATTACCCATGGGTTAATTCATGCGAGCTGTCATTATGTGATAAGATCTGAACATTCTCCACTAGAAGAAAAAACAACCTATAGGATATATCCCATGGCAACCAGCATGAGACACAATAGCATCCAATATATAAAATCAAAAATGCCTTATAAAAATCGACTGTCTTTTGCAAATAAGTTATATTTGCACATGTAGTTCATGTTAGGTCCTGGGCTCCGGGTTCTTGCCCATGGTTCCCGTTGTCTGCTTGTAGTTCCAGCCCATGGCTGCTGTCCCGGTTTCTGCCATGTTCTGCCATAATAATAAAAATAATAATAATATTTATTTGTATAGCGCCAACAGATTCCGCAGCACTTTTTTTCTTTTATACACAGTAAGAGGTTACAATTACATATGATAAAATTAAATTAGAATAAATAAAAATACATGATAAATATGAGACCAGCTTGCGAGAGTATACAGACTACGAACTGGGGGTAACACGAGGCACAAGTGCTTTATTTGTCCCTCGTCCAGCCATTGTACATAGAAGGAGCTGGACAAGCCAGTTACAGGCCAATGTCTTGTTACAGGAGAAACTTATAAAGTGCATGGGCAGGGCTGGATTAAAGGGCGGGCACCCGGAGAACATGCCCAGGGGCCTCCACCACTAGGGGGAGCAGTGTGCATAGGATGACATCAAGAACAGATTCCCTGGCCTCCTTATACAGGTGAATAAAGGAATGGAGGACATGCAGCATCCCACTATATGCTGCACATTCTCCATTCCTCCTCTGACACTTCCTCCTTCCCCCTCTGTCGGGCCAGAGAGGAGAAGGAGGGACTCACTGTACAGCAGCCTAATGAGGTCAAAGGCAGCTCAGGGCCCAGAGTCCTCATGCTGCCTGCTCTGTGCTGTGTGTGCTCTGCTCTGTCCTCTCCTCCCAGTGCCCCCCTCCTTCCCATAGTGATCTCTATGCTGAGCCCCCCCTCCTCCTCCTCATAGTGATCTCTATGGGGAGTATATCTTCCTCTGCACTGCAGCTTCAAGTGACTATTACACACACATACAGCCAGGAGCGAGGCGGAGTAGATGTTAGGTCCCCTACTGTAAGCAGCCCTCTGTGTAGATCGCTGTATTATTTGGGGGGGGGGGGTTTCAACCAAATTGTCGCCCAGGGCCCCCTACCAGTGTTAATCTGGCCCTGTGCATGGGACCATCAAAGATATAGTAGAAAGTGAGGAGACAACTGAAGGGGAAAAAAGTTTAGAGAATGTTATAAGCGAGCCTGAAGAGATGAGCCTTCAGTGCACGCTTAAAACATTGAGTATTGGGTATGAGTCTGAGATCTTTGGGTAGGGTGTTCCAAAGAACTGGTGCAGCACGAGAGAAGTCTTGGAGGCGGGAGTGGGAGGTTCTGCAGTGTTTCAGCCTGCCTGCCTACTTGTCTCCAGCTGCACCTCACCCGCCACCGCTGGCAAGCCAAGCCAGGGGTAGTGACCTGGGGGTTGTCTGCTACAGCAAGTCCATCCCACTTTGCAGTGGGCCCTGGTAAAGATTCAGCTAGGGATGAGCGAACCGGCCGAGGTTCGGGTTCGTATGAACCTGAACTCTCGGCTTCTGATTCCCGCTGTCTGCCCGCTCCGTAGAGAGGGTGGATACAGCCTGAGGACCGCCTAGAAAACTGGGATAGAGCCTATACAAACCCAAACCTCGGCCGGTTCGCTCATCTCTAGACTTAGCTGCTTACGCCATCGCTAACGGTGGTACAGTGGATCCATGATTCCAGTTCATCTAAGTACCTTAGCTAAGTCTGCTGTGCAGCTGAATAAAAATAGGTCTAGAAAATTTGACTCCTGATTGTTTCTTTATATCACATTATCTCTAGGCGTAAAAGCCCTGAGAATGCAGAGTGTGAGCAATATTATTAGATATCTAGGTTCAGCACTCTTATAAAGGAGTTGTGAAAGTTAAGATGTCCATGGCATATTTACTGTGTAGGCTGAGCATACTACACTGATGGCGAAATTAGCAGTTGGCTATTGTCTATAGCTACTTCTCAGCCACTAAATCTACTGTTGGACAGTGTTGGACTGGGGTACTTTGAGCCCACCAGGGAATTTGATTAAAGGGGTCCACCTTACATACATCAGATATAACCAGGGCCAAACCTTTCATATTACTATAGTGTCTTTGCACTTTTCAGTAACGTAGCATAGCAAACAGCCACTTAAAGGGGTATTCCAGGTTATTTTGATATTAATTCTACTGATTTCTCTTGTAATATAATTAATATATCTCATTGGTTTCTATAATAAATTTTGTCTCTTTCTCTCTATTTTTATGTAAGTCACGTGTTTCTGTGACGTCACCGAACCGGAAGTGTGGGGACTTCCCCGACTCGGCCGGCCTCTTGGTGTTTATGTAGTTAGAAAGCTAGCAGAGCTTTACAAACGGCCTCCCTGCACACGGGAGGTCACATGACACCCTGTTCCCGGGCGGCCTGTCAGTGTGAAGGAGGTCGCATCCACCTCCTGTATAATCACTAAAACCCTCCACCCCCTGCCAGTATAATCATACCGATGTCTCCCCCGGCCCCCTCCATCCTGTGTATACAGTCCTTTTCAAAGATCTCTCACCCCATCCCCCGGTCTCGGCACCTCTTGCACTCAGCTGACAGGCTCTCTCTCTCTCTCTCTCGCTGTGTGTGAAGCAGGAGAGATTTCTTTCCTGCTCCGTACACAGTGCCTGTCAATTGCCCCGATAAAACTCAGCTGCCAGGAACTGTGTACGGAGCAGGAAAGAAATCTCTCCTGCTTCACACACAGCGAGAGAGAGAGAGAGCCTGTCAGCTGAGTGCAAGAGGTGCCGAGACCGGGGGATGGGGTGAGAGATCTTTGAAAAGGACTGTATACACAGGATGGAGGGGGCCGGGGGAGACATCGGGATGATTATACTGGCAGGGGGTGGAGGGTTTTAGTGATTATACAGGAGGTGGATGCGACCTCCTTCACACTGACAGGCCGCCCGGGAACAGGGTGTCATGTGACCTCCCGTGTGCAGGGAGGCCGTTTGTAAAGCTCTGCTAGCTTTCTAACTACATAAACACCAAGAGGCCGGCCGAGTCGGGGAAGTCCCCACACTTCCGGTTCGGTGACGTCACAGAAACACGTGACTTACATAAAAATAGAGAGAAAGAGACAAAATTTATTATAGAAACCAATGAGATATATTAATTATATTACAAGAGAAATCAGTAGAATTAATATCAAAATAACCTGGAATACCCCTTTAAGTTTCTTGAAAGGTGAATTACCATTAAACTAACAAATCTCAGGCAGGCAGAGGGGTGCGGGAACAAAATAAATAAAATATACTTACCAGTCTCCATGCCCCTGTAGTGCTTCCTTAACAATATATGACAACCACTGGCCTCATACAGCTCCTCTAGTTGTAACGTCATTGACCAACTGAAGGATCGCCTGCTCAGCCGATAAGTGACTGGGGCGGGACACTGTTGCAATCACTGATTGGCTGAGCAGGCAATCCAGGCTTCAGGCTGCAGCCTCTCTCCCTCCCCTTCCATTGAGTCCTGACTGCCAGCAGCAGCACATAGAGCAGATGGAGGCAGCTTGAGAGGGGGAGTTGGGGGAGGATCCCAGGGGAGAGGGCCTGCACTGATTCTGCACACTTCATGCTTCTGCCTGTCACTCTGGTCACTTCCTGCCTTTTTTATAAGATGAAACCCCAGATTACTATATAGATGCAGTGAGTCCCTGGGTGACAGGCATGTGCAATAGTGCTGGGGGATTATATGTTGTCCTTGAGCTTCTAAACAGGAAGGCTTACCTCCTCCTCCGTGGCCCACCAAGGAATAGGGCCCACAGGGCAGCTCCCCTGCTCCCCTGTGAGCCAGCCTGAGCCTGTACAAACCAGAAGTCCAATTCAAATTTTCTTATGACCAGTTCAAAGTCAAAAGAAAATAATGATTAATGCTGGCTCAAAAGTGATCTGAAGAAGCTGTGTGTGTACGCTTCCTATTCTTTCAATATAGTGTATTGTCATATCTCAGCTGGTTTTGTTTGTCATTGATTTATTGATTTTATTGTAATAATGGGTAAGAGGCTATAAAATCTGCACTTACTGTTGATAAGCCAATATCAAAGAATGGTGTCCTACAAACAGAACAAGGATTCAATATTTTATTCAGCAGTCTGGTATCTGAAGCGACTAGTTACAAATTGTATGGACGAGACATATCAAGGTCAACGCCGATCTGCTAAACGTCCTAGATCATTATCTGACCTGGATAAATTTCAAGATTCCCTGTCATATGACTCTATGCCAGGATTTAGCAAACAGTCTGAAGGTGATTTATACATATAATCAATCAAGGGAAGCTGGTGTTAGTAAATTATAGTTTCTGAAAATGTATACCTGGTCCACTCCAGCCTTCATGTGATATGTACAGTAACATATATATTTATTTATGCACAAACAGCAGGAAAGTAGACACCGGCACTACCGCTGGAGGGATGAATAATGCGCCGTATCCCTTCGGGTACGACACTGCAAAGGAGTGGGATCTCCTCCGACCACTGGTTGGTGCTCACTCTCTTAGATAGCAAAGAACAACAATTTTTTAATCCACGTAAAAAGAGAATAGAGAGGGCACTCACCCTTTTGTGTGATCTTCTTTATTGTAAAGTTGTAGTTAAGAACTTACAGGACACATGCGGGCTTCTTGCAGGACGCCAAGCACCTAGTAAATGGGTAACAGCTGGTTCGCGCTTGCGCGCTTCGTCAGACCTCGCCTCTTCTGTCCGTACTGGGTTTAAAAACATGCCCCCGATGACGTACAGCAGTAGGCGTTACATTCTGGATAAAAACAAATGTAAATCTCATACAAGCCAGTGATTAAATGAACATATTCAGTTCAATCTTATCGTTTAAGCCTATATCGGCTTGCGCTTTTGTTCTAAGTATAAGTCGGGCTTCTTTTTGCAACAATATTTTATTTGTATCCTGCCCGGCTTTATTGAACACACGCTCTAGCCCCACGAACTTCAGACATTTTGTGTTCCCTCCGTGAATTTCATTTACGTGTTTGATCAGTTTTGTGGCTCCTTTTTCTGTCCTGCAGGAATATATGTGTTCATAGAATCTTCTATTTAGGTTTCTTATGGTTTTACCTATATAGTGGACACCGCATTCGCATATTATAGCGTAAACTACTCCCTTGGTCTTGCAACAAATGAAATCCGTGATATCGCAAGTGTACCCTCCTAGTGTTACAGTTTTTGTAGTTAGGCAGTATTCACACCACTTACAATTTCCGCATTTGTGCATACCTTTGGGGGCAATGTTTTTTATCCATAACTGGTTCTTTTTTTCCTCCTTGAACCTGCTGTGCACTAATATATCTTTTAAATTTTTGCATCTTTTAAAGGTTACTATGGGTTTTTCTGAATACATTTGTGAAAGGACCTCGTCCTTTTCTATGAGATACCAGTTTTTTTGGATAGTTTCACGTATTCTATCCGCTAGGGGGCAGAATTTGAAGGCAAAAGCAAACCTCGAATGTACCTTAGATATTTTTTTATATTTTTTATTGTTTTTTAGTAGTTAATTTCTTTGTTTTTTAAAAGCTCTGTTTTTTGCTATCTCCAAGACCGCCCTTGAATACCCTCTCTGAACTAAGCGAGATGTGAGTTCATTCGCTTTTTCCTGATATGACTCATCCGTTCCATTTATACGTCTTAGCCGTAGATATTGGCCGTAAGGAACGGCCGATTTCACGTGTGTAGGGTGGTAGCTTCCATAATGGAGCAGGGTATTTGAGGCCGTAGGCTTTCGATAGCTTACTGTTGTTAGGGTGTCATCTTTTATTTGGACCAGGACGTCTAGAAATTCAGTTTCTTTATTGTCTAGTTTGCTGGTAAACGACATGTTATACTCATTGCTGTTGAGGTAGCATACAAATTCAGTGAACTGTTCTTTAGTACCTATCCAGATTATGAAAATGTCGTCTACAAAACGCAGATAACATTTCATAAATCTGGAGTAAGGATTTTTTATACTAAAGATGTTTTCACGCTCAAAACCGGCCAGGAATAGGTTCGCCAAGGTACATGCGACCGGCGTCCCCATCGCTGTACCGCTGCGTTGCCTATACCATTTATCATTGAAAACAAAATTGTTGTTCTCCAGGACAAATAGTAAGCCGTCGCAAACAAAATCACACAAATCTGTACTTGCTTCAGTTTCTTCGAGGAGCTTACGGATAGTATCTACCCCTAATTTCTGGGGGATTTTTGTATACAAGCTTTCGACATCGATGGTGGCTAGGTACGCTCCTTCCCGCCATCCGATGTCTTTTATTGCTATTAGGAAGTCATTTGTATCTTTGATTAATGCTGGTATTTCGTTCAATAGCGGGCGTAACAGCCAGTCTAAATATTGAGAGAGGGGTTCCGTGACTGATCCTATCCCGGAGACTATGGGTCTTCCGGGGGGGGCTATAAGTGTTTTATGGATTTTAGGAACGAAATACCAGCATGGATCTTTTGGCGTGTTAGGAAGAAGTTTTTCTGCTTTTTTTCGGGACAGGATACCCTTTTCTACATGTGTGCGTAGGAAGGTTTGGAGTTTATTTTTTACTTTTTGTGTCGGGTTTTCTTTTAATATTTCGTAGTTTTTCCGGTCGTTTAGCTGTCGTGTGGCTTCCTGTAAGTAATAATGTTTACTCATGATTACAGCGTTACCCCCCTTGTCCGCTTTTTTTATAATTATTTCATTATTATTTTTCAACCATTTCAAGGCTGCCATATCTTTTGCGGTAAGATTTTTTGGAGGGTTAGGGTATATTAAAGCCTTCATGTCCTCTAGGACCTTGAAGCGAAACAGATCTAAATTACTCCCTGCTTGGACCGGGGGGGTGAAGCTGGATTTTACACCACCTGAAAAAAATGGTGAAGAACAATCAGTATTAATATTTTCCACATCTTGACCTGCTAAAGCTAAGAGATCTTTTAAACAGAAAAGGACTTTAATACCTTCATTAAAAAATTGGATACTAAACTATCTAGTTTACAAAAAGAAATAAAAGAGCAGAAAAAAGACAAATTTATAAGGGACAAAACAGACTACGAAACAGGAAGAGCCTTCATACGGAATACACACTATGAAAGAAGACGCAGTGTTTATAAAAGCAAAAAAACATACAATAAGGGAAAACAACCACAAGGAAATGATAAGACAACTAACCTTCAAAAAAGAAAAAAGACCACAGATTTTTGGACCACGGAATCAGAATCGTCCTCTACAGATGAGAACCCTAAGTATAACAAGCATACAAGAAAAAACCAGGATAAAAGACAAAGCGAGCAAGAAAATCCAAAAAGTCAAGGAAATGAACAGATCCCTTTAGGAGAAAGAAAAAAACTAGGAGAGGCAGAAGAAAGAGTAGAGGTCAACAAAGAGGCAGTAGTGAGGAAGAAACAAGTAACGTGGAAGAAAGATTAATAGATCTACCGACGGTAGTGAATCTGACGGACTGGGAACTAAGCAAAGAAGTAATAGACTTACTAAATAAAGGTTTAAATTACTGTGTGGCAGAACCCTTTGACTTAGCAAATTTTGAAATTGACTTATATAAATCCATACGCAAATTAAATCTGAAGAGGTTTTTTGCACAGGGGATAGAGAACCCAACTCCTGACTTAGAGGGAGAAATCCCTATAATGTCAGAAAAATTGGGCTTTATTCTGGCGGAAGCAAACATTAAAGAAGAGGCAGAGTGTTTAAAAGATCTCTTAGCTTTAGCAGGTCAAGATGTGGAAAATATTAATACTGATTGTTCTTCACCATTTTTTTCAGGTGGTGTAAAATCCAGCTTCACCCCCCCGGTCCAAGCAGGGAGTAATTTAGATCTGTTTCGCTTCAAGGTCCTAGAGGACATGAAGGCTTTAATATACCCTAACCCTCCAAAAAATCTTACCGCAAAAGATATGGCAGCCTTGAAATGGTTGAAAAATAATAATGAAATAATTATAAAAAAAGCGGACAAGGGGGGTAACGCTGTAATCATGAGTAAACATTATTACTTACAGGAAGCCACACGACAGCTAAACGACCGGAAAAACTACGAAATATTAAAAGAAAACCCGACACAAAAAGTAAAAAATAAACTCCAAACCTTCCTACGCACACATGTAGAAAAGGGTATCCTGTCCCGAAAAAAAGCAGAAAAACTTCTTCCTAACACGCCAAAAGATCCATGCTGGTATTTCGTTCCTAAAATCCATAAAACACTTATAGCCCCCCCCGGAAGACCCATAGTCTCCGGGATAGGATCAGTCACGGAACCCCTCTCTCAATATTTAGACTGGCTGTTACGCCCGCTATTGAACGAAATACCAGCATTAATCAAAGATACAAATGACTTCCTAATAGCAATAAAAGACATCGGATGGCGGGAAGGAGCGTACCTAGCCACCATCGATGTCGAAAGCTTGTATACAAAAATCCCCCAGAAATTAGGGGTAGATACTATCCGTAAGCTCCTCGAAGAAACTGAAGCAAGTACAGATTTGTGTGATTTTGTTTGCGACGGCTTACTATTTGTCCTGGAGAACAACAATTTTGTTTTCAATGATAAATGGTATAGGCAACGCAGCGGTACAGCGATGGGGACGCCGGTCGCATGTACCTTGGCGAACCTATTCCTGGCCGGTTTTGAGCGTGAAAACATCTTTAGTATAAAAAATCCTTACTCCAGATTTATGAAATGTTATCTGCGTTTTGTAGACGACATTTTCATAATCTGGATAGGTACTAAAGAACAGTTCACTGAATTTGTATGCTACCTCAACAGCAATGAGTATAACATGTCGTTTACCAGCAAACTAGACAATAAAGAAACTGAATTTCTAGACGTCCTGGTCCAAATAAAAGATGACACCCTAACAACAGTAAGCTATCGAAAGCCTACGGCCTCAAATACCCTGCTCCATTATGGAAGCTACCACCCTACACACGTGAAATCGGCCGTTCCTTACGGCCAATATCTACGGCTAAGACGTATAAATGGAACGGATGAGTCATATCAGGAAAAAGCGAATGAACTCACATCTCGCTTAGTTCAGAGAGGGTATTCAAGGGCGGTCTTGGAGATAGCAAAAAACAGAGCTTTTAAAAAACAAAGAAATTAACTACTAAAAAACAATAAAAAATATAAAAAAATATCTAAGGTACATTCGAGGTTTGCTTTTGCCTTCAAATTCTGCCCCCTAGCGGATAGAATACGTGAAACTATCCAAAAAAACTGGTATCTCATAGAAAAGGACGAGGTCCTTTCACAAATGTATTCAGAAAAACCCATAGTAACCTTTAAAAGATGCAAAAATTTAAAAGATATATTAGTGCACAGCAGGTTCAAGGAGGAAAAAAAGAACCAGTTATGGATAAAAAACATTGCCCCCAAAGGTATGCACAAATGCGGAAATTGTAAGTGGTGTGAATACTGCCTAACTACAAAAACTGTAACACTAGGAGGGTACACTTGCGATATCACGGATTTCATTTGTTGCAAGACCAAGGGAGTAGTTTACGCTATAATATGCGAATGCGGTGTCCACTATATAGGTAAAACCATAAGAAACCTAAATAGAAGATTCTATGAACACATATATTCCTGCAGGACAGAAAAAGGAGCCACAAAACTGATCAAACACGTAAATGAAATTCACGGAGGGAACACAAAATGTCTGAAGTTCGTTGGGCTAGAGCGTGTGTTCAATAAAGCCGGGCAGGATACAAATAAAATATTATTGCAAAAAGAAGCCCGACTTATACTTAGAACAAAAGCGCAAGCCGATATAGGCTTAAACGATAAGATTGAACTGAATATGTTCATTTAATCACTGGCTTGTATGAGATTTACATTTGTTTTTATCCAGAATGTAACGCCTACTGCTGTACGTCATCGGGGGCATGTTTTTAAACCCAGTACGGACAGAAGAGGCGAGGTCTGACGAAGCGCGCAAGCGCGAACCAGCTGTTACCCATTTACTAGGTGCTTGGCGTCCTGCAAGAAGCCCGCATGTGTCCTGTAAGTTCTTAACTACAACTTTACAATAAAGAAGATCACACAAAAGGGTGAGTGCCCTCTCTATTCTCTTTTTACGTGGATATATATTTATTTATTTATTTATTTTAAAAAGCTGACCTCTGATTGGTTGCTGCCATTTTTTGAAGTGAATGAGGCGTTTTGCACCCATCAGTATTTTTTTGTCTGCAAAAACACACTTTCCTTGTCTGCAATGCATTCATATTGTATTCAGTTTTTAAGATCTGCAGATAAAGATGGAATTTGCTTAAAAAAGGCTGAAAATTATGTTACTTATTCCAATTACTAGAAAGGTTCACATGGGCGCTCTGCTGTGAGAGTAGTGCTGAATTCCTTTTTTCCCATTTTCCCCTGCTAAAGCTAACCGATGAACCGTAACACTGAACCATACCTGTCTCTTTTTCTGCCATTTTATTGTAACCACAATTGTCCCATTTGCCACCATTTTCCATTTAGGGTGCGTTCACACCTACAGGATCCGCAGCAGATCTGCAGCAGATCCGCAGCAGATTTGATGGTGCAGATTTAATGCTGTGTTCAGTTATCTAAATGAAATCTGCTGCGGATCCGCAGCAGAAAATATGCTGCGGATTCGGTAAGCGTGAACGTACCCTTACAGTAGTTGTCCCCTTTACCAACATTTCTCCAATGCTTTTTTATTGCTTTTTATGGCCCAGGATGGCCACCAGAAGGAGCTCACCCTGGAAATGTCAAGCATACAGATGTGTGCACAGGGCCATACAAAACAATGGGTGCCAAACAGATTATATACTCAAAAGACAGTGAGTGGTCTTCAAATGGGTTATCCAGCATTAGAAAACCATGGCCACTTTCTTACAGAGACAGCACGGTCCATTTCTCCAGTTTGGGTGTAGGTTTTGTAACTCGGTTTCATTGAAGTGAATGGAGCTTAATTGCAAACCACGCCTGAACTGGAGACAAGAGTCGTGCTGTCTTTGGAAGAAAGTGGCCACACTGGATAACCCTTTTAAGGGGTTAAATGTGCAAATAAATATGAAGTTTCCCAAAAGTAGTATCATTTTTTAAAATTGTTTATGCTGATTGAAATGTATTAAATCATTTGATTAGCGGTGGCTGCTGAACTTGGATAAAGCCCTAAGGCTATCTGGAAAACATGGATATAGTCATTGGCTGTATCCATGTTTTCCAGGCAACCTTAGAGCTTTATCCAAGTTCAGCAGCCCCAGCTAATCAAATACCGAACATTCGGGTTCGGATCAACTTGAACCCGAACCCGGTTCGCTCATCTTTAATCATTAACTGTTCTACTAAGAAACATAAATATTAATGATCTATGATGTAAGGGGGTACAAAGTGGACTGGGGACTCATTCCTCGTCCATACTTGGTGACTCATGGCTGCTATTAGCAGCTGGGGACCACCACTAATATCAGGCACCAAGCTTGCCTGTGACAGCAATTTAACCATTTAGATTCAGCTGTTAAAACTGACAGCTGCACTTAAATGGCCTTACAGTGAATCATTAGTGGTAAAGTGTAACAGAACGGACAGCCGATCCATTGTTAGCGAAGCCCAAGGCGTCTGTGAGCAGGCTAAAGCAATCAAGACATAATGGATCAATACAGTATATAGGTACCGCATAGGTCTCTATGAGCAATCAATTTATTTCTCATAGAAGTCATCTGGGAAGGGATTACAAAGGTGTATTAAAAAAAATTAAGTTTTTTTTTTTTATTTTTTTTAGATAACAATAAATTTATCCCATGTTAAAAAAAAACCTTGAAAATCACCCCTGTCCTATTTTTTAAATAAAGAGTAACACTGTGTCGTGGATCCACGTACTAGTAGCAGTGGTGCTGGAAAAGGGTCAAACCCAGACAAGCATGGAAATAGCTACTCCGCACTAAGTTGTAATTAAAGTAATTTTTATTTGCATAAGGGGTAAAGCAGATATAAAATAATGTTTCGGTTTATAAGACCTTCATCAGACTCATCATGAATAGTATATAAATGGTGAGGAGTCCTGGTAGAACATCTTGTGGAACAGCTTTAGTGCTGGGAGTGGAAGTCTTGGTATAGGTACAGACTCATAGATCCTGGTATCAGTAGGAGAGCTCTGCTGGCTGTCAGCCTGATGGCGGCAGGAGCCTTGCCTGAACTGGGAGATGCTGTTCCATTAAATAAAGAGTAAAATAAATAAACATGTTTGGTATTTTTGCATGTGGAAATTTCTTATCTGTTAAAATGTAAATGTAACGGTGAACGGTGTAAAAGAAAAAAAATACTTAATGCCAGAAGTGCAGTTTTTTGGTCCCCTCATATCCCACAAAAACCCATGAGGGTCGTGTGCATTACCATCTCTTTGTGTCTTCATATTCATGGAGACCCGAACTTTGGGATGAACAGTGGATCTTATCGCTGATCCAGTCCAGAAGCGGCCAATAGTGACAGGTACACTTTAAGGGGTTAAGTGCAATTTAATAAATAGATATTTCTCTATATACTGACTATAGAGCTTTATCATTAGGACTCTTTGACATATAATTTTCAAAAAGTACTGCAGCATTAGTACTCCCCCCTTCCTCAATTTTCTTCAGCATATAGCCCCATGCATAATACCTAACTTTTACTGGCATCAGACAGCTCAGTAACGAGGGAACAAAGAAAACATTGCCAGTTTAAAGGTTTGACCTCCTTCTGTCTTCAACAATTGTACTCTGTAAAAGTAAAAAAAAATAATAATAATTGAAGGAAGGAGTGTGTTTGCTATCTGAAAACACTTGTTCTGTTCAAGTAGTCCTTCCTTCATTACAGGTAGAAGTTATCTTTTCCTTGGCCTAACTTTCAGCTGGTAATGTAGCTTGTATTACACGCATTTAAGCACAATTGTACAGCTTCATTAAGTGATTTGTGTCAAGTGTCAACTCTGCAAAGAGAAACTTTTTTTTTTCTTAAAAAAAGTAATCCGGAAAAAAAAAAATTCCCAAGAAGCTGTTATTTTATCATGGAACTTTGAGTTAATACAAAATCACTCGTAAAATTTGTGTAGGAGTAAAACAGAAAAGATGTAGGGGAAAAAGTGTCTACGGGAGAACATCTGATTGTTTCTCTTCTGGAATGTTCATGTACGAATAGGAATGAAATAGCAAAAAAAGCAGATCAAAGCTCTTTAGTAAATAGGACATATTAAACATCCCTTTCACTAGCTCTTCAGCTGCAGTTCCTTTCTTTTGCTTTTGTCTTCTAGACTCATTATTCGTCCCTCTCCACACTCCTGGCACATTGTCACCATTTAATGAGCACGCTTTATAAGCTTTATGCAAACCCATCTCGATCTGCTTTCTGCTCTTAAACATTCTACATTTCCCTCTTGATTCACCAAGACCAATAACCAGTATTCTTCTAGTTTTTTTGGAATCCATAAATTCTTTTGTAATAGCACTAGGGATGGTCCGAACCTGCCGAGGTTCCGGTTTGGACGAACCCGGACTCTCGCCAATGATTCCCGCTGTATTAAACCTCCGTGCAGAGGGTGGATACAGCGGGAAGACCGCCTGGAAAACTGGGATACAGCCTATGGATTTGGCTGTATCCCGGTTTTCCAGGCGGTCCTCCCGCTGTATCCACCCTCTGCACGGAGGTTTAAGAAAGCGGGAATCATTGCCGAGGGTCCGAGTTCATACGAACCCGAACCTCGGCAGGTTCGGACCATCCCTAAATAGCACTAAAAAACATGAGTTACACATTTTTACAAAGTGGATATATAGTCCTGCAAGAGAAATACCACAATACCCACCATCTCCTCTTGGGTGGGGAAGTGGTGCACCAGAGAGTACAGATGGCAAGATTCTCTAAAAGTTTCTGTAGTATAGGAGTAAGACAACACAAGTATTTTTAATTATACCTATTAGCTGCCTGTAATTCACACAATAGTGTGTAAGAAAAGGGATTAGATGAAACTCATAATTTTAAGTTGTTTTCTATCCTCGGCTGGTCTCTGATACATCAGCCTTTTTGGACTCTCTATCCATAATCCATCTCACATAGTCCCTATGTCTTAGTCTATCCTATTTTTCTCACACATATATAAGTCATTATCTGTACATGTTCTTTTTGCTCTAATAAATTCCCCACAGGGTACATTATTTATGATGTGTTTAGGATGGCAGCTGAGAGTGTGTAAAATAGAGTTTCATGTAATAGGTTTTCTTTATATGTCACAATCAGCTGTCACTAATATCGCATCTGTTAGCAGTCGAGGAAGCGACACATGACCAATATAATGGGTAAACTTTAAATTGTCATTATTGGAGTTGACATGATACATAAAATCATGCCAACCCTTCCCCGTAGAATGTCATCTATATATACCAGCCCATAGAATCAATCAATAAATTATAGTTGGAGAAAATTCCCCTCCTCCCACCCCACAACACATACAGTATGTTAGTCATTACGGGGGAAGCAGGCAGCCATCTGACAGCCATCTCTAAGATGAACTTATTCATGTAGTATGATGGTGTGCAGGGCCGTATTTACCACTAGGCAGGGCCGGCTCCAGCTTTTTGTGGGCCCTTGGGCGACAGAGCCTCGGCGGTCCCCTTTGAGGAGCAAATCATGGACATACAGGCGAGGAAAGATTTGCAGCAGAAGAAACATGCAGCTGCTGCATATCTTTCTCCTCCGGTATCTCCTGATCTCTGTGGGTGTCACATTGCAAAAGCTATATACAGGAGAGAACTAGAAGCACCAGCATGTCCATGTTGTATATATCACAGACAGGAGCGGTATACAGGAGAACTAGAGGTCTCAGCATGTCCATGTTGTGTGTGTGTGTGTGTATATATATATATATATATATATATATATATCACTACAGGAGCTGTATACAGGAGAACTAGAGCCTCTAGTTCTCCTGTACACAGCCCCTGCTATGTGTATTTAACATGGACATGCTGGGGCTTTTAGTTCTCTTGTATACATCTCCTGCAGTGATATACAGTTTATATACACAACATGGACATGCTGGGGCTTTTAGTTCTCTTGTATACAGCTCCTGCAGTGATATACAGTATATATACACAACATGGACATGCTGGGGCTTTTAGTTCTCTTGTATACAGCTCCTGGAGTGATATATATCACTGAAAGGTCCTTCATCCCCCATAGTTGCAGCAGCCACTCGGAAGTTTTGTGCAAAGAGACAAGTGCCTGGGACTCCAGTATGTACGGATGCCCCCCTTACTGTCCCATGCGACCTCTAGGGGCCCAGTCCCTTCTGTTACTACACTTTTTTTTTCCCTGACAGAGAAAAAAAAAGTAGCAACAGACGGGACTGGGCCCCTAGAGGCGCTGTGAGCCCCGGCACTTGCCCTAGTTGGCCGGGTGCTGACGCCGGCCCTGCCACTAGGCACCCGTGGAAGCATGAAAAAACTGATTCAAACAATGTTTCTACATGAAGAGAAAGGCATGTGGCTGAAACAACAGTAATGTGCTGTTACCAGGATTATTGGCCATATGCCTATTGGTTACGGCTTGAGGGCCTGGTTTCGGCTGCATGTGTGGGACAGCTCAGCGACTTGTCACCTGTTAAGTTGTTCCGGGTGACACCACTTCTGTGGTGGTTGGCCGGTGAAATATAGCTGCCAGGTTCTGATGGGTCCCTTGGGCGCTTATCACGGTGGTCCGGAGTGGAGATATGACCCATGCAGACTGTCGGTACTGCCACCCACAGAAAGGGGAAATGATCCAAGGATGGTGAAGCTTGTGTGTAGGTGCTGGTGCAATGATCACTGAGTGCCAGTAGAATAAATAAAACTTTCTTTACTAGCAAGCCTTCTGTGATACAGGTGAAGAATATAATACGTGACTGATACAGACTTGTGTTTACCAGATCTGTACTGAGAGATACTGAGGTAGAGAGTGAAATAGCAGTGCTGACTTGGTTGCGTGCTGAGGAGAGTAGAGAGTTCAGAATAGTGGAGAGGAGTTTGCCTTGAGAGTCCCAACCCAATGTGGTACTGTGCTCTGCCGGAACTTTAGTAGAAGAAGAATACTTGGAAGAAGAAGAATACTTGTGCCTATGTTTCAACCTTTGTTGCTATACCACCTTTTGCCCTGCAGTGTTGAGCTAAGTGTCCGAAATTTTCCCGTGTCACCTGCACTGCTAGATAGAGTACGTAGGCTCTTGGATGCTTTGCTCTATCCGGATCAGTTCCTCTGCTTTAGGATACTGTCTTACACTTTTAGAGATGTTCATGGCGTAGGTTGGGGTGTTCTCTGACTTGTCCTCTCTGTAGGTGTTTAGCACTGCATCGTGAGGATAAGTGTTGCTTTACAAAGAAGAAGAAAATGCAAAATCCAATATAGGTATCCCTGTGGTTTGACAAAGGGAGCCCAGTGCTCCAGAAATGCGTTACCATTGGATTGATAAATGCTGAATAGCCTATAGACATTTGGTCTGCGCAGAGTATTCGTATTCTTGTTTTTGTCCTATATTAGATTTTGCATTTGCCTGTCCGTACCCATAGTGGATCACGGTGGATCTCCTCCGGCAATGGCCAAGATATATATATATATATATATATATATATAACATCTATCAGACGCTTTTAAGTGGTTGTGACTGCTCACAACCCGATCAGGTGAGCCTAACCTGTATCTGTGGTATTTTCAGCTATTGCCCTTTCTTTTTCTCTTTTCTCCTCTTATTGCTTTAAGAAGAAGAGTCTCAGTGTTCTCCATACGGGTGTAAACTACAGCTGGTCTGTCCTGGACAGGGAACCTGGTAGAGCCAGGCTCCTGGGTAAGCTCAGCAGGGATGTCTGATCAGTGTGTCCTACTCCTCAGAGAAACAAAGAAGAACTGACTAGTGTGGACCTACACTTCCTCTCCCTATGTGACAACTTCCTACAGGGTGTATGTAACAGCTCTTGTGAGTTCTGTAGAAGAGAGTGCGAGAAGAAAGGAAGATTGAGATAGGTAGAAGGAAAAAGTCTCTCTCAGAATCACAAGATACTATACAGTAACCCTTACATGACTACAGCTGTGCAACATATATGCATAATATACATAGCGATATCTAGTGGCAAAACTTATACATGACTTAATTAACACTTCACTTTTGAAGTACCAGGCTTTTGCAAGGGGTATTCAATGTAGAAACACCCATGGTGGGACACCACACATGTGGTGATAAATGTGGCAACACGTCCTAAGATCAGATATCAATATGATTTTCAGAACTAGATAATCATTATGCTAATTGGTGAATGAAGATGGGGCGTCTTCAGGTTTAGTGTCTAGGGCAGCAGCAGTTGGTAAGACGGCCTTGATGGTGGTCAATGCTGTAATATCACACTTGGGTATATGTAGTGAACCTTGTACTCAGCTAAGTGTTCTGAGTGTCTTCATTACTGCTACAAACTAATGGCTGTATAGATAACTATGAAGCCAAAGGCAGAGTTGTTCTATTAGCAATCAAATTCTTGAAATAATAGGTCGGGAGGGGCTTCAATTTATGCATTTTCAGCACGTCATGGAAAACTGGACATTATGGAACGTTTACATTAATTTGTTTATTGGTCAGGATGCTCAGAGTAAATCCCGTAAGGCATCTGTTAAATTGCAGCTTAATTATCGTAAACCGGAATCAGAAAGTATTATATGAACCATTCAACTCTGCATCCAATATTACTATTGAGATGCCCTACTAAGAGGCTCTAATGCTCAGATAGAGATTATCCTGCCATTCTGACTAGGTATGTGCAGGAGCTAGCGGTGTTGTGGTTCCGCTGTGGTACCTGTCACAGGGCCTGAGTGGTAGCTAGCTCTGTCTAGCTACTGATACACACTACAAGAAGTGTCCCTGTTACTCCCTCCTACAGTGTGTTGGTGCAGGACACAATCACAGAAAGGTCAGGAGGAACTGCAGAACAATAAACTTTTGTAGCAGTACTTGGCAGTGGCCTTTACCCCCTACCTGCATGGTGATCATCTCCCTTTTCTCCCAGTATGCTTCTCCTGCGGCAGCCTTTTTTGCTTTGAGCAGATCTCCTGCTGGTTTGTGCTCCCTCTAGTGGCAGGCATTCACCTGTCCTCCTATATATAGCCCAGCCCACACGCTTTGGAGAATTTTGGCAAGTTCTCATGAGGGTATATAGTATCCACTTCCATCCTTTTTAGCTCAGAAGTTGATGTTGATTCTCAGCAACATTATTTGTGCTCCTTGGCTTCCAGCCACTTCCAAGGGATCTTCAGTTTTTTGGATCTCCATTCCTTTTCAGCTCCAACTCACTTCTGTCTGTCACTTCTCAGTCATATGGGGGATTCACTGCTTCGTGCTTGTCCCCTCATTACAACCTTACTTGAAAAGTTCTTGGAAGATGCAGTGCAGAATACATGCATAGTTTTAGAGTACAAATCCTTGCTCTCAAGGTGGGTTAGCTTGGGAGTAGGTCTGTCAATAGTTCGCATTTAAAGTGACTGTACCATCAGGCCTGGGCTGAAGCACTGGAGGCAGGCCGAACCACCCCCAGTGGTTCCATTAACGTCAATGGAGCCGCATCATAGAAGGGCGGGGGGTTCCTCCCACTAAGGGTGGGTCGTCCTGCCTCCAGTGCTTCAGCCTGATGATACAGTCACTTTAAGGGTGCGTTTACACAGAGAGAATTATCTGGCAGATTTTTGAAGCCAAAGCCAGGAACAGACTATAAACAGAGAACAGATCATAAAGGAGATTGAGAATTCTCCTTTTTTCAAATCCATTCCTGGCTTTGGCTTCCAAAATCCGTCAGATAAGTCTGTGTAAACACACTATAAGACATGAGCTTTGACTTTGATCACTTAGGGTACAAACCCACTTGACGTATTTGCTGCGTGAATCAGTCTTAAAAATAAGCAGGCAAAACACAGGTTGGCTTTATACAATTGTTCTGCGTTAAAATACGCAATTGCGTATTTTTGAAGCGTGAAGCTACATGCGTTTTTCGCACAGGTTGTTAACAACTGATGCTTTGCTAACAACAAGCTTCACGCTTCAAAAATACGCAATTGCGTATTTTAATGCAGAACAATTGTATAAAGCCAACCTGCGTTTTGCCTGCTTATTTTTAAGACTGATTCACGCAGCAAATACGTCAAGTGGGTTTGTACCCTTAGAGGAATCTTTAGGGAGTGGTGACAGGGCGGACTATCTAGAGGGGCACTGTCCATAATGTACACTACTTTACAACTTTGAGTTTTAAGACAACTTTAAGACTGAGAGGACAACCAGTCTATGCTGTAATGAATATCTGAAGTGGCGAATTCAGGAGAACTTGGCACCAGGAGGATCAATGGTAGGAGCTGAGCAGAGGGGCACTTTGGCGAGATGCAACTTCTCCAACCTCTGACTTTACTAGGAACACTGTGGGGCAGAGAATAGTCAGTGACTGCTCTCTGCTTGTGATCGCACTCTGGGGGGTGGCAGCAGACATACAATGAGAGACATACTGTATGGCCTAGGAACCCATTTACAGATTTTTAGACATGTACCTGTTGTCTACCTACTGTAACTTGTGCATCTTGTGTACAAGACTAGACACCAGCTGCAACTAGATTGAAATGTGTTTTGCAACTAGGCTGTATTCTTCATTTTGAGGTGTAACCAATATTCTTGTGAACCTTTTGAAGCCAGCTGCCTGAATAAATTTGAGTTCAGTTTGGAATCAAACGTATGTCTACTGTTTACTGACACCTGTGGGTGCCCCCCACTAGTCCGGCTCAGTTACCTTGCACACATACCTTAGAGGATAAGGAACATTAAAATCAACCTTTCATCTTATCCCTATTTTTTTAAATGAGGGGAATAATAGTTTATGTAATAGTGTATAAAACTTCTATTAAATAAAAATGCCAAAGTGCTTAAAATTCTAAAAAACTGCTTGTTCAGCTTTTATCAGTGATCACCAATCATGTTATCCACTGCAAGAATAGATTAATTTTTAATATTATTTTCAATACCAGAATGGCTGCCAAATAGTTCAGCTTCATTTCCAAATAGTTCAGCTTCATTAATATTAATTTTAATACCAGAATGGCGGTTAAATAGTTCAGTTTCATTGCTTTGCTGGTGGAGTTGACTACTTTACTCAAAAGCAAAAGAATATAAAGCATATATTTTAACTGTGTTGATGTTCACTTGGCCTAGTCTTAAAGGGGTACTCCAACATCAGGTAAAAAAAATGCTCTAGCTACATTTACCATTGCTTACGTGGCTGCTTAAGCTCTCTCTATATATAGTATAACTGTCCCTTTTCTGTTTTGCAACAGATCTGCAGTAAGTTCATACTTACTGTATACACTGAAAATTACAGTATATGCTATGTAAATCAACATAAACAAACAGCATTCAATTCTCAGCATAAAATCTGCAGCATATACAGTATGTATGAACATATGTGTGAGAAATACAAAAAAAAACCTCAAAAACAGTCTGTAAATCAACATGGTTTTTCCTGGTGTTTTTAAAGTAGAGGTTTTTTCCCCATTTTTTATTTTTCAGGCTTTTGATAAATTTCCACTCTCAGGGTCACTTTCCAAAACGTATAACATTTTTTATTGTGGTGTCAAAAATTTTGATCATTGGAGTAAGCATTGTGACCAATTTGTTTCTTCTCTGCACTACTTAGTAGCAGTGTGGTAATGTAGTGATTTGTATGGAGTCTATAAGAAATCCGTATAGCACCTGTGCTACTTAGCTAACAGTACCAAATGGAGACAAACTGGCACAGCGGAACTTCCACCTATTCATTTTAGTGACTGACAGGCTCTACCCAAACCCAACAGATCAAAGCCTCTCCTAGGACATTTATTTATTAAATGTTTGTGTCGCCATATTTCACAGACCGTAACGTTTTTATTCTATCATTGTTGTGGCTATCTTATGGCTTAAAGGGAACCTGTCACCCCCCGTGCCGGGGTAAAGGCCGCCCGACCCCCCCTCTAAAGACCCGGATACTTACCCCTTCTCGCCAAGTCCCACTCCTGGGACAGAGATATCGTTGTCGGAAGCCCGGCGCATGCTGCATAGGTGAGTCTGATGCACATGGAGAATTAATCGAGCTGTCATTCTCTATGGGCGTTGGACTCATCTCTGCAGAGCATGTGCCGGCTTCCGACAAGGATATCTCCGTCGCGGGATGGGGTTAGGGGTAAGTATCCAGGGCTCTAACGGCGGGGGTTAGGCTCATTCTTTGCAGGAGGGGATGAAGTTTTTAGTGGTACCATATTGGGTTACATGCAACATATTGATCACCCTCTGTGTCATTTTAGGGAAGGGAAAATATTTTTTATTTTATTTTAGAGCATTCGCCATGTAGGTTAAAGGATGTGATCCTGTTTTTGCTTGTATTCTTATGCATGTGGCATTACCAAATATGTACCTTTTTTATGACTAGATCTTGGCTATGTGATCTTCTGATCACAGGTATAATACACTGTCGTACTGATCTGTACTTAAGTGTATTATGCCTGTCAGTGTTACAGTTCAGGGAAGAGTTGGATCAGCCTCCGTAGACAGGACAGTGGAGGTCTCACAGAGGCCATCGCTTGCCCTGGATACCATTGGGACCCTGCAATAACCTTGCAGAGCTCTGATGGGGAACGGAGGGAGATTTCCCTTTGTAATCCTGCTAGATACAGAGACCCCACTGTCTACGGCATTTATACAATTAACTGTCAGGATAGGAGCATGGCTCTGGTCCTGACAGCTGGGCGCTGCCCTAGATAACATGGGCACTGCTTATGTGCTGTGTCAAACGCTCTGCATTTGGCTCCCAGTTACCGGAGAGGTTGGATGCAGCAAAAAGCAGTCCGGAAAAACATGGATACAGCCATATGTTGTATCCATGTTTTTTCTGGGAGCCCTAAGGCTGCATCTAACTTCTCCAGCCACCGGGAGTGAAATGCAAATTATTTGGGTAAACCTGAACGTTTGTAGTTTATGAAAACTTGTGCAATGGTAAAAAGGGAAATATGCTTGCAGAGGAAAGGTACTTCCCCAGATTGTCCCCAGTGGTACCTGACCAATAGTTGTGTAATTTCTGACATTGTAACACTTTTTTTTCCAGATTTTTGGACCAAAAATCTGAAAAGCAGTTGTTTTACCGTACCATCATTTTTATGGCCGAATAACTTTTTTATAGTTAGTATTTCCAGCGATTATAAGTTCATTTTTTATGCAGAAATCCTTAAAGAGAACTTAAAACCCAAAAGACAAACACTCTTAGCACACATCCTCTTTTATTGCATGCATTTTATGCTCGCAATGTTAACAATATGAACTATAAAACAGAAGATTAAAATAAGGTAAAAAGGAGCTTAAAAATGGTGTAAAACAAAAGTGAAGTTTTGCTCATATATTAAAATGGGTCTGAAGGAAATCTGAATGGTTAAACAAAAAGCAAAACAACTGGCTTCACCTGACATTGGCTTTTGCAGCTTTGTCCATTTAGACCCAGTATTCTGCAGAGGCCATTCAGGTAGATTCTGCTCCCGCTACACATCCTTCCATGGGAATTGCCCAGTTCAGCCAATTAGTGGTCACAGTTGTTTCCAACCTCGACCAGTGAATAGTTAAAAGGGGTAATCCGCTTGAAAAACTACATATAATTTTCATATCAACTGGGGCCAGAAAGTTGTACAGATTTGTAAATTACTTCTATTTAAAAATCTCAATTTTTCCAGTACTTATCAGCTGCTGTATGTCCTAACACCGGGATGTCAAACTCAGGCCCTCCAGTTGTTGCAAACTGTTTTAGCTGTCCAGGCATGATGGGAATTGTAGTTTTAAAATAGCTGGAGGGCCTGAGTTTGACATGTCTGTCCTACAGGAAGTGAAGTTTTCTTTTCTATCTGACAGTGTTCTCTGCTGCCACTTCTGTCCATGTCAAGAACTGTCTAGAGCAGAACCAAATCCTCACAGAAAAACTTTCCTGCTTTGGACAGTTCCAGACATGGACGGAATTGGCAGCAGAGAGCACTGTTTAAATTAGAAAGAAAACCCACCTCCTGCAGGACATTCAGCAGCTGATAGGTACTGGAACAATTATCAGCTGCTGAATGTCCTGCAGGAGGTGGGTTTTCTTTCTAATTTAAACAGTGCTCTCTGCTGCCAATTCCGTCCATGTCTGGAACTGTCCAAAGCAGGAAAGTTTTTCTGTGAGGATTTGGTTCTGCTCTAGACAGTTCTTGACATGGACAGAAGTGGCAGCAGAGAACACTGTTTAAATTAGAAAGAAAACCCACCTCCTGCAGGACATTCAGCAGCTGATAGGTACTGGAACAATTAAGTTTTTTTTTTTTTTTTTTTTTTTTAAGAGTGCTCCTTTAAATTGGGCAGTATATGTGGGATGGTATGTCAAAGAAACAAGGAAGAAGCAGTAGCAGGGATCCACCTAAACAGCAGCAATGTGTATGCGGTGGTGAATAGTAAAGAGTATAGCGTATATGAATATATCCCCCAGCCACACACACATATACATATATATTTTTTTCTGCATAAGTGGAAGTTACACATTCCAAATTCTAATAAGTGCTTATTTGTCTCGTCATGATGGTGGTTGTCAGACAAGTAAAATAAATTGTTACTACAAATCTACACTATTTAGAAGTATGCATGGTACAATATCATAAAAAAGGAAAATAAACAGTAAAATATCAAATCATTCATGTTTTCAACATGTTTACAATCTATCCATATGGAAGAATGTCCGTTTTCTATGACAGACAAAATACATGTACAATTTGGGGACATTTTAAAAGTGTTATCCAGAATTAGAAAAAGCACAAATATTTTCTTCCAAAACAGCACCACCCCTAACCTCAGGTTGTTTGTGGTATTGCAGTTCAGCTCTAATGGACTAAACTGCAAAACTTCACCCAAACTGGCGACACGAATGGTGCCGGTTCTGGAAGGAAGCGGACATGCTTTTCTAAGCCTGGATAACCCCTTATAAATATAGAGAACATTTACAAACATTTGCAAATGAAGGATGGTGCTATGCTTAAGTGGTACATTGTCAGAGCTATATATACGGTTCAGATGTAGCAGAGCTAAATTTGGCATTTGGCAAGTTCTGTCATGTGTCAAGGTGTGTTATTTTTGGCTTTCAATAGCCCTATATGTAAAAGAAAGCCATTATCACTATGTCAAAGTGATACAACCCCAAGAGTTATGACTCACTTAGCTCTGCTATTTCTCTACATGAGCCGAACATCACCGGCTGCGCTCAAAAGCAGGTTACAGCCTTGTATTACATTTAGAAATATTCACCTTGACACTTTGGGAATGTAATAGATCAACAAATTACTCATCCCTATTGATCTGGAGCCAGTTTACAGGTACCAAAAGAGCAGGCCTAGGCTAGTTATTTGTCGAGTTCTCCGGTACACATAGAAAAATTGATTAGTTTGCCGGCTGTCGAGGGAACTAATTATATTTCCATTGCCATTTTCAAAAATGTTCATTACAGTTTTATGTAAAGTCTATGCAACCAAATCTCATTTGCAAATAGGAAAATCTTTTAAAGTGCAGAATACAGAAAATGTATTTAACAGGCAGATTTTACAATACTGCCCACAGCAGGAGGATCAATAGCGCCAGTCCAAACACGGTTAAGGAGCAATGATGTAATTTTGATCCCAGAGATCTCAAGGCAAATTTTTCTTGTTCTAAGAGAAAAAAAAAAAAAAAAAAAAAAAAAAAAAAAAAAAAAAAAAGTTAAATAAAATTGCAAATCCTCTATATGCATACAAGTGGCACATGTTTTGTCTTGGTTTACATTATATAAGAGGTTCAGAAGATGAAAGAATGCAGCTTCCCATAACACTGTCACACCCGTGCATGCGTCTGCCTGTTTGAATAGTCATTTGTGTCTTTTTGTTATGATAACCGATTCTTTTGTATTATTGCAGGACTTCATTTAAACAAATGCAAATACACAGGAAACCTTCTAGAGGACAGACAAATACTTCTGTTTACTAAAACACTGTAGTCGCAAGATTGAATACAGCCTTAAAGGGGTTGTAGGGGGGCTGAAGGTATGACATGTTTTCTAATATCCAAAATGCCTAATATCCTAACAATAAAATATTACTTTATAATCAGTGGGTTCTGGCCATACTGTATCCGTAGAATGATAAATTGTATGAATGGTTGCTACACTGGGAGACTTAGGAGACAAAGCTAAATCAGTACTGCAGAATCTTTGCCATTTCGTTTTTCAGGCCACATTTGTCAATGTGTTTGCAGATTTTTTAAGCAGGGCCTGCTGACCCCCCTCATAGACTTCTGTATGGGGGGGGGGGATTTATTAAACATGGTGTAAAGTGAAACTGGCTCAGTTGCCCCCAGCAACCAATCAGATTCCACTTTTCATTCCTCACAAACTCTTTGGAAAATAAAAGGTGGAATCTGATTGGTTGCTAGGGGTAACTGAGCCAGTTTCACTTTGCACCATGTTTGATAAATCTCCCCTATTATGTCTATATACATTGGCCTTTTTATCCTGTTTGAAGAATCACACATACAAAAAAAAAAAAAAAAAAAAAAGTGTGAATATAGCGCTAAAAGAAAAAATGCTTTACAACAAAATGAGAAAATACACACAAATCATACAAAGAACTTGTATGTATTCTTACTAAAAAGACTTTTTAACTTACCACACTCTGCTACAGGTAGTAAACAGTGAAGTTCTCCGGAGAAACACCTACATAAAGAACAGCCTTGGACCACCCACTCTCCATTGAAGATGCCACCAGGGCAATGTCTAAAAATAAAAAAAGGTTTTTGATTTTAGCTTTTTTGGGTATTATTATTATTATTATTATTAGTCCAAGCGTGCGACATTTAACGGCTGCTGACGTTGGATACAGCATTTTCCAGGACTCCTCAGGGCTGCATCCGACTTCAGCAGCCACTAGTAATCTAATGCCGCACGCTCGGGTTCACTCAACTCTAATGCTTCTATTAGATGCACATTATACACTGCCATGCTGAAGACAAAAGCAAGGTAAACAGCATGGCAGTAGTTTAGTATTGGATTACCCCTATTAATTACGTACATAAACATTTGCTGATGAGGTCTTTAGTCATTTGGAGGTGATAAAAGGCTATTCCTTTAAAGTCTTTTACATTGTGGGTCACAGTTGTCATTGCAGGTAGAATTGTTCAGAAATACAGCAGTATATACTACAATGTTCTGTATTATCAAGTTTCTAATTTTTTTTAATGAACTACAACCTGCGATGGAGACTTGCAATCTGGAAATGGGTGAAGGTCTCACACCTATATATTATATCCTGAGGATACTGTCCTCAGGATATATTATATAGGTGTGAGACCTTCACCCATTTCCAGATTACAAGTCTCCATCGCAGGTTGTAGTTTTTTTTTTGGGGGGGGGGGGGGGAAGTTCATTAAAAAAAAATTAGAAACTTGATAATACAGTACACTGTAGTATATACTGCTGTATTTCTGAACAATTCTACCTGCAATGATAGCTGTGACTCCCAATTACACCCGACTTGCATTTTTTTTGTAATATGCAAATTTTAAACTTACAGAGGCCACTTTTCGTATTCACAGTGACGTCCGGTGTATTGCTTTGGACAGATGCAAAAAGTGCCCAGAAAACAAGTTCCTCCATTATAACAGCATTTCTTGTTTAGTTTGCGACCTATTGGAAAGAAAGGGAAAAGAATAAATTAGAAATCAAGTGAATACTCTTCAAAGCTCAGTTTCTGGTCTTCTGACGGTCACTTCAGATTTACAATATGGCTTGAATTGTTCTTTACATTAACAACACTTTTTCCCATCAATTTTGTAACTGCAGTAAATACCATAAGTCAAACATTCAACTGCCTAAATATCGACACTCTTACTCCTCCCACATATGTTGTATCAGAACTATTAAATTCATGGCAGTTTACAAATTCCTCATATTTTCAATTTTTTTTTGTTCCCTCACATGTAATCCCAAGCTACAAGGCACACTGTCTACCCCTAAACATCAATAGGCAGAAGCACTTACTTTCAATGATGCCTTGGAAGGGTACTTTGTTGGCAGGCTTGCCTGGACTCTCAGAGGTTGAGCTGCTCATAAGCTGGTTGATATAAGAGCTAAGGTTGGTCTGTGATACATTTTCTTGATGGCAAAATAAGCCTTCACATGATTTACCTATTAAAAAAAAAAAAAAGTGTGACTTATTCAAATATTGACTTTACATTTACATAGAATTAGGCTGTATTCACATTTGCCCTTTTTTGTGTGATTTATTTTGTGAATAAAGATTTAGGGCACAACCACACAACATCTTTTTTGGCTATTTGATGGACGTCTTTTTGGATTGCCGACACTTTGAGCTTAAATAATGGATGTTATTTTGAAATAATATCCATTATTTGAGCTCTAAATGAGGGCTGCCCAAAAAGACGGCCGTCAAATGGCCAAAAATAAATGCATGGTCACGGATTTAGGTGTATGTGTCAAGACGGTCCACTGCCGGATCAGTGGCGAGTTACTCTCTTCATTCATTAGTTCAGGTCTCCATGGATACGGACAAGCAATGAGACCATAATGTCCATGGCCCCTATTGGATCAGAATGCAGTTGTGCTCAATGTGTAACCGCTATGCTTCTGCAAATGTGGATAATCTGTTTATGTGACACCCAATACAGCATATGTGTACTTTGAATATTGTTCAGGTAAAAGGGCTAATGCACATGGAAGATTTTTATATGGCTATAATATTATATCACTGCTTGGTGGCAGGGCATCACTTCTCACATCACGCAAGCATAATCTCAGAAACAATGCAACTTTGTAATAGAACTTTATACAAAAGTAAAATTTTTGTGTCATTTACTTTTACACATTAGTTGGCAGTATTGCGAGCAAGAAATGCAATGTATGATAAATGCTTTACTTACCATAGCTAAACATGATAAAATACTCTGTAGATACAATGATACTGAAGAGAAACCTGCAATAATAAACACCTATAAGTATTGTGCAGTAAAAACAAATATATAGATTTAAGTAGTTAGTAAGTGTCTAAATACTAGGATCACCATAATAATGAGAACAGGGCTCTCACTGCAGCTTCATTCATGTCTATGGGGCTGACAAAGATAGCCATTTCCATTAGTTGTATAGAGGTGAATGAAACAGAACCCCTCTAATCAGATGGTTATTACATTTACTATTAGGTGTAAGTCACTGTTCACACTTGACATTTAGTCATTTTTATATATATTAGAATATAAAAAAAATTAATATATAGAAAATGTTGCCAAACATCAACGTTCAGCATTCAACTCCCGGCATCTGGTGAAATTGGATGCCGCCCTAGGGCTGTCAGATATGTTCCTGAAGTGTGAACACAGCTTATGGCGCTATCCATGTGTGTTAGCACTCCCTAGTGCTGCATTAAACTTCTCCAGATGCCAGGAGTTAAATGCCGAGTGTTCGCATTTGGCCACATGGCCGAACCCGGCTTCTTTTCTGAAGTTTGCTCAATATTACTAACTAGTCAAATAGCTGTTTGTTCACAAAGTCACACATTATTTTTATGGCTGCAGTTCTTATTTGGACTGGTTATGGCCTAAAATACATCCCAAGGCTATGTTCCCACACAGTATTTTTGCAACCAAAACCAGGAGTGGATTAAAAACACAGAAAGGCTATGTTCACACACTGTTGAAATTAAGTGGCAAATAACTGCTGTTATTTTCTTGGTCAATGTTTTTTATTAAGATTTTTTCAAATATAAAAATATATCAATACAATTCCAGTCAGCATCAAACTCTCCTGCACAAATCTTTAACAATTAGAGGTGGGTAACAGCTAAATTGCCATTATTTTAAAACCGTTTTTTTTTTTTATAATAACAGGCATTATTTGCCATAAAATGGCAGCCATCCACTCAATTTCAGTGCAAAATAATTCCAAAACAGGGCAAAGCTAAGTAGTCTACAAATATATATATATATATATATATATATATATATATATATATATATATATTTTTTTTTTTTTTTTTTACCATAAGTCGGGTTCAAAAAACAGTGTGTAAACATAGCTTTGTAGAAAAAAAAAAAAAAAATAAAAAAAAAAAAAAAAAAGGGGTTTCCCGCTTATTGTCCGAATAGCCTTTCTTTAACGTAAGCTACAAATCTGATCATAAAATATAAACGAGAATTACACATTCACTAATTACTGAATCCTAAAACAAGAAGGGAGCGGCCACCATTTCCTTCTGCTGATATCTTATTAGATAAAAGTGTAGACAAGATCCACCAGAGCTAAAACATTAAAGTAAAATATTCCTGACATCTTGCTTACAGATCCTGCCAGGTAGAAATGACTAAAAGCCTCAAAATACTAATCCTGATATAAAATCTTCCCATCTACAAATTACTTACGTTAGATATTGCATTTCTTCCAAACTTGGTTACTCAATATACAATCAACTTGGCAAATGGAGGAAGGAACCAGGAACTTGACCAAGACTGACATAGACTAAACTTCACCTTTGCTGAGTAGTTTAGTACTTGAGATGCAATCTGAAGCCACACCCCAAAGTAAATCTCTTTCAGGGGCATTAGCATGTCTTTACTACTTGCTTTCCTGGCTCCCCACCCCTCCCTGTCTTTTGTGCACAATGAAACTTTACTATCATGTATAAGGCCTCCTTTACACAATTTTTTGCTTGTTCAAACACCATGAATTTCTAGGATTTTATATTGCATTGTGTTGTGCCTGTTGTTTTATTATCTTTTTCTTAGATATATTTAAAAAGCTACACTTAAACCATGCTGTTTTTGAAAAAAAATAAATAAAATAAAATAAAATCCCAACAAAAAAATCCCCCAAAAATCCCTCCCCCCTTTTTTTTCTGTACGTCTCTGCAGACTTTATTAAAAATATCTGGCAGCACAAACAAGCGAATAAAATTCTCATACATAACTCAGTGTAAAAGTTTGAAAACAGCATCAGCTTTATTGTCTGCATTATGCAAGGATCAAGAAATCAATGTTCTACTCTGGATTAACAGTAAATCAACCAAAAATAGTCTGAGCCGCTTGTTTCCAGGATATCAACTAACTTTATTCATTTTATCTAATACCAGGTTCCCATGTAGAAGGTATTTTTCCATTACAGATTGTTTAGAGTCTGCTGCAAGATCATATGCAAATTTTGGCCATGGCCTCTTTGGGCTAAGTTCACATGATGGCTATGTAAAACTGACTTTCATAACAATGGGCGTAACGCATGTTATTTGGGCAATGATGGACGTTAAGAAAGACGCTCATTGTTTTTACAGATTGCCTTGCAAAGTAATGGGAGAAATTTCAAGGGAAATGTTAAAATGTAACATGCTGTGGACTCTTAAAACCACACAGAGTTTTTTGTGAATAGTATTTCTGTCTTTTTTCAACCAACACCAGGAATGGCACTAACAAGGCAAAATTATCATGGAAAGATTTGCAGTTTCTGTGTTTGCAACCCACTCCTGGTTTTGGTTAAAAAAAAAAAAGATTAACCAAAAGACTGATGGAAATAATATGTGTGAACATTTTTGCTAATTTTTCAATTAAAATCAGTTTCAGGCTGTGTTCACACAATGCTTTTTAAGGCGAAAATACAACCGTATTTTGATCATTCTGGCCGTGATCATGCTCTTTATGATAATGATTAAAATACAGCTGTGTTTTCAGCCTAAAAAACGTTATTTGAACACAGCCTAAGGTTATATTCCCATGCAGTATTTTGCTCAGTATTTTGGTAAGTTTTTTTTACAGCCAAAACCAGGAGTGGATTAAAAACACAGAAAGGCTATCTTTACACATTGCTGAAATTTAGTGGATGGTCGCCATTTAAGGGCAAATAATTGCCATTATTTTTAAAATATAGCCGATGTTTTGAACTAAGGGACGTTATTTGCCTTTAAATGGCGGCCATCCACTTAATTTCAACAGTGTGTGAGCATAGCTTTCCTGTGTTTTTAATGCACTCCTGGTTTTAATTGAAAAATACTGACCAAAATACTGAGCAAAAATACTGTGTGGGAACATAGCACTGTAATGTATCTTTATTTCTGTACTGCAAATACTGGCTGTTTTCTCAACCTCTGTCTTAAAGGGGTTATCCAGTGCTACAAAAACATTGCCACTTTCTTTCAGAGACAGCACGACTCCTTTCCCTTCAATGGAAGTGAGCAGCAAAACCCCGCCCAAGCTGGAGACAAGAGTGGGGCTGTCTCTGGAAGAAAGTTGCCATGTTTTTGTAGCACTGGATAATCCCTTTAAGGAGGTGGTGCAGCCTCCGAAACATGTTATTGCTTTTATTATATAAACCTACTGCAGGAAATGTATCTATACTAGATAAACAGATGCCAAACAGAAAAAATATGATGAAATACGAGAGCAATTTAAATTAAATATCTGTATTTCAATCTGTACTTTAATAGCACATGCTGCGCTTTAGAAATATGTGCAGACTTCTACACCAATGTGAATAGCCGCTTAGATTAACATGATGGCTTGCAAGAAACTAGGTTCCACTTGCAGTTTTTTGAGGCAGTCTTTTTGTTCTCCAACTTATCTAAAAGCTGAAGATCAATGGATAAGTTGTCTTTCACCACTTAACCTTTATAAAAAATAAATTGGATCATGACAGAAAAATGATCATGCAAGAACTGATGAAGACCAATGCAAACAAATGAACTTTGACATTAGTTTGAGTGACATAAAAATAATTGGATCTGTCAGTGGATCTGTCATGATAAAACACCCTGCAGAAAAGTATGAATGCTCACTGAGTTAACCCATCTGATCTTTTCTCTTACCCTATGAAGACCTATGCAGAACTCAGTCCCTTTGATGTTACTGTTGTTGTTAAGCTGATAACTGGTGTAAGTAGAATTCTTTTCATTTTTTAGGTTTTGAGGACATACAATGCCAGGTCACTTAAATGCTTACCACATATAGATGTACAGGACATATATATCCAATTATAGATGACTTACTGCATTTTGACAAACCTCCCCCTACTTCTGTAGGCACAACCCTTGTAAGGCTAGGTTCACACACCGTCTTGTTTTGGTCATTTTGAGGCCAAATAACATATTTTTGTTCACCAACAAGAAGTTCTGTGTCATTCAAGGGAAACCCCATTTAGATATTACTTAGAAATTATTACAGTACATGCCCCATTAGAGGGACTCTCTTTGCTACTTCGGCAAATCTTATTTAAAGGTCCTGCTAGTGTAAAATAGGGGGTTGAATGTAAAAGAAGCTAACACCATGAGAAAAAATATTTAAATGGGTTATCCAGCATTAGAAAGACATGGCAACGTTCTTTTACTGGTACTGAGTTGCAAAACCGCACCCAAACTAGAGACAAGGGTGGTGCTGTCTCTGGAAGAAAGTGACCATGCTTTTCTAATGCTAAATAACCCCTTTAACCCCTTAGCGACCCATGACGTACCTGGTACGTCATGGTGCCGCGGGGGATGTTCAGAGCGGGGTCCCACCGGGACCCCTCTCTGAATGGCACCGATCCCGGCTGCAATCTACAGCCGTGCAGTGCCTCTATTAGCCAGCGTGGGTCCTGTTGCCGCGCTGGCTAATTAAGCATTTCAATGCAGCTGTCAAACCTGACAGCTGCATTGAAGTGCTTTACACTTCACGTCCCTGGTGTCTAGTGGGTTGGAGATCCGTTCTTCTGGCCGGCCTGGGCCTCAGCGTCGCAATGACGCTGATCCCGGCTCGGCAATAGATTGCTGTGGCCTGCAGCAGGCCAAAGCAATCTATGACCGATGTAATCGATCTTTGCTGTGTATATACACAGCATTGATCTCTATGAGAGATCAGTGCTGTGTATATACAAGTCCCCCCCAAGGAGACATTATAGTCTTCAAGGGTCCTAAGAAAGCCTCTTTGACACTTAGAATAAAAGCAGTTTTTCTACATTTTGAACTGTCAGTGTCAGCAGTTTGGAATGTGAATTGAGCCACAAAGTCGTTAAAATTGCGTGTCAGCAGTATCTAGTAACCAAATGATATGGGCCCAGTCTATGCTTTATATATTTAGGCCATGTTCCCACATCGTAAGACACCGGCCATTCTGTGACCCGGCCGGGTCACAGAATTCCCATCGTCAGAGAAGATCATACCGGTCGGTACTGCAATACCGGCCGGATGATCTTCACTTCTGATGAATTGGCATTCGGTCGCATCTGTGCGTGCTCGCATCCCAATTCACCGCTGCACACAATGGAGCGTGCGGCTGGAGTTTTTTGTGTTGCCGCTAGAGATCCCGGCCGGAGTGTATACTACGTGTGATTCCATAGATGGCAGCACTATGTAAATTTCGTATTAATCAGGGCCATTGTCGCAAACAACAGCCGTGATTAATACGAAACTTACGTAGTGTGAACATAGGCTCATATTGTATATTTTCTAGCTCTGTTGATTAGGGGTGAGCGAATCGAACCATAACGAACCAGATTCGTTACGAACTTTGCAAAAAGTTTTGTTCGTCACCAAACCGAACTTTGAGAAAGTTCGTAAAGAATCTATTTAAAATAACAATAACAAATAAAATCACAGCATAGACCAGGATACAAGGAATTATTACTCCTATAATCCCTTGTATCCTGGTTTTCTGTGAATATCAAGATGTGTGACATCACCCCTGTTAGGGTGAGACCTTAGGTTAGTCTCCTCAGATATACCTGGGTGCTGCCTAATCAAAAATGTAATGTGACAGCTGTCTGTGAGTATCAACCAAGACACATGGACGCAACTTCAGTGTTCAAGCTGATCTACTTTATTAAGTCAAAATCTCAGTTTATATCTTTACAATAAAGCTCCAAAAAATAATAGGAGAACCCCGTTTAGCCGCAACAAAAAAAGTAAAAAAAAAAAAAGTCAATTATGGGCATGGGCAGTACATGTCTGTTACTGCCCATTGGGTCAACATCCTCTTGCCACTGTCACCTCCCCGGTGCTTTAGGGGGCCAGTTCTGCACAAGTTCTGCCTCCACCACCTTGCAACCATCCGCCGCTTTGACTGCAGTCCAATCTGCCCCGATGTCTTACCAACGATGTCAGGACCGGCGCTTTTAGGCTGTCCTCCATTTTGTGAGCCTGGGTGAACGGAGCCACAGTGGGCAGGAGCTCCTCCGAACCATCAGGGAGTAGATATATGAATGGCTGACCCCACGTCGACTAACAGTGGGAAGTGTTGTAGCCGACAATGGGAGGAACATTGTCTCTGCAGTGCAGCGGGGAGGGCTGAGTCATACACCTTGTATGGCACGTGATAAACCTCATAGTGCACAGGTTTCTTCGAACATTTCCTGCCAATTGTTGATCCCTTTTGAGGACGCGACTTTGTTTGCGAGCAGGCATGACATCATCCCACTCATCCATGTTCTGGAAAGTGCGCTGAACAACATCATCAGCAAGGATTCCCAGGCCACCACTCCAAGGCTGAACATCCTCCTCCTCCGTCAATTGTCTGTTCTCAACCATACTGGCCTGGGTACAATCAGGTACTGCCTCCTCCACCTCCACCTCAAATAGTCTGTTCTCAACCATACTGGCCTGGTCGCAATCAAGTGGTGCTGCCTCCTCCAATAGTCTCTTCTCAACCATACTGGCCTGGGTGCAATCAAGTGCTACTGCCTCCTCCTCCTCTGTGAATTGTCTGTTCTCAACCATACTGAGTCCAACACAGTACTATTACTGCTGCTGGTTCCACTGTCAAATGTCTGTTTTCCAGCCTACTGGGTCCAAAGAAGTTTGTGTCTTCTGTCCCGTGTAATCACTTACACCTGGCTAATTTTTTTTCACTATTTATGCACTTTTATTTTTTCCACTTTTTTCATTGTAATAGCAACTGCAAGTAAACGAAACAATACCCTATCAGACTCCCACTACTGTAGCTGCAATTATTCAGCCGTTATAGCATGGTTGGTTTTAGGTTTGATCGCCGGATCGAACTTTTCAAAAGTTCGCTCATCCCTACTATTAATATTTAAACTTTGTTGTGAAATATTGCAATGCCTCCTCTCTTGTGCAACAATCTCTGCAGAAACATTTGTAGAAAAGTGCAGTAAAGCAGGAAGCATTTGGCTGTGGTGTGGTAATGGACACATAATACCTTTTACCTGCTCACTTTCTCTGAAAAGACAGAAGTACCCATTAAAGCTGCCTATCCCTTGTATAAGACTTTTTGTCTAAGGGGGCTAAGCTAAAGCTTTGGCTGCCCAGGCATTATGGGAATTGTAGTTTTGCAACAGCTGGAGGGCCTGAGTTTGACACCCCTGTTATGCTATCTTATTGCCAATTTGGCTGATCATAATTTTACTATGATTAGACCTTCAAAAAAAATAATGATCCTCTTCAAATGGCTATAATTTATTATCTCAATGCATAAAAGTGAAAAAAAAAGAAAAAGAAATACCCATTAATACGAAACAACTTTTTTTTTGCTTTTTCAGAAAAATGACATTCAACAATGGGGTTTAGTCATTGAAAGTTAAACATATATGGTTAAAATGCTGGAGTCTAGAAGAAAGGGATTTAACAGCTCGTAAAAAGGACAATCAGATTAAGAAAATTGAAAATGGAAAAAAAATAACACATTGTAAAAGAAAACAAGATAAATCCTAAAATAATTTCCAGGTACAATGGCAAAATGATTGCAAAGTAGGATATGTTGTTCTTTCAGTATGAAATAGACAACTAAATTATTCATGATAAGAGGGCTGCAGGCATATTAGATAAATTATTGTTCATTTTTTACATTGGTACAAGTAAAAAAAGTGACACTTTCAACAACATTCTGACATGATAGTTGTCAAATAAGAACATGAGCTAATAGCTGTCTTATAAGAAAAAATATATGTGTGTAATCATCATGGTGTATATCTGTATCTACATTATCTGCTACCAGCCATCGATATCATCTAGGAGACTTTGCCAAAGTTTGCCGGTTAGTTACACAATGTAATGTGTATGCCTGATCATTTATTCATAAAACATGTTCTGCTCTAGACTTTGGACTCTAGAGACTTTGGGGGGCAATTAGCGTTTCTGAAATTTGTGTCTTCTAGATGATGGTTGCGCCTCTGGGATATCGGGAGGGGAGTGGAACTACCTAAAGTAATTTAAAATAATGTCAGGGCTGTGGAGTCAGTAAGCCGCATCTTCAACTCCAACGCCAACTCCTGAATTTGTCAGGCACCAATTCTGACTCCTGACTCCGCTTCCTTCATAAATGGCCAGTCATGGCCAGTATTATTCAAACTAGTGTGAAGTAGAACTGGCTCAACAACTTCTTTGTGATGTCCTACATGATCCTGGGGCAACTTGAATAAGGCAAAGATATAAAGCAAATTCTCCTCTGTGCGTGCAGTGGATGCAGCCAGTCTCCAGCCACCATGTCCTGAAGAACTTAAAAAAAGACTAGATGGAGCAGGTGGTCTTTTCCTGCTGACAATCTTCTATGTTTGTAAGTAAATATTCACCATACACAAAGAAAAACTGCTAACAATGCCAGATACCTGTGAAATACAGTTCAGCCATAGGCCAAGATTTATCGGGGCATCTGTCATCGTCTGTGCTCCTTAATCATTGCAGCTCAGCCAGTCAGCGACTGCAGCTGTGTCCTGAACTCGGTCACTGATTGGCTAAACGTGCATTTCTGAGTTGAGCCGTGACATCACAGGATCAGGAGCCTTTGTGTGTGTGTGTATGTGTGTGTGTGTGTGTGTGTGTGGAAATAGGATAAATAGGACTTTTTCAAAGTTGCCCAGAATACCCCTATAATTTCTACACCTATCTCTCTCACACACACACACACAGCCTTCTGCAGCCATAGCAAAACAAGGGGAGATTAAGGGGCCTATTACATGACATGCAGCGATTATCTGCCAAATCAGGCCAGTATCTCCCCATGTAATAGAAACAGTGATCAACTCACTTGATAGCTGATCATGGTCTTTCAACATGTCAGCTACTGAGCGCACATCTCAGCTAATTATTACGCTGTCCCACCGCAGCTAATGATTGGCTGAGCGGGCTGTCACTGAGCGAGGGACCCAAAGACACATCAGGGGGCACCGGGGAAGGAAAATCCACTGCAAGAATGAAGTGCCATACATTTTAAAGCTAGTCAGAATCACAGCGGATTTCGCTGCAAAACGGGCAGTGTTGTAATGAGAAAGAAAGCTGTAAGATTTCAGGATTATTAAAGGTTAGCTATCACTATGTGCTGTCATGTTCTCTAGACAGTTCAGATTGGAGAGATGCAGCTCATGCAGGGGGATTAGGTCATGTAGACAACACTCCCCACACTCCCCACGCCCTTTTAGAATAGAGCTCATGCACAGAACTCACTGAGCATAGGACATTACCTTGACAATTCAACCCCCTGGCATGATCTGTGTCTTTACACACCAAACTGAAGAGAGCTTTCAGGAGTGTTCAGGATATGGTCTTTTCTTGTTTGATGTATGGAGGTCTCTGTTTTGAGTGCTCCCCAGGCCCTACCGAGACTAATGCATGTTGTCCCATGGAAATGATTTGGAACTAGGGATGGTCCGAACCGAGTTCCCCGAACCCTCGGTAATGATTCCCGCTGTCTGCCCGCTCTGTGGAGCGGGCGGATCCAGCGGGAGGACCGCCTGGAAAACTGGGATACAGCCATAGCCATAGGCTGTATCCCAGTTTTCCAGGCGTTCCACCCGCTGTATCCACCCGCTGTATCCGCCCGCTCCACGGAGCGGGCAGACAGCGGGGATCTGCTGCCGAGCGTTCGGGTTCATACGAACCCGAACCTCAGCAGGTTCGGAACATCCCTATTTGGAACCATGGACTGAAATATCATTATTAGAGTGTTCTTGTCATTTGAAAAAAAAAAAATAATAATTTTGACATGTCATAGAGAGCCAAGAGTGGAGCATTGGGTGTTTCTCTTCTGCTGCCATCTCTTTCTTTAGAATATCTGTAAAGCTCATCTTCAGCACAGTGAGCTGGAGAAAAAAAACGCTAAGCCACGCATTTTATTGCAAGAGACAGACTTCACAGAAAGTCTATGGAATCTGTCTCCTGCAGCAGAATAGAGATCACAGTGATCCAGGGAGAGCAGCACTCAGCTGTTTTCATCATCATCATCATCATCAGTGGGAGTCTGAACACCCAAATCTTTTTGTGAAATGTTTTGACAGGTTTCTTTTTAACAAACAAAACTTCTAAAAATAAAGTGTGAAATTTCCCTAATATTACCACATACTTTTCTGAAAATTATATGACCTTAGAGGACTGATTTCATAGTTCAACGGCAATGGCTATATTACTTCTGGGTTCTCTTTCAAAGGAAATGTATTGCCTGTTTATTAATCGCTAAAAACAGATATTAAGAGCATATCTATGAGGCTTTTGTTACAGCTGTGGTGGGCCACCACCGCAATCACTTAATTGCACAGTATTCTCCCCTATAAATAGTTACATAGTTACATAGTTACATAGTTAATACGGTTGAAAAAAGACACATGTCCATCAAGTTCAACCAAGGAGGGGATGGATACAGGGAAGGGGGAGGGGTGATAGGTTCTATACATATGCATTTATATTACTTTGGTCTAAGAACTTGTCTAGCCCTGTTTTGAAGCCCTCTACTGTTTTTGCTGTGACCAGATCCTGTGGTAGACTGTTCCACAGATTCACAGTTCTCATGGTAAAGAAGGCTTGTCGCCTCCGGAGGTTGAACCTTTTTTTCTCCAGGCGGAGGCAATGCCCCCTTGTCCTTTGAGGGGGTTTTACCTGGAACATCTTTTCCCCATATCTCTTGTAGGGGCCATTTATATATTTAAATAAGTTAATCATATCTCCCCTTAAACGTCTCTTCTCCAGACTAAACAAATGTAATTCTTTTAATCTCTCCTCATAACTAAGATGCTCCATTCCCCTTATTAGTTTAGTTGCCCGTCTTTGTACCCTCTCCAGCTCTAGAACATCCTTTTTATGAATCGGGTTCCAAAACTGGACGGCGTACTCCAGATGAGGCCGCACCAAAGCTTTATAAATGCCTGTCCCTGCCCTGACCCTCATGTTTGAACCTCTGCATTGCAACCCTAAGCATTGAAGTCCCAGCTCTCCTACACAAGATTCCTGCCTGTGACTCTTGCCCGTGGTTCCTAGCCGTAAGTCCTGCTCATACTTCTTGTGTTCCTGTCTGCTGACCAGGCTATGTTGTCTCCACCTGCACCTCGCTCACCACAGCTAGCAAGCCAAACCAGGGATAACAACCTATGGGTCACCTGCCGCAGCAAATCCATTCCGCCTTGTGGTGGGCACTGGTGAGGACCAGCGGCCCCTTACACTTTGCTCCCTGGTGCATGCAAAAGGACGCTGGTTGACCTCAGGGAGATCAACCAAAACACCGCAGAAACACCATCACATGTATCAACGTCAGTGTATTCTAGAACATTGCCCCCTGGGAAATCAAATATGCAAAAGAACACTGCAGAGACATCGTCACGTGTCTCGACGTCAGTGAACTAGCCAGACCTTCCTCCGGGAAGGAACAACCAAGCCAAGGAATGTCTCCAATCAAGGAAACCACCTAAGCAAGGTATCCATCCACAGACAATTTTTTCGGGGTTTTTGCCCCTCATCAGTGTGGAGTAGGTTTCTGGCTAGTGGGAGCAATGACTAGTAAGTGCATGCAAAAGGACGCTGGTTGACCTCAGGGAGATCAACCAAAGCAACGCAGAGACACCATCACATGTCTTAACGTCAGTGCATTCTAGAACAGTGGTTTCCTTGATTGGAGACATTCCTTGGCTTAGTTGTTTCTTCCCGGAGGAAGGTCTGGCTAGTTCACTGACGTCGAGACACGTGATGGTGTCTCTGCAGTGTTCTTTTGCATATTTGATTTCCCAGGGGGGAATGTTCTAGAATACACTGACGTTGAGACCTTGTGATGGTGTCTCTGCAGTGTTTTGGTTGATCTCCCTGAGGTCAACCAGCATCCTTTTGCATGCACTTACTAGTCATACCTCCCATTATCCAGAAAGCTACTCCACACTGATGAGAGGCAAAACCCCCGAAACAGCTGTCTGTGGATGTATACCTTGCTTAGGTGGTTTCCTTGATTGGAGACATTCCTTGGCTTGGTTGTTCCTTCCCGGAGGAAGGTCTGGCTAGTTCACTGACGTCGAGACACGTGATGGTGTCTCTGCAGTGTTCTTTTGCATATTTGCTCCCTGGTGCGGCTTACATCATCGCTAGTGGTGGTACAGCGGATCCACAGCTCCAGTCGTTACAACTATATATGGGGGATTAGGAGTCAGACCAAAGCCAAGCATTTGCATCAGGCCTTGAACATTCAGCTAAGGATCTAAGGATGGGCTACAAAACCCTGGAATACAACCCAATGGGGCACTAGAATGGTTGGCCTAGGATTCTGGTTTACTGCCGGGTCAGCCGGTACGATGGTGTGGTAGGTGATTGGGTCTAGGGTCACTTGGGCACTTGTCACAATAGCCTGGAGTGGCATAGGACCCACCCAGACAGTTTGGATCACCGCTCGCAGAGAAAGGTTTAAACCAAGTGTCTATACAGGTAGGTGCGGGTGCACAACAGTAGGCCAGAGTCCGATACTTGAAAAATAGAACAGTTTATTTGGAGAAACTTAGTGCAATACTTAAAGCTTACTCAAGTGCTTGTGGTTGAGGTAGAGATAAGGTGCTTATAAGAAAAAGGTTTTGCAGAGAAGAGAGTAGAGGAGAGAGGGTGCCTGAAGGGTCTTGTCCAATTTACTACTGTACTCTGCCTCGAACAGTTTGAACTGAAGAGAATATAGAGACTGACTGAAAGAACAGGGGCCTTGTCTATACTCCATCAGCTGGGGATTTCTATAGACTTACGTCATGCTTCTTGCAGTGTTTCCTTTGAGACGTACCTCCTGCTTCTTGTTGTGTTTAAGAAGAAAAGACTAATCCCTCAACAAAGGCTCTGGTGTTCCTGGCGTGAACAACGTGATCCTTGTGTGGCAGCTCTCCCCCTTGGTACTTCCTAGCACGGCATAGTTGTTGTGGCTTGCATAACAAAAATCTGTAGCTTGCTTGCTTGTGTCCCTGACATAAGACCTGGCCTAAGCCAGTCCCCAGCTTAACTTCAGCAGAGACTTAGTTCTTGTTGCTTCCTCACACACTGATACTAGAGAAACTAACTCCTCCCACCAGGAACCAACTTCTTCCTACAGGGGTCTAACTAAACCTTCCTGTGATTGGTGGGTGCTGTGTGTGTAAAAAGAGAAGAGATAGTGGATAGGATAAAGACTTGAGGGAAAGCAGCTGCACCTGTGAGTGGACAACACATGTGACATAAAATTGTTAACCCATAAGTCTGCTTTAGCCATGCTTAGGAAAAAACAAGGGCTTTAGTGACACCTAGTGTTGAAAACACTAACAACAGTGGACACTTCATCCCCAACTGTGTGAACCCAAGGGAGTTACTTTACTCAGGTGCAATAGGACTTAGGAGTCCGTACCAGGTCACTACAAATCTATATAGTCTGGAGGAAAGAAGAAAGGGGAGGGGCAGTTAAGGTTCAGAAGCAAAGCGTTTTAAAAAAGAAATTGAACACAGGAACAAGGGGCCACAATCAGAAGCAACATGAGAAAATATTTCTTTACTAAGAGTAGTAGATGGTTGGAACAAAGATGCCTGAGATAAATATATCTATCTGAAGATGATAATACTAAACAACATAATATAAGGGAAGATTAGATATACCAGTCTTCTAAAACAATGTTGGATATAGGGCACCAGATGCTACAAAATATATATTTTTTTTTAGCTGACCACAGGTCCTCTTAGTATTGGCACCTTTCTCTTGCGTCATATTGCACTTATACCCCAACAAGTAATGGGTGAGGGGCCCTATTAATTAGACTGTCTGACACACGGGTGTCCTCTTGCACTTATGCACTTTATGGTAGGTATGCCACAGCGCACTCTGATCTATACATAAAAGTCTAACAATGAAGTAGCAAGTAGAAAGTTGTGAATGCTTTAATGGGGTAATGAAACAATATCATGTCCATATTAACGTTAATTGAAAGTATTATTTCATAATATGTCTCAGTTCTCGTCTGGACGGATAACTGTGAATTTCTACACTAGTGCTTGTTGTAGACTTGGTGACAGTAATTGATGTCTCTGTTAACACTATGTTACTATTTCCTAAACATTTCATGTTGTTATTCATTACTGTCATATGCCAGCGATATCCAGAAAATGATTAAATTAAGTTGTCCATTTTCATTTTTTTTTACAAAATGCTTGCAGCAAAACATTTTTTTAATCATTAGTGCTAATATTCATACAGGTTTAGTAATTTAATTTGACATCAACTAAAAATGTTAAAACATGTGCCGTTGTATTTTTCTGTCACAGCCTCTTATTGCTTGTCTACAGATGCCTTATTTCGGTTTTCTACATAGTTATAATGAAAGACCAGAAATTAACTTAAAGGGCTAAGATAGCAGGTCTCCATTAGAGATGAGAAAACCTAGAGGATGCTCGAGTCCATCCGAACCCCATCGTTTGGCATTTGATTAGCGGGGGCTGCTGAAGTTGGATAAAGCCCTTAGGCTATGTGGAAAACATGGATAGAGTCATTGGCTGTATCCATATTTCCAGACAACCTTAGAGCTTTATCCAACTTCAGCAGCCACTGCTAATCAAATGCCAATCGATCGGGTTCGGATGGACTCGAGCATGCTCGAGGTTCGCTCATCTCTAGTCTCCATTTATGTCACTCCGGAGGGAGCACGGAAGGAACAACTGAGGACACTCATTACTTGTCCCAATGGCAGAATGCAGGTCTCTAGAGTTTTTGTAGTTGTTTATTGTAGTTGGAGTTGTTTTTAAGGAGAAGCAAAGATCCATCCAATATCCAAGAGTCAAGTGGTTTTCCAATGAATGAAATGAAACCTTTTTTTAACTGTCTTATAAGTTTTATTGGTAAGGTTCTTTTACTTTCTTTCTGTGGTCTCTCATGTGTTCCTTTTGCTTTTGATGCTAATAGTCTGCTCTTTTGTCTTCGCTGCCACATTTCCCGTCTAGAGTACATCCTGTAACACTCTAGGTCAGAATTCAGCTCTATCTTCCTCCCACTACACCATTTTGATTTTAACTAGAGATGAGCGGATCGTCGGACTTTTGGTCCCACAGCATCGGCGCTCTCTTGTCATGCCTGTGATCCCGGCCGCATAGTTGCGATCCCGCGAATATGCGGTCAGGATATTCCAGGGATTTCAACCTCGATTCCCTGGAATATCCTGGCCGCATATTCCTGGGAGCGCAACTATGCGGCCGGGATCACAGGCGTGGCAAGAGAGCGAACTGCTTTCGGACCAAAATCCCGAACAGTTCGCTCATCTCTAATTATAACCTGGCCACTTCAGCCACACAAGCCTAGTGGGAGGGAGATAGACTTGGCTGAGTTCCAACCTAGAGTCTACAGCAGAAATAGTAAGTACATTACAGGATGTACACTAGTAGGTGGCAATGGAGAAAATACAGCAAAATGCATCAGAAGCAGGAGACAATCATGAGAGGCCACAAGAAGGGAGTAAAATAACTGTATTTACCAATATATAATAATTTATCAAACAGTAGAATCATTTATTAAAAAATTTATAAAAAAAATGGTGTAAAGTGAAACTGGCTCAGTTGCCCCTAGCAACCAATCAGATTCCACTTTTAATTCCTTACAGACTCTTTGGAAAATGAAAGGTGGAATCTGATTGGTTGCTAGGGGCAACTGAGCCAGTTCCACTTTGATCTAAGTTTGATAAATCTCCCCCACAGACTGTATTTTTTTATTTTTTTTTATTTTACTTTTTGTACATTGTTGTACATTTAGTGACATACTTTACAGCAAGCCTTAGGGCCCGTTCACACTACGTAATCGGCGCAGAAATTCAGTGCGAAACTTCCCTGTGCAGACTCGGTGTCGAATCCTGCCTGCTATTTGAATGGGAGGACTCTTGTGCCTCCATTCTCCACTCAAAGGATTGACAAGCCAATTCTTTGAGAAGAGGCGCGCAAATCCTCCCATTCAAACAGATAGCAGACAGGAATCGGCATCGAGTCCACGCGGGGGAGCATAATAATAAATGATAAATACTCATCCTGGTGCCCCACAGCCACTGTGCCACCAGCTCACTGTTACCCTTTGGTCTGCTAATTCTTCTGGACTACCCGCCCAGCCAGTCAGTGACGCAAGAGATAACCTACCTTAGTCACTAATTGGCTGAGCTGGTATTTCTGGGTGGAGCCATGATGTCACAGAATCTGGAGCTTCAGGAGACCAGTAAATGACTATGAGGCTCCCTGCCACTTTCTGGCCTCTCTGTTTTTTTTTTTTTTTTTTTTAACTTTGTCTGAAGCTCCTCTTTAAATAAACTGGAACTTCAGGGATTCTATATGAAGTTTTTGCTGGACAGGTCTAATATAAGTTTTTATTGAAAACATTAGCATGTCACTGCTGGGGTATGTAGCCCATAGTAAGGTCACAGGCTGCCACAGTCATGTGATATGACACCCAACAGCCCACCATGGCAAGATGTTTATCTGCAACAGAATACTTACAGCTTCCTAGACTAACGCTAACCATCTGTGCATATCATTAAGAAAATGTATTTATAATGTGGCAGAAAACTATTATGATGCTACATAAAAACTGTTATGGCCCATGATAAGTGTCTTTAATACCAAACACTTCTATAAAACAAGCTGTGTGCTAGTTCTGATGTGGTGTGCATGCCTACCAGTTATAGCACATTTGTAAAACACAGTCTTGTCTTTAGATCTTCATTAGTCAGTTATTCGGTTTAGACTGGAAATCAAAAGCAAAGACAAAGCCTTTAGTGAGAGCCAGACAAATCAAAGCTTTTCACATGTCAAAAGTTTTTTCTTTTTAACCCCTTCCCGCATCAGGACATAACTGTATGTTCTGATGCAGAAGGGGGCATTTAGGGGGGGGGGGGTCACCGCACGGCCCATCTCTGAACCGCTGCGATTCCGGATGCTATGTAAAGCCCTGGACCGCGGCTGGGCCGCGCCCGCTGATTATACTTTTAAATGCAGCTGTCAAAACTGACTGCTGCATTTAAAACTATTACTGGCCGCCTTTCCCTGGTGTCTAGTGGGGGATCTCGCCCCCCTGCAATGCAATTGCGGAGGGGGGGATCCCTTCTGCTTATCGAGCCAGGGCTCAGCTTCGCTCTGGCGCTGATCCCGACTCAGCATTCAATTCCTCTAGTCTGCTGCAGACCAGAGTAAGGCTATGTTCACACTGCGTACGAAATCGTACGCAGGTCTTACGCTGCCGTACATGTGTGGCTGAAACTATGGGCGTGCGAAAAATCGACCGGATTTGTACGCACCGGATGCGTACGCACCGCGAACATACGCAGTACAGTTATGCTTCCCTAGCTTGTTTCGAAGCGATCTGAGGCAGGTCATTTACTTGGAAATTTTCGCCCAGCCCCGTAAACCACACAGAACCTTTTGGATCGAAAAATCAAGTTCAATTTGGCTGAAATAAGTACTTTGTACGGGACCGCATGGAAATCCACGGCCGTGAGTTTCAACATTTCCGTCCTCAAACAATGGTCTTGTTTATTTTTCACGGCGCCGTATACAATCCGGCCGTAAGCTCATACGTAGTGTGCACTGTGCGGGCGTATATCGTATACTTTCAAGCGAACGCATCAACCTCAAAACTACGTGCATATATTCGCGGTTCACACTACGGACGGATTCATACGCAGTGTGAACATAGCCTAATACAGCAATGATCTGCTCGATTGTTGCTGTATAAAGTATACTGCAATGATCTCTATGGGAGATCACTGAAGTCATACTGAAAGTCCCCCAGGGGGACTAAAAGTTAAAATGTACAGTAAAAAAAAAGTATTTTTATTAATAAAAAATCCCCTCCCCTAATAAAAGTCTGAATCACCCCCCTTTTCCCATTTTATAAATCAAAATAAATAAATAAATAAACAAACATGTTTGGTATTGCATTTTTTGACACATCAAAAAATTGTAATAATAAGTGATCAAAAAGTCGCATATATGCAAGTAAGGTACTGATAGAAAGAACAGATTATGGTGCAAAAAATTAAATCTCACACAGCCCCATAGACCAAAGGATAAAAGCGTTATAAGGCTGGGAATAGAGCAATTTTAAACACATTTACTTTTTTTTTTTTTTTTTAAAGGTTTTAATTTTTTAAAAGCTGTTAGTTAAAATAAAAGTTATACAAGTTACATATCATAGTAATTGTACTGACTTGGGGAACATGCATTACATGTCAGTTTTACCATAGGACAAATGGCGTAAACAAAAAAAAAAAAAAATTCTTTTTTGTTTTTCAATTTCACTGCATGAATAATTTTTTTCTGTTTTCACAGAATATTGTATGGAAAAATTAAGTCTGCTATTGCAAAGTACAATTAGTGGTACAAAAAATAAGGGCTTATGTGGGTCTGTAGGTGGAAAAAAATGCACGCGCTATGGCTTTTTGAGGAAAAAACAAAAACGCTAAAACGAAAATTTGTCCGGTCCTGAAAGGGTTAAGGCTATGTTGACATGTTGTAAAAACAACGTCCGGGAATTGCCATTGTTTAACATGATCTATGGCTGTAATTGATGAACATGCTCATTATTTGCGGCTAATAGTAGCGTTAAACAGGAAGGTCGTTGTTTTTACAACCTGTGAACATATAGCCTGAAGGTACACACAGCATATGACCACAATAAAAAAAAACAGAATCCCCATTCCCCCCTTCCACACACCCAATGTACACATGTATAACATACAATGCACGCAATATACAGGAAGTAGGTCTATAGGTGATATAATGGGTAGGCAGGGGACAGGGAGCTGCTGTGTCTGCAGACATCCCCTGCCCTCCCTTACCGTCTGACATGCTGCAAGCTGAAGTCTCATCAAAGCAGAGGTGAAGGAGGGAATGGGGGATTTCTTAAAGGGTTTGTCCGGTGAAAAATCTCAAGTCTTTCCATACTTATTAGCTATTATATGTCATTCAGGAAATATTGTTTTATTGTCAGTCTGACATAGTGCTTTCTGTTGACATTTCTGGACAAGACAGAAAACCTCTCCTACTCTGGACAGTTCCTGTCTCGGCCAGAGGTGGCAGCAGAAAGCACTGTGTCAGAAAGTAAAACAAAATAAAACAACATTTCCTGCAGGACATATAGCAGCTGATAAGTACTAGAAGAGTTGAGATTTTTAAATAGAAGTGAATTACAAATATCTATATAACTTTCTGACACCAGTTGATTTGAAAGGAAAATATTTTATCTGGATAATGCCTTTAAGGAAGTTCATTTAAGGCGGAACATGCACAGTAAACCTCAGCCAGGACTTCAAACTACAGCATTTGTCACTGCCACTGGCATCATAGCAGCTGCCGGGGGTCCCCTTGGGAATGGGCAATTGCCCTGCACCCCCTCCCCCCATAGCATAGATCAGTGTTATCGGCGAGCAGACTGGTAGCAGACTCTATGCATGGATGGCCGATCCAACAGGACTGAGGTAAGTGGATTACCCACGCTGGTCGGTACAAGCTATCGGGACCCCTGCAGCATGGCTGCGGGGGTCCCGATCACTCAGTGACAGGAGCTTGTCCTGTCACTGAGTACCTTAACCCTTTAAGGACAGAGCCAGTTTCCATTTTTGTGCTTTAGTTTTTTCCTCCTCGTTTAAAAGGCCACTGTGCTTGCATATTTTCCCGTAAGGGGTTAAATGGCGCGAACGCTATAGATCATGGCGTTAAAGGGGTTAATGAGAGGCAGCTGCGGGGTCACAGCTCCCTCTCATTGTCCTAAGCCCCGGAAACACTGATGTGTGCGGGATCGCTCTCACTGCAGCGGTCCTGCACACATGAAACCGGGTATGTGCAGTAGGAACTATATATATACGGATTGCTGAAGTTAAGGGATTAAAAGGAAAGTCAACTCTGCCTTTTACTAGACCAGCAGAAGTAATTTACATCCAGCGCTTTGGCTAGTGATGTCATTATTAGTTACCTTTTGCCATTGCAGCCCAGCACTCTCGTTGTTGGTGCACAGAAGCATGGTGCTACCTGATACCCACTTATTTGCTTATTTGCCTACCACTTCATCACTTTTACACCTGCTATTTTATATTCATAGATGGAGTTTTAACCTATGCACTATATATCCTTGAGAAACTTCTACCTGCTGAGTAAAACATTAAATATACATGGACATCAATATTTCATGCCGTTTTACATGTAAAATGTCAGGACATTTGCTTTGTTTTGATCTTTCTATCCACCTAACATTATAGGGTAAATTTCACGTCTATTTTTCGATTAATAAGTGACCCAGGATTGTTTGGACATTTGATGTGAATGATCCTTGTTTCATAATACAGATTTCACAATTATTCACAGGACCAGAATCGAGAGTCGGTTTCGTAATTTAATGATTACACAGTTCACAGCATTCGTTTCCTTTGTGGTCATCTGTAGGCTTATTGTATACTTTTACTTTATTATTATTATTTGACTTATTTAATATCCTCTAAATGAAAGTAAATGCAAAACTAATCAGAATTAAAGGGGTGCTCCAATATTTATCAGCGGATATATGCCATGCAGGAAGTGGTGTATTTTTTCCAGTCTGATATGGTACTCTCCTCTTGACAGGAACTTTACAAAGCAGAACAGGTTTTCATTGGGGATTTATCTACTGCTCTGGACAGTTCCCTGTAACAGAAGAGGGTTATTTGTATGGAATGAACTACGGGACGCATGAACATATCCTTAGCCACGGAATGTGGTATTTTGTCCTAATTATTTTTGAATATAGGTCTATTTACTGTCTAAGTTCATGCATTATCATTATAAATGTATATAGTGTGAGATATGTAGATAATTGTAGAGGTAGAACTTGTTACCCTAAATTACATGATTGGAACGCACTATGGAACGCACCGTGTAGGTTCATTTCCATAATATGGAACGCAAGTGGAACGCACCATGTGACGTAGTATTGTCATTACTGGGTGAGATTCTGGGTTTCCGCATGCGCATGTGCCGACGGCGCCATATTTGATGGGACTCTTTGATTATAGCTGAAAAGCATGGTGGAACGCATAGATGCGGGATCAGGTGATTTACTAAGTTCCGCACATGCGCAGCTCAGCAGAGGGACGCCATTTTGCTCTGCTGATTCTCGGTACATGCTCCTGACGACTTGGCCACACAGGTATCTATAATTTGAAAGATTGTATTATTGATTTAATGTATTGTGATAAGTATAAAAGGGGCACCTTAGCATATCAAACTCCACCCCTGATGAAGTCACTGCGGTGACGACACGCGTTGGGTCTCAGTCAGGACACCGGATCTCATAGTCATAGGGTGATCAGACGTACTTTCTTGATACTTGTGCTTACCTTTCTGGCGTTTTATTACATTTGCATATTTATACCATGTCCCAGTTTATAGCACTTGAGCACTTTATAGTTTAGCACTTTGTTACACCAAGTCGTTCTGAGGTTTTTGTGATAATCACTGACACATTAGTAGAAGATTTTTGGATAATTAGTTGTGACGTTTGGGTTTCATTATATTTTTGTTATTAACATTTCCACGCCAGTCTGTGTATTTTATTATACTGCACAATAAGATAGAGTCCTTGCATATTATCATATATATTGTTTTGACCATGAGGAAGGACTTGTTTTTTTCTGGTGATGTCCTGATGTAGTGAGAGGGCTATCATATCCTCTCACTCTTTGTATTGCTTATATACCTATATAGTTTTTAATTGTTTTTAATCATGTTTGTTATGGTGCTTCTTTCTGTTTTGTTTTTTAAGGAATCATGTATAAATAAAATTTGATTATATCCCCTTAGTGACCGCCGATACGGTTTTCTACGGCGGTCACTAATGGTCCTTATTCTGCTGCCATCAGCTTTTTACGGCGATGGCAGAGAATAAGGCTGCGGGGCCGGGACGGCCCCCACCCCATCCCCCCGGCTACCGGAGGTAGCTGAGGGGTTGGGGCAGTGTGTGGGGTCCGTCCCGGCCCCCCCCCCCTTACCGACGATCGCCGCTATTAACGTTATAGCGGCGACCGTCGGTAAAGGAGATTACCGGTGCCGCCGCCGCCTTTCATCTCCCCCCGCCGTGAATCTACGGCGGGGGGAGATGAAATAAGTGTCCCCCAGACCTCAGATCAGCCCCCCCTAGTGCCCCAATAACTAACCCCCCTCCCCCGGCGGCCATCATTTCCAAGATGGCCGCCGCCATCGCTGTGAACCGACTAATGTCGGTTCACAGCGATGTAAAAGTTAAAATGAATGAAAGCCCCATGCTCTCCGCCACCGGAGGTAGCGGAGAGCATGGGGCAGTCATCGGGGACCCCCCTGTTTGGTCCCGGTACAAGCGATCAGCGGTATATACTATATACCGCTGATCGCTTGTGCCATGTGCATCCAGGCACTTATTATCCCCTGTCACCATGAATGATTGGTGACAGGGGATAAAAAGTGATGTCCCCCCACCCTCCTGTCACCCCCGTCCCCCAGTCACCCCCCCTTCCCCATATACTCACCGGATCCACGGAGCTCCTTCCTCCTCGACGTCCTGGCTGGTTATGAAGTGCGCATGCGCTTCACAACCAGCCAACTCTGAAAATTTAAAGTGACAGAGACCAATTTGGTCTCTGTCACTGAACTATGATTACTGAGATAGAAAATATCACAGTAATCATAGTAATACAGTGAAAATGAATATGTAAAGTACAAAAAGTGACAAACATACAAAAAAATAAAACACACACTTTTTATTATAGTAATAATTGCAGTTTACTCCCAAATTACCCCTAACCCCTCCCCAGATTACCCGTAACCACCGCACGTTGCCCGTAACCACCGCACGTTGCCCGTAACCACCGCACGTTGCCCGTAACCACCGCACGTTGCCCGTAACCACCGCAAATTGCCAGTGACCCCCTCCCGATTGCCCGTAACCACCCCAAATTACATGTACCCACCCCAGATTACCTATAAGCACTTCAGTTTATCAGTAACAATCCCAGATTGTCTGTAACCCTTCCAGGTTGCACATAACCCCCCAGGTTCCCCGTAATCATGCCAGATTACATGTAACCCCCCCCCAGATTGCACGTAACCACCGCGTGTTGCCTCTGACCACGCCACGATGCCTCTGACCACGCCACGATGCCTCTGACCACCGCACGTCGCCTCTGACCACCGCACGTCGCCTCTGACCACCGCACGTCGCCTCTGACCACCGCACGTCGCCTCTGACCACCACACGTCGCCTCTGACCACGCCACAGCGCCTCTGACCACCCCAAATTGCCAATGACCCCCTCCAGATTGCGGTGCCCATGCCAGATAACAGGTATCCACCCCAGATTGCCTATAAGAACTTCAGTTTATCCGTAACCACCCCACATTGCCCGTAACCACCCCACGTTGCCCGTAACCACCCCAGATTGTCAGTAAGCACTGCAGGTTGCCCGTAACCACCCCACGTTGCCCGAAACCACCCCAGATTGTCTGTAAGCACTGCAGGTTGCCCGTAACCACCCCACGTTGCCCGTAACCACCCCAGATTGTCTGTAAGCACTGCAGGTTGCCCGTAACCACCCCACGTTTCCTGTAACCATCCCAGATTGTCTGTAAGCACAGCAGATTGCCCGTAACCAGCCCACGTTGCCTGTAACCAGCCCACGTTGCCTGTAACCAGCCCACGTTGCCTGTAACCACCCCACGTTGCCGTAACCACAGCAGGTTGCCCGTGACCACCACACGTTGCCCATAACCACCCCTCATTGCCCGTAACCACCCCACGTTGCCTGTAACCACCCCAGGTTGCCGTAACCACAGCAGGTTGCCCGTGACCACCCCATGTTGTCCGTAACCACCCCAGATCACCTGTAACCACCTCAGGTTGCCCATAACCACCCCTGGTTGCCCGTAACCACCCCACATTACCTGTAATCTCATTTTTTTTATTCTATTTTAGTAACTGCGCTATTCTAATAACCATTACTAGCTGCAATTTTGCTCCTGTAAATTGGCGCTCCTTCCCTTCTGAGCCCTGCTGTGTGCCCATACAGTGGTTTATGCCCACATATGGGGTACCGTTGTACTCAGGAGAACCTGCGTTACAGATTTTGGGGTACGTTTTCTCTCCTGTTCCTCGTCAAATTGAGAAATTTCAAACTAAACCAACATATTATTGGAAAAATTAGAGTTTTTCATTTTTACTGGCCAATTTTGAATACTTTCCTCTAATACCTGTGGGGTAAAAATGGTCACCACACCCCAAGATGAATTCTTTGAGGGGTGCACTTTCCAAAATGGGGTGACTTTTGGGGGGAATCTATTCTGCTGACACTACAGGGGCTCTGCAAACGCACCTGGCGCTCAGAAACTTCTTCAGAAAAATCTGCACTGAAAATGCTAATTGGCGCTCCTTCCCTTCTGAGCCCGGCTGTGTGCCCATGCAGTGGTTTATGCCCACATATGGGGTACCGTTCTACTCAGGAGAACCTGCTTTACATATATTGGGGTGACATTTCTCTCCTGTTCCTCGAGAAATTGAGAAATTTCAAACTAAAGGAACATATTATTGGAAAAAATCGAGTTTTTCATTTTTACTGTCTACTTTTGAATACTTTCCTCTAATACCTGTGGGGTCAAAATGGTCACCACACACCAAGATGAATACTTTGAGGGGTGTACTTTCCAAAATGGGGTGACTTATGGGGGGTTTTTTCTCTGCTGACACTACAGGGGCACTGCAAACGCACCTGGCGCTCAGAAACTTCTTCAGCAAAATTTGCATTGGAAAAGCTAATTGGCGCTCCCTTCCTTCTGAGCCCTGCTGTGTGCCCATACAGTGGTTTACGCCCACATATGGGGTACCGTTGTACTCAAGAGAAACTGCATTACAAATTTTGGGGTGCTTTTTGTCTCATGTTCCTTTTGAAAATGAGAAACTTTAATCTAAACGTATATATTATTGGAAAATTAAAATTTTCAATTTTTTTACTGCCTAATTGTGAATACTTTCCTCCAGCCCCTGTAGGGTTAAAATGCTCATTATACCCCTAGATTAATTCTTTAAGGTGTGTAGTTTCCAAAATGGGGTCACTTATGGGGGTTTTCAGGATACCAGACTTTTAAATCCATTTAAAAAAAGAACTGGTCCCTAAAAAAATCAGTTTCACGAAAATGTGATAATTTGCTGATACATTTCTAAGCCCCATAACACCCTAAAAAAGTAAAATATGTTTACCAAATTATGCCAGAATAAAGAAGACATATTGGTAATGTGACTTAGTAACTAATTTATGTGCTACGACTTTCTTTTTTTAGAAGCAGAGAATTTCAAAGTTCATAAAATGCAAATTTTTTCAATTTTTCATGATATTTTGATGTTTTTCACAAAAAACACACAAAATAGTGACCAAATTTTGTCACTAACATAAAGTGCCATATGTCACGAAAAAACAATCTCAGAATCGCTAGCATACGTTAAAGCATCACTGAGCTATAAGAGCATAAAGTGAGACAGGTCAGATTTTGAAAAATTAGCCTGGTCATTAAGGCCCAAACTAGCTGCAGCACGAAGGGGATATACTTTATTTTGGAGGTGTGCGCTATTATGGTGTTTAGCTTGTTTCTGTTTTTTGGTTTGACTTATTTGAACACCAAGCTGCACCCCCATTGATATCAAATCAAGGTGAGCTCCCTTTTCTTTGTTGTATTTCACCCTGTAGCAGAAGAGAGCACTATTTCAAACTTTAAAGAAAACTCTACTTCCTGCATGACACAGCACAGACCAGACCTTTACAGGTGGCAGATCCACCAGGCAGAAATAAATTACAACATGTACAGCAGGTGCATTTTGCTTTAGAAAAAAATCTGTAGCAAATAAAAAAAACCCTGCAGCTTGCTCATATTCCTGCAGGGAAAAAGTCCATTACATAGGGATTAGGTTTGCTGCCTTGAATATCCTTTATGATCCACAAAAAATAGAAACAACACATTTCCAAAATTATTTTCACTATGTCAGTTTCTTGAAGGCAGAAGAAGAGGTTCTACATTATCTCCATGATATTTTGGTATGGATACAAGACTTTTATAAAAGAGTTCAGATTTATCCACACAAGATTTTTTTTTTTTTTTTTTTAAATGAGGTTTATGGAAGCGTTAAAGGGAATCTTTTTGGCAATTCACATTCCAAATTGCTGACACTGCTAGGGCGGGTTTACATATATTCAGTGATCCTTTGGTGTTTCCCACCAGCACAGCAGCAAATCACCGGAGGGAAACAGATTTTCTAAATGATCCTAGTTTATTTAACCCCTTCAGGACCAGGCTAATTTTCGTTTTTGCATTTTCATTTTTTCCTCCTTGTGCTTAAAAGGCCATGGCACTTGCATTTTTACACCTACAGACCCGCATGAGCCCTTATTTTTTGCATCACTAATTGTACTTTGCAATGACAGGCTGAACTTTTGCATAAAATGGGGCGGTGTCATTTTCTGAGCCATGATGTGTTCTTTCTATCGGTACCTTGATTGCGCATATGCGACTTTTTGATCGCTTTTTATTACAATTTTTCTGGATTTGATGCGACCAAAAATGCGCAATTTTGCACTTTGGGATTTTTTTGCGCTTACGCCGTTTACCGTGTGAGATCAGGAATGTGATTAATTAATAGTTTGGGCGATTACGTACACGCCAATACCAAACATGTTTGTTTATTTATTTATTTATTTTTATTTATAACATGGGAAAAGGGGGGTGATTCAAACTTTTATTAGGGGAGGGGGCTTTTTATTAATAACATCACTTTTTTTTTAACTTTTCCACTTATACTAGAAGCCCCCCTGGGGGCCTTCTAGTATAAGTGCACTGATCACTCATTGATCCATGCTGTATATAGTTATACAGCATAGATCGATGAGATAGGCACTCGTTTGCTTTCGGCTGCTGCAGCCGAAAACAAACGAGTGCCGTGTCGGGGACGGCGCCATCTTGGAGTGGTCCCCGGCCGGCAGCAGTAACAGAGATCGCTCCTCCGGGACAACGTCCCGGAGGAGCGATCTCCGCCACTAGACACCAGGGAAGTGCTGCATCCGGTAATCGGATGCAGCTGTCAGCTTTGACAGCTGCATCTGATTACCTTATTAGTGGGTACAGCGATCGGACCGTGCCCACTAATAGCCCCGCTCTGAACGCCCGCACCCTCGCAAGGACGTACAGTTACGTCCTTGTGCGGGAAAGGGTTAAATGGGACCGTTCAAAGCATGCAGTACTTTATTTAAGACCCCGGATCGCTGGCCAGGCCAGCTTAATGGTTAGTGGGTTATAGGATGCCTGATGACTAGTGATGAGCAAGTACTAAAATGCTCTGGTGCTCGTTACTTGAGACGAATATCTCCCGATACTCGAGTGCTTGTTTCAAGTAACCAACCCTATTGAAGTCAATAGGAAACTTGAGCATTTTTTCAGGGGACCCAAGTTTGGTAGAGGGAAGGTCGTCTGAAAACCTGTCAACCTCAGAAAATGATGGAAACACAAGGGAAATGCACAGGAAACAGTAGGGGCAGCATGTATGTATGCCTTTGAGGCTGCCTAATCGCACCATTATGCCAAATTCTGGGCAACAGCCTGGTTAAAACAGAGGTAGGCATATGAACCAGCCAAAAACTCAGCCTGACACAGCATGGCAATGAGAACACAGGGAACCATTAAAACAGAGGTATCATATAATGAACCACGCAAAAACTTTGCCTGACACAGCATGGCGGTGAGGACACAGAGAACCATTAAAAACAGAGGTAGCATATGACCCCCCCCCCCCCCCAAATTTAGCCTGACACAGCATGGGGGTGAGGACAGAGTGACAAAGGTAGAAGCGGAAGCCAGTGAGCCTCCAAAAAAATTAGGCCAGACACAGCATGGCAGTGAGCACACAGAAAACCATTAAAAGTGAGTGAGAAAGCAAGTGAGCCTCCCAAAAAATTGAGGCCAGGGGCTGGGATTTATAGTGGACACGAACCTAGGTGCTGACAGCTAACTGGCTAGGCCAGCTGTCAGTCACCATCAAGGGTACACCTGATGCCGATCAACCGGGGGTGGTGAGGCCCTGGCTGCGGCTACACAAAAAAAAGATAACACAGCTGGCTGGTTGCTGGGGACGCGATTGGCGAGCCCCCAGCAACCAGCAGACGTAGTGATGTCAGAGCATGGCAGTCAGGACACAGAGAACCATCAAAAGTGAGTGAGGTAGCAAGTGAACCTCCCAAAAATTAGGTCAGACACAGCATGGCAGTGAGGACACAGAGAACTATTAAAAACAGAGGTAGCATATGAACCACCCCAAAATTTTGCCTGACACAGCATGGGTGTGAGGACACAGAGAACCATTAAAAACAGAGGTAGCATATGAACCACCCAAAAACTTAGCCTGACACCACAGACCCAGACCAAGATGGATAATACAATCATCCAATAAAAATAGCCGGATTATGGTTAGGTTTAGCCTCACCCCCTCATGCAGTTGTGCGTGAGAGGCATATTTTTGGAGGTAGGGATGAAGAATAACAATACAGTCTTCTTAGGAGGCCCTGGAATTTGATTTGATCAAATGAATACACTTTTAATCCTTTAAAGAGTCTCTAAGAGAGGGCAAGTGCGGTAGCCTGTCTATTAAAAAGACCTACTACAGGCTACTACAACATCCAAGGAAGGATAGAAGCTACTAGTAAAAGACCTGGTCAATCCTGCCTTCAAAACGGCTAATACAACATCCAAGGAAGGATAGAAGCTACTGGTGAAAGGTCAGGTTAATCCTGCCTTCAAAAAGGCTACTACAACATCCAAGGAAGGATAGAAGCTACTGGTGAAAGGCCTGGTCAATCCTGCCTTCAAAACAGCTAAAACATCCAAGGAAGGATAGAAGTGACTGGTGAAAGGCCTGATCAATCCTGCCTTCAAAAAGGCTACAACAACATCCAAGGAAGGATAGAAACTACTGGTGAAAGGCTTGGTCAATCCTGCCTTCAAAAAGGCTAATACAACATCAAAGGAAGGATAGAAGCTACTGGTGAAAGGCCTTGGCAATCCTGCCTTTAAAATGGCTAAAACATCCAATAAAGGTCGAAGGTGCTGTTCAGCAGTTTGAGCACTGCCTGTTGGTGCTTACCACTGGCACTGCTGCTGCGCCTGGAGGGAGGGAGGAGGAGGAGGACGAGGAGAAGGAGGAGAGGAGATACCAAGAATCTTCATGTTGAGCTGCTTCCCCCAGGTGGACAGTTGAATTTAGGTGAAATCCAGGCTTTGTTAATTTTTATAAACGTCAGCCTGTCAGCGCTGTCAGTTGACAGCTGGGTGCACTTATCAGTGATGATGGCATCAGCTGCACTGAAGACCCGCTCTGACAACACGCTAGCGGCAGGGCAGCCCAGCACCTCCAAGGCGTAAAGCGCTAGTTCGGGCCACGTATCCAGTTTTGCAACCCAGTAGTTGTATGTAGCAGAGTGATCGGGAAGGACATTGGTATGGTCAGCAAGGTGCTCCCTCACCAAGGCCTCCCCCTTACTCTAGACTGGGGACGGTTGACATAGTCTTGCTGGGGTGCCATGAAACTGTCAAATGCCTTGGAGAGTGTTCCTCTGCCCCTTGACAAGCTACCTGCTCCACCGCTCCTCTCCCCCGCTTTTTGGACCGCAGAACTACATCCTCTGGCGCTAGTGGTGTCAGATGGGAAGTACATTTTCAGCTTCTGCACCAGGGCCTGTTGATATTGATTCACTCTCATACTGCTTTCCTCGGCAGGAATAAGGGTGGCAAAGTTCTGTTTGTACCGAGGGTCCAGGAGGGTGAACACCCAGTAATCGGTTTTGTAAAAAAAAATAATTTTACCCGAGGGTCACGGGAAAGACAGCCTAACATAAAATCAGCCATGTGCGCCAGGGTACCAACACGCAAGAACTCCCACTCCTCAATAGGCTCAATTTCCTCTTCCTCCTCCACCAATTTCCCCTCTTCAGGCCATACACGCTCAACAACTAAGGATTGAGCATGGGTACCCTCTTCAGTCGTGGCAGCAGTCTACTCCTCTTCCTCCTCTTCTTCCTCCTCCTCATCCTCTACTCTGCGGGGAGAAACTGACGTCAGGGTGGTCTGGCAATCTAGTGGCGGATGTTCTTCACCCGTCTCCTGAGACAAAGGCAAAGTGACAGACTTCAGGATGAGCAGGGAGGTTTGAAGCAGACACAGCAGCGGGATGGTGAGGCTGATGATGGTGGCATCGCTGCTGACCATCTGTGTTGACTCCTTAAAGGGGCCCAGTACCTGACAGATAGCAGAAATCCACGTCCACTCCTCATTGTAGATTTGAGGTAGCTGACTGACCTGACTACTGCTTCTTACCAAGGTTGACATCTGGCATTCCACAATGGCTCTGCGTTGCTGGTAAACCCTGGCTACCATCTGGAAGGTGGAATTCCACCGTCGCACAGCAGTCTGTGAGCCGGCAGTTGCAAGCGCCTTTGCACTGCCCTAAGGGAGGCAGCATCCGTGGTTGACTTGTGGAAATGCGCACAGATGAGCCTCACCTTGGTGAGCAAGTCAGCCAAATTGGGGTAGGTCTTAATGAACCACTGCACCACTATGTTGAACATGTGGGCCAGGCATGGTACATGTGTGAGGTTGCCGAGTTGCAGAGCCGCCACCAGGTTCCGCCCGTTGTCACACACAACCATTCCTGTCTGCGCCGTGATGCCCTGAAACAGCTCCTGGCCCGCGTGCCTCTTGTCGCCTAAACTCAGCAGTTTCAACACCGCCTATTGGCGCTTACCCACCACACTACTGATACAGCTAGCGATACAAAATGGAGGCGACGTGCTCGTGGAGGGTAATAGAGAGGAGGAGGAAGAAGAAGAGGAGAAAGAGGTATACAAATCATGAGAGACCGCGACCGAAGTAGGCCCCGCAATCCCCCCGCAGCACATGAGCGGAACCAGGGTCAGACTTTGTCCCAGCCTCCACCAATTTGCTCCATTGTGCCTTCAGGGAAATATAGTGTCCCTTCCCGCCAGCACTTGTCCACGTGTCCGTGGTTAGGTGAACCTTGTCACTGATTGCGTTGGTCAGCGCACGGATCATGTTATCCGACACGTGCTGGTGTAGGGCTGGCACGGCACACTGTGGCGGCTGGGGACAGAGTAGCGAGGGACAGCCACCGCCATTAGGTTCCTAAAAGCCTCTGTCTCTACTAGCTGATAGGGCAGCATCTCCAAGCTCAGCAGTTTACCTATGTGCACATTTAGGGCTTGTGAATGCGGGTCAGTGGCAGTGTATTTGCGCTTCCGTTCAAAGGTCTGCTGCAGGGACAGTTGAATGCTGCGCTTGGACACCTTGCTGGATGGTGTGAAGCATAGTGGAGGTGAAGGGGTGCATGTAGGGCAGAAGGCACTTGTGCCTAGGGCCTGGGAAGGGGGACTGACAGAGCCAGCACGTGACACAGGGGAAGGAGCAGGGGTGAGACTTGCACTCACTGAACGGCCTTGGTTCCACTGAGTGGGGTGTTTATCACTCATATGCCTGTGCATGCTGGTAGTGGTTAGGCTGGCAGTGGTGGCTCCCCTGCTGATTTGGGATTTGATTTGAATTGGGAACATCTAGGCCTGGCCACGAGAGTTTGACTCCTAGAACAGTTGCTGATCTACTTGCTCTGCCCTTGCTTCTCCCTCTGCTCACCCCTCTTCCTCTTCCAACCGGTCCTGCGGGTGAACTTGCCTCTCCCTCAGAAGCACTGTCTTCACTAGGCTTATCCACCCAGCTCGGGTTAGTAACCTCGTGCACATCCACCAGCTCTTCCTCCAATTCCTCACTCTGCTCCCCACTTTGAGTTACATTCATGACAACAACCTCACTGTCTGACAACCGGGTCTCATCATCATCATCAGACATCTCTTCCAACCCCGCTTGCAAGTCCCTACTCTCATCACCCACTGACTGCGTGAGCTGTATAGTTTGGGCATCGGGACAGATAGACTGCTCCGTTTGCTCAGACTCAGAGAAGGGTCCAGAAAAGAGTTCATGGGAGCATGATGGTGGTGGTGGATCTGAATCCCTTCTTTCCCTAGAGGGGCCAGGCTGTGGGGAAGGAGGCTGAGCTGCTGGAGCAAGGGTTCCACTCCCTTGGGTAGCGTGGGTGGACTGCGTGAAAGACTGGGTGGTGGATAAGTTACTGGACACATTATCCGCTATCCACGTCATCACCTGTTCACACTGCAGCGGTTTCAATATCGGTCTACCACGAGACCCCGAAAGTTGCGCGAAGAAGCTAAGGAGTGAATGTCTTCCGTGTGCCACTGCTCCCTCCTCAATGGGTGCTGCTGTGTCACCGTGCCCTGAACCACGGCTTCTGCCAACTGCATCGCTTGGAACCCTACGTCCTCATCCTCGACCCTTACCCCTGGGGTTCACCATTTTATGGACCCTGCACAGTATGGAGCTTAGATATGCCTTGAGTCAGAAATACAGAAATAAATAAATATACTAGTGGTCCCACTAGTTTTTAGGGGGCTGTGGGATACAATCTGTTGGTGGCTGCACCTACAGTATACTCACTCTGTGACACTCTCTTTACACTCTGCAAGCAGTAGTGAACTTAAATATGGCTTGAGTAAGAAATACAGAAATCTGGAAATATACTAGTAGTCCCAATAGTTTTGGGGGGCCTGTGAGATACAGTTTAGTGGTGGCTGCACCAATACACTCTGTGACACCCCCTTTACATTCTGTAAGCAGTAGTAAACTTAAATATGGCTTGAGTAAGAAATACAGAAATCTGGAAATACACTAGTGGTCCCAATAGTTTTTGGGGGGCTGGGAGATACAATCTGTTGGTGGCTGCACCTATATACACTCTGTGACACCCCCTTTACACTCTGCGAGCAGTAGTGAACTTAGATATGCCTTGTGTAAGAAATACAGAAATCAGAAAATATAGTAGAGGGCCCAATAAAATAGTACTGAGCACTTCTTAGGGGTCTGTATGCAACACCTAATGTCCCCTTCCTGCCAGCAGCCGATCACCACAGTGTGCTGCTAAAATCGTAGTAGCTGCACTGCAAGTCCCAGCCAGCAGTCTGTAGTAATACAATTAAAAAACGATTTGAAGCCCTTACAAGGGCTGTTTGGTTGTTTCGCTAGTATTCCCTGCCTACTGGAACGCTAATTCCCTCCCTAAAGCTCTCCCTGAACAGCGGCAGCTCTGTCCCTAATCTCTTCCAGCATACGTCTGAAGCGAGCACTACCGGCCGAGATTTTTATATGACAGGGTCATCTGATCTGGCCAACCAATTGCTGCTATCGACATGTATGGGTCCTACGTGATCGCAGGATGTACCAAAGAGTCTCCTGCATGTTTATTGGCTGAGAAATAGCGCCCAAACTTACAAGAAACGGATGATGAGATTTTCTTGAGTATCGCGAGATGCTCGTCCGAGTAACGAGTACCATGGAGTACCATAATACTCGAACGAGTACCAAGCTCGGACGAGCATGTTCGCTTATCACTACTGATGGAATTTTGTCATCAGTTGTGGCCTCGGTTACCATCAAAAGTAGGATGCCAGACCTCCAAATATATGTAATGCCACCATTAAATAGCTGTTTGGGCCAGGAGACATATGGTATCTTTTATAGATCAGTCTGGGCTTCAAAGAGTCTGAAGGTCAAAGAGGCTTTCCCAAGCTCCTGAAGTGCTGCAAGCTGTAACACCTTCTTACTATCCCCTCCCATACCTGAAACTGCCTGGGACTCAGCTTCCAGATGTCAATCAAGCAGCGAAGGAGTAGAGAGGAGGTATTCAGGCTTGCAGCTATTCAGGGGCTTGGAAAAGCCTCTTTGACTCCTTGTACCAGAGAGTAATATAATTTTTCTACATCTGAAAGCACAGCTGGATATATGAAAGGTAACATGTGTCTTCTTGTCCTAACAGCTATCTATAGTGTCAGCAGCCTGGAATGTGAATTACAGCTGACAGGTTCCCTTTAAGATTTCCTACATAAATATTGATCATAACAACAACAGCGCTGGCAGCCAGGATCATAGGCACACGAGGGGTTAACACTCTCTGGCATCAGAAATTACAACTCCTAGGAGGCGTCCAACTTTTGTCTGTACACATTCTGCAAGCGCAGCACATCTCTGGCCTTGCAACAGACACGCTTTGTTTCTGTGCTGATGAAATCCATTTGAAGGGAGGCATACATAATAGGTATTTCATGTGTAAAATATGCACATACATATGCAGTTCCCAAATAAAACTACAGAAACAGGGACGAATGCCGACTTACTTGAAAGAGACAGTTTGAGAGAAAATAGCCCTGCTTAGCATTGTAGATTACTGAAACATTCATGAGCCGTCTATTTAGTCATTCTTCAAGAGTATTTCAAACATCTCTCCATTGCGCTCTGGTTTTATGTGGATTTGGTATTTTAATTCCCCAGCTTCCAGTGGCACATACTTCATAAATAGCATCCTGTTAGTATGACCATAGGGATCAAATTCTATCCAGGGACAGGATCATCAGAGTATCAGATAGCCGACTACTTCTAATCAGCTAGAGATTGCTGGGAAGAGATAAATGGAACAGTAGCATTACACAACCAATCTCTAGCTTGCCAACATTAGGCAAATGCTTCTATTAGCAAATATTAGAAAATGTTTTTACCATGGCAACAGCTTGATAACTTTCATCCCAGTTTGAAGATTTTGGTCTCTCCTTGCCTTATCCATTCCCAAAAAGATGCAACAGGAGTTAAAGGGGTAGTTATTAAACAATGTTTTTCTTTCAAATCACCCAGTCCCAGCAAGTGCCAGAGATTTGTAATTTACTTCTACTAAAAAATCTCAAGTCTTTCAGTACTTATCAGCTACTGTATATCCTGCAGGAAGTGGTGTATTCTTTCCAGTCTGACTCAGTGCTTGCTGCTGCCACCTCTGTCCATGTCAGGAACTGTCCAGAGCAGTAGGAAATCCCTATGGAAAACCTCTCTGCTCTACAGAGTGGAAGGAATTATTTGAGGCACAGAAGGGGGCTGTATAACTACTTGGGGCCACAAAAGTGGGCATTATACTAATTGGGGGATCAGAAGGGATCTTATTGAAGTATAGGCAAAGGCAAAAGGGGAGATATTTGCAACTTGGAGGCACATAAGGGGCCAATTACTGTGTTGGGCTTAAGGCCGTTGTTGCAGATTGCAAAAACGAAAGCTGTTTATTGACAGTGTGGAATCGCAATAGTGTGCTTGGAACAATGGCCGTAGTGTATACACTACGGCCAGTGTTCTCTGCAGCCGCACAAAATAATTGATGGGTCTATTTTGGGCAGCCGCTGTACAAAATATCCTGTGCTCACAGTGTAAAGTACGGCTCCCGGCCATACTTTACATTGTGGTCTATAGCTAATTGGAGTGCTGGCACACTCAAATGTGCATCCACATTCCAAGTGAACTAAAATGATGTTCATCTGGTCGATAATGCAGTATTGGTCGGGTGAACATGTGAGACAGCAATCGTTGTTTGACGTGTCACAAAACGGACGCTGTTCTTGCCATGTGTGAACATGACCCTAAACTATTTTTATTAAATAATTCTTTAGCAGTATCTTTACATGTAAAACAAATCACACTTGGTTAGATAAATAGATACCGGCACTGCTTTTATATGGCTTGCTCGTGTGGGTAACACTAATGAGTATAGACTAATAATTTTAAATAGATCACTGGTTTGTTTTCACTACGATTTAAGTGCTGTGCAGAATCCACCATGTAGAAAATAGATCAGGGCTAGTGATGAGCGAGCGTACTCGTCCGAGCTTGGTACTTGATCGAGTATTAGGGTACTCGATGGTACTCGTTACTCGGACGAGCATCTCGCGATACTAGAGAAAATCTCATCATCCATTTCCTGTAAGTTTGGGCGCTATTTCTCAGCCAATAAACATGCAGGAGACTCTTTGGTACATCCTGCAATCACATGGGACCCATACATGTCGATAGCAGCGATTGGTTGGCCAGATCAGATGACCCTGCCATATAAAAATCGCAGCCGGCAGTGCTTGCTTCAGACGTATACTGGAAGAGATTAGGGACAGAGCTGCTGATCAGGGAGAGCGTTAGGGAGGGAAATAGCGTTCCTGTAGGCAGGGATACTAGCAAAACAACCAAACAGCCATTGTAAGGGCTTCAAATCGTTTTTAGGCTATGTTCACACTACGTATATGTCCGTGAAAAAAGAACAAGACCATTGTTTGAGGACGGAAATGTTCCAACTCACGGCTGTGGATTTCCATGCGGTCCTGTACAAAGTACTTTTTTCAGCCAAATTGAACTTGATTTTGGCTCACACGGCCGTAGTTTCAGCCGCACATGTCTGGCCACATACGAACTACGGCCGGACATATACGTAGTGTGAACATAGCCTCAAATTGTATTACTACAGACTGCTGGCTGGGACTTGCAGTGCAGCTACTACGATTTTAGCAGCACACTGTGGTGACCAGCTGCTGGCAGAAAGGGGACATTAGTTGTTGCATACAGACCCTAAGAAGTGCTCAGTGTACTGCTTTTTTATTTTGGGGCTGGTGGTCCAGCTCAGCCTCCTTCCCCACAGCCTGGCCCCTCCAGGGAAAGAAGGGATTCAGATCCACCACCATGCTCCCAGGAACTCTTTTCTGGACCCTTCCCTAAGTCACAGCAACCGGAGCAGTCGATCTGTCCTGATGTCCAAACTATGCAGCTCACGCAGTCAGTGGGTGATGAGAGTGGGGACTTGCAAGCGGGGTTGGAAGAGGTGTCTGATGATGATGATGAGACCCGGTTGTCAGACAGTGAGGTTGTTGTCATGGATGTAACTCAAAGTGAGGAGAGTGAGGAAATGCAGTTGACAAAAATGACGTTTAGGATACACACCACCACAGTTAATAGTTTGTTAACGCTGTTTGTTCCTTAAAGGGAAGGGTAACTATCACTTCATAGAACGATTGACGTGACTATAACTTTCATATTGACATGTCAGCTTCCTTACCCCCAACAGTTGCCAAAATAGGGCAGAGGTGGTCAGGTCGTCACCTTTTTGTTTCTGTTTGTCTATCTGGGAAGTGATGATCAGGAAGGAACAGATGTCACACTCTGCTGAGGGCCCTCTGCCCCTTCCTTTAAGCAAGTAGGGTTAGGGTCAGCACTTGGACCCTAACAAGTTTGGTGACATGTCAGAAATTTGGAAATGATGGTTACCCTTCAGTTTAAATTGTTGGGATATATACATATTGTAAGTTTGCACAGTATGAGAGAGAAATCTATCTAGCTGTGCTCATGCTGTTGTTAGCACTTAAACCAGTTTGCACTTAGAATTGTCACATTAGTCAACTAGGGAATGGGATGTCACTATTGTTGGGTGACTGTTTTCAGTTCATAGTTCACATTGTAAAAGTTTAAAGTTCTGCACTTATCTCACTTTTCATTGGTTGTTGTTGTTTGATTGCACAGTTTGAGTTCACTTTTACCACTTTGATAGTTTAGAAGGATGTGTGCTTTCCCCCCCAAACATTTGCACTATGATGTACCACACCACTCCTTACTAAGACACCATGTATAGATATATTGTACTTTTTTCTTAACTTAATATTTTCTTTTTTTTTTCTTAAAGGGGAACTCCGAATTGGGGCAAGAAAAAATAAAACTTCTGCAGAAGCATATAGCATTATTTATTACCAATCTATCCTAGTTTTGAAACTACCAAAAATCCATTTGTTTTGTGGTTTTTTGTTCTGTTTCTGTATTTCCTGGTTGAGCAGATATACTCAGTACTACAGGTTCCAGAATGCATTGCTGTCCCTCTGTTTTAACCAGGCTGTTGCACAGAATTAGGCATAATGTTGCCATTAGGCAGCCTCAGAGGCATGCATACATGCTGCCCCTGCTGTTTCCTGTGCATTTCCGTTGTGTTTCCATCAATTTCTTAGGTTGACAGGTTTTCACATGACCTTCCCTCTACCGAACTTGAGTCTCCTGCAAAAATACTCGAGTCTACCATTGACTTCAATGGGGTTTGTTACTCAAAACGAGCACTCGAGTATCGGGAAATACTCGTCTCTAATAACAAGCACCCAAGCATTTTAGTACTCGCTCATCACTAATCAGGGCACTCACCATTCAACGTGATCTTCTTTATTTCTTTATGTGCAGGCGTCCTCAAGTGCTTGGCATCTATATTGTTGCCCAGTGTGTCCGAAAGTTTTGAATATGCATGTCAGTAACTTACCTGACCGCACTCCAGCGTCGTCTGGCCCGGCTGGAGCGCAGCGCCGTCCTCCTCGGCAGGGCCGGGTGACGTCATGGAGACCAAACGGCGTCCCTAGTAACCAGGGGAGCCGCGGGTCTCGCGTCAGTGAGCGTCGCCCGGCCGAGCAGCTGAGTGCTGTTGTACTCAGGCTGAGTGACGGATCTCTCTGCCACTCAGCCTGCAGTGCACCAGCTGCTGTGTGTCTGGATTCAGGAGGCCGGACCAATCAGCCTTTGGTCCGGGCTCCTGATCCAGTATAAAGTGTTGTCAGTGCCAGCTTCAAGTCGCTGGCTATTAGTTTATCTGATCCCAGCTCCCCCTTGTCCTTTTCCTGCATTTCCCGTCCTAACTCCTTCCACCTGACTTATCGTGTTCTGACCTTCGCCTGACCTCCGACTTTCCCTTGTGTTGCCCGACTTTGTACTGCGTTGCCTGTTTGGTTTGACCCGGCTTGTTTCGCTATTCTTTATTGTGTTTTGTATGTCCGTACTGTTCTGTGTCCCACTTACGTAGCGTAGGGAACGCCTTCGTGGTTGTCCGCGACCGTTTAGGGTCGACCGAGGCAATTAGGCAGGGTCAGTGGGGGGTTCAGATTCAGGGCCCACTGTCTCTGTCCTGTCTGTTCTTGCCGCTCCCTAACAATGCACATAAAGAAATAAAGAAGATAACGTTGAATGGTGAGTGCCCTCATCTATTTTCTACATGTTGGATTTTCCATGTAAAACAAGTTTTAGAAATCCCTGATATTGAAAAAGTGAAAACATAAAGACTTAAGTAAATCTTTAAAAGAGAAGTCCAGTGAAAATTTTTATTAAAGTATTGTATTGCCCCCTTAAAGTTATACAGATCACCAATATACACTTATTACAGAAAATGCTTATACAGTGCTTTTTCCCTGCAATTACTACTGGATCAAGGCTTCACTTCCTGGATAAAATGGTGATGTCACCTCCTGGATAAAATGGTGATGTCACGACCCGACTCCCAGAGCTGTGCGGGCTGTGGCTGCTGGAGAGGATAATGGCAGGGGGACACTGAGGGACACAGGGCACTGGAGGGACACTGAGCATCCCCGTACCATCATCCTCTCCAGCAGCCACAGCCCGCACAACTCTGGGAGTCGGGTTGTGACATCACCATTTTATCCAGGAAGTGAAGCCTTGATGCAGTAGTAAGTCCAGGGAAAAAAGCACTTTATAAGCATTTCCCATAATAAGTGTATATTGGTGATTTGTATAACTTTTGGGGGGCAGTACAATACTTTAATAAAAATTTTTGCCAGACTTCTCCTTTAAGAAACAATTTTAACTATCAGTTTTAAACAGTTAATAAGTTAACAGATACTGATCAACAGAAACCTGTCTGAGTGCCATGATACAGACGTTTATCCTTCCTGTGTTTTAATGTGGAGTCAGTTGCAGGGCAGCCGTCTCTGTTGATGCCAGAGTGGTGGATCTATGCCTTGTATTCTTTGATTTTGGGTGGAGTTTCCTTTTTCTTCTGTCTATTTATCTTCCTTTCTGATTGACATTCAGTGTGGATTACTGTATAATGCTTTCTAGTCATGCTCTTTCTAATGGTTTTGATTGTCTGTCTGTTTCATGTTCCATGTGTATGTAATCTTGACTTGGTATTCGGGAATGATTTGCCTTTGCTTGGTGAATTTCAGAATTTTTGTTGTGGTTGAATTTCTCTGGGTCTTAGTGCCCTATTTTCCCCCTTGACATAGTTTGGGTTTCCTTTTATTGTCTTACTGCTCTCTTATGTTACATCCCTGTATGTTGTTGTTTAAAGGGGTTGGCCACTTTATAGTAAAATAGGTCAGTGTACAGTATTGGTAACTGTACTCACTGTATGTACTAACAGCAGCTCCCTGTGTACCCCATAGAGCTAATATCAGACTCCCCTCCTCTAGGCTGTGCTGCCCTGCTCTGTGGTGTTTTGATCCATAAGATGGCTGACATTAGAAGCATGTGACCATGCCCCGTCCCCCAGTGTCCACCACTGAGCCTGTATATGTCTATGGAGGACACTTGGGGGGGGGGGCATGGTCACATGCTCCTCCATTTCAGCCATTTTATGGACAAAAACAAAACAGAGCAGGGCAGCCCAGCCTGGTGAAGGGGAGTCTGATTTTAGCTCTATGAGGTACACAGGGAGCTGCTGTCAGCATATACATTGAGCACACTTACTAATATTTTGTACTGACCTATTTTAGTATAAAGTGACCAACCCCTTTAATTTCTATTTGAACTATCCTGCAAACACAACCATTGGTTCCTGTCATCTGATGGTGGAAGAAGTACTATCTTTTATTGAAAAGACTGTAAGGAATGCTTGAATCAATACTTTTCTCAGTTACTGTGCATTTGCATACATTCTAGTTTTAAAACAAATAAATAATTATATATATATATATATATATATATATATATATATGATTTTTTTTTTTATAAAGGTATTAAACTAATTAGTCTGAATAATAAATTATGTATACATACTGCATTGTCCATATGTAAGGCACATGATAACATTTATGATGCAAGTTGAGCAGTCAATTTCTTTTGAGGCTGTCAGCTGTCTTTATTGTTTTATTCACTGGTTGTATAATTTTTCCTATCTTGGTAATGCAGACGTGGTCATGTTTTAGGCTTATACTAGAGAGAACAATTTAAATGTTTGGCTTATGATATTTCAAATGAATCTGCTATAGCGGAATGCACTAAGTGAATGGCATTGGATGTCAGGTGTATAGAGAGCTAAGTACCATGTCTGCATTCTTAGGATTCTATATTTGCATATCATTCTTGACATATATGGCCTCCGCTCCGCAATTTATGAAAAGCTTATTATATTTTCTTACGTGTAGCGGGTTTCTTGCCCTAAATTATAACCCTGTGTTAAAGAAACATTGCATTATTTCCACTTTAATCCATTTTGACGACTAACCTTTTATTCAATTAGTGTTCTGCTTCATTGGCTTACGTTGAAAAAGATTTTGCTGAATGCCGAGGATCTATTCTGTTTCATGTCTCACTTTGTCTCCCATTCTCATCAATTATTAATCTCATACAACCCAAAAGGCCGAATTCGGAAACCTTGTGCCGTTTCGTCTCCTATTGAAATGTTTACATTTGTCTTATCGATACAAAACGTTAAAAATCCCCCCCCCCTTCTAATTTGTTTCATGAAATAGAACAGCATCCCTAGTAAAGCAAAGTTAATGGATGTGATCCCTGTTAGAAAATCAATGCGTCTTTTTTTTGGAATTGCTTCTAAATTGTATTTTGGAGATCAGCTGTAGAGATTACTGCGTGCAGCAGTGTAAGAGAACATTTGATGGCTAAATGTTGCTGGCTGAAGGTATTAATACAAGTTGCCAAGGGGCATGCAGGATGATATTTCTAACCTCATGTTCCACATTAAGCTTAATGGCATAGTACAGAAAATGAAATGGAGTTTAAATGGAGCAAGAAAAAAAGGGTTTAGTTGTACACATGGTCGTGTATTTGAATTAAAGTTCAGTAGTAATAACAGATGTAACAGGACAAACATATGGCCTGACAATTAACTAGATGGTGACTTGAAATTTAGTTGTTACATAGGAGCTTGTGGCTATTCATCGGTGCATGAAAAGTGCTGTAGCTTTCCATTCACAGGTCTTTAACAACTCCAAAGGTTAATTTTTAGATTTAACCCTGATGGGAAATACAATTCAGCATTCTACTAAAATAATCACAGTTCTACAGAATGAATACACATAACAGAGTAGTACCAAGAAACATAAAATACTCTATGACTACGTGAGTAAATTGCTTAAAAAAACCAATAAGAGGGCCCATCTGTAGATAGTTGTTTTAGAATTGTCCCTTTTTAGTACAAAGCGGGGCAAGTTTGGCTTGTTGAGTTATCCTACCATTTGTCAGAGATTAGAGATGAGCGAGCTCCAAATTACTTAAGTGCTCATCACGCGAGTTGAGTATATTTTAATGATGAGCCACATTGAAAAAAATTAGAGACTTGAGTATTTAACCAGGTGACCCTCACTCAGCTGAAAGTGGCAGTCTGATATACCTGGTGTACACAGGTAGTGCTGTATTCTTGTGTCACTAACAATCTCCATGTAGACCAGGCCTCCTGTCTTACATTACCTGGAGGAATAACAGAGCACAACACAAAGTTCCAACTAAAGATGTTTCAGAACTGTTCTGTCATGGACAACACAGATATTTACCATAATAGACATAGCAAAAGAGCGGACAGTGTCTCCATTATCTCAGTAAAATTCATATCCTAGACCCCAGAATAAATACAGACCCCAGACCCCTGAATAAATTCACACTGCAGATCCCTAAATAAATTCATATCCCTGATCCCTTATTTAATCTGCAGACCCCAAATAAATTTATTCCAAAGACCCCTGAATACATTCATTTCACAGACCCCTGATTAAATTAATCTGCAGAGCCCTAAATAAATTCATATTCCAGACCCCCTAATAAATTCATACCGCAGACCCCAAAATTTTTATATTAGACCCCAGACAACTAGGTTAACCCTTAGAGGACCCGGCCAATTTAAATTTTTGCATTTTTGTTTTTTCCTCCTTGTGTTTAAAAGGCCATAGCACTTGCATTTTTTCACCTAGAAACCCACATGAACCCTTATTTTTTGCGCCACTAATTGTTCTTTGCAATGACATGCAGAATTTTTGCATAAAGAACACTGTGAAACCAGAAAAAAATTCAAAGTGTGGTGAAATTGAAAAAAACAAAACGCATTTCTTTTATTTGGGGGGTTTGTGTTTTTACGCCATTCGCCCTGGGGTAAAACTGACTTGTTATTCATATTCCTCAAGTCGTTACAATTAAAATGATATATAACATGTATAACTTTTATTGTATCTGATGGCCTGTAAAAAATTCAAACCATTGTTAACAAATATATGTCACATAAAATCGCTCTATTCCCAGGCTTATAGCGCTTTTATCCTTTGGTCTATGGGGCTGTGTGAGGTGTCATTTTTTGCGCCATGATTTGTTCTTTCTATCAGTACCTTGATTGCGCATATAAGACTTTTTGATCGCTTTTTATTACAATTTTTCTGGATTTGATGCGACCACAAATGCGCAATTTTGCACTTTGGGATTTTTTTGTGCTTACGCCATTTACTGTGCGAGATCAGGAATGTGATTAATTAATAGTTCGGGCGATTACGGACGCAGCGATAGCAAACATGTTTATTTATTTATTTGTTTATTTTCATTTATAACATGGGAAAAGGGGGGTGATTATGACTTTTATTAGGGGAGGGGGCTTTTTACTTATAACATCACTTTTATTTTTACTTTTACACATATACTAGAAGCCCCCCTGGGGGACTTCTAGTATATGCACTCAGATCTCTCATTGAGATCTTTGCTGTATAGATATACAGCAAAGATCAATGAGATCGGCACTCGTTTGCTTTCGGCTGCTGCAGCCGAACAACAAACGAGTGCCGAGCCAGGGACGGCGCCATCTTGCAGCAGGTACAGAGATTGCTCCTCCGGGACAACGTCCCGGAGGAGCGATCTCCCCACTATACCACCACCGATCATCTGCAGCCGGTAATCGTCTGCAGCCAATCATCTTTGACAGCTGCCTCCGATTACTTGATCAGCGGGCACAGCGATCACACCGTGCCCGCTAATAGCCGCGATCCCGGGCTACATGCGCTCTGAACGTGGGGAGGCGGCCCTGGACGTACGGGTACGTCCAGGGTCGCCTAAGGGTTAAAGTGCAACTTCAGCAGAAAAAAAAAATCTTTTAAATCAACTGGTGCCAAAAAGTGCCAGAGATTTATTATTTACTTCTATTAAAAATCTCAAGTCTTCCAGTACTTATCAGCTGCTGCATGTCATAGACATAGATATGCAGGACACACACAGCAGCTAAAAATACAGAAAGACTTAAAATTCTTTCATAGAACTAAATTACAAATGTCTGGAGTTGGCCTTTAACTCATACCCCAAACTTTGAAAGTAATCCCTGACTGCCACTCCCCACACAATAACCACAAAACCTTCAACCCCATTGTTTATAGTACAAAAACTTCCTACTCCCTCATCCTTTATAGTCTACACCTCCTCACCATCCTTTATAGTGTACCATAGGGTGTGGTGAAGGTGCGAGTCAGTACCACACAGACAGAGGTCAGAGAGAGTACTGCAGTCAGACAAGTGGCACCTTGTGTAAAGAATGTGCCTGGTGCCTCATAACATAAAGGCCCTATTTCACTGAACCATTATCGGCCATATTCGGCCGTTATGGACGATAATCGTCCCGTGGAGTAGAAGGTAACGATCAGCCGACATTGTTCATGTTGGCTGATCGTTGCAGTCATTTGTCTTTCAACCATGTTGAAAAAAAAATGACTGTGATAGCAGCGATCTGCTGCCGTCGCTCTGTCGAATAGGAATGGCGGCAGCAGACTGCCACTATGGTCTATGGGCTGCCCGGAGGACCAGGCGGCCCCCCCCTTGCAGCTCCCTGCGGCCCCTCCCGCACTCATCCGCTTTCTGCCGCCACGTGTAATAGCGGTGGCAGCAAGCAGCGAAGGAGTCACAGTCGGCCCGTGGAATAGGGCCTTAACTATACCCCAGTCTCCTCCTCTACATAACTGATTACACTGCAGTTACATTCAGAGGGGTCTCTGAGTCTGTCCCAGGTGACGATGGAGTTGTTCACTTTCCTTTTTCTTCTTCATCTGACCAAGGCCATCATGAAGACTTCTTCCAGCCTTAACTTGGCAGAAAATAAAAAAAATATATAATTTGGCTATATGTTCTACGTTCTGGAAGCACAGATGGTTATGTCAACGGTATTATGTGTCTCCTTGATCTAACATCGATGTCACAGTGTCAAAAGTTTGGAACCTGAATTGCAGCTGGCAGATTTACTTTAACCTCTTAAGGACCCATGACGTACCGGCACGTCATGGATCACTGTCACTTAAGGACCCATGACGTACCGGTACGCCGGCCCTTTAAACGGGCGCCGCGCGAAATCGCGCGGCGCTCCGGTAAAGATGGCTGCTGATTCTATCAGCAGCCATCTTCATGTGTCACGTAGGGGTCAGTTTCCCTGCCCCCCGTGACGAAGATTGCTGTGATTGGCAGATGACTTGTCATCTGCCAATCACAGCGATTTGCTGCATTTCCGGGACCGGACCCCGGCACAGAGCTGTGATTGGTGCTGTACGAGACAGCACCAATCACAGCTGTCCCTGGGCATCATCTGCCCGTGGGTGCCGGCCCCCGATCGCCCGTGATTGGCCGGCTGCCGCCAGCCGGCCAATCACGTGCGATCCACGCTACTACCCCCATCATCACCTTCTCTGCTTGCCGAGAATCTGCAGCAGAGAAGGTGATGATGGGGGTGCTGAGTCCCGGCGCTCGGTGCGGTCCTGCAGTGTGCCGGGCGCCGGGTGCCTCCTCCCTCCGTGCTGCCTCCTCCTCCGGTAACAGGGAGATAGATGATCATCTCCCTGTTACCGGAGGAGGAGGCAGCACGGGGGGAGGAGGCACCCGACACACTGCAGGACCGCACCTTCCTCCTCCTTCCCCCGTCCTTCCTGCTCCCTCCTCCGGTGGCGATCTCCGGCATCCTCCTCCTGCCAGCCCCCTCCGCCCCCTCCGTCCCGGCAGCCCCCCTCCCCTCTGTCCTGGCTGCCCTAACCCTAACACCCCCCCCCCCGTCCTGGCAGCAACCCCCTGTCCTGGCAGCACCCCCCCCCTGTCCTGGCAGCACCCCCCCCTGTCCTGGCAGCACCCCCCCCCCTGTCCTGGCACCCCCCCTGTCCTGGCAGCACCCCCCCCCTGTCCTGGCAGCACCCCTCCTGTCCTGGCACCCCCCTGTCCTGGCAGCACCCCCCCCTGTCCTGGCAGCACCCCCCCTGTCCTGGAAGCACCCCCCCTGTCCTGGCAGCAACCCCCCTCTGTCCTGGCAGCACCCCCCCTGTCCTGGCAGCAACCCCCCTCTGTCCTGGCAGCCCCCCCCCCTCTGTCCTGGCAGCCCCCCCCCCTTCTGTCCTGGCAGCACCCCCCCCCCCCGTCCTGGCAGAAACCCCCCCTGTCCTGGCAGCAACCCCCCCCCCCCTGTCCTGGCAGCACCCCCCCCCTGTCCTGGCAGCAACCCCCTGTCCTGGCAGCAACCCCCCTGTCTTGGCAGGCCCCCCCCTGTCCTGCCAGTGCCCCCCCTCCGTCCTGCCACCCGCTCTCTCCTCCCACCCTCTCCCCTCCGACCTGCCACCCTCCCCTCTTGCCCTCTCTCCCCTGCCACGCTCTCTCCTCTCCCCTCCATCCTGCCGCCCCTCTCCCCTCCCCTGCCACCCTCTCCGCTGCCACCCTCCCCTCTTACCCTCTCCTCTTACCCTCTCTCCTCTCCGTCCTGCCTCTCCGCTGCCACCCTTCCCTCTTACCCTCTCTCCCCTGCTACCCTCTCCTCTTACCCTCTCTCCTCTTCGACCTGCCGCCCCTCCCCTCTTACCCTCTCCGCTGCCTCCCTCCCCTCTTACCCTCTCTTCTCTGCCACCCTCTCCTCTTACCCTCTCTCCTCTGTCCTGCCGCCCCTCTCCCCTCCCCTGCCACCCTCTCCGCTGCCACCCCCCCTCTTACCCTCTCCTCTTACCCTCTCTCCTCTCCGCTGCCACCCTCCCCTCTTACCCTCTCCTCTTACCCTCTCTCCTCTCCTCTCCGCTGCCACCCTCTCCTTCTAAAATACACACACGAATAAAATGTAAAAACAGTACATAAAACACTAACACTTACACGTGTAAAAGCATAACACTTACACACCCCTCTAAGGTTGCCTTCCCACACACAGGATCCGCAGGGGATTTCACGCTGCAGATTTGCAGCGAAATCCGCTGCGGATCCAGCGTCAGTGCATCCCTATGAGAATACATACACGCAGCAGGAATGACATCCCGCTGCGTGTATGTAAGTTAACCCCCTGCCGGCTGGAGCATACATCACCTCCTCCCCGCTCTCGTTTGCTTCGGGGGTTCTCAGCTGGACATCGCACTCAGCCAATCAGTAGCTGGGGCGGGGCAGCTCACTGGCTGCATGGGATGCGCCGGGAGCTCCAAAGCAAGCCGGAGCAGGGAGGAGGTAGTATGCTCCGGCTAGCGGGCTTTAACTTACATATATGCAGCGGGATGTCAATCATGGGGATGCACTGACGCTGAATCCACAGTGTGCCAGCTTTGCACTCTGTGTCCACATGTGGGGTACTCCTGTAATCGGGGGAAATTGCGCTACTTGATTAGGGGTTCATTTTTTCTTTTAACCCCTTGTGAATATGAAAAACTCAAAGTTACACCAACATTTTAGTGTAAAAAAAATTAAATTTTTCATTTTCACAGCACATTGTTCACATTTGTGCCTGTTACCACTGGGGTCCATATGCTCACTGCACCCCTTGTTAGATTCTGTGAGGGGTGTAGTTTCCATAATGGGGTCACTTGTGGGGGGTTTCCAATGTTTTGGCAGCACGGGCACTCTGCGAACCCGACATGGCCTTCGTCCTCCATTACAGCCTCTAAATGGCGCTCTGTCCCTTTGGTGGCTTGCCCTGTGCCCATGTGGCACATAATGCCCACATGTGGGGTATTTTCATACTCAGGGGAAACTACCCTACACGTTTTGTGTTTATTTTCTCTTTTAACCCCTTGTGGAAATGAAAAAATCAACATTTAGTGTAAAAAAAAATTAAATTTTTACACTAAATCATTGATCTAGTCTTTATTTTTTCATTTTCACAAGGGGTTAAAAGATTAAAAAAAAACACAAAATGTCTAGAACAATTTCCCCTGAGTCCGTAAATACCCCACATGTGGACATAAAGCGTCATGTGGGTGCAGGGTAAGCCTCAGAAGGGAAGGAGCCATTTGGCTCGAATGGATGGTGAATGCCATGTCACATTTACAAAGGCCCTGTGTTGCCAAGACATTGAAAACCCCCCAGAAGTGACCCCATTCTGGAAACTACACCCCTCAAGGGATCTAACAAGGGGTGCAGTGAGGATATGGACCCCTCAATGACGGGCACATTTGTGCTGTGAAAATGAAAAAATGAAATTTTTCACTTTCACGTCACATTGTTCCACATTTGTGCCCGTCACCAGTGGGGTCCATATGCTCACTGCCCCCCTTGTTAGATTCCTTGAGGGGTGTAGTTTCCAGAATGGGGTCACTTGTGGGGGGTTTCCAGTGTTTTGGCAGCACGAGGGCTCTGTAAATGCGACGTTGCCCTTGAAATCTATTCCAGCCAAATCCAGCCTCCAAAAGCCAAATGGCGCTCCTTCCCTTCGGAGGCCGTTTTGCGGCCGCATGGCGCCTTATGTGCACAGGTGGGGTGTTTCCGTACTCGGAACAAACTGCTCTACACGTTTTGTGTTTTTTTCTCTCTTTTAAACCCTTGTGAAAATGAAAAATTCACGGCTAGGCCAATGATTAAGTGTAAAAATTTTAATTTTTACACAACATCATTGATCTAGTTTTGATATTTCTCATTTGCACAAGGGGTTAAAAGAGAAGAAACAAAACAAAACATGTAGAGCAATTTCCCCCGAATACGGAAATACCCCACATGTGGACTTAAGGCGCTAAGCAGCCGCAAGACAAGCCTCCAATGGGAAGGAGCGCCATTTAGCTTTTTGGGGCTGTATTTGGATGGAATGGATTTCGAGGGGCCATGTTGCATTTAAAAACTCCCTGTGCTACCAAGGCAGTAAAACCCCCCACAAGTGGCCCCATTATGCAAACTACACCCCTCAGGGAATGTAACAAGGGGTGTAGTGAGCATATGGACCCCACTGGTGACGGGCACAAATGTGGAACAATGTGGTGTGAAAATGAAATTTGGCTGGATTTGGCCAGAATGGATGATGAACGCCATGTTGCATTTACAGAGCCCTCGTGCTGCCAAAACACTAGAAACCCCCCACAAGTGACCCCATTCTGGAAACTACACCCCTCAAGGAATCTAACAAGGGGTGCAGTGAGGATATGGACCCCTTAATGATGGGCACATTTGTGCCGAGAAAGTGAAAAAATGAAATTTTTCACTTTCACGTCACATTGTTCCACATTTGTGCCCGTCACCAGTGGGGTCCATATGCTCGCTGCACCCCTTGTTAGATTCCTTGAGGGGTGTAGTTTCCAGAATGGGGTCACTTGTGGGGGGTTTCCAGTGTTTTGGCAGCATGAGGGCTCTGTAAATGCGACATGGTCCTTGAAAACCATTCCAGTAAAATCCAGCTTGCAAAGGCCAATTGGCGCTCCTTCCCTTTGGAGGCTCGTCCTGCACCCCCTTGGCAATTTATGTCCACTTGTGGGGTATTTCCGTACTCGGGAGAAACTGCGCTACATGTTTTGTGCGTTTTTTTTCCTTGTATCCCTTTGTGGAAATGAAAAATTGAAGTCTAGAACAACATTTCAGTATAAAGAAATAATTTTTATTTTTTCACGCCATATTGTTCTGAAAATCTGTGAAGCACCTGTGGGGTCCAAATGCTCACCGTACCCCTTGTTACATTCCTTGAGGGGTGTAGTTTTCTAAATGGTGTCCCTTCAGGGGTGTTTTTTAGGTTTTGGCACCCCAGAGCCTCTGCCAACCTGAAGTGGTACAGTCAAAAATGACCAAATATAACGGAGGCGTTGAAATTCACTAGGCGCTCCCTTATATCTGAGGCTTGTGGTTGCGTCAAATAGCGCAATAGGGCCACAAATGGGGTATTTCTATAAACTGCAGAAACAATAATAAAATAATAAAAGAGGACAATAATTATTGGGGTGCATTTCTCTGGTAATAGGTTTATAATTATGAAAAATATTGTATTACAAGAAAATCTCTGCACAGAAAATTAAAATTTTCAAATTTCTTACACACTTAGCTTTTATTTCTGTGACTCCCCTAAAGGGTTAAAAAACTTTCTGGATATGCTTTTGCAGAATTTTGGGGGTGCAGTTTCTGAAATGGGGTGCTTTGTGGGGCTTTCTAACATACAGTCCCCATAAATACACTTTAAACCTGAATAGGTCCCTAAAAATATCTGATTTTGAAATTTTACTGAAAATTTGGAAATTTGCTGCTTATGTTTTAAGCTTCCTATTGTCTAAAAAAAATGAAATATAGTTTAATAAATGTCGCCAGCATAAAGTAGACATGTTGCTAATGCTATTTAATATATAATTTATGTGGCATAACCATTTTCTGTATAAGCAGAAAAGTTTTAAAGTTGGAAAAATGCATTTTTTCACGATTTTTCACGTTATTTGGGGTTTTTTCATAAAGATTTGTTTTAAGTATCGACTCCAATTTACAAGAAATGTGAAGTACAATATGTTACGAGAAAACAATCTCAGAATCAGCCGGATAGGTAAAAGCATCCCGAAGTTATTAATGAATAAAGTGACACAGGTCATATTCATAAAATTTGCTCCGGTCCTTAAGGCCATTTCAGGCCCGGTCCTTACGGGGTTACAGTGTCACTGTCGTGAAATTTTATTTTGCAGAAATCAATAGTCCAGGCGATTTTAAGAAACTTTGTAATTGGGTTTATAATCCGAAAAATGCATTTTTATCATGAAAAAGCAGTTTGAAGCTCTCCCCCCTGTCTTCATTGTTCTCCTAAGGAGAGAGCTAAAGAAAAGACCAAAACAGGACAACAAAGAGTTAATCTACAAATACCTCACCCGTTATCACTTCTGACCATCACCAGTGACCGGTCTGAGCTCAGATTACAGCTGTCACCCAGCTCCGTGCCTGTAATCCTCTGTTATCTGCTTTCTGCTGCCGGCTAACTCCCTCCTTCCTCCTCCCCCCTCCCCTCTCCCTAGAGCAGACAGGGGACGACTCATGCAACAAGTCACAATTTTCAGATTTTTTGGAGTGGATGAAAAAGAGGAAGGAGGGGGGGACCTGGGGAAAGGCTTTTTACATGCAGATAATGGCAGATTTGGCTAATAAACCCAATTACAAAGTTTCTTAAAATCGCCTGGACTATTGATTTCTGAAAAAAAAAAAAAAAAAAATACGACAGTGACTCTTTAAGCAATACCATTGAAGGTATGTACTTGATTGGCAACAATATTTAGGTAGGTGAAAAATGTCAAGGTACTATCAACATGGATATCAGGTCCCAATGTTTCCCAGTAGAACATTGCTTATAGCACTATACTGTGTCTGTAAGTTTTAGTGCATCCTTGCACCGCCTTGTCTAAAGGCACATGATGTAAAAGAAAATGTATATCATTTAACCAGGTTATCTTCTCCTATTGCTCCTTGGTCCAATTCTAATGCTCACATGCTTATTGTAGGTTTTCTTTTCCAGTGGACAGGAGTAAGCATGTCCTCTTTGCCGAGTCTGCATCTACATAGCCAAATACTCAGCAAGCATCAATATAAAGTGTATTCTGACACCTTGTTATCATAGCCAGCATAAATATAATGTTTTCATCATCTTGTGCTATAGAACCTTTGATGCGAGCTAGGACCTGAGAAAATAACAACTGCTCACACATGTGTCAGAGATCCTTGGGTGCACATAACCCTCTTACTGGTCACAAGGTGCCCTTTCTTGTGTCACTTTCCACAGGTATTTGTCGCTGTATATTGGCAACATCCCGCAGATCTAGATCAGTGTTCCCCAACTCTAGTCCTCAAGTTAACCAAAAAGTCATTGTTTTGAGAATTTCACAGGTGATATAATTATAGTCAATGCCTCTGGTTTTACTATAGGCATTCTTTGTATGGAATATCATGAAATCATGACCTGTTGGGGGCATTTGAGTGCTGAAATTAGGGAACACTGAATTTCAAAATTGTAACTTGGTTTAAGAGCATTGCTTTGGTTTAAGAGCTCCCTGTACTGGGTAGGAGGGGGAGTGGTGGAGGGACATGGTCTGCATAGCGGAGCACAGCACTGTACTCTGACTGTACTCTGCACTCACACTTAGCTATATACACACTGCTGCTATAATGTGCCTGCACTCACACTCAGTTATACACACTGCTGCTATACTGTGCCTGCACTAACACTCCATAACAGCCATTCACACCGCTGTATTGGAAAGTTTCTGTCACTTTCCTCCTGCACAGCTCTGTGATTCTCAATTCCTGATTGGTCTATGCTGAACACACACCCCTTCCCCATTGCTGTCATGTGACCACACAGACCTCTGACAGCAGCCCTGCTTTTCTATTTTAGCCTGTTGTACTACTTTACTGCATTATGGGGATCTGCAGTTCCATTCTGTATCTACAAACTGCTGCTGTATTATCAGGTTTATGCCCTTACTATACATTATACTCCACATGCTGATTGCTATCCTGTACAGTAACTTATAATATCACATATTCAGCTGTTTCTAAATGTTTGTTTCATTTGTTTTACATGTTATTTAGAAAGAAAAAAAAAATCATTATTTTTGGGGTGTGGAACCAATTGTCTGCATTTCACTGATTTCTTGTGGGAAAATTTGCTTTGGTTTAAGAGTGATTTGGATTACAAGCACGGTCCCGGAATGAATTATGCTCGTAATCCAAGGCACCATTGTAATAAAAAGAAAAAAAATGGCTGATAAAAAGTAAACTCTAAACAGTATCTATCTATCTACCTTTCTGTCTGTCTGTCTATCTACACACATTTATTGTACTTAATGTTTAAAGTGTCACTGTCAATTGTGAGAGTTCAGACCCGTACTGATTGGGATGGCGATCGGGAGAAGACGAGCTGCAGTGCATCCTCTCCCTGCTCTGTGTTAAAAAAAGAGAGTCAGGCTCATAATGTAAATCTGTGGAACATGACTCCTTTTTTCATACACAGAGCAGAGAGAGGATGTGCTCTGAGGGCACCATGGTGTGGTGAGATGGTACATTCTGTTTAATCAAATAGTTTGCTAAGAACCAAATTTTTCAAAATCTTTAAAACAAGTTTTTATCATGTGTACACTGCAGGGGGTATATGCGGTAAGTCCTGACACTTGCAGGTTGTTATGGTGCTTTCCTGTTTTTGTATGTCTCTAAGACATGTCAAAAGCTTTTACAAATGACAGGAACACTTTAATTTTAAGGACTTATGTAAAGTGAAGGGACCTGTCATCCTGTATTTTCCAGTGTAATGTTATATTACATCTACCATTTCGATTTTGTTTCTTATAAAATGCATAATGGCTTTGACAGGAATAGCTGTTAGACATTATATTTCATACCAGAAGAAGTGCGGCTGGGAAGAGATCTGTCAATGGAAGCGTTTGTCTAGGGACCCATCTTACTATCTAATTTTTTCTAAAACTAAAGGTAAACTATCATAGTGCAAATCTCATCTTCACGTGTAGTATCACACATTACAGAGAAACTAACAGCAGAATATGTTTATATCTTTAGATATTATTATTAGAGATGAGCGAATTTGCCGAAATTCGGGTTCGTATGAACTTGAACTATCGGCTTCTGATTCCCGCTGTCTGCAGCCTCCGTGAACAGGGTGGATACAGCCGGAGGACCGCCTGGAAAACTGGGAATCAGCCTCTGCCAATGTCTGTATCCCAGTTTTCCAGGCGGTCCGTAAGGCTGTATCCACCCTGTTCATGGAGGCTGCAGACAGCGGGAATCAGAAGCCGATAGTTCAGGTTCATACGAATCCGAACTTCAGCAAATTCGCTCATCTCTAATTATTATACACTTGCACTTTGATTTGTGGGTGAATGTCTATATTTTGTGAGGCTTGTTGTTTAATTCATCTACTGTACATTACATTTGTGGAGCATTTGACCCTGTATGCATTTGGCTGTATGGACCTCATATATTGCATTGGTCCCTCCTTAATGTATTCTTTTTATGTGTTTTAACTGGATTTGGGGTTTTCCTTCTTTTGGTAATTTTTTATTAAAGACTTTCTATACTTTTCTACTTATGGTTGTGTGCATAGTTATATATGACATACACTGTTTCTTTTCTTTGGAAATAGTTATTATGTATGACATTAAAAAATCTTGATTTTCTTAAAGGGGAACTTAAGGCAGAGGGGGGGGGGGTGTTCTGTATTGTTTTTTTGTGTTTCCTGGTTGAGCAGTTCCCAGAATGCAGTACTGGTTCCAAAATGCAATGCTTTCCCTCAGCTGTTCATCACAGTCCCCCACCCTGCCTATTCCCCACCCAAATATGTTGCAGAACATCTAGGCTGTGTTCAAACATTGCAGTTTCATTGTGTTACTGAATTATTTGCAGTACTTTATCATTTCATTGTGGTCCCACCCACACAGCTCACTGTGTTCTCTACCTGTAACACCACACAGCACGCTGTATTCTCTACCTGTAACCCCACACAGCACACAGTTACTACCTGTAACACCACACAGCACGCTGTATTCTCTACCTGTAAAACCACACAGCACGCTGTATTCTCTACCTGTAACACCACAAAGCACACTGTATTCTCAACCTGTAACACCACACAGCACGCTGTATTCTCTACCTGTAACACGACACAGCTACTATGTGTAACACCACACAGCACGCTGTATTCTCTACCTGTAACACCACACAGCACACTGTATTCTCTACCTGTAACACCACACAGCACGCTGTATTCTCTAGCTGTAACACCACACAGCACTGTATTCTCTACCTGTAACACCACACAGCACGCTGTATTCTCTACCTGTAACACCACACAGCATGCTGTATTCTCTACCTGTAACACCACACAGCTACTATGTGTAACAACACACAGCACGCTGTATTCTCTACCTGTAACACTACACAGCACACTGTATTCTCTACCTGTAACACCACACAGCATGCTGTATTCTCTACCTGTAACACCACACAGCAAGCTGTATTCTCTACCTGTAACACCACACAGCATGCTGTATTCTCTACCTGTAACACCACACAGCTACTATGTGTAACAATACACAGCACGCTGTATTCTCTACCTGTAACACCACACAGCACGCTGTATTCTCTACCTGTAACACCACACAGCACACAGTTACTACCTGTAACACCACACAGCACACTGTATTCTCTACCTGTAACACCACACAGCAAACTGTATTCTCTACCTGTAACACCACACAGCACACTGTATTCTCTACCTGTAACACCACACAGCGCGCTGTATTCTCTACCTATAACACAGGTAGAGAATACAGTGTGCTGTGTGGTGTTACAGGTAGAGAATACAGTGTGTTGTGTGGTAACACCACACAGCACTCTGTATTCTCTACCTGTAACACCACACAGCACTCTGTATTCTCTACCTGTAACACCACACAGCACACTGTATTCTCTACCTGTAACACCACACAGCACGCTGTATTCTCTACGTGTGACACCACACAGCACTCTGTATTCTCTACCTGTAACACCACACAGCACTCTGTATTCTCTACCTGTAACACCACACAGCACACTGTATTCTCTACCTGTAACACCACACAGCACGCTGTATTCTCTACCTGTAACGCTGATATTGGAATAAAGTAAAGAACTTTTTGAATTAAATTTTTTTTCTTTTCATTTCCACGCACATATTATGATCAAGCATCTTTTATCTTTGAGATTGAGCCCACAATACTATCTTACATGGGATATACTGTTTATGCCTCATTTTTTCTCCAGGTGGGATTGGCCCTGCTGGCTTTGATCCTCTGTGCTATTTAGCATAATTTACTTGTGTTACTGCATCATTTTTGTGAATATGCTGCAGTACTGCAATGACACTCCAACATGTGTGAACATAGCCCTGATTTCACTGCAGAGTTTTGCACAGTGAAATCAGTGCAACAGCTGATTCTGGTCGGTCAGAGATGGTGGATCACTCAAGGGATTGGGGGATCCAGCCAAGCCTCCTTGGACATCACACTCTGCCCCCTGTCTGCATCATCAGCCTGATCTCAGCAAACACACACAATGTGAGACAGAGGCATGGAAGATTTGTCTCCTAAGGTGGGAGAGCAGAAAGAGCAGGAGACAATGTGAATTCTTCACTTTCGGGATTTCAAATAGCTACCAGTGTGACAGAACCGTACAGATATGGTAATACATTATATAGATATAGACACATATATGAAACTTTTAATGTTCTTTTAATAGAAAACAAGTTTTCCTTATGTGGAGTTCCTCTTTAAGACTCTTCTCATCTACACTCCTAGAGACTTCAAAACTATCTACTGAACCGCAATAAGTTACAGAAAACTTGCACAAGGAACTCTGGCATATTTTCTTAGTAAATCTTCCCCAGTCTTTTCTCCTCTAAACCAACTTCCTTTCCTGCAGCCTGATAAGTAAGGATTTGTTTGACTGTACGATAGAAAGAATTTTTGCAGCCGTCTGCTATATTCTTAAGTAACTGTTATTGGGCACTATCTCTCAATACAAGATTAAAGTGAGTAAAAATAGACTACGAATTTAATCAGTGTCTGTCCCAGTACGGGGTGCCAGACTCAAACGGAGTTTGTCCTAGATTTACCAAAACTTTGCTGAAAATAAAAGCTTTATAAGTTTATATTTTTTTTTATTTATTTATTTTTCCTTTTCAATTAAGAGATGCCTTAGAAATCCATACATTCAGTCTGCACATTTCTACAACGCTAAACCTTAAAATTTTACCTACAAGGAATTTGATAATTTTTCGAATATTTCTGAAAAAGAGACAGCTAAGTCAGACTATACCAACAAAACTTTGTTTCATAGTAAACTTGAAACAGATGGCCCCTCCGTTACATAAGGAAAACTTCAAGAGATTGCTTGAACAAGGTTTGTGCAGGTTTGCTGAAACTGTTCCAAAATTAGCTTTTAAGCAACCAAGAAAAAAAATATCCCCTTGGGGAAAAACACAATTTACAGCACATATGTTAGGCAGTGGTCAGTGTTATTAGGACAGACGGTAAATGTGTTCAATAATGTATCAAACAGCCACATTAGGGAGTAAAACAAGTGCATTTTAACAATCTAAATGCTTACATCTTGTTTAGATGTTTAATTTCCTCCTGGGATCACTATGAGAAGCTTGGGATAGCTAAAGCTTGTAGATAGATATTAGCATTAGATAGATAGATAGATAGATAGATAGATAGATAGATAGATAGGAGATAGATAGATAGATAGAACAATATGATAGATAGAACAATATGATAAATATCATACAGTAGCGTGTACATAGAGTTGGACCTTAAAGGGGTTTTCCAACTTTAAACAAACTTGTGTGATGTACTGTAATATGCTGAGGGTGTGTTGCGGTGGGGTCCGAGGGTGCCGGGGCCCTTCTCCACTCAGCATATACAAAGGGGAAACATTTTTAATAAAAGTTTTCACAAGCGATAAAAGTAAATGGAAACTTTATTTGAAGAACAGCTTAGTACACTCCAATATAAGAGGCATCTCACAGTAAACATATGTTGGCCTGATCAGCATACTTGGTAAGGAGGATTTCAAGTAGACAACGTGGATAGACCTGTTCCAGGGACTTTGTAGCTTTCAGCCTCTATAAGGGTACATGTGAATAGATACTTGAGTTACTGAGAGAAAATGAAGCTGCCAACACTCACTGACTTGCAGGAGGAAGACGCACAAACATAGTGATTTGAGAGAAATTGACGCTGTCGACGCTCACTAGCATGTAAGAGGAAGACGCATGAACACACTGAGTTGGAAGCCAGGAAGATGTGGACGGTGAGCGGGAGACCCTCAAACATCTCACCAATCCGACAACAGGCACTAATAAATACAGAGTATATCCTGCTGAGACTTAGAAGACACATATTAGTCCTTATGGCTGACTGGAAACAGGTTAGGAGGCTGAAAATGAAGTCTGACAGGATTACTGAGGTGACGCATGGGAGCCAGATGCGGCTCTGGCAGAGCCAGACCCCAACTGCCAACTGACAAGACCCGCACAGCCCTCTGGGTAGAAGGTGGGCGGAGCTATCTTCCCCTGGCCAATCACTAGAGTGTGATAGGTCACACTTGTCTCATTAGAGATTTATACATAACATATTAAGGCCGGTTTCACACGTAGTAACAGTGCGGGCGTTAAAATTTCTGTCCCGTACATCTCCGGGTGGTCTGGCGGCTGTATTTGAAAAGCACTTACGGTCTTATCGTAAGAGTCCGGCCGTAGTGTCATGATGTGTCTTGGCTTGTTTGGCCCCGCTCAAAAGCATGTATTTGATTCATGAATCTGCCCCCGGGCCAAATAAGCACACCCACATCCCTATAAAATCTCCGCCCACTCGCGAAGTACGCCCATATGCTTGTAGTGTTTTGAATGCCAAAAAAAAAAAAACCAAAGATGTCTGATGGCGCTAATAATGCGCCCTATGGGCCAGCCCGGCGTATGAGGCTGCGCCGCAAGCACCAGCTCGTGGTGCTTTCGATCCTGTGGAAGATGCGTAATTATTACCTGCGTTTGTGTGTAAGTCTATATATTTTTTTTTTTTTTTTTTTTTTTTTCAAGCTTTATGTAACTTATTTAAAACTAGCCTTACAAACTGTTTAGGCTTATAATCCGTAAAACATTGATTTAAATGTATTGTTTATGCAAGCTCCCTTAAGTACTGTTGACCAAAGGTCCTTAAATGCAACTGTGTAATAATTTTGTGACTAATTGAGATGTCTTAAAAATAATAAATGTCATTTTTTAAAAATTCTTCTCAGAGGCAAAAAGACGCAGAGCAGCGCCGTCTGCAGGAGGTGGGACGGCGATATTGGGTCCACCCCATCAATGTGCGGAGGGAGACCCGGGGCCACATTGGTTGCCTGTATGATGATTTGCGACGGTATGTCGATTTGAATACATCAAAGTCGGCAAATCTTTTAATGTAATATTGCAAATGTAAAGGTTACTGTCCCCAAATGTTTACCCCAAAGTCCATAATTTTATTATGTTTTTTGTTTATCCTTACAACGTTTGATGTTAATTTCAACATTTGTAAACCGTATGACATCTTCCTATGATGTGTGTTTGTGTGTAATATTAGTGATCAATATTTTTCTTAATTTGTTGCAGACATCCTGACAAGTTCCAGGACTTCGTGCGCCTGCCTATGGAGGCCTTTGATAATTTACTTTCCATTTTGACCACACATCTCCAGAGACAGGACACCTACATGCGGAAATCCATCCCTCCTGTGGGACGTCTGCTCATAACGTTAAGGTGAAGATGCTTTATTTTAATGCGAACTATTTGTTCATGTAATTGTAGTTAAATCTAATATAGTGTTAAAATACGTAATAATTTAATATGTAGCTGAATGTGAAATAGAATCATAAAATACTATTTTTCTTTTTTTCACAGATTCTTGGCGACAGGGGAGAGTTATGTATCGTTGCACCTCCAATTCAGGGTTGGTACGTCCACCATCTCTGGAATTGTGAGGTGCACGTGCGCCGTGATCTGGGAGCATTTGCAGCCCATCGTGATGCCCAGTCCGACCAGGGAGATTTGGTTGCAGTCAGCAGCAGGCTTTCAGTCTGTGGCCAATTTCCCCAACTGTATAGGGGCGGTTGATGGTAAGCACATACGTGTGAAGCAACCACCGCGATCAGGATCACAGTATTTCAATTATAAGAAATTTTTTTCTGTGGTCCTGATCGCGGTTGTTGATTCCACGTATCGTTTCCTTGCCATCGACGTCGGCTCCTATGGCAGTACTGGGGACTCCCGGGCGCTACTGAGATCAGAGTTTGGGCGGCGCATACTCTTAGATCACGTGACTCTACCTCCTCCCACTCCTCTTCCGGGTACCACGCATCCCGCTCCATTCGTCATGGTAGGGGATCAAGCCTTCCCTTTACTGAACAACCTGCTGCGCCCTTACCCACGGAGAGGGCTGGATGAACGGGGGAGAGTATTTAACCGGAGGCTGAGCCGGGCACGTAACTTCGTGGAGTGCGCCTTCGGGATCATGACTAGTCAGTGGAGAGTGTTTACCACTGCCCTGCAGTTGAAATTGGCCACAGTTGACATGGTCATTAAAGCTGCCTGTGTTCTCCACAACTACCTTCGGGACTATGCTCCCACCCCGGAGGTGAACGTGGAGACACTGCCAGCTTTTAGTGCCCCTATCAACTATGGCCAAGGGAGACAACTCAACCGCGGGATAGTGGTCAGGAACCTCTTTGCTGACTACTTCATGACTCCTGAAGGCGCCGTGCCCGTGCCCCTTTCACAGCCTCCCTTATGAGCCACGGCCACAGGACTGATGTTTTCCCGCATGTATGTCACCTGTCTCTGGGATGTGTGTTTTTTTATTTTCTTTTGTTGTTTGAACCCCATGTATTGGTTGATATTTAATTTTCCTTCTCTTTTTACTAAAACAAAAAATATATTTTCTTATTCGACTAAACAATGTGTCTGCCTTTTCAATGTATGTAAAACATGTTGTGTGTTCCCACATAGTAGTGTTCGAAAATACACATAACCTCACTCGATATACTACTGGCCAGTAATTATCGAGCATGGTCACATCCTGCTAATGTTAATTGTATAGTCCTTTGAACCTAGTGTGCTGAAAGATTGATGTGATCAAAACATGTGCATTTCCTATGGAGTGACCAGCAGGGTGCGCACTATATGTCTAACTTTCTAGTGTGGGATATGTAACAGGATCTGATATCTTCTAGTGCCACAGTCCATCTCACTTCTTAACAATCACTATTAACACACCACATATATCCCTCCACACATCACCCAGGTGCGCCAGCTGGATGTGGTCTACTTAGGTTGCGGTTCAAAAATAATCTTTTATCATCCATTTTTTTTCAGTAAAACACAGAAGAGTGTATTAAAAGATGAGAAATCTCGCTCTTTACTTGATCACCTGTTCCTTGTCTACAGTCATCTCCTGGATTTCTTATCCAAAATCCATCACATCAATCTGCCTGTGTAAACGCTACATTATGTAGTTTATTGTGTGTACGTTTATATATCCTCCACTTTGTACATAATGACCACATGCTGGATGTCCTGCAGGAGGCGATTTCTACTACCATCGGACATAGAGCTCTATGTGGAAATGATAGTGTCATGATAAGAACATTAATGTCCCAAAATATGTTAGTGCTCATCACAAGCCTCTCCTGCTCTGCCCACTTCCTGCCTTGCCCACAGATGTCAGCATAGAGCAGGCTCAGACCTGAAAAAGAAGGAATCGCAGCATTCACTACATCTTCGCTAGTGGCTTCACAATACGTGTATTTCACTCAGTATAGCTAACAAAAACAGCAGTGGATTCTAAACACCCAAAGGATCTCGACACAATGTTGTAATGTTGTGGATGTGCGCCATTAAAACACTAAATAAGGACATTTCCAAATAACATCCATTCTTGGAAAAAAACTTAGCAATATTTCACTTTAAATGGCGCACAGCCACTCTATTTCTACATTGTGTGAACACAGCCTTTGTGTTTTTAAGCCACTACTGGTTTTGTTAACAATACTGACCAAAATATACTGACTCAAATACACGTATTGTGAACCTACTACGAACATGTAGTGAATGTTGCGATTCCTTGTTTGTCATGTATGACAGTGCTCTCTGCTGCCATCTGTGGCCAAGGCAGGAAGTGGCCACAGCAGGAGAGTGTTGGCCTGATAAATGAAATACTTAACTACATTATAATATTTCCTATCATGACACATTCATTTTAACACATACAGCAATGTCTCACATATGATTAGAAATATCCTCCTGAAGGACATCCAGCATGTGTTAATTTTCTACTAACGTAAAGCATACAACAAAATTTAATAAGACACAATAGCAACATTCAATACAGCTTTCTATGCAAACAAAGTCCACTAAGTATTTTTAAGCGTATTTCGTAGTTCCTTAGTGGCAGTCAATAATCATTTGTTTTTTTAACCCTTAAACACTAAAACATAAACAAGTAAAAAATAAGAATTCGGGAAACAACAAGATATGTCGCAATGGATTTATTACATGTCAAAAAATAAAACATTCACATGATAGTGTGTGTGGGTGGATGTGGCCGAGGGTGTGTGGAGACTACTTTGGACCATGTTGACAGAAGTTAGAATAGTGTGCAGAGGCAATAGTGTGGGCAATATGTGAAGGACACAGCCAGCCTGACTGTATTCTGGCACCACAAAACTAAAAGGGACATCCCAATCCCCCCAAGCTGTTATTGTCATCCCTAGCTAATGTGATGCCAGACCTTCTAAACAGTGTGTTATTGATGTGGTCCTGGTGCACACAAATGTTAGGAAATTATTAATGCTAGTAAGGCGCGGTTGGCACTAAGGCCCTACAGTGTAGCAGACAAGGGGTGGTGTTGGTGTAGCTGAGGAGAGGGAGTGCGGAACAAACACAAATGTTGTTGGACGGTCAAGGCACATGTCACTCTCTCTCGCCAGGCTCCACAGGACCCCCTTGACATCTTGGTGGTGGAGTCCTGGCCAACCCCTCTGCCAGATTAGGTTCTTCATTCTCTTCATCCGATGAGGCCTCTGCTGGTTGCTGAACTACTTGTGGTCTGAGGAGAAAACAACACTGGTCACTATCTAAGATGGCACTTTTGTTTAAGGACATATTTAGCCAGATAACTAAAATGGAGGCATCCAATGCAGGATTACACTCTGCCTGCTTTCACACTATTTTCTATGTACGAGGTGCCACACTAGAACTTTTTACAATATATTCACACACTGTTGACCCAAAATGTGGGTCTTCACAAGGCCACCCGAGTGGAACATTAGTTTACTCTATGGACACATTGCGTACATTGTTTAAACATTATGAAGACAGTCCACGCTATTGGCATAAATGGCATTTCATGTTCTGGATTAGATCCTGGAGGTAGCAAAAGCTGTTCGAAAAGCGGTTAGGCCAGGCTGCATTTGTTAGTTATCTTGTGTCCAGCAGGGGGCGGCTCATCTTACCGAAATCGAGATTACTCTAAAGTGTTCACTAAATATACTGCTCCCCCTGCTGGAGCCTCGATGTATACAATCTATATAAATCTAACACATGTCTATGTCTGCACACATAAGACACTGAGCTACTTCCGTCATCATCTGCTCCTACCATGGACACATGCAATTAACACACACACTTACCTGCGGCGTCTGGGGGAATTCAAAATGAAACGCAGCATTGGGGCAAAACGCAAAGCGCCCAGTTCTTCTTGGGAGGCCCCACGCCTCATCAGCTGCCGTCGCTGCCTGATGAATCGGTCCCTCACACTGGACCACCTGGTCTCCACATAGTTAGCTTAAAACAAAAGCATCCACACATTAGGAATATATCAGCGTCAGGTGACCATAACACTCGAGTTAATGGTTTGCCACAGTGGCTAAACAACTTACCAATTATCCATTGCTGTAATCTAGTATGCTGGTCCCAATCTGGGTATACAATCCGGGCAACCTCCCTCCATGCGGCACTCCGTGTTAGCCGGCTTCTGTACCCAGGCGCAGGGCCGTCCCATAGCACTGGCCGAGCATGGACCTGAAAATCCAAAATAATTACAGTAACGTCTTAGAAATTATTAGTCAATAAGGTCATAGCTACTACACCCATTTCACATGCTACACGCCATGTTTGATTGTAAATAGTACGTCACTTATGTGGGTGGGGTCTCCAGCTTCACCTGCAGCCAACTCCCTCCCTCCATGATGTTTGCTGGCGCCACATATCATATACACAGTACACTACTACTCACATCATGTCCTCATAGTATTTGCCCAAAATATATGTGCTTACTACTAGGGAATGGAAGGCCACAATCCGGCGCGGGGGTCTGGGATCGGATAGCGACACGGGGGGACACGCCTCCTCTCTGTAGTCTCGCCACCTCAGCACTGGGCGTAGCGGGGGTGGGGGGGGTTAACTATTGCGTGTCGTGTGCTCGGCGAATTGCTATGTGACACCATGTAACGATGCTCAGCTTACCCATTTCTGTCCGGCATTGTCACGTCGTAAGCCGCTGCACTACAAGTGCCATAATGGTCGGCCACGCCTCTTTGAACGTGGCTGCTGCGGATTGTGTGTGCTTCCGACGTTACAACGCCTGACAAAGTACAAAGCAGAGCAGCGCTAAAAGCCAAAATACTCATTAGCCGAGCAGTGAACATAATTAGCACAGCACACCAAACACTCCGGCTAAACAACAACCCCGCTACGCACACTGATGACGTGCATGTACTACAGAGAGGGGGCGTGTCCACGCTGTGTCGCTAGCCTATAGCATCATCAGCCTGCGCCGGATCTTGTGCGTGATTTGCGTACTATTTAAGCGACCTCCTTATGATGACACTATCAGCACATTATATGGGAGGATTTCTACTATGTATGTGCCGCCAACAACCATCATGGAGGGAGGAGGGAGGAGGGAGGAGGGAGGAGGGAGGAGGGAGGAGGGAGGAGGGAGGAGGGAGGAGGGAGGAGGGAGGACGGAGGAGGGAGGAGGGAGAAGGGAGAGAGTTCGCTGCACGGCCATCTCGCTAAGAGCAATCCTAAGTCACGCCCTGTTTGCCCAACAACATGTGCTATTACAAGGACAATTCCTCGACCAGCCATTACTTACAAATCTCGCCTAAAATACGATGTGCGTTACATGGTCCGAAAGAGCTAACACATTCACAGATTTGGAGGAGACACACACATCTGAAAAGACTCATGCAGTCATTGCTCGATTTCAAGCGCCCCCTGATGGCAAACACATAGGAATTACACACAATCGTACTTACATAAACTACTCGGAGCGATGTATCGTGCCACTAAATGACTATAGACAATCGTACACATAAAATAAATATTATCTAGCATCTATTGATCATTACATAATCGATTTGTTTTCACAAAATTATTTACCACTTAAACAGGATGCAATAACAGATGTGACTTTTGGACATCACAAAAACCGATATAAAAGACAAGACTTGTAAATTACATGTATGTAAATGTGACTCACACAACAAATGACAGTCATACATTAAGTCACGGCCACACAACTATCTTCTCCGAGTCCAAAGGACGATCGAAATCTTTCTATCGATGATCTTATCTATGTATAAAGCACTCCCAACAGCTCCAGAAAATACTTACTTCACTGATCAGCTGGCCGACGGCTATAACAGACCGATCAGGATACATCTCGGGCTCCATGAATCACTCCGGCTTTGTTGTCCAAATCACTTCTTCTTCCAGCGACGGTTTTCAAAGTGCCGATTCTTACAATGCAGACACATCCTAAATAACCTTGGCTTCTACCCATAGGAACTCAAAATGATACATTTGTTATCTCCATCCAGTCACGGACACGGCCTAGGTGAAGCCTGGGCACAAGCAGTTGTTACATTCATCCCTGTATTTTGAGTTATATTTAAAAATATACAAGGACAATTACAAAATAAGACCGTGAGAAATGTGTGGCAAACAATATTTCTCTCATGGCTAAGCTTCAAATAAATAATTCCTTTCTTCTATCATCCTATGTCAAGGCCAAATGGCAATCCTGCTCTCATCACACAGGTGCAACTAGCCACATTGCAGGGTGGCACTCAGATACATGCACTAACAATGCTATATAACATTTGGCCACTTCTCAAAGAAATGGACCACAAACACAGCATTCCTTTCCCTTCCGGGCCAAAAGGCACCTGCAAAGGTCCAGGACACATGTCCACTCTCTGACAAGGCCGAGAGCACACCTGTACCAACGATACCTCATACCCAGCCCTCAGGCCAGGCACTCACTGGTCGTCAGTTAACTGCAAACTAAGGTGTAATCTCCAGAAGGAGAAAACTGTTGCGCATCCATGAAATGACCACAGAACAACACGTTTGTTATTCCTAGATTCATTCCTTACACCCCTTTGTTTGCACCATGTCGTACCTGCTTGCCGCTTGTGCCCCACTATTTCTGTGATCCATTCTATATTGGAGCTACCGAACCGGTGGATCAGCCCAGCCACTATGTCCATATGTGAGCGAACACACTCATTTACATATGCAAATAACCAGCCCTTGGCGGCAAAGCCCACTGTTGACTAGAAATCAACGTTAGTTTTCACTTTGGTTACTGACAGGGTTAAGAAATTGTGAATTACCATATGAAATAGAGGCTTTGTATTCAGACTGATAAAGTGTTGCCATCTGTATACATGGCTAAAATAGGCATGTCGCATTAATGCAAATCATTACGCGAAACAAAGTGCACAACCAGCTAAGCTTTTTCAGGGAGAGGTGAAAAAATGAGAGATTATATAAATACACAAGGAATTGTATTCCAAAACATTGTCAGACTTGCCAAGCAATATGATGTCACAATAGTAAAGTCAAAGTTAGATTAGGACAGAGGGGGAAGGGCGCATGAAGCTGCAGCTTACTGCAGACAGATCATTGCATTCTGCTGCAGGCTCCCAAAGGCCGATCTCGTGGGCCAGTCTAGGAGCAGACTATCAGATATTCATCCAGCACACACTGAGTCAATGATTAGCGTAGTGACACAACATGTTAATAAAAGCCTGAGACTTGGGGGAAATGTTACATATATATCGTGAACACATCCATTAACTGCACTATGCGCAAAGGCCAAACCAATACAAACATAATAATCGTAAATTTTTTGCTTTTTAAAGTGAAAACATGTGAATAGATCCTTGATGTATCCTTGGCAAGGCTTTAGGCCTCTCCATGTGTGAAAATGGGGAGTTTATTATAGGATACAGTACATTGTGTAAGCGCGCGGTACTTTAGTAACCTTGAGCCAAATCACTACATTACACCTCCCAATCGAGAGAGAACAACGCAGATGTGTGTGGAAGAATGTCAACTATTCGACTTACACACACACACAATGTAGCATTGTTTTCTCCAGTCCAAATCTAGTTTGGATTTTATTGTTGATCATTAAAATACTTATAATGTTGAATTAAATATTATATCTAAAAGAATTTTACACCAAACTCAGCATGTTCTGTATGAAATATCACATTAAACACATTATTGTGTATAAAGGTTAACAAAAAGGATACATTTCACAAATCAACCTTCTGTGCAAGATGCTGAGTCAAACATAGGCAACAAAAGTCAGTAATGGATGTAAAAACCGGACACATCAGACACTTGCATTTAGGAACTCATCTATTTGTATGACAGTCCTTTTTTTGCCTTATTGACGTTTAAATGTAGTGACATATTGGTTCTGCTAACAAGGGCCCCTACACACAAGAACCATTCGCCCTGGAGATAGCTCAAGGAAAGACATTATGATTTTACTTTTTTTCTATAGATTCTTTTAAATGAGGATCTTAGCAAACTGTTTTTTCAAACAGAGTGTACCATGTCACCCCGGTAAGGTGTCCTCAGGGACATGGACCCTACTCTACCCTAACACAAAATGACCTCTCTGGGCCTGAAAAAGGAGACCACTTGCCATAAACCAAAGAAAAAAAAAAAAAAAAAAAAATAATAGAAAAATTAAAACAAAAAAAAAAAAATAATATTATGATGTATTGCCTCATACATCACATAGTATAAATCATAAACGTCGTGAGGAACGAGATGGCCGAGAGCGCCGTCCACGCCGTGGCTGGCGCCTAGGAACGGCCCTAGTACCCTCAGATGGAGGGGGCATGGCACCAGGTGGCTCTCGGGACAATGCTGGGGGGACAAGGGGGGAGAGAGGTGGGGGCACAGGTGGGGGCGCAGTGGTCTCGGGGAAAAGAAAGCCCTCCGGCGGGATATGTGGCCTCCGTGAGTGTAACCCATACACAGATTGTAGGAGGACGCCCACATAGCAAGGGTCGGGGAAAGTATCGGGGTCAATCTGCTCGTGACACGACAGCAGCACTTCTGTAACCATCCGCGCACTACGTGCCAGATTAGTAGGGAGATTCCGTAAACGGACTCCCAGATAGTAGCAGAAGAAATCATTCTGATCATCTCCTCCATCAAACCGCCTGACAAAGTTGACGACAGATTGATCCAACTCACTCAGTGCTGAATGAGGTTCTTCTTGCTCCCGACGCCTCCTGGTGGTGGTAGTAGTGGGCCTCGTGAGTGGCTGACGTGGCCGAGCTGCCAGGGGCACACCACTAGGACCTGCACCAGATGTTGATGGTGCTGCAGCCTCCTCCTCTTCGTGCATGGAAGTCGAGCCAGAAGGTCCTGGCATCGGCTCCGTGCCCTCAGAAAGAGTAGGACTGCCAGGCTCCTGTGATGGCGGTGGCGTGGCACTATCCCCCTCCTGCTGTGATGCTGCAACATCAGAACCAGCAGCATCCTGTCCTCCCGGTGGGTCTGAGAAATTGCCACTGGTTCTGTGGAGAGACAGAAAGGTTAGCTAATATGGACACATTCATAAAGGTACTTCATATATCGAATGTTTAAGTTTTGATAACATACAGTATGTCGAAATGTGTGTTTTGGTAACACGAAGACATTATGTAGTACTATGAGCATCCTATGTTAGGACATACAACTATATTAACTCATTCACATTAGTGTTTTCTAATAAACTTAAACCAAAAAACATTTGCCCAAAATGTTCCCCTTTCTGAGTGTGTAAACAATGCTCTCATCTTCAGGGCATGTTGTGGGCATGGAACCATTCTGGTGACAACACAACAACAAGTGTTTTTTAATGTGGCCCAGCAAGGAGAGGGGCCTGAGTTAGTCATGTGACCAGATACACAAGCGGCCAGTAAGAGGCCTGTGTACCTGTCATAGATCCCCGCAGGCCACACTGAGACAGTGACAGAGCAGCAGGCCGCCCAGCATTGAGTATAAAGGAAGTGAATAGTGTGGGCCGGAGAACAGCTCTCGGACTGCTTAGTACTGTAGGACACAAAAAACATTATCCGCTGCATAGAAACAGGCATTTCATTCACCATGCTTACTGGCTCTGCCACCTACAGCACACGCTAAACAACTGAGGGAGTGACCGTGATCTGCAAAAATCACGAGATGTTGTTCTAGCGCCATGACAGAAACTAACATATTTTAGAGAAATGACAGGATGTTGAAGCACGAGTCAGAGTGGTGTGTAAGCATTTGTTTGAGTGTGAGCAAAGGGGACTATTGTGATTGGTCAGGATACATTAACCCTCTCTGGACAGTCACATACACCAGCATGAAGGCTAACAAACATGACACAACTAGGGCCTTATAAAGAATGGCAATAGTGTATGTTGTCAAATTATCGGGATACATTAAAGATAATTGTCTGCACATTCCTATAAAACATATACATAAAGAGGAAGATTGGTGAAATCGGATGAGATTATCTGCTAGTGAGTATGGACCAGGTTCTGCTGAACAACCAAAGGCAGAATTAAAATTCATTACTCCCATATAACATTTTATGTATGTATTCATGTATTACATATTGTACACTATATGATACTATATACATTATGGAATAAGAAAAAGATACTTACTGCCGTTGACTGCGGCTCGGGATAAAATCCAACAAAGGCGCATAGCGCATGGAGATCGGCTCCCCACCCCTCTCCTCCGTGCGTATCGCCCGTTGGTACTGGTCCCTGACACTAGACCAGCGTGTCTCCACTGCTCGGACTGACAAAAGCAAAGATTTATTAGAAATAGATAGATTTTAATAATTGATATATATTTCGAGGTCTTGGTAGAAATATCGGACATTGTTCTCACAATTTTATGTCATACATTATTTGACAACACGACATACCCATCCGCAGCTGCTCGCTGTCCGTCACATCGCCCCACTGTGGGACTACCACAGCCGCTATCGTCTCCCACGTCTCGCGACGCAGGACGCGGTCGTGGTAGCCACGCACAGTCAAGTCCCACAAATGGGGACGGGACCGCACCTGAAAAATTATATAGAAAGACAGAAATCACTAGACATCTCCATCTGACTTCACCTCTCTGTGTGTCTACATCGATTAGAATAAGAACATGTTTTCCATTATGACATTACATAGAGTGGTGTTGGGATTCCAACAGACCACCTGTGTAATCTAAGGAACACAACCTAATAACCACTGAGCCAAGACTCACTAAACCAAGGAATGCCAGAACTCTTTGAACACACTTCTGAAAACATAACAAGATTGGTGTCTAATGATTGAATTTAGGAAAGGCTTTGTATCTTAACTAGCACTAATTAGTAGGCCACAAGACCAGATCAATGCCAGCTTTGCATTCACACCTGATGAAAGAGAAAATCCACATTGTTTAGAAAATACATGAACACATGTGCAAACGAGTGAAGCTAACTATTTCACTGCTGCGGTGTTTGTTCTGGTGTGTGTGTGGTGTTTTGTTATCTTAGTGTGTGGATAAAACATGTCACAACGACTATGGTTAGAGATCTCGACATTTTGTAATAACTATGGTCAACATTTATGTATTAAACAGTCGCTGATATAGAGTGAAAAATATATTTTAATAATTAAATACATGTAAGGTTAGGTATAGCATTAGGTCGAACATTCTAGGAGGAGCACACAATAACATGAAACTACGTGCAAAAACGAGCTACATGAAAAACGCATCAAAAACGCAACCTTGCTCGACTCGATTTGCAAAATATTCCACAAACATTACTTGACTATACTGTGTACTGTGTAGTGCGCACGCTTACTCAGATTCACATGCACTATATCACACAAAAAACGCATCAAAAACGCAACCTTGCTCGACTCGATTTGCAAAATATTCCACAAACATTACTTGACTATACTGTGTACTGTGTAGTGCGCACGCTTACTCAGATTCACATGCACTATATCACACAAAAAACGCATCAAAAACGCACTATACTGATTTGTGCAGAAAAATTGTCTACATTTGTACACATGTCACTGTTATTAAATACAATTGATACATGTAAGAAATACAACAACCCTACACTCAATAGGGATACTAAATTCGACATATGTAAGTAGTGGTTTTATATGGGAACTGCACTAGAAATTAATACTATAGCAGATAAGGAAACACATGACGATACTTTGTGGTTTTTTTCAGGCCACATTCCCACGCCCGTGTCGCATGACTAAAACGATTATATTTAAGACCACTAACAGTGTTGACATTCATATGTGTGTTACATGTGGCTTAGGTGCGTTTTGGTTGGCCGAGACGACCATGTGCATTTCTAAGTCCAAGTAAAACATTTTAACACATCACATAAATATATAAACAGAGATATGTATTTGGGTTCGCATACATTACATATTATTAGACATATATTTACATAGATATATAGATAGAGAGAGAGGGATAAATAGATACACAGAAAGAGACTACACATCCTATTTTCGAAGTAAAACCATTCTAGAAAGATGAGTGTAATTCTTCGATCAAACTTACCTCTGCGATCAGGCGTGGAACATCAATGTCCCGCTGCCAGGAACCACGTCGCCCACGACCAGCACCACCATGCTCCGCTCGCCGTGCCATCGCTCCAGATCGGGACACCTAAAAGGATGGTCACCTATTGAAGCCCATTCACTTGGGCCTTTTAAACTGAAGGGGCGTTACGCATTGATGAATTATTCTAATGAGAATCCAGATTGATCCGGCAGTAATCAGAGGTTCCGGCAGGCCCGAATGTTACTTCCTACGGTCGACTTGGACCATTTCGGCCCGGAAATAATGGTCTTGCTCATTTTTTACGGACCCGGATACAATCAGGCCAGAAACTCATACGGAGTGTGCACTGTGCAGCCGCATATCCTATACTTCCCAGCATACACACGAAACATCAAATATACGGCCGCACTATTACATCCGTACATACGGACGCACTATTACTACGTGTGAATCGAGCCCCAGGGTATAAACACACACGCCGTATACTCAGCGTATTTACTGCTGCGATACGCAGCAAATACGCAACAAATACGCAGCAGATTAGATCTAAATAACTGAACACAGCCTCAAATCTGCACCATCAAATCTGCTGCAGATCTGCTGCGTATACGGTGTGTGTGTTTGTACCCTAAATAAATATATGACAGAAAACAATATCACTACAAGAAAGCTAGGAAAAAGAAGCAAATACATAGGCCCCAATACAGACAGTCTAGGGTTGCTAATGGCAACAACACACCTCCAGACGCCTGACAATAAATACCATTCTGGGCCATTACACTTGTTCTCTATGCACAGGATAGGTGAAAAGTAAGGGATTGTGGGGGGTCTGACCTCCACACCCCTCAACAATCTCCATATTGGCCCCTGGCTTCTTTGTTTTGAATAGAGCCACATGTACAACTTGTGACCCGCGGCTCTATTCATTCTCTATAGAGTTGCTGGAAAGAGCCCAGTGCTGTACTCCGCTCTCTGTGGCGGTTCCTTTCATTCTTTATAGAGCCGCCGGAGAGAGTCAAGAACTGCACTCAACTCTTTCCAGCGGCTACATAGAGAGCTGTATTTAAAAAAAATTAGCTGGGGCCCGATATGGTGATCACCAGGGAATGGAGGTAAGACCCTTTAATGATACATTCACCTCCCCATGAATACCTAATATAGAACATTACATATGTTAGCTATAACAGACAGTGAGTGTGTACCCGCTGTGCTACTTCAACGCTTTGGCTTTGGGCCACACCAAGAAGCATAGTCTAAGTGTCCACCCTCTATCCCCCTCTAGGATGCGGAATCTGGACTTTTGCGGCTAATCCCCTAATAAGAATATTTTATACTCCACATAGTAATAATTCTGTAATAACATTCTGTTATACTCCACACAGTACTAAGACAGTAATAGTGTCAGTAACAGTGATCTTCTCAGTGCCCACAACCGGTACCATTGCCCCTTATATCTCGACTTAATGGTGCTCCGCTTTATGCCCCAAAAATAAATTCTAGACAGCCCAGCAAAGTTACAAAGCCTCTCCTAAGTCTGACCAAATGGGACTGTTTGGAATGGACTTTTAAATGTTCTAAGCTTAACCTCCTCTACCCTCTTGACCAGAAGATGGCTTATTACATGTATAGAGGGACTGCTCCGTGGCCTGATTCATATTTCTGCCATAGCTCCCCCTTAATCTCTCCTAAAAGGACAATTTGCTCTTTCAGTTTTTTTTCCTTTGAGCGAAAAACTTGGCCCCCGAGGCCAGAAAAGCATCTGCTTTTATTAAGTAAAGTTATGGGGGGAGATTTATCAAACGTGGTGTAAAGTGAAACTGGTTCAGTTGCCCCTATCAACCAATCAGATTCCACCTTTCATTTTCCAAAGAGTCTGTGAGGAATGAAAGGTAGAATCTGATTGGTTGCTAGGGGCAACTGAGCCAGTTTCACTTTACATCATGTTTGATAAATCTCCCCCATAGAGTAAGACTGACACTGGTAATGACCATGGCTTTGAGGTATATATTTTTTTTACCAGGGTGGAGACCATAGGAGCAGAGACCCAGCTCTTACTAGTCATGACTCTCTGCCTGTGACCATGTTGTTTGAGCGTGATTGACAGGGAGTCAAAACTAGCCGTAACTCTGCCCCAATGTCTACATAGGGCTCTATGGATTAACCCCTTAAGGACAGAGCCTGAAATGGCCTTAATGACAGAGACAAATTTTATGAATATGACCAGTGTCACTTTATTCATTAATAACTTCGGGATGCTTTTACCTATCCGGCTGATTCTGAGATTGTTTTCTCGTGACATATTGTACTTTACATTTCTGGTAAATTGGAGTCGATACTCATAACGAATCTTTATGATAAAAACCCAAATAATGTGAAAAAATTTGAAAAACTGCATTTTTTCAACTTTGAAACTTTTTTGCGTATACAGAAAGTGGTTATACCACATAAATTATATATTAAATAGCATTAGCAACATGTCTACTTTATGTTGGCGGCATTTATTAAACGATCTTTAATTTTTTTTAGACAATAGGAAGCTTAAAACATTAGCAGCACATTTCCAAATTTTCAGTAAAATTTCAAAATCAGATATTTTTAGGGACCTGTTCAGGTTTGAAGTGTATTTGAGGGGCCTGTATGTTAGAAAGCCCCACAAAGCACCCCATTTCAGAAACTTCACCCCCCCACACTCTGCAAAAGCATATCCAGAAAGTGTTTTAACCCTTTAGGGGAGTCACAGAAATAAAAGCTAAGTGTGTAAGAAATTTGAAAATTTTAATTTTCTGTGCAGAGATTTTATTGTAATCCAATATTTTTCATAATTATAAACCTATTACCAGAGAAACGCACCCCAATAATTATTGCCCCGTTTCTGCAGTTTCTAGAAATACCCCATATGTGGCCCTATTGCGCTATTTGACGCAACCACAAGCCTCAGATACAAAGGAGCGCCTAGTGAATTTCAACGCCTCCGTTATATTTGGTCATTTCTGACTGTACCACTTCAGGTTGGCAGAGGCTCTGGGGTGCCAAAACCTAAAAAACACCCCTAAAGGGACACCATTTAGAAAACTACACCCCTCAAGGAATGTAACAAGGGGTGCGGTGAGCATCTGGACCCCACAGGTGCTTCACAGATTTTCCGAACAATATGGCGTGAAAAAAGAAAAATTTATTTTTTACACTAAAACGTTGTTCTAGCCTTCAATTTTTCATTTTCTTAAAGGGATAAGAGGAAAAAAAAGACACAAAATGTGTAGCTAAGTTTCTCCCGAGTACGGAAATACCCCACATGTGGCGATAAAGTGCCAAGGGGGCGCAGGACGAGTCTCCAAAGGGAAGGAGCGCCAATTGGCTTTTGGAAGATGAATTTCACTGGAAAGGATTTCAAGGGCCATGTCGCATTTACAGAGCCCTCGTGCTGCCAAGACACTGGAAACCCCCCACAAGTGACCCCATTCTGGAAACTACACCCCTCAAGGAATCTAACAAGGGGCACAGTGAGCATATGGACCCCACTGGTGACGGGCACAAATGTGGAACAATGTGACGTAAAAGTAAAAAATTTCATTTTTTCACTTTCATGGCACAAATGTGCCCGTCAACAAGGGGTCCATATCCTCAATGCACCCCTTGTTAGATTCCTTGAGGGGTGAAGTTTCCAGAATGGGGTCACTTGTGGGGGGTTTTCAGTGTTTTGGCAGCACGAGGGCTCTGTAAATGCGACATGGCGTTCATCATCCATTCTAGCCAAATCCAACCTCCAAAATCCAAATGGCGCTCCTTCCCTTCGGAGGCTTGCCCTGCGCCCACATGGCGCTTTATGTCCACATGTGGGGTATTTACGGACTCGGGGGAAATTTCTCTACACATATTGTGTGTTTTTTTCTCTTTTAACCCCTTGTGAAAATGATAAATTCAAGGCTAAACCAACATTATAGTGTAAAAAATGTAATATTTCATTTTCACGCCACATTGTTCCACATTTGTGCAAGTCACCAGTGGAGTCCATATGCTCACTACACCCCGTTTTACATTCCTTGAGGGGTGTAGTTTCCATAATGGGGTCACTTGTGGGGGGTTTCAACTGTCTTGGCAACACAGAGGCCTTTTGAATGCAACATGGCCCCTCGAAATCCATTCCATCCAAATCCAGCCTTCAAAAACGAAATGGCGCTCCTTCCCTTCGGAGGCTTACCCTGCACCCGCATGGCGCTTTAAGTCCACATGTGGGGTATTTCCGTACTCAGGGGAAATTGCTCTACACATTTATTGTTTTTTTTTTATCTTTTAGCCCCTTGTGAAAATGAAAAAATCATGACAAGATTAATGATTTAGAGTAAAAATTTTTACAAAAATTACACTAAATGTTGGTCTAGCCTTGATTTTTTCCATTTCCACAAGGGGTTAAAAAAGAAAATGAACACAAAACGTGTAGGGTAGTTTCCACTGAGTACGAAAATACCCCACATGTGGGCATAATGTGCCATATGGGCACAGGGCAAGCCACCAAAGGGACAGAGCGCCATTTAGAGGCTGGAATGGAGGATGGAGGCCATGTCGCAATTACAAAGCTTCTGTGCTGCCAGTTCAGTAGAAACCCCCGACAATTGACCCCATTCTGGAAACTACACCCCATAAGGAATCTAACAAGGGGTCAGTGAGGATATGGACCCCACTGGTGACAGTCACTTACGTAGAACATGTGCCGAGAAAATAAAAAATACCATTTTTTTCATTTTCACGTCCCAAATGTGGCCGTCACCAGGGGGCCATATCCCCGCTGCCCCCCTTGTTAGATTCCTTATCGGGTGTAGTTTCCAGAATGGGGTCACTTGTGGGGGGTTTCTACTGTCCTGGCCGCACAGAGGCTTTGTAATTGCATCATGGCATCCTCTAATGGGAATAGCGGCCATACCTACTTAGCTGGGAAAAAGGGACAATTCTAATTTATTTTGGGGGTATTAGGGCAATTATTAGTTTATAAGGTTGGAAATGACAGGTGTCCATTAAATTCAATATGTGTTGATCCAGAGGAAGGCAAAAAACCCTCGTGAGGCAGACGACAGTAGCCTCATCACAGGGAAAAAATTCCTTCCCGACTCCATAATGGCGATCAGAATAATCCCCGGATCAACGTGACCCCTGAAATAGGAATAAGGGACAGAATTTAGATAATGTAGAACCCCAATGACGTGTGGTACGCCTTGGAGCGATCCAGTATGCAGAGGCCGGGGTGATCAGGACAGGTGTCACACTGGAAAATGGTGTCCTTCCTGATCCCCCTGTTATGCCACACTCTGCACTTCTTCTGGGGTCTCCCTTTCTCCAGTGTGGGGGACGTCACCTGGAAAATGTTGTCCTGGTGCGATACGGGGTCCTTCATATCCAGAAGCGCTAGGTCCACTCCATGGCTGCTAAATATTAGGGCTCTATTACTGCTTTTGATATTTACGGATCGTGCCGCAAGGTACAGTAGCTCGGGCAGCGAGGGACCGGAAGAGGGGGTGCTGGTATAAAAGTTATCCCCGTACAGGTGGTGGTGACCTTTATCCAGCAGTGGGAAGATCAGTTCCCGGACGATCTTTCCACTTGTTCCGAGGATGGGGGGGGGAGGGGGCACCTGGGGGCTGGATTCGGGTGTCCCTTCCTACATACACTCTAAGGGTACGTGCACACTGCGGAATCGCGACAGATAACCCTTTGTGCATTCCACAGTTGGCACCCGCCGGCGGAGTGATGCAGGCACACTTCTCCACACGTGTCATAGACTCCATTCTATGCATGGGCGGATTTCGCTCTCCGTCCAACGAATTCATTCTTTGGATGGACGACGGAATCCGCCCGTGCATAGAATGGAGTCTATGACACGGGTAGAGACATGCGCCCACATCAGTCCACCGGCGGGTGCCAGCTGCGGAATGCACGAAGGGTTATCCTTCGCCATTCCGCAGTGTGCACGTACCCAGAGGTACGCTCACAGAGTTTGGAGAATTTCACACCATACCGTGATCTCTTATTGGGACGGTACTGGCGGAAAAGACGTGTCTGGGGGGCAGCGTACGCTACGCTACCCCCAGACACGTCACTGGATGATGAGGATGATGAGGATGAATAGAGGAAAGAAGGATCCCCCCCATTCATCCTCACAGGCTGTTTCGGTGTCGGAGGCAATAATAACGTATCCCTCTGACGCCGAAAACACCCTGGGGGCCATCTTTATACGGGGACTAGTATATGGGGTATGTAGTGGTGTAGTGTCAAACTTTATTCAATGTAGTGTGGTGTAATGTAGTGTTTTTTACGTGTTTTTTTTACAGTAAGTATAAAAAAAAAACCTACGCCAACAAAGGAGTTGCTGATAAATGCCGCACTTATGTGCGGCACTTATCAGCAGACCGTGGCAGTAGAATATAGAAAAAAAACACCCTACGCCAAAAAGGAGGAGTTGCTGATTAGCAGCGCACTTTCGTGCGATGCTGATCAACACTCAGCGGCGATAGGGTGCGAAAAATAGAAAGAAAAAAAATTTGGAAAAAAAAAAAAACTTTTTCTACATTCTGAACATCCCTGTAGCTGCTGATAAGTGTATTACACATATCAGCCGCTAGAGGGTAGCAGAGCGCAAAATCCGGAAAATGACGAGGCTGGAGCCGAAAATAGCCGAAAGAAGACGACGGGGACCGCCGGAAAGATCCCAAGACGCGCCGGAAAGACGGAGGACGCCGCGAACCCGGAAGACTCCGATCAGGACCCCGGGACAGGTGAGTAATGTACAAATACCTGCTCTGGACCTTTCAGCTACCTAGCTGAGGGGTCCAGGGCAGGTATTTTTTATTTTGTGGGACTCTGATCGCCGTGCCACCGGCCCGATCGCCGTGAACGGCCAGCCGGCCGTTCACGGCGATCGGGCCGGTGGCACGGTGACCACCATTACTTTTTACAGTAATGGCGGTCGGTGCCGTCCTCAGACAGCACCGACCGCCATTTTTTGCCGGGTCATCGGGTCACCGATTACCCGGAAAGGTTCCGATCGCCGCTATTGGCTGATCTGAATTGATCAGCCTATAGCGGCGATCGTAAGCACGGGACGTGTTAACCACCCCTCGTGCCGAGAAGCTAAGATGGCCTGCTATGATTTATAGCAGGCCATCTTCCCCGATCGCTGTGTGCGAACACGCAGCGATCGGGGAAACATCGGGCGTAAATTTACGCCCTGATGCGCCAAGTACCAGGGCGCGAGGGCGTAAGTTTACGCCCGATGTCGTTAAGGGGTTAAATCAGTTTGCATGTACTCTTCTCATTACATAAGGTAAGAAACCTTGTTAAGAAATCCATATCACACTGACCTTGGTTTTATAATGTCGATCAAGTTGACTGGTTCCCTTTAAGCAATAGGTCATTCATTGACGACACATTCCCTATAACTAATATAGTAGCTTGCAGACTGAATTACATACAATGTTGTATTACACTCACAGCACAATTAAGGGTTAAAGCAAGATTGAATGTAGAAGCGTGTAGGTAGCACAGCAGTATGTTTTACTTATACACGTTTAAACCTACGTGCAAAGTAGCTTTACAATTACTTAGTACTCAAAAGGAAAGTTTTTACAGCAGTAATGACAAATAATGTGCTCAGTAAAATGTTACATATTGTTAGTGTATTGCAAATGTATATTATGTACTCCGGAGGGGAAAACATGTTTTTAAAACAACTGGTGCCAGAAATTTATACAGGTTTGTGAATTACTTTTATTTAAAAAAAACCTCAAGTCTTCCAGTACTTATCAGCTGCTGTATGTACTACAAGAAGTGATGTTTTCTTTCCAGTCTGACACAGTGGTCTCTGCTGCCAGATCTTCAAAACTATTTTACTTCGGAGCACCTCTTTAAGTGTCATGGGTTTATTAAACAAATTATTATTTGTTGCTATTTTATTTTACACAATATCACACCAGTCAATAGAAAATTTAGAGATTTGTAATTTCAAATATCTACTTAAAAATCTTAAGTCTTGATAAGTACTAGAAGATTGGAGATTTTTTTTTTTAACCCCTAGGCGACCCTGGACATACCTGTACGTCCAGGGCAGCCTACGGGTGTTCAAAGCGGGGCCGCGCGGCGGTCCCAGGTGCCACATGTAGCCCGGGACCGTGGCTATTAGCGGGCATGGTCCGATCGCCATGCCCGCTAATAAGGTAACCTGATGCAGCTGTCAAAAATGACAGCTGCATCCAATTACCTGATGCAGCCGTTCCCTGGTGTCTAGTGGGGTGGATCGCTCCTTCGGGACGTTGTCCCACAGGAGCTATCCACACATCCGACTCAGGCCGGGGTCTGCACCGTAATGGTGCTGATCCCGGCTCGGCACTCGATTGCTTCCGGCTGCAGCAGCCAGAAGCAATCGAGTGCCTATCTCATTGATTTAGGCAGTATATCTATACAGCATAGATCTCAACGAGAGATCAGTGTACTTATACTAGAAGTCCCCCAGGGGGGCTTCTAGTATAAGTGTAAAAGTAAAAAAGAAAAGTGTAATTATTAATAAAAAAAATCCCCTCCCCTAATAAAAGTGTGAATCACCCCCCTTTTCCCATGTTATGAATAAAAATAAATAAATAAACAAACAAACATGTTTGGTATCGCCGCGTGCGTAATCGCCCGAATTATTAATTAATCACATTCCTGATCTCGTACGGTAAATCCCAGAGTGCAAAATTGTGCCTTTTTGGTAGCATCATATCCAGAAAAATTGTAATAAAAAGAGATCAAAAAGTTGCATATGCGCAATCAAGGTACCGATAGAAAGAACACATCATGGCGCAATAAATGACACCTCACACAGCCCCATAGACCAAAGGATAAAAGCGCTATAAGCCTGGGAATAGAGCAATTTTAAGGAACATATATTTGTTAACAATGGTTTACATTTTTTACAAGCCATCAGATAATATAAAAGTTATACATGTTGCATATCGTTGTAATCATAACGACTTGAAGAACATATATAGCAAGTCAGTTTACCCCAGGGTGAACGGCGTAAAAAAAAAAAAAAACAACCCTCCAAATAAAAGATTTTTTTTTTTTTTATAATTTCACCACACATTGAATTTTTTCCTGCTTTTTCAGTGTACTTTATGAAAAATTTCAGCCTGTCATTGCGAAGTACAATCAGTGACGCAAAAAATAAGGGCTCATGTGGGTTTCTAGGTGACAAAATGCAAGTGCTATGGAAAGAGGAAAAAACGAAAACGCAAAAACTTAAATTGGCCCGGTCCTCAAAGGGTTAAAGTAATTTATAAATCTATATAACTTTCTGGAACCAGTTGATTTAAAAGAAAAACAAAACAAGAAAAAGATTGAGTGCCCTTTTAAGCAAAATTCTGTATAGATTGCCAATTTTATACATTTTGCACATTCAATATGAGCTAAAGTGCAATGTGCAAGTTGGAGAAGTGGTGCGCAAAAAGGTGCAATTGATAATTTTTCTCTACAATGTTTTAAAGCTAAAATATCATGTTTTTAATGTTTTTTCCCAATTACATTTTATTAGGCACTTATTTTTCTGTCATCAATTCTTTGCACCATGTTTTTTTTTTGCTTTTTAGAAACCTCTTTGCCTTTTTTCTATGTCCCGCCCCCAGTGTTCTTTATTGGCATATACAGGCTCCGTGGTGGACACCGGAGGCGGGGTATGGTCACTTGCGTCTCCATCTTATGAACAGACTCACCCCAGAGCAGGGAAGCACAACCTGGAGGAGGGGAGTGTGATATTAGCTCTATGAGGTACACTGGAACCTGCTGTCAGTATATACAGTGTGTACACTTACTAATACTGTACTCTAAACTATTTTACTATAAAGTGGCCAACCTCTTAAATTATTTTCTTTTCTTTCCACCTGTCTTTTCCCTGCTGGGTTCTTTCTGGCATTTTCACAGTTAACTTTGTTTTGCTTTAGTGATTGATAGCTGGTTTCTCCACCCTTTCTTCACCCTTGCTGCTTCTGTTCTGTGTGTGGTCCAATCGCCTTCTGGACCAGGAAGGTCTCAGTGTCTACCTATACCTTGTTGGCTATGAAGCCTAGGTTCCCTAGGAAGCTAAGTGTTCCCTGTTATTTCCCTGTGTCCATTCTCTGGCTTATCTGACCTCTGCTCCATTACTCTTACTATCCTGGTTTTCCGCTTGCCCTGACCATTTGGCTTGTGACTTTACTTTACGTTTTTGTACCTCTGTTGCCCACTCGTTGTGACCTCTGCCTGTTTGACCATCCCTACTGGTTTGTCTGTTCTTTCTGCATTCTGTGTTGGCACATAACTTAAGTCAGGGACTGTCGCCTAGTTGTCCGCTGCCACCTAGGGCTGATTGGGGCATGTAGGCAGGGACAGTGGGTGTCTTGGGTGTCGGTGTCTTTCCCATCCAGGATACCACTATTCATAACATTTTGTTATAGCATGTTTTCTTTAGCAAAATATGAAGTTTGTTGCCTTAAATATTTTGTTATAGTAACTAACAGTAGTTCTACAAAAGAAATTCCCTCTTGGAAAACAAATTAAACGATGCCGACAAATGTCCCTATTCCCCTTGATGTACAGTGATGTCATGCTGAATGCCTACTGAATAATGTTACAGTGAATGGTGTGGTTTCTTTCCACTTGTTACCACTGCAGTCATCCACGTCTAGATTAACTATCATCAATTCCTGACAGGTACATTTTTTCTAACATATTACCCAAGTGTGTTAGCTTAAATCTTTAGGAGTTAAGGAACAGAAAGTAGCAGATAATCTTTAAAATTTATGGGCAGGATGTGAAAAGGTCAAAAAGGTTGGCTCATAAATTAGTTTAACTGCAGGAAAAATAGTAATAGGGCATTTAGTCAATAAAATCATGGATATGTGCTAAACCTGTTCAAGACATTGTATTACAGTCTGATCTCCAGAGTTTTATCCATATAAATAATCGTAAATAAGGGGCACACGGTAACATACAGTATACTCCATCATTTGCCAGTACTTTCTTTACTGTATTGCATCAGAGCTCTTGCTAAAATAAGAGAGTAGTTGATATATTTTTCCTCCATGTGGTTATTAGAATTATAATTTTAAATTGTAGTCATCAAAGCAAACAATAGTATACAACATCAAGTGAAAAGGCCTGTCCATATATATTAATACGCTGGTCATACGAAACTCATATTTTGGTTCAAAGAAACTGACAATTGAGGTAGAAGACTGCAGAGAGAAAAACTGGTGGAAAATTAAATATACATGTTTTTTATAAGGCAGAAATATTATTCTTTATGTACACATAACATGAAAATTTACTTTAACCCTTTGAGGACCAGGCCCAAAATGACCCAGTGGACCGCGCAAATTTTGATCTTAGTGTTTTCGTTTTTCCCTCCTCCCCTTCTAAGAGCTCTAGCACTCTCAGTTTTCTATCTACAGGGCCATGTAAGTGCTTGTTTTTTACAGGAATAGTTGTACTGTGTAATGGCGTCTTTCATTTTACCATAACATGTATGATGGAATTCCAAATATATTATTTATGAAGATATAAATAGGTGAAATCGTAAAAAAGAATGCAATATGGTAACGTTTGGGGAGTTCCTGTGTCTACGTAATGCACTATATGGTAACAGCGACATGATACAATTATTCTATAGGTCAGTCCGAACACAACCATATGCAGGTTACACAGATTTTCTAATGTTATATATATATATTTTTTTATGAAATCCTTTTTTTTGCCAATTAAATATTAATAAAATGGGCCTATTGTGACGCTTATAACGGTTTTATTTTTTCACCTACGGGGCTGTATGGGGTGTCATTTTTTCCGCCATGATCTCTAGTTTTTATTAATACCATATTTGTGAAGATCGGACGTTTTGATCACTTTTTATTGATTTTTTTAAATATATAATGTAACATAAAATCGGTAATCTGCGCACTTTTTCCCCTCTTTTCGTGTACGCCGTTTACCGGTCACAATGACGCTTGTTATATTTTAATAGATCGGACAATTCCGCACGCTACGGTATATTATATGTTTATCTATTTATTCATTTTTATATGTTTTATTTATATAATGGGAAAGGGGGGTGATTTAGACTTTGATTGGGGGAGGGGCTTTGGGGTTGTGTGTTAGTGTTTTGAACTTTTTTTTTTTTTACACTTTTGAAGTCCCTTTGGGAGACTTGTACATACAATACTTAGATTTCTACACTGATGAATGCTATGCCACAGGCATAGCATTGATCAGTGTTATCGGCGATCTGCTCATTGAGCCTGCCTGTGCAGGCTCAGTGTAGCAGATCGCCGATCGGACCGCACGGAGGCAGGTGAGAGACCTCCGGCAGTCCGTTTCAACGATCGGGACCCCCGCAGTCACACTGCGGGGGTCCCGATCGGTAAGTGACAGGGGACTCCCCCCGTCACTTACACTTAAACGCCACGGTCGCGCCGTGATCGCGGCGTTTAAGGGGTTAATGACACGCGGCAGCGCGATCGCTGCAGCGTGTCATTACCGGTGAGGTCCCGGCTGCTGATTGCAGCCGGCCCCCACCTGCTATGAAGCGTGCTCCGCTCCGGAGCGCGCTTCATAGCGGGAAAAACACCCAGGACGTAAGGTTACGTCATGGGTCGTCTGGGGACAGACTTCCATGACGTAACCCTACGTCCAGGGTCGTCTAAGGGTTAAATGATAGTGGCGCTTTAACGTGTGTTCAGACCCTGACCGTTGAGGAGAATGAGTCGGGAGAAGAGTGCATGTAGGGCGATCACTCCCAGCTCTGTGGATACTGAGGGGTCTGATATGCATGGCTAGCAGATAGGGTGGTACGGCTTCAGCACTTCTCAAGGACCTGAGTAGTATGCTAGCTCTCTCACAGTCCCAACAAACACTTTGATGAACCCAAGGGGGGGGACATTTATAAATGTTCTGCCAAAGGCATATGCCCTGGCGTATGCCTGCTATATCCCTCACTCTGTGATTGGCGTGCAGGGGGGACTCGGGGGAGGGGGGGCAGCAAGGTGGGGAGGAAGCCAAGCCACATGGGCTCTTCTTTTGCATATTCATGTTTTCCAGGGGGCAATGCACCTAGGACTTCACTGCATTGAGCGCTTTCACTAGCAGCCGGCAGTGTTGTCGTTTGGCTGGTCTCCCTGAGTTCAGCAATTTGTTTCTCCTATGGCTCTACTAGGCATTGCTCCAACCTAGCCACAATCCTGCTCCACACTGATGAGGGGCAACACCCCGAAACCGCTGTATGTGGATGGTTACCTAGCCTTGGTTTATCCCTTGTCATTACATTGACTTATAGGGCCACTCAATATGGTGGTTTTGGTGGTTTCCTAACAGGAGATACCCCTTGGCTGGGTCCTTCCCGCAGGGATATCTGGCTAGTCCTGTGTTTTGAGACTCTGCAATGAGGCTCCATGGGCTCTTCTTTTGCATATTCATGTTTCCCAGGGGGCAATGCACCTAGGACTTCACTGCATTGAGTGCTTTCACTAGCAGCCGGCAGTGTTGTCGTTTGGCTGGTTTCCCTGAGTTCAGCGATCTGTTTCTCTTACAGGTCATTTTAGGACATCAGCTTATAGGATCACAATGATCCCATAAGCTGATGTCCCTATGTCTGCCCCCTGCCACTGTTACAATCTTGTGACAGCGGCAGGGGAGAGGGGGGAGGGGGCAGATAGCCGGGACCCGCCACAGATGACACAGGCGCAACTCCTGCGCCTGGACACAGGCGCAGCTCCTGCGGCGTAAATTAACGTTGCTGCAGCATCCGGCATAGGCTGCAGCGACATTAATTTACAGTGCAGCGGCTGGAGGGGCTTAATGTAGGTCCTCAATATTACCATTTTACCCAGCAGCCACCAACGATCTAGCCCTGCATACTATTTAATACCTGTGATATCTATTAAATTAAATATTCATATAAGTCAATTACATTTCTTTTATTTGATTGCTAATTAACGTTACCTTTTCCTTAACAATAACGGAAACTAAAGCACAAGGACAAGAGAAAGAACATAGGTTTTTATTAGGTTTTGGTAAGCTTCTAGATTTATAGATTACTATTACATAAAATCTATTTCTCAGAGCTCGTCTTGCCCAATCTGTCATTTCTTCCATAAATGTGCATTTTTCTGATGATATGGACAGCTAAAATGAGGGCACTTTGCTTTTATTGCTAAATAACTGTTTGGAGAGAGCAAACTGTAAGACAAAGAAATATAGCTAGCCGTCATAAGGCCACGAGTCTGTAAAATTTTTCTTTTTGGTTTAATAATGTCAGAATGGTCTTTTCTTTCAATAGTTCATTTACCACCTAATGATGCCAATTCATCCTTTGTCAGAAAAAAATGATCTATCATTGCAATTTTCCTTTCATACGCTCTAACAGTTCCCTGACAAAAGTTTTACTCAGGCTGAATGTACGGATGGCACTTCTTTTCTTCAGGGAAGCACCCAGACCAAATGTCTTAGACAGCTGGACAAAATCTCAGTGGCTTTTAACTGCTATTCTGTGACATTAAGAACTCCAAAACAGGATTATCATGAGGTGTAGATGCAGCTAGGTATTAAGAATATGAGAAATGTCAGTGGTGTAGCAAACCTGGAAAACCCCATGAGGCTCTGCTTGTTTTATACTTTCTTAAAGCACATTGATAAGTATCACATTGAGGGTATTCGTTTCTTCAGGCTAAAAGTCAAATATATATATATATATATATATACACATACATACAGTGTATATGCCTCCCTTGAGGCTAGAGGTTGTAACAATTACTTATATAGCATAGGAGTCTATGTACAAGTGTAACATATACAAGTAATATCCACATGTATGTTTTCCCTGTGTTTCAGTAACACTCTATGAGAATACACTGATGGGTTAATTGCAATGAGATGTAATTTAGATAGTGAAACACCTTGGTTGCAGGGACTAATGTGGGCGATGACAGCATTATAGAATATTTTAGCACTCTATAGGCAATATGAAATAAATGTAACTAGAATAACGATGTCTGTATACAATAAACCCACTTTCAGTGCATAGAAGTTATGTAATTTATGTGTATGCGCACCGAACAGGATAGTAGACTATAAGAACAAAGAGTTCCTGTACACTTAGAGGCACGTTTCTCCATGTGCCCTTTTTTTTAAGCACTGCTAATTTAAAAATGTGCCCGTTTCCTGCCACGGGATTAATAGGGTTTAAAGGGGTGCTTCGGAAAAAAAATATTATTATATATATATTTTTAATCAACTGGTTTCAGAAAGTTTTATATAGATTTCTTATTTACTTCTATTTAAAAAAAGTCTCCCAGAATTTATCAGCTGCTGTATGCCCTGCAGGAAGTGATGTATTCTTTCCAGTCTGACACAGTGCTCTCTGCTGCAACCTCTGTCCAAGACAGGAACTGCCCAGAGTAGTAGCAAATCTCCATAGAAAATGTATCCTGCTCTTAACAGTTCTGGTCATGGACAGAGGTGGCAGCAGAGACTGGAAAGGTGACTGAAAAGAGTACACCACTTCCTGCAGGACACACAGCAGCTGATAAATACTGGAAGATTAGAGATTTTACAAATCTGTATACATTCCTTGCTCTAGTTAATTTGGAAAAAAAGAATAATAAAAATAAATAATAATAATAATAATAATAATAATAATGTTTTACCCCTTTAAGCTCTTGCTTCCCATCTTGGGAATAAAATAAACTGTAAAGTACAAAAGCACACATCCCATTCTGAACAGTGTCCTCTAAGCTAGAATTGTTGTCTGTTTATGCAGAATAAGGGCACCATAGCTCTGTCTCCCACCTGTGTCCTGTGGTCATTATAGACCATTATAATAGGTCTGTGAGGTTTCTGATTTTAACAGAGAAAACAATCCTGGACCTGTTGTCATGTTATTATAATACCATTTCCTCCGAGTGATATTAGTGCTTATCTCTTGTAACCTTTCTGTTAGGGTAATTGCCACCTCTAGAAACTTCCCTCAAGCATATGTAGATTGCATTTGTCTGAGAGCAAGCTGTTCTTCTTGACAAGTACAAATCTAAGCAGGATTTATCTGGCCAGAGTGAAATGACAGGTGTTCTGTTTTCTTTAACAAGCTTAATGCTCATTGAGAGAGCGACATTCACAGACAGTTCACAGCATCAGTCAATATTTAAGAAATTCCATTGTATTGTGGGATTTTTAGCTTTGCCCTACATAAGTATTTATTGGGCGATACCAAACAGAACAATCCATAGAAATATAAGAGCTGGAGTGATTTTTTATTGGTTGAAGCCAGTGGTATTTAGTGCTATAAAATTATTATCATTAAAGGGAAACTAACGGCAGGTGATAGACTACCAGTCTATTATTATTATTATTATTATTATTATTATTATTATTATTATTGCATTGTTTTGGGGAAATCATACTTTTCATTGATATGCTAATTAGGATATTCAGAGCACTGAGTAGTAGCAGAGCCCTTCACTCTCAGGGGCCCATGTCTCCTTATTACAGTTCTGCCATGATTTGCAAAAAAATACAGTTTTATTTACAGCAATTTTGCACAAATCATGAAAAACTGCAGCCAGGAGACAATTAAGTAACATTAGAGAACATGCTGAAGGACCTTAACATGATGTCATCGCAGGTCCTGTAGAGTCTGCCCTATAGTGGAGGAAGACTAAAGCTACAGGGATGTGGAAAAGGGACAGGGAGGACAATCAGCGAAGAGAGGGATACAGGGTGCCCAGTCTGGGTGATAGTAGGGATACAGGGTGCCCAGTCTGGGTGATAGTAGGGATACAGGGTGACCAGTCTTGGGTAGGGTCAGGGGGATAAAGGGGGACCAGTCTGGGCTGGGGGATAAAGGGTGACCAGTTTGGGGTGAGGGCAGGGGGATACAGGGTGACCAGACTGGGATTGGGGTAAGGACACAAGTGAGAAGGGTTGTGGGAGGTGTGTGTGTGTGTGTGTGTGTGTGAGGAAAGAGGTATTTTGGTGTAATTTGATCTACAATTCATTTTTAGGTCCAATGACTGTATTTAGGGGTCTGGTTGAGGTCTGGAATAATGTTGGGAATTGAATTGGGGGGGGGGGGGGGGGGGTTAGTACATTATTTTATACTTGATCCCCTTGATGACACCCGTCTCCAGCCTTACACTACAGAATAACATTGCACTGGGACTGAAGCTGGAGATGGATCAGGAAGCTTCGCCTCCTAATTCACAGGTACAAACAGCAAGGAGCGGAGACATTGGCGCCTCTTTTAAGGTATTAGGGCACCAAATTAAAAATGGAAGTTATTTAGAAAATGAAAAGTGAGCACAGCGCTGCCCGATAATTATTTTTCATAATACTTTACAGGTTCAATGTTTATAGTAATTGTTTCTTCTTTGGTGAGCTGTACTCTTACTATGGCTTCCGTCCTTTACATGCCAAGTAATCTGACTTTGCAGTGTTACATCCCTACAGAGACAGGTGTAAAAAGGTACCACTGCCTATTGGCTCAGGGTCATTCGTTATTATCTTGAAGGTGTTGTCCATTTTAGAAAACCCATTTATATATACTCTAATAGAGAATTGAATATACTGTAAGGTGGTCTCCCATGGTTCTCATTTCTTAGCCAGAGTGTAAATTTGTTACAAAGAGCAATTTAGTGTAATACGGACTAAATTGAATGCACTGTGTAATGTCTCATTTCTTATGTGGCGGTGCTGCAGGCAACACTTGCTGATAACCTATTTTTGAAGGTGCTGGCAGGGAGACAGTCTGTGATCAGCTTGTTGTCAAATGATTTTTTTTAAAGTATGAAATGTCCAAAGCAGCGAACCCATTTACTTTAAAAGTATTGTCGGAGCAGACAGCCATCCATTTTAACCCTCTAGGCTGTCTAATTTTTTTTTGAATCAATTGATTTCAGAAAGTTATATAGATTTGTAATTTATTTCTATTTAAAAATCTCAAGTCTTCTTATACTTATCAGCTGCTGTATGCCCTGCATGAAATGTTATTTTCTTTTCAGTCTGGCATCTCTGGCGGGGACAGAAACTGCCCAGAGCAGGAGAGGTTTTCTATGGGAATTGGCTGCTGCTCTGGACAGTTCCTGTCTCGGACAGAGGTGGCAGCAGAGAGCACTGTGTCAGACTGAAAAGAATCCACCACTTCCTGCATGACACACAGCAGCTGATAAGTATGGAAAGACTTGAGATTTTTAAATAGAAGTAAATTACAAATCTATATAACTTTCTGAAACCTGTTGATTTGAAAGAAAAAGATTTTTCACTGGAGTACCCCTTTAACCCCTAGACGACCCTGGACGTAGGGTTACGTCATGGAAGTCTGTCCCCAGACGACCCATGACGTAACCTTACGTCATGGGTGTTATTCCCGCTATGAAGCGCGCTCCGGAGCGGAGCGCGCTTCATAGGAGGTGGGGGCCGGCTGCAGTGAGCAGCCGGGACCTCACCGGTAATGACACGCTGCAGCGATCGCGCTGCCGCGTGTCATTAACCCCTGCGCGACCGCAGCGTTTAAGTGTAAGTGACAGGGGGAGTCCCCTGTCACTTACCGATCGGGACCCCCGCAGTGTGACTGCGGGGGTCCCGATCGTTGAAACGGACTGCTGGAGGTCTCTTACCTGCCTCCATGCGGTCCGATCGGCGATCTGCTACACTAAGCCTGATCAGGCAGGCTCAATGTGCAGATCGCCGATAACACTGATGAATGCTATGTCTATGGCACTATAAAGGGACTTCAAAAGTGTAAAAAAAAAAAAGTTCAAAACACTAATACACTACCCCAAAACCCCTCCCCCAATAAAAGTTGAAATCACCCCCCCTTTCCCATTATATAAATAAAACATACCCACAAAAGAGAACAAATGCTGATTTTTCGTAGCAAACACCTTATATATCTTTATTGAATATACATTAAAACCATTAACATAAAAAAAAAGAGAGACAGACCGAACATTAAAAAGAACAGTGACTATCCTGGAGGTGTTTATAAAGTAACCAGATCACATATGCTGGGATCTCTGACCGACAACAAATGTCACATAACAGGGGGATGTATTCTCAAGAATCACATGATAGGACACTATAGTAAATATAATAAATAATAAAGTGCAAGTGCATTCAATTCATAGACTCAGCCCACAGATAATTCATAAATCTCTGATCCACCCTTCATTTAGTATTATTTCCCCATCAAATCAGGAGATCCAGACAGTTAGATACCTTTTGTGATAATATACAATGTGTATCCTCCAGGACGCCACCACCCCGACGCGCGTTTCGTTGCCTTCGTCCGGGGGTAATGACGTCCCATCCGATAAGGGTATAAATAGTATCATCCCACCAATCACTCTCCGTTGTTACTTACTCAACACCTGTGGCTAATTCGGCGCATGTTCCGTCCTCCATCCCATCACTGCGAGTGCGCCGCGGCCCAACCGGAAGCAGCGTCACGGCCCCGATCACGTGAGCCGGCATTGCCGGCATTACGTAATACACAGTTTATATATTTACACATATATTTAATGAAAATGCACTTCAGCACTTTTTGTCAAAGAGACACATTGACATATTGATCTGTATTTACACATTATATACACTTATATTCATTTTTCACACATGATTACATAATTCAGATTTAGGTCTAGACGTTTTGTTTACACAGCACACATTGCACTTTATGGGTTATCTTCTTATCTGTTTTTATAATTGTATTACAACAATATTGTTTGTATGTCTAATGAGGGGTATACAACATCCTGCTTGCACATTTACTCCACTAGATTATCCGTGGTAGTGCGCATGCCCGAATGACTTCTCTGTCTGTGGTGCGCGGCGGCCCAGGTGACCGGCGGCAGTGTCATGTTACCCAATGATCATGTGATCGGCAATGCCGGCTCACGTGATCGGGGCCGTGACGCTGCTTCCGGTTGGGCCGCGGCGCACTCGCAGTGATGGGATGGAGGACGGAACATGCGCCGAATTAGCCACAGGTGTTGAGTAAGTAACAACGGAGAGTGATTGGTGGGATGATACTATTTATACCCTTATCGGATGGGACGTCATTACCCCCGGACGAAGGCAACGAAACGCGCGTCGGGGTGGTGGCGTCCTGGAGGATACACATTGTATATTATCACAAAAGGTATCTAACTGTCTGGATCTCCTGATTTGATGGGGAAATAATACTAAATGAAGGGTGGATCAGAGATTTATGAATTATCTGTGGGCTGAGTCTATGAATTGAATGCACTTGCACTTTATTATTTATTATATTTACTATAGTGTCCTATCATGTGATTTTTGAGAATACATCCCCCTGTTATGTGACATTTGTTGTCGGTCAGAGATCCCAGCATATGTGATCTGGTTACTTTATAAACACCTCCAGGATAGTCACTGTTCTTTTTAATGTTCGGTCTGTCTCTCTTTTTTTTTTTGTTAATGGTTTTAATGTATATTCAATAAAGATATATAAGGTGTTTGCTACGAAAAATCAGCATTTGTTCTCTTTTTTGGGTATGATCAGTGTTAGCTGTAGTGGCAGTGTAACGGCCGTTTGTAATGGACCTAGAATGACTAGCATGAGCACCTTACAGGAATACAGCCATTGCATGTAGACGAAACCGTGAATTTATAAATAAAACATATAAAAATGAATAAATAGATAAACATATAATATACCGTAGCGTGCGTAATTGTCCGATCTATTAAAATATAACAAGCGTCATTGCGACCGGTAAACGGCGTACACGAAAAGAGGGGAAAAAGTGCACAGATTACCGATTTTATGTTACATTATATATTAAAAAAAATCAATAAAAAGTGATCAAAACGTCCGATCTTCACAAATATGGTATTAATAAAAACTAGAGATCATGGCGGAAAAAATGACACCCCATACAGCCCCATAGGTGAAAAAATAAAACCGTTATAAGCGTCACAATAGGCCCATTTTATTAATATTTAATTGCCAAAAAAAAGGATTTCATAAAAAAAAATATATATAACATTAGAGAATCTGTGTAACCTGCATGTGGTTGTGTTCGGACTGACCTACAGAATAATAGTATCATGTCGCTGTTACCATATAGTGCATTACGTAGACACAGGAACCCCCCAAACGTTACCATATTGCATTCTTTCTTACGATTTCACCTATTTATATCTTCATAAATAATATATTTGGGATTCCATCATACATGTTATGGTAAAATGAATGACGCCATTACAAAGTACAACTATTCCTGTAAAAAACAAGCACTTACATGGCTTGTAGATAGAAAACAGAGAGCGCTAGAGCTCTTAGAAGGGGAGGAGGGAAAAACGAAAGCGCAAAGATCAAAATTTGCGCGGTCCACTGGGTCATTTTGGGCCTGGTCCTCAAAGGGTTAAGGAGGTTGTAGCATTGTTTTATGTATTCGATGAGATTCTAATGTTGTGGAAATAAAGATAATTAATATAGTCTATGGATATAGTTCTTTTATTTCAAATTGGCAGAATTTGAAACTACTACTCTCTGAAGCACCTTTTTCTTCTCTAGACAGTCCATTTTGTAAATCATTCCTGTGATATAAGCAAAATTGCCTAACTGTTGCTGTCAGTTCTCTGGTATATCCAGAATGGGAACCTATTAATCTATTCCGAGTACTTTGCCAGCAACTGTAACAAAACAGTATTAATATATTCCATATACAGAGAGAGTGGGTTGCAGTGTGTTTGCTTTGTGACAGATTCATTTCTCAGATTTGACAGCTGCTTCTCATGAAATAGAAGGGTCATTAGTCCAAGTAAAATATTACTTTGGTTTGTTTGTAGCAAATAACTGCTACCACAAAGCGAGACTGAAGTTTATAAATGTCACCTTGTATAAGTTACACTGAAAAGATACAGCTTTACTATTAGCGCTCAGTGTATTATATGTATAACATAGGGCTGGATCAGAGAAATTTATACATAACAATTGTGCTATTCAGGAAATGTGAAGCATGTTGTTCTATACTAAAGTGGTACATGATATCAGGATTGGACTGGGATTTAAAAGTAAGCCTGTCACAGAACCCCTCCAGCCCACATAGGCTATTTACCTACCAACCCTGTTTGCTCTAATGCCATACCTCCACCCCCTCCTCCTGGCGCGGCTACCGCTGTCCACCTCCCCACATTTTATCGGACTGCGGTTCTGAGCACTGGAGCATGCAGGAGCCAGGATGGGGAACATAACCTGCAAGTGGGGTATGGCAGATTAACATGGGTTGTGTTCCCCAACCTACTGTATGCCTTTCCTGGTTGGAGAGCTAAAATCCCCCCCAAAGTCCTACTTGCAATTCATGATGGGAGTTGTAGTTTTGCATCAGCTGGAGATGCAAAGATTGGAAATAATAGAGGACATTGACACAGTACATTAAAAGACACAGTGGTAGAGTACATCAGAGGGGACAGAGGGAAACTACATGAGTGGAAACAGTCACACAGTACATTACAGGTAATATTGGCACATTACATTAGAGGGCACAGTAGGACAATTCATTACAGGGGGGCAGTTTCACAGTACATTAGAGGAGGCAGTGGTAAATTACATTAGAGGGAACAATGGAACAGTACATTAGAGGGGAGAGAAGCACTGTACATTAGAGGGGAGATAAACCCATAACATTAGAGGGGAGAGAAGCCCAGTACATTAAAGGGAAGAGAAGCACTGTAGATTAGAGGGGAGAGAAGCCCAGTACATTAGAGGGGATAGACGCACTGTAGATTAGAGGGGAGAAAAGCCCAGTACATTAGAGGGGATAGACGCACAGTGCATTAAAGAGGGTAGGGGTAGTGGCACAGTAAATTAGAGGGGGCAGGGGCCCAGTACATTAGAAGGGACAATGGCACAGCCTTTCTACATGACCCTAGAGTGATTAGAAGAAGGCCCCATGTTTACTTTCTTATAAACCTGTGCAGCCACCTATACAAGATGGTTCCCTATCTGGTCCCATATAAACTTGTTCAGCCCCCCCCCTATAGAGGATGCCCTCTGTGCTGCTGCCCCTTTAGTAGATGTTCCCTGTGCTGCTGCTCTCTTTAACAATTGGCCCACTGTACTGCCACCTCGTTTGGTAAATGGCCCCCGGTGCTACTCCCCCTTTAGTAGATGACCCCCTGTGCTTTTGCCCTTTATAATAGATGCCCCCTATGCTGCTGCCTCCTGTAAATAGCTGCTCTATAGTAAATGGCCCCCCATGATGACTAGATGAAAATAAAATAGTAACTCACCTCCGACACGCTCCCTTGTTGCTGCTCCTCCATGCTCTTCTGCACGCTCTCCTCTTCTGTGTTCCGGCACAGGCAGCGTGCATTACAGACACTGCCTGCACCCGAAGCCATGGCCGCATGCCAGCACTCCTTAAAGGGGCAGACGAGTTTCCCAGGACAGTGCTGCAGTGCAGCGCATCACCCAGGGGCCCGCTGTAAATAAGCTGAAATAAGCTATATGCAATTAAAGTGTAACATAAAGGGACCATATATATGGTTCCTTCAATGTGTGATGGCAATTCTTGTAATTAAAAATTAATCCAGTATTGATGCCAGCTGCTGCAGAACATATTTGGAGATGACCATTATGTGGAATTATAAACTTCAGTCTCGCTTTGTGGTAGCAGTTATTTGCTACAAACAAATCAAAGTAATATTTTACTTGGACTAATGACCCTTCTATTTCATGAGAAGCAGCTGTCAAATCTGAGAAATGAATCTGTCACAAAGCAAACACACTGCAACCCACTATCTCTGTATATGGAATATATTAATACTGTTTTGTTACAGTTGCTGGCAAAGTACTCGGAATAGATTAATAGGTTCCCATTCTGGATATACCAGAGAACTGACAGCAACAGTTAGGCAATTTTGCTTATATCACAGGAATGATTTACAAAATGGCTGGACTGTCTACAGAAGAAAAAGGTGCTTCAGAGAGTAGTAGTTTCAAATTCTGCCAATTTGAAATAAAAGAACTATATCCATAGACTATATTAATTATTTTAATTTCCACATCATCAGAATCTCATCCAATACATAAAACAATGCTACAACCTCCTTAAAGGGGTACTCCAGCGAAAAATGTTTTTCTTTCAAATCAACAGGTTTCAGAAAGTTATATAGATTTGTAATTTACTTCTATTTAAAAATCTCAAGTCTTTCCATACTTAAATATAACGTAGTAAAGGCAAATGCAAGCAGCGGCAACTTACCAAACAAGTGCGGTTTATTCAAACCAGACACCGGTCATCGGTACACAGGCATGGCAATCGCTTAGTGTGTCCCACTGAGGCTACGGCTGTTTCACGCTTCCATGCTTCAACTGGCCTCGTAATACCAATTACTTACTTTCCATACTTATCAGCTGCTGTGTGTCATGCAGGAAGTGGTGGATTATTTTCAGACTGACACAGTGCTCTCTGCTGCCACCTCTGTCCGAGACAGGAACTGTCCAGAGCAGCAGCCTATTCCCAAAAAAAAAACTTTTCCTGCTCTGGGCAGTTTCTGTCCTGGCCAGAGATGTCAGCAGAGAGCACTGTGTCAGACTGAAAAGAAAACATTTCCTGCAGGGCATACAGCAGCTGATAAGTATGGGAAGACTTGAGATTTTTAAATAGAAATAAATTACAAATCTATATAATTTTCTGAAACCAATTGATTCAGAAAAAAATCAGGCAGCTTAGAGGGTTGGAATGGATGACTTGTGTATACAGCAAAAGTACTGCAAGAGGGGGCAGGATAGAGGGAAGAAACTTCTATGGCACAAAGATCATGTGCTGGATGATCATAGCATTACAAATAAGATCTCAGCATGAATAGCAGCTACTGCAGAATATCTTCGAAAACAAACCTTTCAATGACTTGAGACACTGAGATACACACACACACACACACACACACACACTCACTCTGGCTGTCAAACACAGATACAGTAAATACATACATTCACTGACACATACACACAGCACTTACCACTTTCAGTCTCCCCCTTCTTCCTCTCTGCAGCCAGGCTGATGTTGCACCACACTGTAACTTTGAGGACCTGCAGGTCATGTGCTTTAGGTTCTTCATCACTCTTCCTCTCTGTGTGCAGGAGTATAGGCTGGAGGCTGAATTCCCACCTTTCTTCAGTTTCAGCAGAACCCCATCTGAGGCAGCAAACTCACTCTGCATCATGGATAGAAAGGCCCTGACAACGATGGTGTGGGCAGTTTGGACGTTATAGGCCCACCAAGATCCTTGGGCCCAAACGGCTGCCCAAACCGTCCCCATCATAATCTACCCTAGAACATCTCAAAGGAACAATGTGGGAAGAGAGGATTTGTTATGCCTACGGCATTGCCTAAGTGTAGTATAGTACATGAATAAGCTTTTTTTAATAGAGTTGCCAATAAATATTATGTTTTCCACATAATCCTAAGGCTTAAAGTGACTCTGTACCCACAATCTGACCCCAAAAACACTTGTACTTTCAGACAGCTCCTTTTAGTCCAAGATCTGTCCTTGGGTCAGTTCGGCAGGTGATGCAGTTATTGTCCAAAAAAACAACTTTTAAACTTGCAGCCCTGTGTCAAGTTGGCGTGGCCTAAAGTGTCTGTGCCCTAGGATTGTGACACCCCTCCGTCTCCCTCCCCACCCTCTTCATCATTAGGAATGCCCCTAGAACAATTTCTACTATTCATCACCTGTATGAACACTGCACATGTGGTGGATCGTTTAAGCACCTGTGCAGTATTCAGACAGGTGAAGAATAGGAAAAATTCTGCCCGGGGGCATTCCTAATGATGAAGAGGGCGGGGAGGAGGGACGGAGAGGCGGTGCAGCCTAGGTCACAGACACTCTAGGCCACATCAATTTGACACAGGGCTGCAAGCTTAAAAGTTGTGTTTTAGGACAATAACTGCATCATCTGCTGAACGGAGCCCAGGACAGATCTTGGATTAAAAGCAGCTATCTGATGGAACAAGCGGTTTGGGGTGGGCAGATTGTGGATACAAAGTCGCTTTAATCCTGCCAGCCTTATTGATTGGTTATTTCCATACGTTTATGTAGGCCTAGTGGCATGACATACATACAATATGATTGGTAAACAGGTATAAGACTATGGAGGACAACAGCTTTGTTTTGTCAGTTATAAGTAGGGGGTGATTGAACATAGGAAAATCTTAGGTTTTATAGAACTCGAACCTTGTCGAACCTTCCGCATTTGATTCCTGATGCCTTCCTGGTCCGTGGGGAAGGAGGAGACAGCCTGGGTACCGCCTGGAATTCCGGGATTTAGCCTAGGTAATAGGCTGAATCCCGGAATTCCAGGCGGTACCCGGACTGTCTTCTCCTTCCCCACGGACCAAGAAGGCATCGGGAATTGAATGCGGAACTTTTGAGGTCTATAGAACCCAAGATTTTCCGATGTTCAAACATCCCTAGTTATAAGATAGGACTGCAGTCTGAAAAAGAGAACTGGAATACAACTGAACATTAAATGAAATCTCTGGAATCATTTTACTTTATTACACAGAATTTAATAAGTTCATTGTTCTATAGAACAAACCAAAGGATCTATCACCTGCTTAACAACATGTTTTTCTCTTTTCATTAGGTGACAGTATTTATGTACCATTATTTTCTGCCCATTAAGCTCATTAAATTGTGTGCAATAAATATATTGCTTGCGCTATGTTTTATGTGTTATGGGGGCTGTTGGGTGACCTCGTTGCATGCAAGGCATGCCCTGACTCAGTCGACCTGCAAAATTCCCATTGCTATTCTAGCAGCAAATAATATTCTGTCCCGAGCCTTATTATACATGATTTATGAAGGCAAAAATCAAGGGGGAGATGTAAAAAGCAAAATGCCATGTTTTTTTTTCTGAAACATAACACAGCAACTGTGAGAACTTTGTGTACATGAGCTGAGAATTAAAGCTTTCCATCCGCTACATGGTGCAATAGTAATAAAAGGAGCAGGCTTTTAGGCATATAAATGTGTTATTATCTTCTAACTGCATAAGAGCTTCTTAATAGAACCCCACTTTGGACTCCCACTTCTTAATATTATCAGCTAGATATAGAAGTAACAATTCCTTTGGTAAATGCTTAGGTAAATTTCATTTCATTTTACCTTCTGCCCTTAAATGTATCAAATCTTATATAATAAATCATTTCTTAACCCATCTCCTGAAGTGAAATGAACTTACAAAACAAATAATATACATAAAAATATATAATTCTTACATTTGTTTTATTTAACATACAGAATATTAGTACAACCTTTTTATTTTACCATGGCTGGCATCAGCACCAGAACAATTTGTGCAAGTATCAGGGCCTAGTGGGTATGCGGGTCCTCTGTGGGGATCAGGGTCAATGCTGGCATATATAGGGAAGGATTCTGTCACCCAAGGGTACCAGCAGTCACCCTATTAGATTACATTAGACAGAAGTTGGTTATCAAATGCACAGAGATTTTTTTGTGAACCTAAAGTTTACTTTTTTTTGTTTTTATGGGTGACCACTGCTGTCCTATATTAGACAGAGGTAGCAATGGCAGATTTTTTTTTATACCTTTAAGTCACTGAACTGTACAAAGTTTTTCCTTTAAAAAGATAGACAATATAGAGAACTTAGAGAACATCAAGGTACTGTAACTGATGAAGGTATTCTGTATTAAAGGAATTGTCCAGGATAAATGTCTAATAAGCCATGTTTCTGAGGCTGTGGGGGCCATTACAGAAATGTATACTTACCTGTCCTGCTTCACCACAGCTGCAGATTCCCAGGCTGCCTGCTCTGGGCCGCTGTCAGAGATTCCACATGCACTGACGTGCCATTGAGCATAGCTGAAAGGCCATTTCTTATGGAAATGGGATGGATATTGTCACAAAGCTGACAGCAATGCAGAGCTGAAGTCCAAGGAACCAACAGCTGTGGAGGAAGGGGACAGGTAAGTATACATTACTGTTATGTCCCCCGCAGCCTCGGCAACATGGCTAATTAAGCCATCAAAGTCATAGTATGTGCATTCTAAAAATACATTCACAATAGTGCCCCCATTTCTTGACTGTACCCGGAGGCTTTATTATCACCTTTCACAGGATTTCAACGTTTCTATGTTATTGTGCCAACCCCTAGGTGCCATGGCGTTTTTTTTTTTCTTTTTGCAAAAATGCCAGCGGACAGATGTTAGCCTGAAGTCAATGGAAGTTTATAATATGCCTTACATTTTTTGGAGTAATGTTTTTCTTTCCTTTCTGGCATTTTTAAGGCTCTTTAACAGTTTTTTCCTACACGCAGCATGCTGACGTTTTTTCAGTTGGGTTGTTCTGGTTGTCTCAAAAACGCCATCACTGTGTGTATTATTTTTTTTTTTCTGGCGTCTTTGTCACCTTTTGTGGTCCTGCAGCTAGGTCATGTGATGGCAGAGGAAAAAAAGATCACATAAATATTGCACATAAAGTCAAAAATGCCAGAAAAAAATGGCAGGTTTTTTTTTTTTGGAGGCCTGAAAAATACCACGCAAAAAGGATGAGTGAGGGAACCTTTATGAGTCTTACTTATACGGACGTTCCCAGTCCTTGTTCTCACTCTGTATTTGGGTGAAGACAATCATGAAAGCCTGGCAAATGACGGCTGATGGAATGGATGTACATGTCAGCTGTAATGTTCTTATTGCATGTTTCAAAGTCCTATTTTTTAACATTGACTCTTTTGATACATAAACATGAATAAAAAGTAACATAAAGTACTTAAGTAAAGCATTCTTTCTTTTGAAGCATCTATTTCTAAAATATTTGAGATGTCAAAATCCAGACAATCCATTTAGACTATGATGTTAGAGTGCAAGCAATACATATAGTACATGGTAAATGCATATACAGAATAGTATACTGGCCATTAACTAATCATCCCATGTAATAAGCTACTAAACTGACAGAGTTATAAGGAATATATGATGCACAAACTATTCTGATTTCCACAGTATTTTGAAGAGAATGGAGAATGGGAAGGGTGGAGGTGTCACACATTTGCCCTCCTATTTTGATTCTGGCTTCTTATCATTTCAATCTTTTTCTCCAGTCTTTCAGCCCATTCATTTCGAAGCCTAGAAACAGGAAATAAGAATATATTAGTTTATTGGTAGAGGAACAATAGGTAAAGTTTACCCATTAACCTTTGAATATTATATGATCATGTTTTCCTAACTTGTCCCACCAACAATATTTATCTCCTGTCCATCAGATAGGGCAAAATGTATTATTGCTGTGGTCAGATTACTTGGACCCCTGGTTATCTCTAGAATTAGGGTCCTGAGTTTACCATTTCAATACAGCAGCATGGTAATGGAGCTACCACTGTATTGACTGTCCAATGGACTGCATTGTATTTGGCTACCTCCATCGGTCCCACAGATGGTGCTCCATTTAGACTTACTGTTTTTTGACATCCTGGAAGCACAGACAGTTATATGAAAAGTAACATGTGTCTCCTGACCTAACAGCTATCCAACAGTGTCAACAGTTTGGAAGGGGAATTGTGGTCTAAAGGCCCAATTAAACTAAACAATTATTGGCCTTAGGCTGGGTTCACACTGTGTTTTTACAATCCATTTTTTTCATCCATTCTTTTAAAAAAAATGGATAAAAAAAAAAACTCATTTGTGCATTTGTGTGCATCTGTTTTAATCCGTTTTTCCATTGATTTCCATTATAAAAATAAACGGATCAGAACAGATCTGTTTTTTGTTTTTTTAATGGACTCAAAAATTAGATCGACTACATTTTTGTGTACGTTAAAAAAAAACACAGATCCGTCTTGATATTCTTTTTATAATGGAAGTCAATGGAAAAACAGATCAAAACAGATACACACAAATGCATCAGGTTTTTATATCAATTTTTTGAAAAAAACGGATAAAAACAAAAAATGGATTGCAAAAATGCAGTGTGAACCCAGCCTAACTTGGCCGATTACCGCACGTCCAGGCCAACAATCGTTTCATGTATTAGAACATGTTAAGGCTATGTTCACACTACATAAAAGTATGGATGTTGTTGCCGATGCCGTACTTTGTATGCCTGTGAACATTGCCTACATTTCTATGGGATCCCGTCCGGAGCATATAGTATATACATATAGTATACGCTCCGGCCGGGATCCCATGCGGACCCGCAAATAACTGACATGTCAGTTTTCTGTGGCCGCAATTCAGTGAATAGAGGCCGCAGAAACCCATGTCAGTTCTCACAATGAAGCGAGCGGCTCCGTCTGCTTGCTTTATTGAGTGCTGTGGAAGGTTCTGATGCGGGCGCGCGCTGATGCCCCCGCATCAGAACACTGCAGCCGGAAAGATCATCGAGCCAGTACTGCAGTACCGGCCGGGATGATCTTGGCAGAGACCGGCCGTTCCGTGACACGGCCGTGTCACAGAGCGGCCGGTCTCTTCCGCCGTGTGAACATAGCCTAAAAGGCCACTATCAGCCGACATGCACGTTGAAAGATCCCGATCATGTTTGCCACGGTCTGCTGCTTGTCGTTTTGTGAAATAGCAGCAGACCGCCACTGACTTCAATGGGCAGCCTGAATGATCTAAGGATCACTATCTGTGCATGTAATAGCACAAGCAGCGAGCAGGAAACGAGGTGGAAGTGAGTGCTAAATTGACAGGTCGTGCTTGTTTCCTCCGCTTGTAATATGGCCTTAACCCTGTTCTGGCTGTGATGTAAACATTACTGGACTCCTCCATTCACAGACAGTCTCTGAGCCTTAATCCTAGGTATTAAAAAGAGATGTATAGTATATCTGGTTAATGGTTAAATGAAGCTACTGTATGCCTAAGGAAAGCAAAATACAGAACCTGCAGATCCTTTGACTTCATAGAGTGACTTAGATCCCAATTCTGACAGTGTGCAGGAGCCCTTAGTGCAAGCTGCATAAAGTTTAAGAACACAATACATCCAATATCTGCATAGATGTGTATTAGCATAAACAACAGAATAGGTACTGTACCAGGAATTGCATTAAGGGAACTTGTCAGCAACGTTTTCAAAGTAAAGCTGCTGGAGATGTCATGTAGGCATTTTAATAGCCATTCTATACATGTACATAATATGGTAGTTTGTTTTCATATAATACCCCCAAGATTTTTAGCAGTAAATGTAAATTCTCACATTGAAAGTCATCCCTTACATTTTTTTCATATATGCAAAACAGAAAAATATATGAATATTTCTTGGCTGAAATTGTGAAAAAAAAAAAAACACTGCACATATTAAGCGCTTTTACTTAAACATTGTTCACTATGCCAAAAAATTGATATGCTCTTTTTTTTCTGTAGGTTAATACGATTACGGCGATAGGCAGTTTATATACTTTTTGCGCTGTTTTACTAACGTTAAAAAACATGGTTTGCCATATTCTGATTTCTACAACCTTGAAATTTTTCAGTCTACGGAGATGTATGAAGGCTTTTTTTTTGTGATTTTTTTTTTTCATCTGTAGTTTCTATCAGTATCATACTTTGCTGGATACGACATTTAATTTGCTTTTAATACAATTTTATGTAACAGATGATATCACAAAAAATAAGCAATTTTGTCGTTTGTTATGTATTAGACCGGCCGCTACCAAGTCTCTCTGCCTGGCAAACATCCTCACAGAAAGCTGTGACTAGTCATAGCCCGGCACCTCCCAGAGGACTAGTTCCTGGCTTTCCACGTCCCTTGCATGCCGGAAAAAAAGATGTTTTTCCACCAAGAAAAAAAAAACAACTTTTTTGTTTGCACATTGGTGTTTTTTTCTGGCAGTCACCCCCTCCCACCTACAACAACACCCCCAAATTTTTAACAGAACATGATAAAAGAATCACATGACACGTAATGAATACTAGCTGTTATTTGGTCTCAAAATGATGGTCTTCCTAAAAGACTGCCGTCAAAAATCCACAAAAAAAGACAGTGTGGGAACGTAGCCTGTGTATGCATATGCAGTAGGATTTCACAAGACAAATGTCATTGTCAGGAATTATATTATTCTATTGTCTCGCCTTCCAATTTTTTAAAAAGCCTGTCATAAGAAATCTCCCAATTAGATCTAGGTAGCGCACACTTGAGAATGTGGTCAGGATGCAGTCTTAATTTTGACACTTTTTGCAGTCCGTGGTTAGGAATATTCCTGGATCCTGACACTAATTATACATAAAGCAATAGTTGGGGCATTTTTATTCTTTTTTATTTTATTTTAATGAAAAGTAGATATAACAAGTTTTATAGTAGTGCAAAGGACTTGGTATAGATATGATAGATATAGGTACAATAGCTCATTTGTGTTGTTTTCTTTTTCTACTAACTTTTCTAAAGTTTACGAAGTTGGAAAAGCCATACTGATTTTCCCCATTTAATCTGTTGTCTCAAGCACATTTAATATTAGTGAGGATTTAGATCAGAAAAACAAGGCCTGCTGTGTCTGACATCTACCCAGACAACTTCAAACAAGCTAGTTTGTCTGTCGGTAATTATTTCTGTTTGTTCTATCCTGGCCATAGCAACAACTGGGAATCTATATTTAGCAGAAACCTTTCCATTTGACCAGAATGAAAGAAGACACCTTTTATCTAGTCCTTAATGCGTTGACTAATCATGTAGTTAATTAGGATTATTGCATAGCACATTTGGAGAATGCTAACCCAAAAAATATATTTTCCTTTCAGCTATCACACATCCTTGTTCTATAGCCCTGCATCCCATACATTAACTTTAACAATTTGAGTAGTGTCACTGTTCAGACCTGAATATGAAAAAAAAGAGAGCCTCTGGAGCCTCATTTAAGAGTCTTGAAACACAGGACTAGCCAGATATCCATCCGGGAAGGGCCCAGCCATGGGGTGGCTACTGTAGAGAAACCACAGGGAGCAATGCACCTTGGATTTCACTGCAATGAGCGACTTAACCAGCAGCGTTATCTTTGGCCGGTCTCCTTGAGATCAGTGATCTGTTTCTCTTATGGCTTTACTAGGCATTGCTCCCACCTAGCCAGAATCCTGCTCCACACTGATGAGGGGCAACACCCCGAAACCGCTGTCTGTAGATTGATACCTGGCCTTGGTTTTTCCCTTGTCATTACATTGACTTATAGGGCCACTTAATATGGTGGTTTCCCTACAGGAGCCACCCCTTGGCTGGGTCTTTCCCGGAGGGATATCTGGCTAGTGCTGTGTTTCGACTCTTAAATGAGGCTCCACGGGCTCTCTTTTTTTGCATATTCATGTCTCCCAGTCAGGGGCGGTCTTGGCATTTCTGGGGCCCCAAGCAAAGTTATGTCTGGGCCCCCCCCCCCTCGACACGCATTCCAAAACAATAGACCGCTGTGTGTTGCCCCGAGTAGTATATACCCCTTGTGCGCTACCACCAGTAATATTTACTCCTTGTGTGCTGCCCCCAATAGTATATACCCCTTGTGTCCTGTCCCCAGTAGTATATACTCCTTGTTTGCTTCCCCCAGTAGTATATAGACCCCTGTGTGTTCCCCCAGTTATATATAGCCTCCCCGTGTGCTCCCCCAGAAGTATATAGACCTCCTGTGTGCTGCCCCCAGTTGTATATACCCCCTGTGTGCTCCCCCACTAGTATATAGGCCCCCTGTGTGCTCCCTCAGGGGTATTTAGCCCCCCTGTGTGCTCCCCCACTTGGATATAGACCTCCTGTGTGCTCCCCTACTTGGATATAGACCCCTGTGTGCTCCTCCAGTAGTATATAAACCCCCTGTGTGGTTTCACCAGTAGTATATAGACCCCCTGTGTGCCCCACCAGTACTATATAGACCCTTGTGTGCTGCTACAGTAGTATACAGACCCCTGTGTGCTCCCCCAATTATATATAGACCACCTGTGTGCCTTACAAGTAGTATATAGACCCCCTGTATGTTCCCCCAGTAGTATATAGACCCCCTCTGTGCCCCACCAGTAGTATATAGACCCCTGTGTGCTCCCCCAGTAGTATATAGCCCTCCTGTGTGCTCCCCCACTTGGATATAGACCTCCTGTGTGTTCTCCAAGTTGTATATAGACCCCATTCTGCTGCCCCATGTAGTATATAGACACCCTGTGTGCTGCCCCATGTAGTATATAGACCCCCTGTGTGCTGCCCCCAGTAGTATATAGACCCCTCTGTGAAGCCCCAGTAGTCTATAGCCCCCTGTGTGCTCCCCCTGTTATATAGCCCCCCTGTGTGCTCCCCCCATTTATATAGACCCTCGATGTGCGCTCCCCCAGTTAAACAGACTACTGTGTGCTCCCCCTCCCATATAGTATATAACACAATAAAACAAACACTTATACTCACCTGGGTCCGGGCGTCTCCTCTTCTCTTCACTCTTGTTGCCGCAGGAAGGGTTTTCCCTGCGATCACAAGAGGCCGCACTCCCCTTGTCCTGGCGCCGATGCTCCAGTGATGTCACTGGAGCGCCGGCACCACAAGGACAAAGCTGCCACTTGTGACTGCAGGGAAAACCCTTCCTGCGGCCACAAGAGTGACTGACAGGAAGGGAGCCAATGTCTTCCGCCCTGTCAGTGCTGCTGCATGTAACTATGAGCGCTCATTACAAGTGCTCATAGTTACAGTTCAGATGGCAGCAGCGAGCGGGGAAGCGGCCCTGTCCAGCGGTCTTGAGCACAAGAGCAGGGCGTGGGGGCCCCCCGGATGTTGGGGGCCCCAAGCGATCGCTTGGGGTGCTTGGTGCCAAAGACCGCCACTGCTCCCAGTTAGCAATGCACCTAGGAGTTTACTGCATTGAGCGCTTTAACCAACAGCCTGAAGTGTTATCTTTGGCTGGTCTCCCTGAGGTCAGCGATCTGTTTCTCTTACTGTTCAGACCTGACAGATCAGTATAACAAGCGATAAGATGACTGTGCTGCTGCATGATAGTGTCTGTGTCTGAGATTCAGACGGCCCTATAGGCTTACATTGGAAGGCTGTCTAGGTCACATGACAGAGCTGGGAGTAAATACGCTCGTTCTTCTGATCAGTCATGGTCTGAAAACTCACTCACACACCTCGACATATCAAAAGTTTTTTTTTTTAATGTAAGTGCCTATTTAAAGGGGCATTTCAGACAATTTAGATTGATGGTCTATCCTCAGGATACACAATGAATGCCTGATTGAAGGATTGCTGCCTGGAATCTGGTCTATCTTAGGAAAAGGCAATCAATGTGTAAAACACAGAAAACTCCGGTAAAATCTTAAACTTTGCATATTGCCTCCCCACGGCATAAACAAACAAACAAGACATACTTACCTGTTGCACCTGCTGTACAATCTTCTGCTGATGTCCCACGCTCTACTCAGCTCAGTGATTGGCTGAATGGGAAGTGTGATGCCAGCGGTATCCAGCTGAACAGGAAAACACCCGTGCTGATTGGTTTCCTTTAAGTATGGCTTGTTTTATGCCTGGGGAGGCAGTATGCAGAGTATGTTTGCCACAGCCTTATTCTGGCGGTGTCCTAATTTGGGTATTAACAATGTAGCAATTTTGGTGTTCTGCTCACTGCATTCTGAAAGCCATAGTATTTCTATTTTTCTGTCAACATAGTCATATATTGGCTTGATGGAAGGGAAATGTGTAGATTTTTATTGCACAATTTTTGGAGACATATGATGTTTAGCAACACATTAGATATATAGTACCAAAAGATATGTATGTTGCTATACAAATTGAAGGAGTTATGCAAGTTTACAAAAGCATGGCTGCTTTCTTCCAGAAACAGCACCACTCCTATCCTTTTTTGGTGGGGTGTGGTTCTGCAACTTAGTTCTATTGAAGTGAATGGAGCCTAATTGTAAAACCACACCCAAACTGGATACAAGAGTCATGTGTTTCTGGAAGAAATTGACCTTTTTTCTAAGCCAGGAGTTTTTTTTTTTTACTTAGGATTTTTTTTGTATGTTACTTAAAATTTTTAGATTTTTGTTTTTAATTGCCACTTGATGTGTCCAGCCTTAATTTTTCATTGGGTAATAAATTTTAATTTTTTTTATAAAACCAGTTTGACACAATAGCAAAATATGCTTTTAGCACATTAAAAATGCACATTTACATAACAATCGCTAAGTGAATTTAATGTATTCTAGAGATGAGCAAATCAAATTTCCCAAACCAAGATACGTTCTGAACTTTGTAAAAAAATAGATTTGGAAACTAAACAAATTTTCTTAAGCTTGTTCAAAAGTTCGTACAAATGCAGATTGTACATTACATTATAGCAAAAGGCTGGTTGCAAGGGGCCAACCATAATTCCTTGCAGTCGGGCATATACATTTACACTAGCTAACTAGTGTTTGGGCCAGTTCAGCGCTGATTCCTCACTGAAAATTCAGTGCAGAATCCAAGCAGAATTGGAAAAAATTAATAAATTTGATCAAATGAAAAATAAATTTGCGCGGAATTCCACCAGAGGTAATTCTGGGCGGAACACTTTCCTTGCAGATTCTGCGAGAACACTTTCCATCCAGACCACTTCCCTCGCTGATCCAGCGCTGATTCCTCAGTGTGAACTGGCCCTTAGGGTAATAGTGTAAGGTAGAGGTTAATTGGGGGCTGCATATAGGTGTTGGTGATGTTGATGGATCTTGTTGCTTTCCCCCAGGGACATCTCCCTAATACTGGTGATCACAGGGGCGCTCTTGGTGTTGGTGCAGTAGAAATCAGCCAGCCCGGGTGACCAGGTATTATGGTTATGGTTATTATGGTGACTTTACTTGAACATCAGCTATAATGGGTAAAAGTGTTTTATCTGTGTAGTACCTTCAAACTGGTTACTGGCCAGAGATGGGTAACAGAAATGTCAAGTGCAAATTACTCTATTAAATACAACACATATACCTCATATGCAATATAACCGCAGCATAGGTTAATATTCCCAAATATAGTGCAATAGACAAAAATATCAAAATAAACAAACATAACTTATAAAGTAGGATGGTTTTCTGCCCAATGGGAAACACTCTTAATGTCATTCATAAGGCACTTGTAATTAGTAGAGATGAGAGAATGCGATTCGATTGAGTAGGTATTCGATCGAATATTGCGTTATTCGAAAGTTTTAAATACAATCGAGTAGTGTGTCGAATACGCGGCAAACATTCGAAAGCCCTCCCCTCGCACTTGGCGCTTTTTTAATCCGATCACCATGCAGGGAGGCCGTGGGGGACCCTGGGAGTACACATGCAGCGAGAAAACGGCGTCTACCCTCATTGGATGGCTGAACCACATGACCTCGAATATTTAAGACTTGACTTCCGCCTCTCGACCGCAGATGTGCTTTCAACCTAGTCAGGGAGAGATCTTCGAGCAGGGAGAGATAGGTTTTAATAGAGTTTTGGTTAGGCAGGCTTACTACAGAAAAGTCTTTTTCAGGGCTAATATCCAGCAAAAAAGTAATCTCTGGAGTCTGCATCCAAAGCCCTTCTCAGTGCTAAGAAATAGATGGTATAACAGAAGCAACATCAGCTGTATTCAGTCCAGTACCCTGTGTGTACAAGTGACTTATAGTGTCCCTGGTTTAGCCCACTAAGGGCACATTAACCTTATACCTATTGTGCCAGTTGCCCAGTAAAAGGCAAGTGATACTTATTGTGCCAGTAGCCCAGTAAAAGGCAAGTGATACATATTGTTCCAGTAGCCCACAAAAAGGCACGTCATACATACTGTTCCAGTAAGGTTCGTACAGCATGATGCACGAATAACATGACGCTCAACAGACGCACATTGGAATCATGTATGTATGCTGCACAAGAAATACGAATAAAATGTGTGAACATTGCCGTAAAGCGTTCGCAAATATTTTTCCTTCGCAACTGAGGAGAGTGGCATTAAACTGCGATTTTGGGGTGTTGGGTGCACCTAGGCATGCTCCCCCTAATGTCCCAGTGTCATTCCGGAGGTGTTCGCATCATTTATGGAGGTTTCATGGGGGACTTGGTGACCTCCAAGTGGTCGAATTTTGATTTCCAAGTGCAGAGAATTTTTTTCCCTTAGACTATAATGGGATCGAATATTTGTTGGAATAGTCGACTCTCAGTGCCTCTCGAAAGTCGAACATTTCTCCACTCTCTGATCTTTAGTAGTTAGCGTCCATTAGAGTACCGGATACACCTTTAACTTTTAAGAGTCATTTGACATAGCGTCCATATTAAAGTTTTCCAATAAAAATCTGTAAACAAAAGAGTCTGATTACTGCCATAATGATGATAAAATAACATTAAGGTTCTGGCACTGTAAATCGGTATAAAGTCTTTTGAATTAGAAGGGACTCCATGGCTTGATGAGCTGTTGAGGTGGAACCAGCTGTTGCAGGCATGTTTTATGCTCTATGTCCTGGTGTCAGGCTCAGGCCCTCAGGTGTGTCAACCAGGGCATGACATTGGTGCAGGGGATATTTCTCATATAGATGTTTCACACTACTCTTACTTTGCCAGTGGGCAATGCACCTAGGACTTCACTGCATTGAGCGCTTTCACTAGCAGCCGGCAGTGTTGTCGTTTGGCTGGTCTCCCTGAGATCAGCGATCTGTTTCTCTTATGGCTCTACTAGGCATTGCTCCCCGAAACAGCTGTATGTGGATGGTTACCTGGCCTTGGTATTTACTTGTCATTACATTGACTTATAGGGCCACTTAATATGGTGGTTTTGGTGCTTTCCTTACAGAAGCCACCCCTTTGCTGGGTCGTACCCGGAGGGATATCTGGCTAGTCCTGTGTTTTGAGACTCTTTGATGAGGCTCCACGGGCTCTTCTTTTGCATATTTATTTTTCCCAGGGGGCAGTGCACCTAGGACATCACTTTATTAAGCGCTTTCACTAGCAGCCAGCAGTGTTGTCGTTTGACTGGTCTCCCTGAGTTCAGCAATCTGTTTCTCTTACTTTGTAGGCAAAGATGACTGCCACAGCCCACTATCCACATGGCCCCTGCATATGGATGTACTCCACCTCATCACTGTGTTCCAGGTTATGCAGATACTCCAATAGTCCCTTTTTACTGAGCTCCCGTTTACAACCATGTAGGATGTCCCTCAGAAAGCCATAACCTTTTACCTAGTCATACTCCTGTAAAGTTGCCTTCCTTTTCATAGGACATGTGACAACCAGGTGCAGATGTTCAACACGTCCCCTGAAGAATAACTTCTGTTGTTTCCTGTTCTGGAACCATCCCCCATGAGACAGAGGTGGACTGGGGGGAAATGATTCTGGAGCAGTTGCGGGTCGGCCTCTTAGAATTCTTTCAGGGGGCTCAAGACACCATATGGCCTCAGTGTGACTGCTGCACACCCTGGATAAGATAAATGGCTATAATGGGACTGCTGCATGCTGAGAAAAGCTGGACAGCCCTTAGTGGGACTGCTGCATGCTCAGGAAAACTGGGCCAGCCTCAGTGGGACTGCTGCATGCTCAGGAAAGCTGTAAGGCTTAGTGGGACCACTGCATGCTCAGGAAAGCTGTAAGGCCTTAGTGGGACCACTGCATGCTCAGGAATGCTGTAAGGCCTCAATGGGATGGCTGCACCCTGGTTCCATGGTGCATCACTTACATTAGTGTGTGTGCTCCATGTCAACTCCCATTATCATGATGGTGGGTTGTGTGGAACTGCCTCCACATCCCATATGGACTTAATAGCCTTCCACTAGCTAGTTGGTGGTAGAAAAGGCCATGGTGGGTTATCCTCCTCCTCCTCAGTAGAGATGATCGAACCTCGGGATTTTGCGAGTTTGATCGAACTCGAACATTCTCGAACATGCAGCATTTGATCCCCGGCGCCTTCCCGGTCCGTGTGGAAGGAGGAGACAGCCCGAGTACCACCTGGAATTCTGGGCGGAAACAAATGCTGCAGGTTCGGGAACGTTTGGATTTTGCAGGTTCGATTGAACTCAGAGTTTCAATGATCTCTACTCTACAGACCACCCCATAAGGATCACCTCTCTTACGAGCACCAGTACCACGCTGCCAACATGCTACCATTCTTTCCTCTACTCATCTCTAGTGTATATATTTAGTGACTCAGTAAAACAAAATCATGTTGTTGAGAAAAAAATGGTAACCTCACACCATACATCTCAGAATGAGTTTAGCAATGGGTCTTCCCCCCTCTGATTAGCTGACTAGCGACAGTCAAAACAGATAGAAGACTGGAGCAGTAAGTATACTTTGCCCACTTCTCCACCCCATTGCTGTTTAAAGTGTACCTGTGACAATTGGCCATTCCAGATTAGCGGCAAGATCCTCTACTAATCCAGAAGGTCATGTCTCCATGGATACGGAGATGCAGTCAAACGACAATTGTTTCATTTCGTTTCCATAACTATGGAGACCCGACCTTCCAGATTAGTAGAGGACCTCACCTCTGATCCAGAAACGCTGCTTATTCTTTTAACAGTAGTGCTAGGCACTCTTGAGTAGCCCTATACTCGAGTGAATACTATACTCGATAGAGTCTCATCTCTAGTCTACACCTCAGTTACATACTGTATTGATGGCTTTGTGTCATATCCATTGCATTGGTATACAGGGTATAAACTATGGAAATTGTGTCACTGTTCAAATATTTCTGGACCCACTGTAGAATATAAAAGTTACTGTAGCTTGAGAGGTTTCTTTTTCCTCTAGGGGAAGTACTGATCTCACTTCAGCTTAAGTGTCTTTGATCATTTGTTCTCAGAGTTCCATGGTTAGGATGATACACAAGGGTATAATAACTATCCAGTGATCTCACTGGGTCTTTTGTCTCATTAATGTTATCTGTGGAATATCATATCCCACTTCAAAATAAGGCTTAGCGGGATGAGATTCAATTTGCATCCTGATATTCATAGAATGTGTTAAGCAGGGTCTGTGGTTTATCCTAATTACCATGACTGTAATGTTTATTTTAAGCATCCAGTCCTCTCTTAAATATTTCACACATTACACTACACCAGTAGCTACTACTGCGAAAAGAGAGAGATGGGTTTACATTAATGGAACCTGCCCGCAGAATAGTAAAGGGGTATTCTTATCTTAGCTTTTTATCTTTTATGCATTGGGACCCCCCAAACAATCCCAAGAACAGGGACACAATCGCCCTTCAATAAAAGGAACAATCAGCGTGCCTTTGCGGCCATTGCAGCTTGTGCGCTATTCAATCCATTCTCTATGGGACTGCCGGACCCAACTGAAAAATTACAAATAATTTCACTCGCTAAGTTCCCCAATGGTGAGGCAAATCAATATAAGTATTTACAGGAAAATCAGCTTTGAGTCTATAAGATATAAAATCAACCCTTTTTACACTGATTGTGTACTTCTTAGGGCAAATCCACAAATTTCACCTCATCTCATCATAGCACTGGAGAATATATAGTACTATGAAACAGTTTGAGGCCTGTTGTTTGACTTTGGCAGGGAGGTTGTGCCAAACATCTTGAAGAACTAACCACACATCTTCTGTAGTAGTAGGCTGCTCGGGTCCATTATTCTCTTCGGGTAATCCCGGATAGACTCAATACTGTTGAGATCTGGGCTCTGGGTGGCCATATCATCACTTCTCTGACTCTTTGTTTGTCTTTACTCTGCAGATAATTCTTAATGGCATTGACTGTACATTTCGGGTCATTGTGCTGTAAATTTCCGGTCATTGTGCTGTATATTGTGGGGTGTTGTGCTGCTGCCGAATAAGCATTTAGAACCAATCAGACGCCTCCCTGATGAGAGGCATCTTACTTTGCAGCATTTTTCCACACCTGACTAAAACTTTTTCCTTAGTACTGTATATTTTTTAAAAGGTTAGATATCAGGTATTCTTGCAATTGAATGTATGTGCTACATCCTGTAGACATTTTACGGTTTTATGGTAATGTTAATAACATTATCATTTTACATCGGATCACCTAAATTGCATTTTAAGGCTTTGTTCCCACAACTGGATTATAATGGGAAAGAAGGTTGATAAGGCCACAAATAATATACATGATCACTATTTGCGGTTGTCATTATCAATAGACGGATGCCTTTCCCAACTTAATGATGGCGCATTGCTGCAATAGGAGCATTGCCTGAACGGGATTCAGAGAATATGGCTGTTTAAGATTTTGATAGCTTAAGGCTGCATTCACACGTCAATAGATTTTGTGGACCTACGGACGGTTAATACCTGTCATGGATTGTTTCCCCGATAGAGCTGCATGGCTCTTGGCAAATCAAAGAGTTTCCCCGCTGCCGGCATGATGTTGATTCATCATGTCAGATGGAGAAACAATCTATGACAGGTATTCACCATCTAAGAATTAGAAGATATTAGTAAACTCCCCATTCTGGGCTTCATCTTCTAACAACGCATCAATTTTAAGCCGTTATGCTGTCAGTTGTGTCTGTTCTTTTCCGTCAAATTTATTAATGTGGTTCATGCCCTTGGTAAATATGGAAGGTTTTTCACAGGACAAAACTAAGGTCCCTATTGGACAGCACGATTATTGTGCTAAAAAAATCGTTAAATCATTCAAATTTAAATGATAATCGTTCTGTGTAATTGCAGGCAACGATTGAAAAATCGTTCGTATGTCGTTGATCGTTGATTTAGATCTGAACCTAAAATTATCATTAATCGTTCACTAAACATGCGCTGTAATTCCACATTCGTTCACTCAAGTTCCGCATTTTTTCACTAATCGTTCAGTGTAATTGTACATTGTTCATAGTTTTTCTGGGATCAGATAGAATAAGCTACCATAGTAACAATTGCAATAACGATCGTAGTAACGTAATCTCATTTGAGATCGTTTTTCATTAGTTGTAAATGGTTAAAAATTGCTCCGTGTAATAGGACCCTAAAATCTGACCATCCCGCTACACAAAAAGTGGCTGGTTTTTTGAATAGAAAATGATGGTTTACTTCATAAATTTGTTGGTTGTTTCAGGTTTAATGGACACAACCATGACACACCCACTTGAAAGTTTTTTTGAAAAAAAAAATGACGTTTTTAGAAAAATTGTGTTGCACACTTTAAGTAAATACTGTATGTCGGAACACTAGATCAACAGGGAAAAACTCGACAATTTGCTGCCGGGAACACGTCAGTATGCAAGTCCCATTATGTCCAATTTACCTTTTTAGCGCACTCCTTTGTTGTCTAGCTGCTTCCATTTGTCGCTCTTCATTTTGTTTCTGAATTCGCTGTTCCCAAGCATTTTTAAGTTCACAAGTTTCCAAAGCAAAAATTTCTACACGTATATACTGGTTGTTCATATTCTGTGAAGACATAAGTGTACAACATTCTTGTTATGTTTTTTAATATATATATATATATATATATATATATATATATATATATATATCCACAATATCTATCTATATCTATGTACAGTCATATATTTTAAAGTCTTTGCCCTTCAGCTGTGAATAACAAGTTACATAATCTAGCCAAAAAACAAGAAATGTTTTATTTTTCTGGTTCCTCTGAGCAACCTGGAATTATTTTATCTCACGCAACAGAAGGCAGAAGACTGGCATTATCTCCGTACAATTTCAGCTTAGTTTGTTTGAGAAGTCTTGCATCATTACTTGCACAGGTGGTTTCTTACAAACTCCACCTGCTTTCTGAATTATACACTGAATTATACACTCTTAAGAAAATCTACTGTTTTGCATATAAATGTGTTTGCTCTCAGTACAGAAAGAGAAGATGGGTAAAAAGAAATTAACATGCTTTTTGTTTGCATTTTGTCTTTTTATATAGTGTTGTCCGAAAAAAGTCATAGGATTCTCAATGTCATAATTTTCTGTTAGGTTTCTTGCATCGATGATATAACTTATATTAGATAAGTATAGTATACAATATATAGGTATACATATTAAAGGACAACTCCCACAAAAAATTTTTTTGGCTTATTTAACAAACATTACAAAGTTATATAACTTTGTAATGTGGTTAAATACCCGGTCTGGCCCCCTTCCCCCACTTTCCGACCCCCGACCCCCCCCCCCCCCCCCGGAAGTTAAAGAATGTATACATTACCTATTACGGTCGTCACGGTCCTCTTCTCCCGGGCAGGATCTGGTGACGACGATGTCAGAGCCAGGGGGCGGTCCGGGTCTTCTTCCTCCTCGGCGTCTTCATTGAAAGTGAATGGGAGAGAAAAGGCTGCTGGTGCACATGCGCATCACATGGCTTCCAGCTTGCTCAGCCCTGATTGGCACTGGCAGCCTTTTCTCTCCCATGGACCTGGAAGTAAGAAACATCGCTGGACGGCGGACGCAGGTGACGGTGAGGCGGACGGCGGGCGAATGGAGTGGCGATCGTCACAGTGGGATGGTGAGTATAGTGTCTGTGTGTTTGTGTTTTTTTTTGGGGGGGGGGGTCCCGCCGGAGTTGTCCTTTAACTATTAAGCATCATAGAGCATACCTGGTAAAATTTTAAGTTAAAGAGAATCTGTCAGGTCATTTATGCTAACCCAGCTAAAGTGTCAAAATTCAAAAACCAGGGGATGGTGCCCCTACAGTGCAGTGCCAATCCTTACAATCTCCTATATATCAATCCTGTAATGACGCAGAAATTGATAGGTACAGGAAAGTGGCTGATCATGAGTGGCACTGCTGCAGGGACAGTGGGACAAGTAAGTATTACTTGATTTATATGTTCTCAACACCCCTCGCCCTTCCTGGTTTTTAAAGGTCTCCCTGAGATCAGTGATACGTATTAGTTGCTCCCACCTAGTCAAAAGCCTACTCCACACTGATGAGGGGCAACATCCAGAAACAGCTGTCTAAGGATGGATATATGGTTTTGGTATTTCCCTGGTCATATCATCAGACTCGTATTTGAATTGGATAGTGACTGAAGGAGCCACTTAATATGATTATTTTGGTGGTGTCTTTACAGGAGCCATCCCTTTGCTAGGTCCTTCCCTGGAGGGATGTCTGGCTAGTCCCATGTTTTGAGACTCATTACTGAGGCTTTGTGAACTTTTTGCATATTCATATTTTCCTGGGGGCAATGTTGAGCACTTTAATCAGCAGTCGACAGTGTCTTCTTTGGCTGCTCTCCCTGAGATCAGTGATCTGCTTACCATATTGGCTGTTCATTAAAGAGACGATCAGTGAGACAAAAAAGGTGGCGATGATGTGCAATACCAAACAGGAACAGTGGCATTTCTGTTAGAAAAGTGACCCTTATCTTCTGTATTGGCCATGTAGGTGGCAATACAGGTGGTTACGGAGCCAATGAGCAGGAGAAGTCATTGAAGGGGATGCAGTGCTACATCTGTGCTGTGGCTCCTCCATTCACATAAGTAATGGGGGTTTCATAGGTTGGACCCCTGTAATCATAATATGATGGAATAGCCTAGCAATATGTCACCAGTTTATGAGATCAGAATAACACTTTGCAGCAGAAAGCTAAGGCTTTTGTTAATGATGGAGATACCCCTTTAATACTATCTAATAGGGTTTAAAGAATAGTAAATAATACAACCTTTTAACATGTTTTCCAGACATAAAAAGCTCACACCAGGTTTTGGTCTACAGATTGTGAGTTAGTACTGGGTAAAGTTGGAGGGTGGCGGAGAATTTCAATGTCCAGCTGGCCACCTGATCACCTGTGCCCCATAGACTGTAATAGATTGCTTAAGTCAGATCAGGTGGCCTGCCGGGATGTGACACATACTTTACCAGCTATAATTCACATTTGCAGTGGGGAATAAGACGGAGACCAGATGTGATCTAGACGGAGACCAGATGAAAGCTTTTGACATAAATACATACTAAGGTTGAAAAAAAAAAGACTCATTTCCACCAAGTTCAACAAAGTAGGGAATGGATGAAGGGAAGGAGGTGGATGGGTAAATTCTACATACTATACATACACATTTATTTTATTTTGGTCCAAGAACTTTTCTAAGCCTGTTGTGAAGCCCTACACTGTGACCAGCTCCTAGGATAGACTGTTCCACAGATTGACCCGACTGGGTCACGGAACGGGTGGTCTCTGAGAAGATCATCCCGGCCAGTACTGCAGTACCGGCTGGATGATCTTTGCAGCCGCAGAGTTGAGAGTTGAGCTCATCCGTGCCCCCGCATCAGAACTCCCCACAGCACACTATGGAGTTAGCGGCCGGAGCCGCTCGCTCCATAGTGTGCACTGACAGCGTTTACATTGAATAGCGGCCGCAGAAAACTGACATGTCAGTTTCTTGTGGCACCGCAAGGGATCCCCACTGGAGTGAATACTATGGGCGACATGTATCACGAGGCGGTTTGTGTATTTTCGGCGGAAAGTGACGATTTGCGTATTATTTTATTCGCAAATGGGCGTTTTGTGAATAAAATATTCGCAAATCGCCACTTTCCGCTGCGTACGCAGGGGGGGGGGGACAGGGAGGAGGAGGAACGAGGTGCGCGGACTCATAGTCCGCGCGATTCATCATTTTTTAAACTGAAAGATACGCCAAAAACCTACTCCACCTTTCAGGTGGCGTAGGTTTCCGGCTGTGCGCACTGACGCGCACAGGATTTATGTAGAGGCAGTCCGCCTCTACATACTGTAAATCTCCGTAGCGCCAGAGATGCGGGGACATTTATAAGTCCGGCGTAAAAAACGTCGGACTTAATAAATGTCCCCCTATGTGTATACACTCCGGCTGGGATCCCATAGACGGCAATGTAAAGTATATAGCCTTAGGGGGATTTTACCTGGAACATCTTTTTACCATATTTTTTATACAGCCATTATTCATATTTCCCCTTAAACGTCTCAAGACTAAACAAATTTTATTCTTTTAATCCTTCCTCATAACTAAGATGCACCTTATTAGTTTAGTTGCCTGTCTTTGCCCTATTTCCAGTTTCAAGATATCCCTTCTATGAGCCACTGCCTAGAACTGAACAGCGTACTTCAGATGAGGCCGCACAAGTCTTTATAAAGCGATATCATGTCCTTGTCCTGAGAGTCCATGTCTGTTTTAATGCATAACAATATCCTGCTGGCCTTAGAAGCAGCTGATTGACATTGCGTGCCGTTCTGTTGTCTATTGTCTATGAGTACACCCAAGTCCTTCTCTTACAGTGTAACTCCCCCTAGGACGTATGTTGCATGTGGGTATACATTACTTTTCATTAATCCACACTGAGCTTCATTGCCAAGTGGATGCCAAAAACACTCAGTGTGACCAAATCTGCCACATATGCACATCTTTCATAGACTGTACTGTACTACAAAGTTTGGTGTAATCTAAAAAGATAAATAGATTGCTGTTATTTCAATTCTCTATATCATTAATAAAAAAAATTAAACAGAAGGGGGGCCCGGTCCTGAACCTTAGGGCACACTATTTTTGACCAGGGACCATTTAAAGTAGGAATAAGTACCCCTCTCTAAACAATATTTCTGAAATGCTGAAAATATTGATGCATTACTTACATCATTCTATTCAGCCATTTTTCTAATATGCAGGAGAATGGGATTCCTGTCAAACCACTCCCCCGCCCTCCAGCTACTGATTAACAGTTGACGGCCTATACACAGCATGGGTATATAACTGCCAATCAGAAGCTGGTGGGTGGAATTTGCTGGAGCTCATGAATGCCCAGGACCACTGAGCAAATTATGGAGAGGACTAGTTATTGTTCATGCTATTTAGGAGTATATCTCTGAATCAGTTGCACAGACAATGTACTGTAAGTGATACATCCTTCTGTTCAGCCTCTCTGTCACTAGTTTATGTTACATAAACCTTCTGACAGTCTCTTTAAGCCAGTTTTCAATCCATTTACAAACTACAAACTGGCAGCACGGTGGCTCAGTGGTTTGCACTGTAGCCTTGCAGCGCTTGAGTCCTGGTATCAAATTCCACCAAGGGCAACATCTGCAAAGAGTTTGTATGTTCTCTCCGTGATTGTGTGGGTTTCCTCTAGGTACACTGGTTTCTTCCCTTACCCCCCCCCCCAAAAAAAAACAAACAAACAAAAAAAACCAACAACATACAGAGGTGAAGTGCTGCGGAATCTGTGTCCGCTATACCAAAAAAAAAAAAAAAAAAAAGATTTCTAAACTTATAGGGGGAGATTTATCAAAGGGTGTAAAATTTAGACTGGTGCAAACTGCCCACAGCAACCAATCACAGCTCAGCTCTCAGCTCTGTTTAGGGTAAAGAGGAGCTGTGATTGGTTGCTGTGGGCAGTTTGCACCAGTCTAAATTTTACACCCTTTAATAAATCTCCCCCCTAGACCCTAATGTACCCATCAGATGTCTATGAGAGACTTGTCTGGAAAACATGTCAAAAGTCGATAAGACTGCCTCATGTATAAACAGTATGTATAAACAGTATTGCAGTTGTATTGCATTTCCACAATGATCCTACAACACAAGAAAAAAACGAAATGTGAATTACATCCGTGAAGCATAGAAATTCTTGCTCTGTCATTGTAGTTTATCAAAATGCGACACATTCTAACGCACTTCAAAACAGCGCTCGATTTGGCAGCATATCTTATTGATCAAAGTGCAGGAATATAAGAAGGCTTTTTAGCATGAACATATTTAGAAGAATAATTTTCCAAATTAAGCATTTTACATGTTGTTTAAACATATGTAGAATATGGAAATTTCAAAGTGAAGCTCTACTGTTTGCTTAAGCAAGATACCTTTCTAGTTGAGCTTTATACTTGATGGGAATATGTTTATCGCTGTCATTAGCTGTTCTAAGCATAGAAAAAGTTTCATTTTGAGAAAGTGGGACAACAAAGAGAAAAAAAGTTACAAAATGCAGATCACACCTTGGTAACACTTTACATTACTGTAACAGTACTCCGCAGGTGTATATGGACATTGCCATTGATTACTGTAACAGTACTCCGCAGGTGTATATAGACATCACTCTTCATTTAAATCAACACTGCACAGTATTTTAGATTATTTCTTTTAATTCTTAAACGACCATTATTAGACATGAGCAAGTAGTGAAATATTCAAATTTTCGAATATCGAGTTGAGTAGACACCAATACTCCACTACTCGATCGAATATCAAAACCCAATAAAGTCTATGGGAGAAAAATGCTTGACACTTGGAAATCAAAATTCAACCACTTGAATGGTCCCCAAGTCCACAATGACACCTCAAGAAATGATGCCAACACCTCTGGAGTGCAACTGGGACAGCAGGGGAAGCATGTCTGGGTGCATCTAACATGCCAAAGTCGCAGTATTACGCCACTATCACAGCCTCTCAACAATAAACTCTAAACCCAATATAACCTCTTTGTAAAGTGGAGAAAATACATGAAAACCTTCTGTCCTTCACAGTAGTATGGACAGAAAGTCTTATTTTAAGTCAAAGAAATATTTTCATGCACCCTTTTAAATCACGTTGCCTATGACAACCACAGATGGCATAAGCAAGGGGGAAATCAAACAGCACCCACCGCTAACTGTCATTGTGTGTGTGTGATGCGGTCAGACACGTCCTCTTTAAATTTTCAAAGTCATTGGCCACTGTGGATGTGGATCTCATGGCACACAGGAGTATACAGCCATATACCCTCTCTATGACATATTAGAATGCCCTACAGCACACAACAGGCGATCAACTTTATTATGTAGTACACAGCACGCAGAACAGTAGTACTACGCTCATATTTTTTGCCTTGGCACACAAGGAGTATACAGCCGTATACCCTCTCTAAGACATATTAGAATGCCCTACAGCAGGCAACAGGCATTAAACGTTATGTGGTGCACAACACACAGAACAGTAGTGCCACGCTTAGATTTTTTGCCTTGGCACACAAACAGTATACAGCTGTATACCCTATACAGACAGATACACTGCAGCCTCTTCCTCACAGTGAATACACTCCAGCTGCCTGTCTGAAGACACCTATGTGACCTATGTGCTGCTAGCCGGTATAATAGCTGTATATCTTTAGATAAATGTGTTCCTTCTATAGCTTTAGCCCTAACAAGGGCTTTTAGGGTTCTCTCCTGCCTAAAATCAACTAATACCTGACTGTGCCTGCTACACACTGTCTCCCTGTCTAGCTCCAAGTCCCATCTGAAAATGAATCTCAAATTCACTTTTCGATTACAGTGAAGGTCACATGGTTTAGCCAGCCAATGAATTTACATGCTTTTTTCACTTCCTGTGTGCTCCTAATGCTCCTAGTCCTGTCCCAACCCCTCCTGCATAGTTATTAATAAAAAAATAAAAAAAAACGCCAGGGAAGGTGGGAGGAGAATCACATTTTTAGTTGGGTTTTGATCGAATACTCGATCGAAATCAAGTATTTCGAATAGTTTACTATACCTACTTGATCGAGTAGTACTCGCTCATCTCTAGTCATTATGATTAAAAACATACATATGACAATTCATATAGATCCTAATCATGTGGTGACAAACCTATGGCATGCCATCAATTGCTCGCTAATGAGAATCTAGGACAGCTGTCCCTCATCCCCGGGTGAGAGAGTTCTTCTTTCAGATGTATGTGCATTAGTACATACACCAGAAACCAGAAAGCCGTCAGTGTAGGCCGCAGGTCCACTGGATTGCAGCTTACACTGACAGAAGGTTTAAGGGGTTATCCACCATAGAGCTAAACAATGAAATAATCCCAAACCTAGCTGGTCTTACTCCTCCTGAGTATTTTGACAGAAGCCAGCACCATCGGGGAAGGGGGTTGGTGTGGGCAGTGGTGGCAGCTCCTGACACAGAGATAACACGCTCTGGAGCCATGTCATCTCTGAATACCAGTGAGTGGGAGAGAGCCGTCTACTTTGTTGGTCCCAGGAGGGGGTTGGCAGTGTTTGGTGAGCAGGAGGGAGCTTCAGCGGGCATCTCCTCTCAGAGGGGGGGCAGGGGCGACCAGGGGAGAAGCTGGAGTGGGTATCTGCCCACAGAATGGGGGGAAGGGGGAGCATTGAGGTGAGCAGGGTATCTGCCCATGGAGGGAGGGGCTGGGGTAAGTGGGAGCCTGAGCGGGCGCTGTTTAGGGGGGGGGGGGGTGCACAGTGGTGCAGACCTGACAGGTGGTGCCAGCTCCTGACACAGAGATGAGGGGAAGGATGAATGGTGGGCGTGTAGCTGGAGCACAGAGATGATGCAGATGAGGTCTCCTGGGGGCTAATTTACCAAGTCAATAGGCAGCTAACTCAGCCCCTAGAGAGAAGATCATATGTTTAGCAACTACGAAGGGAGGGGGGTAAGAGGGAGCAGCATTGTCGGAGTGGACCCAGGGTAGAAGGTTTTAGACGCCCAGAGCTAGTAAGTATGAGATTAAAACAGGGAAAGGAAGCAAGATAGGTTATACATGTATATTAGTCATAGGGTGGTATTGGGAAAGGGGATTGTTTAGAATATTATTTTTGCTAGCTGGACAACCCCTTTAAGACCTCTGCCCCAACGCAGATGGGATGAAATCATTCATTAGCTCCTGAACTGCAGGGGAAGAAGGAGTTCCTTCGGCTGTTCTTTGTGGAGTGTAGCTATGTATGTTTTCCACCACGTACCTAAATGGTCATACTTTGCCGTGCCTGGAGCCATGTAGTACACAGCATGCACTATGCAGTACAAGCTTACTCCTCGTGATAAGTCCAGGTACTAGTTAGAAATCGCATACTCTAAAAACATTAGCCAGTGACTTATATTACTGAAAAATGTTAAAGGGGTGTTGCGGTGCTCAGCAATGAATCAGCATTTCAAAGCTATTCCGAAGTTATATAACTTTGAAGTTGCTTTGTTTCACTCATGTTGCCTCTAACACCTGCTCTATGCCTGTTTTAGTTGCCGCCGTTGCCATATATCTACCTTTGTATTGACAGTCGACCCCTCTGATCTCCGTCCCACCGCCATTTTGTTTCAAGGCATCATCTAATTTATGCAGGCTGGGTAGGCGTACTTTCCTCATTACCACCTACATCTTCTGGCCGCCTATCATTTGCTGATGTCGCTCACACCCTCAGAGAGGCTGGCTGCAACTTGGAGCACGCACTGATCTACACTGGTGCAAAAGCAAGAAGTGTAGATAAACCTGATATTGGTAATGGAGGTCTCGGGGGTACAGGAATGGTGGTATTCTGGGCTGACGGTTACATATATAGAATGCTGAGAACATGCAGTCATTTTTTTTTATTTTTTTATTTTTTCTTCTAGCACTGGAGTACTCCTTTAATAGCAAATTTTGTCTCTCCTCTCCTGCAAAATTTTCTTATTACACCAGGCATATATAACAACAAATGGACCTAAGACAAATGTGTATACCTTGCCCACCTAAACAAAACTCCAAGTCTGATGCTTATGCGGCATTGACAAACTTGGCTTTTTATCTCATGCATAACTTACATGAGTGCTGTGAATCCATTATAATACTCTCTCTCTCTCTCTCTCTCTCTCTCTCTCTCTCTCTCTCTCTCTCTCTCTACAGATATGTACAAATTATTGATAGGTTTCAGTATTGAGTACAATTCCAGAAATGTGGTACAGTTCATGCTAATAATAATAAAAATAATAATAATATGAAAAACAATAGTGGGCATAAGTAGTTAGAATGATTTTTTTATACCCTTGCTTCCCGAGCGCCCTACGTAGCGATCTGACAGCGGTCTTTTACTTGGAAATCTTCGCCTAGCCCCGGACACCCCACAGAACCTTTTGGATTGGCACAAAGATAGGAAAATGAAGAAATCACCACTATGCACGGGACCGCATGTAATACTACGGGCGTAAGTTACAGCATTTTCGTCCTCATACAATGGTCTGGTTCATTTTTTTTACGGCGCTGCGTACGATCCTCGTGTAAGTTCTTACATAGTGTGAACTGTGCCGCCATTGTAAGCAAACTACGTAAGTCTCCGGCCGCTTATTCACGGAACGCGCTACGTTGGAGACTTACGTAGTGTGAACATAGCCATTATTGCAGTATCCATGTTTTCCAGGCAGACTTCAGGCTGCATCCAACTTTTTCAGCCACTGGTATTAAAATACCAAAAGATAGGACTTGAGCATGCTCCAGTTGCGCTCATCTCTACTTTTATCCAGTGTGTAAGGACTGTTTAGCAGATAAGGTTGATTCTCTTTCCAGATGTTAAGAAAGATACTGCGACAGGCATTAGACCTCACAAAATAACAGGATCTTACCAACTCATGTCAAGTCATTTAAGTAGATCACTTTACACTTTTACATCTGGCTATTGAACCTTGGGGTGGTTATCATTTTTTGTTTCATAATGCTATTACTACTGACTAATAATATTACTAAAAGTGGGTATGTTCAATATAGCTGAGCATCAGCTCCTCAGATGGGCCCAAATGTCACTGCTGCCTTTAGCAATCACCGAGCCATGGCGCACTGACATAGCAGAAGGCCTGGTCTGCCTCCACAATGGATCGGCTTACTCATTGGTCGATTTTCCCATCAAACCACCAATGACAGGTATTTATACTGTTTAACTTCTGCTGTGAGAATCAACAGTGGCATTTAAACTGTTAAAATAACTGGCAATGACGATTACTCTGTGACGACTATTAGCCGTGGTCCCTGGCTGCTGATAGCAGTTGGGAGCTGCCCAGTATAGTGGGCGCTCGAGCCGTGAGTCCTCTCTATACCTCCTTATCAATGACATGACGGGTATACCATTATTATTAAGAGGTTAAAGGGAATCTGTCAGCTGCAATTAATTTTTCAAACTGCTAACACTATTAGATAGCTGTTAGGTCAAGGAGACACATGGTACCTTTCATATATCTGTCTGTGCTTCCAGAACATAGAAAAAATATATAGTATATAGTAGTACAAAAAGACAATGAGGCTTTCCTGAGCCCCTGAAGTGCAGCAAGCTGCAACACATCCCCCCCTCCCCATACCTGATTCTACTGGACTCAGCTTCCAGGTATCAATCAAATAGGAAGGGAGGAGAGAGGAGACATTCCAGCTTGTAGGTGTTCATGTACATGGAAATGTCTCTTTGGGCCCTGTTACACTAACAGATATCTAACAATGAACGGACTATAAACAGGGAACAGGTCATAAAGGAAAGACAGAGATTTCTCCACTTTTCAAATACATTCCTGGCTTTGGCTTAAAAAATCTGTCAGATAAATTATTTGTACTATAAAATAAAAACATTTTTCTTTATTTCGGAAGCAAAGCTGGGTATATGAAAGGTAATGTGTCTCCTTGACCTAACAGGTATCTAACAGCGTCAGTAGTTTGAGACATGAATTAGAGCCGACAGCTTGCCTTTAGATTGTATCTATAACTCTTCCATCATGCATTTTAGTCTTGTATTTGTGGGCAGTTTCCTATTGAATTTTAGAGCTATTTCCCTAAAAGATAAATGTAATAATATCATAGCTGTGGTAATGTTTTCACTTTAATTAATACAAAACTACAAAGTAATTGTATTTTTAAAGGGCAGGTTCATGTTTGGTAAAACCATGAGGAAATAGGGAATAGCCAATTAATATACTGTGGTTGGCTATGTTCATCTGTGTAAAAAAAATAAAAATAATGTCTGTTATTACTGAATTATAATTGAAGTCAATGGAATGAGGCTATCCAATACACAGTGTATTAAAGGAGAAGTCTGGCGATTTCTTAAAGCCAGCAGCCTGCAGGGGGAGGGGGGGAAATTTAGTACAAGTGACAACTTAGGCCTGTATTACACGTATTGGTTATCGTTTAAGATTCACTATGACGATCGATCGCAGTGAAAACTAATGATTTTGTAGTTAAGGATTACTAATTATAGTACACAAATCGCACACATAGTATACACTCCGACCGGGATCTCTCGCGGCGCCGCAATGAACTGACATGTCAGTTTTTGCACCTGCTATTCAGTGAATAGCGGCCGCAGAAAGCTCTGTCAGTTCACACAATGAAGTGAGCAGCTCTGGTCTCTTGCTCCATTGTGTGCAGTGGGGAATTCGGATGCGCCCACATCAGAACTCTGCGGGCCGAAAGATCATCCGGCCGGGATGATCTTTTCAGAGACCGGCTGCTCCGTGACCCGGCCGGGTCACGGGACGGCCGGTCCAATACGCCATGTGAACATGGCCTCACAGAATGAGGCTATTACATTTACAGATTACTGTTATGAATGATTGTTTTTATGTCGTTTAATGGTTGCTAATTAAGGACAACCCACACAACATGTTTTATGGAGGAACAACTTGTTATACAAACAGAGAAGCAAACAATCGGCGAACTACCAAATATATTTTTTCAACATGTTGCAAAAATAAAAATGAACAATTTTTCATTTGTCATTTGATCATTGGCGGTTATTACACGAACAGATAATCGCTCATTTTTGGTTGTTGTATCGAATTTTTAAACGATAATCGCTCAGTGTAATAGGGTCTTTACCTCTTCCCGTGCCTGCGATGAGCAGCGGGGCGGCCGCAGAACCCCCATCGGGCTCTGGGATCTTTGGGGTGTCCATGTGACAATCTTATGACCTCACGACATGTGACACCATCACAACTCGGGGGAGAATTACTTACTGCAAGCACTGAGAGAGGTAAGTGCACCCTTGTTATCAATTTCCCCCCTGTAGAGTGAACGTGAAATGTTCTCGAGTCTCTAATCATAAGTTGCAATATATGGGCATCATATAGAATTTCTATTAGTAAATAATAGAAATTGATTTGTTTGGGATCATACAAAGATATTGTGATATATTTCCACTATATTGATATTTCAATGCTTTCTATTGGGGCCGTTCAAGTCACACCAAAAATACTGCAGAGTAAGAGCTTTCCGCATTTAAATAATCAATGCTATATTCACAGAAAGGATGCGCTAATAAGTTTTGACAGTTAAGTTTTAGACACTTTCTCTGGGCTTGAAGGATGATTTCCATAGGCACATCAGCGTGAATAAAACTTAACATGATTATGTTGGTAGGTCATCAAGCATGATTACTGTGCAATGTGACATCTCTCTGTTCCACTGTATGTGACAGCAATCACACTCCTGCTGAGTAATGCTAAAAGAATCAGCAATGAAGAGCCATTATCACGCTTTAATTTCTTCTCAGGCAGTTTTTGCTCATTTCGTGAACCCGTTTTCTTTATTTCCTTATTGATTGGATTTTTAAAGGCAGATACACGGATGTGTTTTTTATGCCCAGGAATCTGTCACAGATATTTCTCTGTAAAGTAGAATTTGTTATAGATAACAATAGCTTGGGGAGCTATTGATTCCCTCCGAGGAATCCCACTGGTATTTGGAAGAAGAAAACCAATTACCTCTTTTCCACAAAATAATCTCGTACTAGCCCAACCATAGTCTCCTCCAAAAGAAAGACTCATAATCTGTAGACAGCTATTTAGGGGTGCTTGGTTTGACTAGTATGACATAACTATCTATAACATAAGTTAGATAGTAATGAAGAACTTGCTGAATGTTTGGGTTCATACGAACCCGAACGCTCCATATTTGACATTGGACCAGTGGCTGAAGAAGTTGGATGCAGGAAAACATGGATACAGCCTCAGGCTATGTTCCCACTTCAGGAGAATAGTGGGGAAAGGCAGCCATCTTGAAATTTAGATGGTCACTAATAATGGCTTATATAAAATACTGAAGTGGGAGCATAGCCATAGACTGTAATTGTGTTTTCCTACATGTTGTAATCGTGTTTTCCTTGCAGCCCTAGGGGCTGCATCCAACTTCTCTGGCTCCAGGGAGTCAAATGCCAAGTGTTTAGGTTCAGATGAACCCAAATGTTTGACAAGTTTGCTCATCGCTAGTTATAGATATTATATAATTGTGTTGCTATTTTGTTTAGTCTGATACTTTTTGGTTGCAATAACATTACAAATAGAATGCTTTTACTTTTTACCTCAATCAAAAAGTGCATAGAAAGCACATCATAAAGGCTTAATGCTGACTGCTGGTTTAATGCTGACTGCTGCGGTATGGTTTCTACATTGTAGCAACTTCTGTCCGAAATTTACACTTAACATTAATTGTTCTAATTTTATCCCAGCCATTGGATAACAGATTCACTGGATCCCTGTGATACTATAAAGAAAATGTGCTTTACTGAATACAAGAAGGCAAGTACAACTAAGAAAACATTTACAGAAATGACAGTATTATATTAAAAATACTGTAATATGGCAGATTTGGCAAAGATACACTAGAGTAGGGAAATCCTGAATAGATGACCTTCTTCAGAAAAGGATACAGAGCAGCATCAAGCATGTCGGTCCAATATTGTTTATCAATAGACAGTGGTTTGTTCAAAATTCACCCACCACTGCAAATGAGATAGATGAACTGCTCAGTAGTAGAGATAAGCGAACCATTGAGCATGCTTGAGTCCATCCGAGCCCGAACGTTCGGCATTTGATTAGCGGTGGCTGCTGAAGTTGGATAAAGCCCTAAGGCTATGTGGAAATCATGGATATAGTCATTGGCTGTATCCATGTTTTCCAGACAACGTTAGAGCTTTATCCAAGTTCAGCAGCCCCAGCTAATTAAATGCAGATCATTTGGGTTTGGATCGACTCAAACCCGAACCCGGTTCGCTCATCTCTACTCAGTAGCTTAAAAAACAACTCGGTCACCATAAAAAAAAAAAAAAAAAAAAACAGTTTCTATACTCGCCCTCACTCCTGGGTCCATCTTTGTTTGAATTTCCCGCCGTTCGCAGGTCCCCTCAGCTCCGGTCGCCCTAATCTATTTTTATTTTCTTTGGCTGGGAGCGTCAGATGATTGACAGCTTTCTCAGCCAATTGGAGCCAGGCAAGCTGTGTCATCTACTGACACTGCAGAGGGGCTGAAGAGTGTCAGATGACTGACAGCTTGCTCAGCCAATAGAAGCAGAGACGGCTAAGAGTATTCTGACAAAGTAGCAGAGAAGACTGGTCTAATTAGTTAGCCTCCCTCTGTAAGACTTCATCGACATGAGACAATAGGTAAGAAGGACAGAAGGCTTATTAAAACACATCACAAACTTATCTAACCTTGTAATGTGTTTTAATCGCCAAAAAAAAAAACAACAACACCGGAGTTGAACTATTCAGGCAAGGCAGGCAACAACACCAAATAAATTATACCTTGCATGATCACTTTCACCAAGAAAAGCAGTCTAGACCATGCCTGGACCCTGCGTTAGGTCATTGTAAGTAGAGGTCATTTATAATAGTCTAGACCAGTTAAGTAATTGCAGTGGTCACCCTTAAGGCTGGTTTCACACTGGCTAAATTTTTTGGCAATTCACACCTTAAGTCAAAACTGCTAGAAAAAAATTCCTAGATAATCTTCGGCAGTTTTTCTGGCTTTTTTTGGAAGTCGGAAAAACATCATAAAATGCTGTGTCTGGGGGCACTCTAAAGGTTCAGATGTATAGGGAGAGATTGGTTAAGTTGCAGTGTGTGTCCAACTCTAACCTGGATGGGTGGCTCACTTACAATACAATTAAAGAAAATTTAACCCCTTAATATCTAGTTTGCCTTGTGGATGCAGACAAATTAATCCTTGTTCCCCGCTCGCTGACGCCGCTATTACACATGACGGCAGCGAGCGGGTGAGCCCGGGGGGGGGGGGGGCCCGGGGAGCTGCGGGTGGGCTACCCAGGTGATCGTTAGATCCTTCGGGCAGCCTATAGCATATAGCAACGGTCTGCTGCCACGGCTCCTATTCCACAGAGCGATGGCAGCAGATCATTGCTATATGAGTTGTTTGTCTTTCAACATGTTGAAAGACAAACGACTGCAACACTCAGCCGACAACGTTCATGTCGGCTGATCGTTGCCTTCTATTACACGAGACGATTATCGGCCGAATACGGCCGATGATCGTTGTGTAATAGGGCCTTAAGAGCCATAAGTCTTTTAATTTTCTATAAGATAAGATAATCCTTTTATAGTCCCACCATGGGGAAATTCAGTGTGTTATAGCAGAATAGATATTACACACTAAACGCTCCAAGGTAAAGTAAAAGCATTCCAGTTACAGTAGACACAGAGGGGGAAAAAGATACAAGGTAGGAAGTATATCACAAGCTTAAAATATTTCATCTGTCTGTATGGAATGATCTCTGCTTAGGTCGGTGTTGCTTGTACAGCCTAACTGCAGGAGGGAGGAAAGACTTCTGATAGCGCTCCTTCTTGTACTTAGAGTGAAGCAGTCAGTCACTGACAGTATTGCCCAGTGCTATCATGGTCTTCTGCATGGGATGGGAGTCATTGTCCAACATGGAGCTGACCACTAACAAAATCACCCACCACCTGCACTAGGTCTAGGGGGCTTCCAAGGACAGAGCTGGCCCTTCTAATTAGTAAGGGAAAAGAAAAAAAAGGACTCAATTGTCTTATTCAGACCCCTATAACTTTTTGATTTTTCTATCATTTTTATTTTTTTACATATATATGATCTGGCCAAAAAAAATTCAGGCGTTTGTTCGTTCTTGATATTCGGCTTACACTGTTCACCGTGCAGGATATGTAACATTAAAATAGACCTGACTATTATGCATGCAGCGATACGTAATTACCTAATATGCTTCATTTTTTTATGCGAGCTGTGGAAAGGACAGAACAATAACCAAGGCCAGATTATTAAAGGCATACCTATTCAATAAAGCTTTGGGGAAAATCCAGAGATTTCAAGGACAGCCTAATTATACTACATTGAGCTGATTCAGAGGCTTTGGCTACATCTAGTGAGAACAAAGATTTTAGAGCTTACATTTTCATACATAAAGCATAAGGCATAAAGCAAGTCAATGGCATGGATTTACTAATACTGTCTAGTTTTAAGAAAGTTTTCATAGTAGCAATACAGGGAAGAAGTTGGTAGAATTTGTTTGGCGCAAACACCCCTCCTGGAATACCGTCCACGTTCCCCTGTGCTTTATCTGAATGGAAAGAACTCCTGGCACTGGTGTAGAATCAAGTTTACACTTTTATTCAATGTAACGCGTTTCAAGGGTGCAATCCCCTCTTCATCAGGCATGGTAACAAACAATAATCTTTAATATTAAAACAGTAATGGATGATATAAAAAATATAAAAGATTGTTGTTTGTTACCTATACCATGCCTGATGAAGAGGAGATTGCACCCTTGAAACGTGACCCATTAAATAAAAGCCTAAACTGGACTCTACACCAGTGCCAGGAGTTCTTTCCATTCAGATAAAGCACAGGGGAACATGGCCTGTGTTCCAGAAACAAATTGCAACAACTTCTTCCCTGCACTGCTACTGTGATTGACACTGAGGACACCGACATTTTCCCATAAGAAATCACTGAAATGCAGCCTATTGATTCCACACCCCAATAATAATATTTTTTTTAAATTCTGAATAACATGTAGAACATATGAAACAAACAATGAGAAACAGCTGAATACATTATATTATTTACTGTACAGTTTAGCAATCATCATGTAGAGTATAATGTACAGTAAGTGCATAAGAATGAAAAAACAGCCGCAGTTTGTAGATACAGGAGGGAACTGCAGATTCCCATAATGCAGTAGTTTAGTACAACAGAATAGAGAAGCAGGGCTGCTGTGAGAGGTCTTTGTGGTCACATGACAGCAATGGGGAAGGAGGGCGTGTTCAGCATGGACCAATCAGGAAGTGAGAATTACAGGGCTGTGCAGGAGGACAGTGGCAGAAACTTTTCTATATATCAGTGTGAATGGCTGAGTGTAAGTGCAGGCACATTATAGCAGCAGTGTGTATAGCTGAATGTAAGTGCAGGTACATTATAGCAGCAGTGTGTATAGTTGAATGTAAATGCAGGCACATTATAGCAGGAAGAGGAGAGGATGGGAAACACAAGGAGCATGAAATGGGAAGGAAGTGAATTATCCATGATTTGGAAGGTGAGGGAGACTTCCTGGGTCAGGGTATAGAGTGTAGACTATCTATGCAGACCATGCCCCTCCCCTGCTTCCCCTCCCTCCCAGTACAGGGGGCTCTTAAACCAAAGCAATGCTCTTAAACCAAGTTACAATTTTTAAAAACGGTGAGCTCTTCTTGCAAAATGCTCTTAATCCAAGTTACTCTTAAACCAAGTTACCACTGTACAAGAAAGTATTTATGTAAGATGTAGGATAACACTCTTCCAATATGTAGCATTGTCTCTGGTGCAGGACTCTTGTGATACACAACCAAAGGATAAGTGATATTGAGGAAAGTCAGCACTTTGTAGTCAGTTTTTTATGCTTGTACATTGCAAAATGTATTAATATCCAGACAAATAACTCCTGTGCATATAATCCAGTGTAAGGCAACATTAAATGTTTAGTGAGTGGAGCTCTTCATTGGGCTAGTAGAAGAGCTGCATGTTTGTCAATCTGCCTATGTCAACTTTGATACTCTCATATTTGAGTCACTTTGATAAGAACCAAATTGTAATAACTAAACTAGATCACAGCATCTCCACAACAGCCGGACTTATGGGGTGTTCCTGGAATGCCTCCACAAGGATGTCCAAGAAAAACAAATGGTGCCGAAGGCTCAGTAACGCACATGAGAAATATTACCGAGTCTACACTACAGTTGAGCTACTGTAGCCCAAACTACTGAAAAAGTTATTGCAAGACACCTTGATGGGTAAAAGCTGTCTTGGTTGCATGATGGGGAGCTAGACAATATTAGTCAGGTTGGTCTAATGTTATGGCTGATGGGTGTATATGTCTATGATAGGCAATTACATGTTCACCTACAGTGTCCTCGATATATATAAGATTTGTTTGCCTTGTCTAGACCAGCCAATGATTTCTTCCCACAATAGCAATAAAGGTTAACCCAGATAATCTATTTGTGCTTTAACTGCTCTCCCCTTGAAGGAACATGACAAGGTTGTCACTCACTTGCTGCCGAAAGTATATGAAAAACTTAGTAAACTTATCACAAGCTTCTTGCACAAGTTCTCCAATGCTTTTTCTCCATTAATCTTTGGAAATTGTTCCTGAAAGTTATACGTTTTTGCTCTGGTTATGACATTGTGATTTCTCACAGGAACAAGCGCGAGGCTGTGTACAGTCCATCATTAGTCATACTGATGTTATCCTTGGTGCATTCACTGGTAAAAATACATCACTGTACACGCAGGGACTGGATCATATGCTCCGATCAGCCAATAAATACTGCAACAGCAGGAGGGCCTTCCACTCATTACAGGAAACCTTGACATGATTAAAGTAAATTGACTGTAAAATTTTATACTGGAAAACATTGATGTACTGTAAATCGAAAGGTGTACTGTGAAAGTGGTCATGAATTCATTAGCAGCCACCTCATTACCTGCCATATGTTACACTAGAACCTATTGAAAAGCTTTGTCCTATACGTCCATGGACAGATTTTTGGGTTTATTACATCTCTATCTAAACAAGTAAATTCCTTTTAATGCAATTTATAGCAACTACCGTAATAGAAATTGAAAACTGCAGAAGCATAAAAGATTACGGCAGCCATAGCACTGCCTTGTTTCATATTTCCAAAAGTTGTGACCTTGCGGGATGGAGATCGACATTACTGTATCTTTCCATAGACAATTAAGTAATGAGTTAATGGGACGTCGCTGAAATAAGGGAATGTTTTCCCTCGATGAAAATACCAAAGCATTGGACTGTAAAGCACCATACCGAGATTCTCTGCAGTATATTAGCTCCAGTACCTGACCTCTGTTGTTTTATTATTTTTATTTTTTTATTTTTTTGCTAATGTATAGCATTGCTGGAGGCGAGTTAGGCAAGAGCTGCTACAGAGTGCTGAGTCATAAAGATATAGGTTATACATAGGGAAAAAAAAATGCAAAGCAATACACTAAATCACGTTTCTGGAACAAACATGAAGAACAAAATGTCTATTTCTTAAGTCATACACAAAATAAAAAAAATAAAAAAGAATATTTTTCTATTCACATCTGCATATTTCTTCTCCACATAAACTGGTCAGACATAACATTAAAATGACTGACAAGTGAATAGAATAACAGAGAATCTCAGAAGCAGGAAAAAATGAAGGATCTGAGTGATTTTAACAAATTTTAATGTTTGGAACCCTGGGTGAAAACATGTCCAAAAGGGCAGATTTTGTGAGTTGTTCCCATTATACAGGTGTTAGTGCTTACTAAAAGGAGCCCAAGGAAGAACAGCTTGTAAACCAATGACAGGATCATGGGCAACATTGATGGGGAGAAAAGGCTAGCCCATATGGTCTGATCCCATAGAATACCAGTGCTAGCACATATTGCTGCTGACTATGACAGATAGCTGTAAGAACACACATACTGCATTATAGCTTGCTGCATATCGGTCTACCATCGAAAACATCAGAAATAAAGAAAGTTTTTTGAATCATGGTTTCTTTTATATCATGACAGCTAAGTAAGTGTTAGTGTGTGCAGGGCCGGGACAAAGGGTAGGCCAGGGTAGGCGATGGCCTAGGGCGCCATCTAGTGGTAAATTACAGGGGCGCAATTGCAGTCTCTGAAAAAAATTTTTTTTTTTACTACAGGCTCCTGTATTCTGCCTCCTGGTGGCTGCCGAGCGCTGCCCCTGCGCGCTCACATACCATCAGCGCCCTCATATCCCCCTCACCTGCAGCAGCAGCAGCCCTGAAGCTGCTGCAGGCTCCAGCCCCGCGCTTCCGACAGTAACCCCCGTGGATCTAATATGCCGACGGGCGGGACGGGCTCCGGTCGCTAGCAACGCCCTCTGCAGCCACAACATCCAAGCCAGCCCCCTCCCCTCGGACCTCACATGTCGCTGGGCGGACCAGGCTCTAGTCCCGCGGTGGCAGTCATTTCCGCTCCTCCTCCTGACTCCTACTCCGGATCAATGAGCTTCTTATTACTGTCACATGATGTCTCCAGAGTCAAGCAGGTGAGGAGTGCAGCTGAGTAGTGAGGTAAGCTGCCTCATGATCAGGATGTGGGGGCTACTATGATAGGGGGGGTATGGCTGCCCCCACCCAGGGCCGGTGTTGGGGGGGGGGCAGTATGTGTCACAGGCAGGAGCACACAGACAGCGTCCTGCAGCGTCTGGGAGTGATCCCTGGCTGCTGCTATTAGGGGTCACACAGAGGCTGCAGGACGTGGGCTCCGGTGTGTGCTGGACCCCCTCCCCCCTGCACCATGTGATTTCCCTGCCTCTTCCTGGTGAGACTAGTGTGGCAGTCGGGACGATGGAGGAGACGGCTGCTGTGAGAGGACCAGAGCCTGCTGCTTCTGCTGCCATGGACCAGGACTACTACCCCCAGCATGCTGCTAGATGGAGTAAGTATACTGTACATGTAGTGTGTAATGTGTATGAATGTAGGTATATGATGCATGAATGTAGTGTGTGTTACATGTCCTGTGTATAGTGTATGGACTACTAGATGGTTTGGATTTGTATGTGTTTTCATGGATGTGTATATATATATATATATATATTAGTGTATGTGTGTATGTGTATATGTGTGTGTGTGTATATAGTGTATGTGTGTGTGTGTATATGTGTGTGTGTATATATAGTGTATGTGTTTTCATGGATGTGTGTATATATATATATATATATATATATATATATATATATTAGTGTATGTGTATATGTGTGTGTGTATATATAGTGTATGTGTGTGTGTGTATCAGCACTGCTGACTCCACTGTCCAGCAGAAGTGTAGCAGTGAATGTACTGTACATAGGAGCTGCAGCCACTCTCTGGCCTCATCAGTCCTATGTAATTGCTGCAGTTGATCAGTGATTGGCTGCAGCTCCTATGTCTAGTGTATGATGATGTCACTATTTATTGAGAAAAAAATAAGGTAGTATTGAGTTGGTCACTGTATAGCGGTAATATTGTTCTGTATATGGTATATATAGAGTCATTATGTTGCGGTTACTGTATGGCGGTAATATTGGTCTGTATATAGCGTGTATATAAAGTCATTATGCGGCAGTCACTGTATGGCGGTAATATTGGTCTGTATACAGTGTATACAGTCATTATGTGGCTGTCACTGTATGTCGGTAATATTGGTCTGTATATAGTGTATATAGGGTCATTATGTGGCTGTCACTGTATGGCAGTAATATTGGTCTGTATATAGTGTATATATACAGTAGAGTCATTATGTGGCGGTCACTGTATGGCGGTAATATTGGTCTGTATATAGTGTGTATATACAGTAGAGTCATTATCTGGTGGTCAGTCTATGGCAGTAATATTGGTCTGTATATAGTGTGTATAGTGTCCTTATGCAGTGGTCAGTCTATGGCAGTAATATTGGTCAGTATATAGTGTATAGAGTCATTACCACTATAGAGTGACGCCACATAATGACTCTCTATATACACTATATACAGACCAATATTACTGCCATACACTGACGACCACATAATGGCTCTATATATACACTATATACAGACTAATATTACCGCATAGAGTGACCACTGTATAATGACTCTATATATTCACTATATACAGACCAATATTACCGCCATAGACTGACCGCTGCATAATGACTCTATATACACTATATACAGACTAATATTACCGCATAGAGTGGCTGCCACATAATATATGTCTGTATAAAGTGTATATAAAGTCATTATGTGGCGGTCACTCTATGGCGGTAATATTAGTCTGTGTATAATATATATAGAGTCATTATGCAGTGGTCAGTCTATGGTGGTAATATTGGTCTGTATATGGTGTATATATAGAGTCATTATGTGGTGGTTACTCTATGGGGGTAATATTGTTCTGTATATGGTGTATAAATAGTCATTATGTGGCGGTCATGGTGTGATGCTAATATTGGCGTGTATAAAGTGTATATGGTGTCATTATGTGGTGGTCATGGTGTGGTGCTAATATTGGTGTGTATATAGTGTCATTATGCGGTGGTCTCTATGTGGTGGTAATATTGGCCTATATATAGTTTGTTTTCTTAACGGTATGGAGGTAATATTTGGTCCTGATATAGCGATTTTTTTTTTTCCCCTTAAACAATGCAATGATCCTTTTATATTAAATGTGTTTAAAAGTGTGTATACATGCAGATATATGTGTTTTTTTTCCTGGGGGGGGGGCGCCATTTGCCTTCTCTGCCTAGGGCACCAAAACTCCTTGTCCCGGCCCTGAGTGTGTGTGTATGTAACTTACCTAAGAAAGAGATGGCACCTGGATGCTCTGTGGGAAGAAGGGAAGCTTGCAGAGACAGTAGGATGCCTTGGCCAATTTACTGCTGGGAAACCTTTGATATATTCATGTCAGTGTCACTTGGTCACGTCCCACCTACCTAAACTTTGTTGCAGACCAAGTACACTGCCTCATGGCAACAATAGTCTCTAATGGCTGGGGACTTTTTTCTTTTTTAAATAAGATAATGTTACTTGTTACCCTGCAAAAATGGAGAAAACTTTTAGGTTAAAGGGTTTAAATTGTGGACCTTGTCTCCAAATACTCCAGATCTCAATCCTATTGGATGATTTGGGGAAACAAGTCTAAGTACTGTCGAGTATATAATTCATCAAGGTTGTTACATATTAGAATTAAAGGGGTGCTAAGGTGAAAAATAAATATAAATAAATCAATAAATCAAATCAACTGGTTTCAGAAAGTTATATAGATTTATAATTTACTTCTATTTAAAAAGAAAAAGAACTCAAGTTTTCCCACACTTATCAGCTGCTGCATGTCCTGGGCAGTTCCTGTCACTGTGTCGGACTAAAAAGAAAACAACATTTCAGGACATACAGCAGCTGATAAGCATGGAAAGACTTGAGATTTTTAAATAGAAGTAAATTACAAATCTATATAACTTTCTGAAACCAGTTGATTTGAAAGAAAAAGATTTTCGCCAAAGTACCCCTTTAACTTTATTGGAGCTTTCTGATAAAGGAAACCAGAATAAAACTTATGAGGCCTTAGATGCCATGTCTAGGTGTATACACACTGAATATATATTCTAAACAAGCAAATAGGATGATGCACTCATGATTTGTTTCAGTGACAAGGAGACAGATGCTCATTACAGGTAAATGAAGTAGTAGCTCTGCTGTGTTTAGCCATGCTTTACAGAATGCCTTCTTACAGCACTGATGAACACAAAGAAATATATATATATATATATATATATATATATATATATATATATATATATATATATATACAAAGTTATTACCAAACATGCCTAAATAATACAGCCACATCGTCACCATTATCATTACTACCACAGACCATATAGACACTATAAAGGATTATACTGCAGTCCATGTTCCCTATTCTTATCCATCCGGTCCAGCAGATTTCTTCCAGCCATAATTCATCTTTGCAGAACTTACTAGACATTTTAGGTATTAGAGTCTTCCACCTCCCTCCTCACAGTTCCCCACATGTAGCACCATAAATGGTAATAATACCCACTTTGATGTCTGGAGCACTAGTGGATAAGTGGGTTTGGGGGAGGGGTAGCCCCCAACTACCACTAAAAGGTTGCAAGGTAGGTTGCACCTGTAAACAGACAGGTGTCCCCAGTGGGTAATTACTCCAATTAGGTAAGTCCCCCAATAGCAATTCTGCCGCTTTAGGTAGGTGCTCCCTGTAGGTAATTTTCCCAATTAAGTGGGTTCCCTGTAGGTAATTTTCCCCATTAGTCAGCTTTCCCCATATGTAATTTCCACCCATAAAAAGGTCCCTTCTATAGGATATTTCTTACATTAGCCAGGTCCACACTGTAGGTAGTGTCCCCAGTAGCCCTGTAGGTAGTGTCCCTCCCACTATAAGTAAAATTCCCAGTAGATAGGATCCCCCTGTAAGTAGCTCTCTTGGTAATTACCCCCCCTGTAGTTGGCATCAGCAGTGGCTATGTCCACCCTGTGTAGCTAATCTCCTCAGTAGCCAAGTTCCCCTTGTGGGTAGTATTCCCAGTTACTATTTCCCTCCTTAAGGTAGTCACCCTAGTAGCCAGGTCCACCCTGTATGTATTCTGCTCATTAACCAGGCCCATCCTGTAAGTAGTACCCCCAATAGCCAGGCCCCCTAGTAGTCAGGTCTCCCACAATACTCTGGCAGATGGCTGAAAATGCCATATGCTCCTCTGCCAGAGTGGGAAAGGATTACAGAGATGCTACAAAGATGGTCTCCTTGCCCTCTCCAGTTTGATGTGGCCACCAGAGAGGGTAAGGAAGCCAAAAACAACAGAAGCCTGTGAGTTATGCAATTTGTATAACTCCCATCAACTGTAGAAGTTATGTCACTTACGTTTGCGCACCTCCCATTAAATACTATTGGAATTACGCAAATTGTGTAAGCTTCTGCTGGTTTAAGCTTCCTGATCCCCTCTGGTGGCCACAGATAGACCAGAGTGGGCAAGGAGGCCATCTTTAACTGCAAAGGTGACCTATGGACACTCTTACATTTCAATAAAGTCCTTCTAGCAGGGGCTAATAGTACTGGTAGTACTAACAAATTGTATAAGGGTTGTCACCAGCTTTTATTAAATTATGAAATTTGGGAAAATATACTGATTATTGTACTGATTTCTAAATTTCGACTTGTATACAACTTCCATTAGCTAAAGCTCTGTTACAGAGCTCTTGGAGTTGAGAGAGCATGTGAATTTTTCAATGCTTGACTTGAGTAAAGAGCCCCATTAAAATCAATGGGAGACTTGAGCATTTAACCAGGTGCCCCCTGTTCCCTTCATCCCTTGAAGGGATATTTAAACTAAATATACAAAAACTAGAATAAAAAAAAAAAAAGTAATGGTTTTCTGCAAGACACATTAGAACTTCCTTGGGATGTTCATGTAGTCTGAGACTTGAAAATTATTTTGTAAGTAAACAGAGCAACTCTCACATTCAAGGATACGTAGGACAGTCTTTTTTATCCTCTTCTACAACATGTCAGGAGATTCAGTCTTTCATACCTCCAGACAATCTATTTTTTTGATCCAAATCCTCTTTTCCATCTTTCTTGCAAAACTGACCTTCGTTTTGATCTTATGTTTTCTTCTTTACGGATAAACTGTTCAGCAGCTACAAAAAGTCTCTGCCTACTAAAGTCAATAAAATAGCATCTGGACAGAGGATTTGGTGAACTGAAGTGATAAAGCATATTGTACCTGGTGACAGTAAGGGAGATACTGCTACGGTGTGTTTGGAAAACTTCAAGAGTCACTGTCGTATTTTTTTTTTTTGCAGAAATCAATAGTCCAGGCGATTTTAAGAAACTTTGTAATTGGGTTTATTAGCCAAATCTGCCATTATCTGCATGTAAAAAGCCTTTTCCCAGGTCCCCCCCTCCTTCCTCTTTTTCATCCACTCTGAAAAATCTGAAAATTGTGACTTGTTGCAGGAGACGTACCCTGTCTGTTCTAGGGAGAGGGGAGGGGGGAGGAGGAAGGAGGGAGTTAGCCGGCAGCAGAAAGCAGATAACAGAGGATTACAGGCACGGAGCTGGGTGACAGCTGTAATCTGAGCTCAGACAGGTCACTGGTGATGATCAGTAGAGATATCCCCTGAGGGATTTGTAGATTAACTCTTTGTTGTCCTGTTTTGGTCTTTTCTTTAGCTCTCTCCATAGGAGAACAATGAAGACAGGGGGGAGAGCTTCAAACTGCTTTTTCATGATAAAAATGCATTTTTCGGATAATAAACCCAATTACAAAGTTTCTTAAAATCGCCTGGACTATTGATTTCTGCAAAAAAAAATTTCACGACAGTGACACTTTCAGTTTCTAAAACATTTATGACTCTTTTAGATTTCAGAATTGTGAGACCAAAAGGGAAAAAAGTCTGTCTGTCTATCTATCTATGGAAATAATTGTCAGTAAAATCAGGTGGCTACATTCTTAGATTTCTCCAGTAACATACTTAAAGGAGAAGTCCAGCCAAAAATCCAGGGGCAGGGGGGAATTTGATAACAAGTACGAACTTACCTCTCCTCATGCCCGCGGTGAGCGACGGGACCAGCCTCAGGACCCCTATCGGGCTTTGGAATCTCCAGTGCTGACACGTCATGACCCAGCTGATGGACTGGCCGCTCAGCTAGTCAGTGACTGGGGCAGGACGCCGCTCCAGTCACTGATTGGCTGAGCAGCCAGTCGATCAGCCACGATAGGCCTTTCCCCCCCCCCGAGTAATAAAGTCATCACAACTCGAAGTATCGGCAAAACAAGTAGCTTGTGGTGAGCATACACAGAATTTTCGGGTTCACCTGAACCTGAATGATCGACATTTGACTCCCGGTGGCTGGATAAGTTGGATGCAATCCTAGGGCTGCCAGGAAAACATGAATACAGCCTCTGAAAAATTCATGAAACAACGGCCATAGTTGCATGTTTGCAACCATGGACGTTATTTAATGAATTTACCTATCACATTCATTACTATGGATTCCCAGCTGGAATGTATACACTCTGTATATACTCCGGCCGGGATTTTTTGCGGCCGCACCAAAAACTGATATGTCGGTTTTGTGCGACCGCACAAGACTGACAGAGAAGACAATGTAAAGTGCGCCTCAAGACGCACTTTACATTGTCGGCTATGGTTAATTGGAGTGCGCGCACACCGGAATGTGCCCAGATCCCAATTAAAAAGAAACAAAGTTCATCTGGCTGGTACTGCAGTAACGGCTGGGAAGAACTTAACTGACAGAACGGCCGGTGTCATATACAGTGTTAACCTGGCCATAGGTTGCATTCATATTTTTCTGGCAGCCCTATAGTGGAATCCAACTTCTCCAGATTCAGGGAGTCAGATGTCAAGCATTCAGGTTCAAACGAATGTTGCAGAACCCAAACTTTTGGCAAGTTTTCTCAACACTACTCCCTAGGGCTGCATCCAACTTCTCCATCTGCCATAAGTTAAATGCTTAGTCTTTGGCAAGTTCACTCATCCCTACACGTACGTACATAGTTATATGGAGTAAAATTTACAGACATTTTACGAGATTAGCTGACCTAGTTTATGAAGTTCATTGATTTTGTTCATTGGTGTCTAGAACTCATTTCATGCATTTCCTGTAACTGCAAAATGATAGGATGCAGGTAAACAGTGAGAAACAAAAAGTGATATAACAATGCAGCCATTCTCAAGATGTATGGTGAAGTGGGAGAATTTAAAAAAAAAAAAAAGGAAAATCCACATTCAATATGTCGGTCACCCAAAGGAAAAATCTTTATATACAAGACATCAGCTTTGAGAATCTGTCAAATAATTAGCATGTCACCATGTCCTGTCCTGCAGAAAGTTTCCTTATCACTCAAAGTCGCAAAAGAGCAGAGTCACTAATCCAATAGTCTCTGCTCAATATTTTCTTGATGAATTCTCACTTTCCATATGCGTAAAATCAAAACCGAGCTCTCTCGCAATCGATTGCGTCCAAAGAAATATGCTGTAAGCCGCGAAGCTAATTACAATTTTTGATTAAAACATAAACACAACAGAGCGATCTTGGAAGTAAAGTCAGACGCACAAATTCTCAAGTTATTTACATCTACTAATGCAAGACTATGAAAGCGCCAGTTTAGGGAATTTAGTCTGCGACGTTATCAATAAAATTCTGACTACATAGTCTAACAAATACTAACTGCATATACACATACTTCTTGATTTGTACTATATTCCAAGCTCTATTCATCTTATACTAAATAAAAGTTTTTAAAAAAAAGTTAAAAAGTATAAAGTAAGATTAGTCTAGATATTACTTTCTGGATTTTTAAATAGCGCAAATAAGAATGGAACAATAAATAGAACAAGGGTGTTTCTTACCTTTAAAATAAAGGTTCACTTGAAAGTCACCTGAGCAACTGCAAAGTGTTACCTTTAGTTTCCTCTTCTGCCTTTGGAATAGGCTTAGTATGTTAGACCTATTGGAAGTTATATACGGAGATATCAATGGCAGCACTTGGAATCACATAGCAAATACCTGCATGATCTCTTTATTCCATGTCTGTTAGGGTTACTTGCCTCTCCTATTGCAAACACTTTTGTGTTTTCCATAAAGCATGCGCTGGGTAAACATAGATCTAGTATGCTTTAATGAGATAAATTTAACAGCGCTTAGGATTAAGTCCTCTTAAAAACACAGCAACTTTTTTTTTTTTTAAATTTTGTATAGGGCATGAAATCTTTTGCAATGTGATCCGGCAATCAGAAGAAAGCCGGGAGTGTTGTCCCGTCACAGTTGCCTATTGTATTACACGTGACATCAGGAAATATGTTGTTCTTTAGAACTGCTAATCTAGAGATGCATTCTTCATTATCACACAACAAACCATCTTGTCCACAGGAAACAGTAACGTTAATGACCTGTGTCAAAATATATTTGCTTGAATGAGATTGACAATGACTAAATTAACAGAAGTGGCGTAGTGCGGAATGCTTAATAAGCTTAAGAGGTTAGATGGCCGATGGTAGCGAGAACAAGAAAGCGAGTGGCAGGATTTTGTCTCTTAGTTTTCATCAATTACGTAGCATACAGAGTCTTTGGAGAGGGTCATTAGTTTTCTTCTTCCCATAGCAGGCTATTTTCAAGTCATCAAAAGAACATTGTTTTGTTGTTTTGATTGCAAATAATTATAAGTCTCCAATTAATCAGACAGATAAACATTGGAGTCTTCTGAATAGGATGAAATTTTCCCTGACAATAGATGATAAATATTAATTTTGCACAGGCTCTAGATAATTAAGACAATGCTGTTCATTCAGGTGTTATTTTCACCTGACTAGTTTAAACCTATTTCTAATTGTAACAGCTTTAGGGTATGTTCGCACAGTCAGGTTCTTAATTGCAATTATTGAAGCCAAAGTCGGTTTATAAATGTAGGACAGGTCAGAAAAGGAGCACTGAGATTTCTCAGATTTTCGAAACATTCCTGGTTTTGTTTTTATTAAAGGAGAAGTCCAGCAAAAATCAAAATTACAGTGTTTTCAGGGGGTCGTGGAAACATAATAAAGAAAGTGTGCCTACCGGACCTCGTGCCCGGGCTCTACCACATCACCGGGCTCCCATACCCTGCCTGATGTCATTTTCTCCTGGCTTCAGGTTACATCACAACTGAATGTCACAAAAGGGTGGGATTTAGCCTACTTAGCCAATCAGTGACTTCAGCGGTGTTCTGCCCCAGTCATTGACTGGCTGAGCAGGGCATCTGTCAGCCGGGTCGTGATGCAGCAGAAGGGGAGAATATGAAGAATCCAGGAGTGAGGTGCGGTGATGTGTGGGCACTGGGGCAGGTAAATATACATTCTTTATGAGGTCCCCCCCACCACCACCTGCCCAAAATGATGCCCCCCTACTTTAATTGCCCTGAATGTGAACATACTATTACACAAAACATTGTAATCTGTTTAAGGGCATTCATGGCACACAACATGCAAGAAAATCCCACCTACTTCACTGGTACCCCAATATCAGCATTCTTAGGTAGGGAGAAGCATAAGCCCCAATTATTTTCAAAAGGAGAAGGACTTTTAACTCCTGAAAATCCCATGACATTGCTATTTTGAGCATCAGCACCCTGTGTACTAGGGCAAATGTCGAGGCCCAACAGGGGCATAACTCGTCTGCTGGGTAATATACAGAATGACTGGAGGGAGGAAGGGACATTTTACAGGCCTGCAGGGAATAAAGGGGAGCCCTGTAGTTAGCTACACTTTCCTGTAATGTTAATACACCCTTTTCCCTGCATGGCCTGCCATAAAGCAAAAGCCGCAGCCTGTATGTGATCCTCCTTACCATCTGGAGACTCACACAGAAGCCAGCACAGGACCACTGCATCACAAGACTTGGGAGGGAAAGAGCAGAGGAGCTGGCATCCTTCCTGTTCACCAGCTGCTACAGGTCAGTATGTCCATGACACCCAGGCCTCCACCCCACAGGGGTACCCAGGACACCTCAACTAGGAAAAAAGCACTAGCAATATTTTTATACACTGAATTTTTACTGCAATTTTATATAAATTGCCCCAAAATGTGTTGTACGCTGTATGTAGTGTATATAGTATGTGCTGTACTGTGTGCTGTATGTAGTGTATACAGTATGTGCTGTACTGTATGCTGTAAGTAGTGTATACAGTATATGGTGTACTGTATGTGCTTATGTATGCAATATATACTGTATGTATAGTGTCTGTATATGTATTGTGAAGTGTATAGAGTATGTATTGTGGGATGTATACTATTTTTATAGTTGTGAATTGTAAGTTATATGAATAGTACATGTAGTGTGTGCTGTATGTATCGGCTGCACCGGGAGAGAGAGCTGATGATGGATGATTTCAGTACTTTCACCACATAATTTGCTCCACAAAGGGCCCACCGGGGCTCTGTCGCCCAAGGGCCAACAAACACCTGGAGTTGGCCTTGTCAGTAATGCATGTGTTCAGAATAGGAATGACGCTTGCAGGTTACCTACCTTTACAGCAAAAAGATTGAGCATATGAAAATCCAACTGCCAGATCCTTCAGTCTCTCTAAATCTGGCTTCAAGGTAGCGTCAAGAAGTCCCCATTAGATATTTAGCCTATCCCACTGAAATCTAATGGTTCAGATGTTGATTTATAGGGTCTTTATGCCCACAGCACAGCTGAAAATCCTTAATAAATTATACCCTTATATTTTCAAAGAATGTACCATTTTTATATGTTGTAGTGCATTTCTAACATAGTTGCCAACAGTCTCGGTTTTGCTGGGACTGTCCCGATTCTGAGGAGACAGCCCGACAAAACCATGTCCCGGGAAGCTCCGCCACTGCCGAGGTAAGCCCCGCCCCATTCCACCGCGAGTGATGTCACTCATGCAGAGAAGGGAGAGGAGTCCCTGAGGGACTAGAGGGACCATATTGGTGAGGTAAGGATAGCTTTTTTTTGTTTTAAATACAGGTGAAGGGACAAGAGGATGCTGAAGGGGGTACTGGTATGATGATGAAGGGACAGGAGGAGGATGAAAGGGGAAGTAGTATGACGATGGAGGGGCAGGAGGGTGAGAGGGGTAGTACTATGATGATGGAAGGGCAGGAGGATTAAGGGGGTAGTAGTATGATGATGAAGGGGCAGGAGGATTATGAAAGGGTAGTAATAAGTAATAAGGTGATGGAGGGACAAGTGGATGAAGGGGGTAGTAGTATGATTATATGGGGTGCAGCTGTATTATATGGGTACAAAATACCATTATATACAGTCAGTCAGTAGAATGCTATCTCTAAGTCTCAGCCTGCTCTGAGTGGGGTGTGTAATATGCCGGGGACCTGTAACTGGGGTGTGTAATATGCTGGGGACCTGAAACTGGGGTTTGTATTATACTGAGGACCTAATACTGGGGTGTATAATATACTGGGGACCTAATACTGGGGTGTGTAATACACTGGGGACCTGATACTGGGGTGTGTAATGCTCCTTTTGTGTTGTTCTGACTGTAAATTTTTACTGGAAAATTTTGAACCCACACCCATGATAGGCCACACCCCACCGGGACCACACCCACAACAAGCCACCCCCCCTTTTAAAGCTAAAGTGTCCCTGGAAAAAATTTTCACATTGCCAACTATGTCCTAGGTGAACTGTTAGGCTGGGTTCACACTGAGGAATTCTTGAGGAATTGTAGAGGAAAGTTTTCTGCTTGAAAATCCTTGCCTAGGGTGGGTTCATACTATGGAATTCTGGGAATTCTTTCGGCGGAATGCGGAATCAGCCTGCCCATAAAATGATGTCTATGGAGCCGGCAGAAAGGCGTGCGGCCGTGCGTGCAAACAGGCTACGGAATTCCACGGAATTTATTCGCGAGAATTCCGTAGTCTGAACCCACCCCTATTCAGCTCTGGCAGAATAGGAGCTGAATTTGAGCAGAATTCAAGCAGAATTTGAGCAGAATGCAAGACTCCTCTAGCAGAATTTGCCCAAAGAATTGACATGTCAATTCTTTGGCCCCGTTCACACTGAGCAAGAACGGTGGGATTCTGCGATGGAGAGCTCCGCTGCGGAATCCCGTCGTGCTCAGTGTCCTGCTGTCTTTGAATGAGAGGGCGCGCTTCTCCACTGTCGCCGCTCTCCGCTCAAAGAAGTGACATGTCACTTCTTTGAGCGAAGAGCGGCAACAGCGGAGGAGCACGTGCCCTCTCATTCACTCAAAGCAGGACGCTGAGCACGGCGGGATTCCGCAGCGCAATTCCGCCGTTCTTGCCCAGTGTGAACCGAGCTATAGGGCAGAAAATTCGAAAATTCTGCAGTGTGAACAACAGAGCAGAAATCCTATTGAACACAATGGGACATTGCTCTGTACATATTTTACGGGAGGAATTTCAAGCTGAAATAAGAGCTGATTCCTCTTCATTTCCTTGCCTAATTCCTCACCTATTCCTCAGAGTGAACCCAGCCTTTAGCAGCAGTAGCTAAATAGGAAATCTGCAGTTTTCTTTTCTCAGCAGTGTAGTACATGCTGTAGCCAAGCATTTATTTTAGTCATTTAATAACATTTATAACACCATATAGAAGTCCACCTAACAGTGATTTGGAATGCATGGGGAGCGCTGAGAATAAAATAGAATGCAACATTCATAAGCCACAAAAGAGTTATTTAGAGTAATTAGATCTTAGGACAGCTAAATCTCTTATGATATTTACTTTGATACACAGGCACAGAACTCATAGGACATTTGCAATCAATACAGGGGCTTAATGTGCACACATAAACCTATGTATTGATTTCAAAACCCTTCTGTGTGTTGTGACTACATGAAAATGTGTCTACTCATTTCTTTTTATAACAACCTCGCTCGCTCTGGTTAGTATATGGCGTTTTTTGCTTTTTACTGTATAGTCTTTTCACGACAGACCACATTTCAAGCACACTAATGCATATTCATAAAACTGCATTGTATTATGTGTTGGCTATGTGTATGTTTAAGGCCCCCATTTTAATCCTGTCTGTGATGATAAGGAGGAAACTGCTAAAAGGATTGTAGGAACTTGTAGCTGACATTTGTGGGAGAGTGTTGCGGTCATGCTCTGCGACCTGTGCAGAGGTCATTGTGCAGCAAGGGGGAGGAGGGGAGCTTTGAACAGCTCCTAATGTGAATGATCTTGTCGTATCTTCATACTGTCATTGTAATTCTGTCTGTCATGATAAGGAGGAGACTGCTGAAAAGCTTTCTCTAGAAAACAGTAAGTGTCAGCTCATTGGCCAGATGGATAACTTTAAAGGGAAGCAATCAGCACGGTCAGACCACTAGTCTCTTTGCCTGTCAATCATCCCTGCGCTGACAGGCAGAGAGCTTTGAATAATCACCTGCAGCACCTGCTGTGAGTGAGGGTCCAGATGATCAGATCGCTGATGGTGCAGATCCTGGACATTATATCATTGGTGGTGGTGATCCAACTCAGCTGCTAAACAATGCCAGTGATCAAGGTGAGCAGGTTGTTGTAAGCGAAAATGCAGCTGAGCAGACAGCTGGTGGAGGATACCCAGCTGAGCATATCACTAATAGAGCTGATCCAGCTGAGCAGGGCAAAGAAGGCAGTTGCCACGCTGTACAGATGGTGATGGAGATCAGGCTGGTGTTTGGACCTGGTAGGTTGCTGGTGCTGGAGTGGGGCCTCTGCAAATTGCTGGTGGTAGAGTTGGGACCCTTGGGCAGATCCCTGATAGTAGCATTTGGCCTCTGCAGGTCCCTGGTGATATTCCAGCTAAGCATGTCGCTGATGGAGTTGCCCCAGCTCAGTGGGTTACTGAAAGTTTCAATCAAAGTTAGCGGGAGTTTGGTGGAAAGACAGTCCACCACGATTGCAACTGCATAGGATAGAGTGTCTGGAGCTCTGCACCTTCTTTTCTAGGGCCCTGGGATGACGTCACCAATTTTGTCACTTACTTTATGTCACAGCTTCTTGTATTCTGATGTTATGGGCATGCCCTGACAGGAAATTGTTATTTCAGGTTGGGGGACATTGCACTGCAGCCATGTCACCCAATATACAATAATAAGATGTGAATTGGTGTATAGGGTAAGCTGTAGAACTACATCTCACAGCATGGTGTGTGGTAATATACAAGACTACATCAAATAATAGGAGCTGTAGTTCTGCAACAGATTAGAGGATAGCCCAATACAAAAGGGGGAGATGGTGGCACGGTACACAATGGGGAGACGGTGGCAACGTACACTAGGGGCCATGTGGGTATATGTAGGGTACATCTGATGTATATGGAATGTATGTTGGCATCCCAGACTATACTTAAAACATAAGTTTTTTTTTCCTGATCAGGCAATCCTGAAGGCATGTCTTGGTTTCCTGAAGGTAAGGGCCTGTTCCCACTGAGCAAAAGAGGCGCACGAGAAATCCCATTGAAGCAATAGGACAGGCAGAATGTCAAACAGAATTCGCAACGCAGACTCCGGTCGTAAATTCAGCTGCTTTTGCTCAGTGGGAACGGGCCCTAAAATTAATTACTGTCAGGAAATCCTGATGCTTTCCTGAAGACTATTGAGGCCTCCTGATTTGGATTTTCTGACAGTAATGGTTTGTTTACACAGAGAGATTTATCTGACAGATGTTTTAAGCCAATACCAGGAATGGACTTGAGAAGAGGAGAAACCTCAGTCTTTCCTTTATGACCCATTCTCTGTGCATATTCTGTTCCTGGCTTTAGCCCCTATTACACGTGGGCGACTAGAGAAGCAAACAAGCGCTGTCAGCGCTCTTTGCTCCTCGTTCCCTGCTCACTGCTGCCGCTATTTCACGCGGCGGCAGCTGGTGGGTAAGTGCAGGGGGGGGCAGCAGGGAGGTGCGGAGGGGCTGCTCAGGTGATCATAGAGGATCACCCCGTCAATCACAAGAGGGCGCAGCACCAGGTGAACCCGGACAAGAGCTGGGGCCACCGTCGGGTGCCGCGCCACCCCCTTTAGCTATAAGCATGCCTAATAGCAAGCTTATAGTGAGACAGGGCGCCCTGATTGACACCGCGAAGTGCCACTGGCTCCTCGCGCTCTCAATAACTATTGTAACCACAGGCAGCATGCGGTCACAAGAGGCCACTCTGTACCCCTGCTCCAGCGCTCTGATGTCACTGTGCGACGGAGCAGAGAGGTACAGAGCGGATAAGAGAAGAAGAGGGGATGCCAGAGGAGTCTGCGGAGACTAGGTGAGTAAAGTGTTTATTATTTTTGTACAGGGGGCACTGGAGACTATTAGGGCTGATGGGGACGGGACATACACCTGATGCTATAAGGTGACTGCAGGAGGAGGGGGCTGATGTTACAGCAAGGGGATTAATAGTAAAAAGGGGGGCTGATAACTGATACTATATGGTAACTGCAGGGGGAGGGAGGCTGATATTACTATATGGGGGGGGGGGGCTGATAACTGATACTATATGATACTATATGGTAACCGCAGGGGAGGGGGGCTGATATTACTGTATGGGGGGCTGATAACTGATACTATATGGTAACTGCAGGGGGAGGGGGCTGATATTACTATATGGGGGGCTGATAACTGATACTATATGGCAACTGCAGGGGTAGGGGGGGCTAATACTACTATGGGGGGTGGGGCTCATACCTGATACTATATGGTGATGGGGATTGATATTAAAAAGGGGGGCTGATACTACTATAATGGGGGGGGGGGGAATGATGCCTTGGGGCTTGGGTAGTAATACTATATGAAGCCTGCAAGAAGGGGGAATTAAGAGTTGATATCATATGTGCAGGCTGCACAGGGTAGTAGGGCAGATACCATGTGGAGGATGCACAGGAAGGAGTATGATACTATATGAGGGCTGCAGAGGTGGGAGTCTGATACTATATAGGGGCTGCACAGGGGGTCTATACTATTTGGGGGTTGCACAGTGGGCGTCTCATATTATGTTGGGGTGTACAGAGATGCCTGATGCCTGCTATATGGGGACTACACAGAAGGGCCTATACTGTAAAAAGAACTTACTACTATTATGTGGGGGGACACGGGGGTCCTTAAAATCTCATGGGGCACAGCGGACCTAACTACTACATGTGCTGGTTCAAGGAGCCTAAAATGTTTCTCTGGCAGATTCTGGTAAGAAGATTTATGGCCAGGAGAAGACTTTAAGATGGCCCGTGCTGGATGGAGAGAAAAAGGAAAAGTAGGGCTTGTAGTGATAGTGGTCATGGTGTGGCGGTATTATATAGACAGGCAGTGGTATTATTGGTAAGGTATTTCTTACTTTCAGGACATTATATTGTGTGCAGAGGAGACTTAGAGTATGTCCTTCAAGGGTTTCTGTGGACGATAGAAATGATTAACGGTGCGCTCCCTGTAGTATATATTTTGGTCCCATGTCCTGCTGTTTCTGAGGGGGGCGCCAAAAGCAAATTCTGCACGGGGCGCCATCTACCCTAAGGCCGGCCCTGACTGCTTCATGTTTGGCTTTTTTTGAAAAGATAGTATTGCCAGAGGGACAAATGTTTTCCTGAATAATTTGCCAGTAACAAGGCCTAATTTCTTTTACTATTCTTTGTGCAAAGTACACCAAAAATGTATTCAAATAAATAAAAATTCACCTTGCACAATGCAGCCGGCATGTCGGACAATTGGCCAACAATAGTAAATTTGGGCCACTGTGTTTGTGCATGGCCAGCTTAATGGAGTATTCCCATCAGGGACATTTATGACATTCAAAGAAGACTATGCCATAAGTGTACAATACATGTGGGTGATACTCCTGGGACCTGCACCCTGCTTGCCGCTGTCGGGCATGGTTGGAAAGTTGAAAACAGCTGAGTCTGATGTATTATCAGTTTGTGTAGTTATAAAAACAATATACCTATTACAGGTATGCTATTTTCCTCCTGTTTAAAAGGCCATAGCACTTACATTTTTTCCCCTAGAAACCCACATGAGCCCTTATTTTTTGCATTACTAATGGTACTTTGCAATGGCAGGCTTAATTTTTGCATAAAATATACTGCAAAACCAGAAAAAAATTATATGCGTAGTGAAATAAAAAAAAAAAAGAAATTCTGTTTCTTTGGGGGTCCTTCGTTTTTACACTGTTTCTCCTATAGAAAAACTGACATGTTATCCATGTTCCTCAAGTTGGTACGATTAAAATAACATGCAACTTGCATAACTTTTAAAGTATTTGATAGTTTAAAAAAAAAATTAAATCTTTTACAGAAAAAAAAAACGTTCCTTAAAATTGCTCTATGACCATGCGTTATGACCCTTTTATCCTTTGGTCTATGGGGCTGTGTGTAAACTCATTTTTCACGCCATGATTTGTTCTTTCTATTGGTACCTTGATTGCATATATGTGACTTTTTAATCGCTTTTTATTACAATTTTTCTAGATTTGATGCGACCAAAATGCGCAAGTTTTGCACATTGGCGGGTCTTTGCGCTTACGCTGTTTACCGTGCGAGATCAGGAATGTGATAAGTTAATAGTTTGCGCGATTACACACGCGGCTATACCAAACATGTTTGGTTATTTATTTATTTATTTATTTTATTTATAAAATGGGAAGGGGGGGGATTCAGACTTTTATTAGGGGAGGGGTTTTGTATTAACGTAAACACTTTTTTTTTAAACTTATACAGTAATTAGAAGGCCCACTGGGGAATTTGTAATACAACTGCACTGATCTACCATAGAGATCAGTGTAGCTGTATTACACAGCACTGATCCATGAGATCGATGCTCTATTGCTTTGGCCTGCTTCAGAATGAATGCAATAGAATACCGAGCCGGGCCTGGCCCGGTAAGATGAAGGGATCCCCCCCTCCGTGATCGCATCGCGCGGGGGGGATCCTGCTTTTAGACACCAGGGAATGCTGCATAGAAGATAGTTATGTTTGACAGCTGCATCTAACGGTCTTAATTAGCGGGAGCGGCTGTTGCCCGCTCCCGCTAATAGCTGGGGTCCCCCGCGCTGCAGATAGCAGTCAGGATTGCGGCAGTTCAGTGCGGGGTCACGGCGCGGCCCCCCTCTGAACTCCTTTTGCGGACGTATGACGTATTCTTACAGCATACATCCTCAGGCTATGTTCACACTACGTATATGTCCGGCCGCATATTTTTCGCAGCTGGACATATACGTGTAAAACTCCAGCCGGAATTTACGCCAGCAGGATTTATGGTGACATTTTAAGTGTTTTTAATGTTGAGCAGTATTTAGGGTTTTGTCTCCCTCATTGTACTACTCCTGTACATTTATATTTATATATTATCTTTTGTATCTATGTTAGTGTCATAATAAAGATTTTTGTGATGTGCTACCATTCTTTGTGCATATGCTTTGTTTCTTTGAGAGGATAAAGGAGAAGTCAGGCAAAATTTTTTATTAAAGTATTGTATTGCCCCCCAAAAGGTATACAAATCACCAATATACACTTATTACGGGAAATGCTTATAAAGTGTTTTTTTCCCTGCACTTACTACTGCATCAAGGCTTTACTTCCTGGATCACATGGTGATGTCACGACCCGCTGGAACACCCAGAGCTGGCTGTGTGGTGGCTGCTGGTGAGGGGTGCTGGTACACTGAGGGACACAGGACTCTGGAGGGACACTGAGCATCTGTGGTGGATCAGTCAGTTGTGAACTTAACCAGTAATTGTGTTTGTTGAGACCAGGGGCGTAGCTAGAGGTTCAGCCTAGGAGGGGCGATGGAGTCTTAGTGGGCGCACAACTGATTATGTTACCCATAGGGAACCTCAGTAGATGACAATGCTTTCTGAATAGTAAAGGGTATTTTCTACCACATTATTCATAGTGAACATAGACTGAAAACAGTGGAAAAGACTTTTTACATTTCATCTATATAACCATGTAAAAATTAAAGGGGTTATCCAGCTTTGCAAAAACATAGCTGCCTTTTTCTATAAACAGCACCACTCTCCCCCAAAGCTTGGATGTGGTACTGCAGCTCAGTTCCACTAAAAGAGAATGGAACCAAGTTGTAATACCACAAACAACATAGAGGAAGCTATGGCACTGTTTCTGTTTCCTAGTTAGCCATCCATCCATTCTTCTATCCCTTTATCTCATATATATCTGTCTAATATCTATTGGGCAGCATAAGGACTACATGACCAAATTAGCAACATCCGAAGGGTTTTCCCGCAGTACCAATAGAGTAAATGTATGGTACAAATGCTGGGTAATAACAATAAATAGTCCCATGGAAATCAAGGCAACTATTCTAAATAAACTATATACAAAAAAGCCAGACTGCTGCAACATAACTAAATGGAATAATTACTTTATTAATTCATAGAAACTACACATCCAAAATGTAGGAGAAATCAGCTCTGATAGTCATGGTGTACAGGGTATATAAGAGCAGCGAAATTATGCCTCCATGTAGTATTTAGGCCCAATTTTAGCCCTCATATAGTTTGCAGGGTCCCTCTATGCTCTCATATAGTAAAAAGGCCACCATCTATACCCTAAGATAGTAGATTATCCCCCCTTGTTCCTCCATATAGAAGATAGACCCTCCCTGTGCACCCCCATATAATAGTCAGGCCTCTCTGTATCTTTATATTGAAATTAATCTTCTGTGTGCATCCCTAGAGTAGTTAAGCCTTCTGTGCCCCAATATAGTTATCATTTCCCTCTCCTTCCATGTAGTAGTAGTAAGGGCCCTTTGTGCCCTCATATAGAAGTTAGACTGCCCTCTTTGCATCTATAAAGTATTTAGACCCCCCTGTACAGGCAACCCCCCCCCCCCCCCCCCAAAAAAAAAAAAAAAAAAAAAAAGAGGTAGTATCCCACATGTAGGCATCCCCTCCAGCACCATATCGTGTAGGAAATCCCCCTGGTATGTATTCCCCATGCAGCCACCCTCTTTCCCAGCAGTAATTTCCCTGGTAATCCTCCTGGTGGGCACCCCCACCACCACTATGATTAGACTGTACCTCCAAATTAGGTACCCCCTTTTCAGTTTACCAGTACATCCCATACACCAACCCCCATAGATAACATCCTTCCCAGGAGTTAGCGCCACCCACTCACATAAGTCTCCTCCACTATAACTAAGGGAAAAAAGCTATACTTACCTGCTGTGCGGTTGCAGTACTGTAGTCGTCTGATGTCAACTCTCTCCCTGCTCTGTGAGCGCACGAGTGACGCTCTAAGGGAGGGAACGGCCTTTTGTGGCCACAACAGTGATTGGCAGGGTGGAGAGCAAATGCTTTCCTCGCCTTATCAATCACCCTGCTGCATTCAACTGTATGTTCTTCTGGCATACAACAGCATACTGCTAAATGGTCAGACACAACATTCGGTAGCCACGTGGGCCCCCCAGGAGCACAGGTTACTGACCAGGGGTCATCTACAGCCAATTTGTTAAGTCTGTCTGCAAAAGCAATAGCTTTTGCAGACAACATTAACTGGCAAAATCTTCAGTGTGCCCCCTGCCTGTGTGGGCCCAGGAGCGGCCGCCCCCTCTGCCCCCACCAAATTACGCTACTGGTTGTGACGCCAGTGCTAGTCCAGCACACAGGTGTGATGTTGATACCTGCTTTGTTGTGTATGGCTGGCTGTATTACCCAAATGGTCAGTAACCTTCTGCGTTGTCATGAGTCCCTTGGGTTCTTGTCACGGCAACCTGGAGTGGCAGCTGACCCACCTGGATAGTCGGTACCGCCACCCACAGAAAGGGGGAAAATAACCCAAGGTGTGTGGTGGTGTGTGTATAGGTGCAGGTGCGAGTAGAGATAGACAGAATCCCGTGCGTTACTATAAAAATAGAACAGCTTTACTATGCAGGTTATAGTACATGTTTTACAGATGATAATCTTGATACAGACATAAGTGCCAAACTTGGTGCTTGTGGTAGGTGCTTGAGAGAAGTTGAAGAAGTAGTTGTAGTAGTGCTTGTAGACAGTAGAGAGTAGAGGAAAGGAACCTGGGTAGATGTCTTTAGTAGTAAAGTGATACTTGTACTCACGTTTAGACTGTGTCTGACCGCCTTCTGCCCTCTGGTATTATAGAATCTGTCCCAGTAGGGTAGTACGAGCCCCAGCCCTGGTTATCTGGGTGTAGCTAGGTGTCCGAGGTGTACCATTTACCTGCACTGCACAGTAGGATACGTAGACCTTCACTTAACGGTTGCTTTTCTACTGAGATCAGCTACTATCTCTTCAAGAGTCTGTTCTGCACTTTTTAAACGTGTTACTGGCGTGGGCTAGGGTGCTCCTTGGTGGCTACTCTCCCTTATTGGTGCTTAGCACTGCATAGTGTGCTTGGTAGCTGCTTTAGAAGAAGTTTTGATCTCTAGCTGCATCTGTTCACTCTGGTAGCTAGACTCAACTGACTGAACTTACATCCTCCCACACGGAGGCAACTCTTCCTACAGGGGGTGAGTGTGTAGCGTAAGGAAAGAGAAGATAGACAGAGAAAGAGAGAGCACCTTCTAGAGGTCAGCACATAACACATGCAATATAAAAATGAACAGCGCTCCATGAACAGCGCGTGTAGAAATCAGGAATCAGGAAAAGGAGAACATGGAGATGCTGAAACGCATTGTGTCATTTTTTAATACATTTTTAGTACTTTATTTTGCCTTGGACCTGGACCTGCACCAGTTGGACCCAGTTGTGGAGTGGAGGATTTTGTTTCTAGCACATAACACATGGTACAATTAACATTAACCCCTTTGCTTCCTTCAGCTGTGCAATACTAACAATAAAGAAATACTGACATGTAGTGGGGAAACTGTATACTTCATCCATCACTTTGTTTAACCTGAGAGAAAAAGCTTTACGACAGGTGCACAAGATACCACAAATCCCTCTGCTATCATCCTCTCCAGCAACCACAGCCCGCACAGCTCTGGGAGTCGGGTCGTGACATCACTATTTTATCCAAAAAGTGAAGCCTTGATGCAGTAGTAAGTTCAGGGAAAAAAGCACTTTATAAGCATTTCCCATAATAAATGTATTGGTATATGTTGGTAATTTGTATAACTTTGGGGGGGGGGGGGGGGGCAGTACAATCTTTTTTGCCGGACTTCTCCTTTAAGCAACTGGGAACCTAAAGTGTTGAAAATAAACATTATAAACTGTGCAAAAAGTATTGTTGTGGATTTTATTAATCTTCCAGTTATTGTAAGAAAATGAAATTAGTCAGACCAAGCTAATTACCTATCCACCTCTTAGAGACACTGGCCCTTATATTCATGAGCTAAAATTTCTACTTTTGCATGACTTTGGTACTGACAGCAATTACACAGTTCACGCATTGTTTCATTTTGTTTATCTTTCAATGCGGAGTGCACTCATTAGAACATAATTTCTTGACCTTAACGCTCACTTGAACAAATACATAAGATTACATTAACATAGCTACAGTAAAATATGCTGTGCAGCATAAAAAAGAAAATCTTTTGTTTAAAGGACCAGCACAGTAGGGCAAACCTCTATAGGCCTGTTGCATCCAAAGAAATAGACCCTCCCAAATTAACAAAACTCAATAAAGCAAATATTATTATTATAATAGCTATCATTTAGTTAAAACAAGAAAGGCAGACCCATATGGACATTTTATAAGATTACAGAGAATAAACACTGAGAGTGAAAGTTCTTTCAGACAGGGGAAAGATATAGAAAAACCAGTTTTTACTAAAGGGATAGCCTGATTCCATTTTAGATAAAGTATTAAAAAAGAAAAGCCTCTAGTAAGAATAAAACCAAACTTATATGAGCTAATAAAAATAAAGGAAAAAGAGTTAAAGGTGTATTTCCCTCTGGTATAATACATGTTAAATCAACCCCACCCCCCACCCCCGGAGACTAAAAATTTGTTCTATATTTGCTATAACCTTTTCATTCTCCTTCCCCCAGTCCTGAGCCTGTTGCTTACTGCTAAAGACACAAAAAACTGTGTTTGAGCTCTCCATCACCCCCCCCCCCCCCCTTCCTTTCAAGACAGCTCATGTTAACAAATGTAAACAGCTCCCTGGCTGGCTCTTTCTTCACCCTGTAATGCAAGGAGGATTACTCGCAGTAAGGTCATCAGTAAGTTCAAGTCAGAATAACCCTCCCAGCATTATATAGTGCAAAAACAGCAGGCCAAGGACACTGTTTGTGAGAGCCCTCTCAAAAGGGAGACGATGGAGAGAGCAGCTCACACACAGTTTTCTTTCTCTTTGACACAAAGCAGGAGACTGAAAAAGTGATAAAAAGTATAGAATAAATTTTTAGTCTCTATGGGGGTGATGTTTCAGCATAAATAAAGAGGCATACCCCTTGCAGATACTATTAGGTCTACAATATACAAGTATTGGTATTTAATTGAGCGAGAGCCTTTGCTGTCAGAATCAGCTAGTGTACAGCCTCTTATTATGTTTCAACAAAGTAAAAATGTAGAAGATGTCTTAGTATCAACTAGATACAAAGGAAAAGATAGTGAGACATGGTTGTCAAGAGGTGCACTGGTTGGCAACTTTAGATGTGGCATCAGCAGTGCTGATGCCAGCGCTAGTGCTGCTGGTGAAAAGGACCAATCACAGTGAAGAAATCCCCCCCCCCTCCACCAAGGAAACCAGTAAGTGGAACAATCTTCAAGTAAGGTGCATGGTAAAAAGGGGAGGTGGGAAAAACCCTTTAATACTTGGTACAGAAACCTTTGTCTGCAATTATAGAGGTCAGACATTTCCTGTAGACATCTCCAAGTTTGCACACACTGCAGCAGGGAGTTTTCTCCAGATATTTTAGGTTTTAGGGCTGTCCCTGGGCAACATTGAGTTTGAGCTCCCTCCAATGATTTTCTATTGGGTTTAGGTCTTGATAATTGGCCACTCCAGAACCTTGAAATGCTTCTTATGAAGCAACTCTTTAGTTGCTCTGGGTGTGTGTTTCAGGTCATTGTCATGCTGGAAGACCCAGCCACAATCCATCTTCAATGATTATACTGAGGGAATGAGGTTATTGGCCACAATCCTGCAATACATGGCCTCCATTCAATCCAGTTCAGTCATCCTGTTCCCTTTGCAGAAAAGCACTCCCAAAGTTTGATGTTTTCATCCCCATGCTTCATGATTGGGACTGTGTTTTTGGTATTGTACTCATCTTTGTTCTTCCTCCATACCCAGCAAGTGAAGTTAATGCCAAAAGGTTTTATTTTGGTCTTATCTGACCTTCTCCCATGACTCTTCTGGATCATCCAGAAGGTCATTGGCCATCTTCAAATGGGCCTGGACATGTGCTAGTGGAGCAGGGGGATCTTGTGTGCCTTTCAGAATTTTAATACATGATTGCATAGTATGTTACTAATAGTAATCTTTGAGACTGTGGTCCCAGCTGTCTTCTGGTCATTTACCAGGTCCTCTTATGTAGTTATGGGCTGATTTATGACCTTTTCCAGAATCATTTTTACCCCATGATAGGAGATCTGGCATGAGATCTTGCCCAGGCCAAGGAAGATTGACAGTCATCTTGGGTTATTTCCATGTTTCTAATAATTGCACTAACAGTTATTGCCCTCTCACCAAGCTGCTTGCCTATCGTCCTGTAGCCTATCCCAGCTATGTGCGGGTCTTCAATTTTGTCCCTGGTGTCTTTAGATGGCTTGCTGGTCTCGGCCATTATGGAGAAAAACCATATATGACCCTCTATCCCACATCCCTGTTCATTCTACAGGAGATTTTTCCTTTAAGGACTTATCCACTCATGTACTCTTCTCTCAATTGTCTTAGCACAATAGCACCATACAGATAATTCTCCCACAACATTGGAATGCTGATACTTCTACTGCAAACGGACACTCCTGCAACACATAACACACCCTCCTTACAGACAAGCTTGTTAGGCCTGCACTATACCTTTTATCAAGTCCCACAGAACAGCTTTATATTACAACCTTGACCTAGCCCCAGCTATAGACACTCTAGGTTAGAGCCTAGTACTGTGCAATTACACCTCTATGGCTCCCTCCTGGCTAACCCTTTCTCCACAGTGATAGTGGACTGGACTCCATCAGATCTATCTCTACTGGGCTGACAATACATTTGGCCTACACAATTTCAAGCCATTCTCCCTAGCCCTGTCTCATAGATAGCTCACCATCTGCTCCTGTAACAACTAGGTCCTGCACAATAAAGTAGTTAAACCTCTTTTTTCCAGAAACTAACCCCACACAAGTCAATTCAATGTGTTGGCCTCCAGCCCATAATTTCAATTGGTAAAAGTCTGCTAGCCTTATGTTTCCAATGTTTCTGATGTCCAAGCCTGCACTGGTTCCTAACACATAACTATCTTTCCTGGTGGAGGAGACCCCAGTCCTCACTTCTTCAAAGGGTACTCCGACACTTAAAAACTTATATAGTGCTGCCCCTTTATAAAATACCACGTTCCCCCAATGTCCTTTTGTGGTGTCTTCAGGTCCCCTGCTGACTGCTTCTGCTTCTACTTTCAAGACTAACTTGTCTTAGTAGTGACAGCCCGCACAACAATGACTGGGTGTACCCATTTCATTTGTTTGTCTCGGAAATAGTAGTGGCAGTGGTCAGCAGGTTATCCAGAGAAACTCCAGAATGACACCGGCATGGTAAGTAAAGCATAAGGGGGGACATTTATGAATGGTCTTAAATTGGTGAGGTTAGCATAAGGGGGACATAGGGAGGAGGGGGCAGTAGGGAAGGGGGACGGTGAGGTAAGCATAAGGGGGGGGACATTTATGAATAGTCTTTAATTAGGTCCTGTCCCAAATTCCCCTGTCTGCGTGCAGGTGTAAATCATGGTAAATATGGCCCGTGAGAAGGCTACGCTTCCTCCCCACCTTGTCACGTGACGTCCCCTCTGCCTGCTCATAAGGTGAGCGGGGATACGGCAGGCATACGCCAGGAAAAAGGGGTGAAGCTGGGTGAAGGTGTGCTGTGAATGTGAAAGGTGCACCTTGTACACTTGCAGCCGTGGATAGCCAGGTTTATCCAAAAGGTAGTAGAGTAGTGGCCAAAAGGCCCAATGATCGCAAAGGGTAACAATTATTGAGAGTGGCGGGTGAATTGGAGCCTCTAGGAAACCCACAACAACACAACATGACTAGGATTAAGTGTAGAACCTGTTTTTATCGGTTTGGTATCTGGTGCATCCTCTATCTGGGGACCATATATTGAGTTTAATACTGGCATTATTTATTAGCATTTTTAGTTTCTGATTATTATATAATATCACCTGAATGTATTTATAAAAACCTGTACTTCATACCTCAGCCTGAGATAAGTAATTGTGTTGTGTAAAGTGTTTTTTCCCTCTTGGCTCTTACATAATGTCAATGATTTGTAGCTTTGTTTGACTATCTGGTTGCTACGATACAATGATAAGGAAACACTGCTGATCAACCAATGTTCATTGAGGTTGTCAAGCTGCATTTACTACAATACTGTAAAGAAAAAATTAGGCGGTAAGCCATTTTTGTTTGTTTGTCATTGTTTTTTTTTTTCGTTTTTTTTTTTCGGTTTACACATATTGTTTATTTTGCTCATTACTCTTTTTGCAGCTGTCTTCATGTGACATTTAGTTGGTATTTTTCATGATTTAGTTTTATATGAGTTGAATTTGAAAACTAAAGATTACATTGAATAAGTTTATTTAAAATTGGGCCTTTTATCAAATCATTTGGGAGTACCACAATCTTAAAGAGTCAATACAGTCTGGCTCCCAAAAACCCTCCTTGGCTTGATTGATGTTCCACAGGTTTTAAAACATCATTAAAACTGAATAACTCTTCGGCATCTTGGCACTACTAACTCTTTACTGGTACTTTAACCATTCAGGATCAAAAATGGGCCGACTTGGTATCTGGACCGCGCAGGTACAATTGCATGGAATCATTCTTTAGGTTGCACTATTTCTGTAGTGCAATCTATAGTGACTACCAATTTACTCAATGTCTAAATCATCCATGTTTGTAACGTCCACCAAATACCAGCTGACTGCAAATGATTTACATTAAAAACAACTTTGCATACTCTTTGCAACAACTTTGCAACTTTGCTTTATGATTAACGCTGGTCGATTATTTCCAAATCATGGGACGTACTATGCATAGATGCACTGTTTGCTACTACAGACATTGATGTTTTTTATGCAGTGACCATGTGGGCCTTCCACATTTTTGATTTCTAAATGCAATTTGATTATTTATTAATAAAGTTACATTATTAAGGGAATGACTCTTTGCTCTGGTATAAAGGGCACTGGCAGGACCAAAATGGTAATTTGTTTAATCAGCAGTCACACGTTAGATACAGTATACCTAGCAAGTCCAAGTCATGCCTAAATGGGGATTTTCAGTATGATCATGCTGAAACTCTAGATAGTGGATAATGTTTTCAGAGAAGTGATCTTCTTTTATGACATTTACTACATTAAATTACAGAAGTTATTTAAAAGCTTGCTAAAAACTTTACCTTGTTATACTAACAAGGTAAAAACAAGTAGTGAGAAGGTAATGAAACCCTTTGTGATCTGTTTAAAATATATTTTAGTTCCTTATTATGCAGTTTCCATTATGTGTAATAGATGAATAACATATACATGCAACCTTTAAAGGTGAAAATGTTGGTCGAGATTTATCATACGGTGTAAATTAAAAACTGGTGTAAACCGCCCAAAGCAGCCAATCACAGCCCGGCTGTCAGATCTGGTGTCATAAAGGCTGAGCTGTGATTGGTTGCTGTTGGCAGTTTACACCAGTTTTTATTTCACACATTTTGACAAATCTGGACAGATAATGTTTTGTAATGTACATTGCATATTACAAATACCTGCCTTGTATGTATAGGTCTCCCTCATACTTTCAAAACTGCTCTAACATATCATGCATGGGCTCTATGAGAACTGTAAGGGCCAGTTCACACAGAGTAAAATCAGCGGAATTCCGCAGCGCAGCTCTCGGCGGCAGAATCCTGCCTGCCATCTGTTTCAATAGGACAGCTCGTGCACTTCCACTTCCGTGGCTCTCCACTCAAAGAATTGACATGGCAGAAGCAGAGGCGCACCAGCCGTCCCCTTGAAACAGATGGCAAGCCGGGTTCGGCCGCCTAGAGCTCTGCCACTGAATTCCGCCGATTTTTCTGTGTGAACTGACCCTGATGGTGTCTTGTGGTATCTGGCAATCTGGCATATAGACATTAGCAGTGGATCCTATAAATCATGTCAGTTGCAAAGATTTTAATTCCTGTAAAATTTGCAATATGTGTTAGGGATGAGCAAATTTACAGTAATAATGAAGCAAAAAGCTCCTCCCTGGGAAACTGGGAGAAGTTTTTCAGGAGACACATGGTACCTTTCATATATCCGTCTGTGCTTCCAGAACATAGAAAAATGCTTTTATTCTATTGTACAAAAAAAAGTTTAAAAGAGTTTCCTGAGCTCCTGAAGTGCAGCAATCTGTAACATCGCTCCCCCTCCCATATCTGATCATGCTCGGTACTCACTCTCCAGGTGTCAATCAAGTGGGGGGGGGGGGAGGAGGCATTACAGCTTGCCGCTATTCAGGTCCTTGGAAAAGCTTCTTTGACTTTGTTCCAGAGAAACTCTTCTACATAAAACACAAATATTAAAACTAGACAGCGCTGACATTTTCAAAATGATGCACAGCCAACTTCACTTGACTGCGCTCAATAGTCAGAAACTATATCTTTTCTGCACAATGTTTTCTTCTCACTCTTTCTGTATTAGCTCCTGTGGTGGTAAATCTATTGATTACCTCGTACTCACATCTGTTACATAACCACCAACTTATCCATCAGAATATCTGTTTTTTTTTTTTTTTGCATTTCTTTGTTATTAGGTTCAGTATCTTTATTTGAAAGTTTCCGTATCATTGTGCAGTAATAGCAATGTGTTTACATGCTTCCCTGCAAAAAATCCATTCTAGGTGTCAATAAATAGCATAGAGCGCAGTACAATACTGACAAAGATTTGTCAAGCTGCTAGCAATGTAATGTAATATAAAGTAATCTGTCAGTAATTTAACAGATAGCCAGCTGCTGACTGTAATTCACTTAGCTATGGGCAGTGGATTTATTATCAGTTTACAGGAGGTCCTCCAAGAGCAAAGTTAGATGAGGCCAAACAAGGTGAGATATTTTCTTTATTTCTTAAAGGAGAACTAAAGCTAAACTCTGCTAAACTCTTCTAGCTGTAAAGCATACTGAACAGCAGAAATATGAGATAATGTTACGATTATGGGGCAAATATTCATCTGGACATCTTGTCTGCAATCCCTTTAATCAAACTGGTGTAAAGTAGAATTGTCTTAGTTGCCCCTCGTAACCAATCAGATTCCACTTTTCATTCTTCAAAGAATCTGTGAGGAATGAAAAGTGGAATCTGATTGGTTGCTAGGGGCAACTAAGACAATTCTACTTTACACCAGTTTGATAAATCTCCCCCCCTTGTCTTTTGGGGACAACTATAGTCCCACTCCAGCATAAAACAGCAACTTACTACATATAGTACTTGCCTACTCTTCCATTTATTTCTTCATAATATTTGAAAAACTTTAACTGCTGTATCTGTAAAGGCCCTTTTACATGATTAAATTTTCGGAAAGGAGTGTTGCTAGAAATGCTCCATCGGCCAATAATCGGCCTGTGTAAAAGTACCAGTGATCAGCAGAGGGTCGGGAAAATGCCTGCTCAATGGTTGATCACAACTAGAGATGAGCGAACCTCGAGCATGTTTGAGTCAATTCAAACCCGAGCGTTCGGCATTTGATTAGCGGTGGCTGCTGAACTTGGATAAAGCCCTAAGGCTATGTGGAAATCATGGATATAGTAATTGGCTATATCCATGTTTTCCAGACAACCTTAGAGCTTTATCCAAGTTCAGCAGCCCCAGCTAATCAAATACCGAACGTTCGGGTTCGGATGGACTCGAAACCGAACCCGGTTCGCTCATCTCTAATCGCAACTTTTGTGCGGGTAGTAAAATATATGTTTATTGGACTGCACAGCTCCTTATTGTTTAGGCCTGACCATCCACCAGTTACTGGCAGTGTTTTGTCAATACTGTGTGTGGATAGAAGGCTGTCAATCACTGGCAGGTGGGTGCTTGGAGTGGCAGTAAATAAACTTTGCAGACTACAGTGTGCTCATTTAGTAGTCTGTGGTGATTAAAGATTTTATTTTAGTTATTATGTTTAGTCACCTATGCAACATTTCGGCTATACAGCCTTTGTCAAACATACCAACACATGTGCAAGTCCATAAATAAAAACAATCCCCATTGTACAGCCTCAGTGTAAACACAATCACACAATGACTGGATCAATGCCCCCCGTTTTCCGTGCACAGTGCTATCCTATTCCTGAGCACTGGCCCATCGTGAGGTATTGGGGGTGGGTCCACCGGCCCCCAGTGTGACGAAACCTCCTCTTTTCTGTGACCCGGCTCCATTGATTCTGATGGAGCCGCATCACAAAGGGGAGGGGAGATCGTCACACTGGGGGCTGGCGGGCAATAGGCTGGCACCATTTGCAGGAACCGGACGGCAGTTAAATAAAAAATGACTGCGCCACTAGCATCCCCGCTTCGGTGCTGATTTATTCATGTAAAAAAAAACAAAGGTGTTATTCACCTTTAAAAAACGAACAAATAAAAAAAGCAAACCATTAGTTACTCAACTCTGTCATCCTGTTTCAAGGGCTGTACTCCTGGCATCACTGCTTAATGATGGGAGCAATGATGCCAGGCGTAAGGCATTTGACCTCTGATGCTGCTAATTGGCTGCAGCAATCAGGTGACATCCACTCCAGAAAGAAGACGAGTCGACGGAGAATCAACTTGGGATGGGATAGGTGAGTTACTGAAGGTTTTTTTTACTTGTTTGGGACCCTTTAAAAATTTTTTCAAAGATAATCTCTTTAAAATATGTGGGCACCAACCAAGGCAAATTACATAATTGTACTATAATGGGTAATGATACCCTCACATTAACACATTTACTTATATTTAGCTCCTAGTTATTGTGATGTGTATATGTTGCACATTTATTGGAAAATGTTTTATCAAATATCATCCAGTCCTTAAGATGATTAAATAAGTAAGGTCTTTTCTAATCATGGTAGGCTGACCTCTGTGGAAGACAGGCTTCTAGTCTCCAATAGAGAGCGAACATTTGGAAGAATTAATTTACACATATAATGAGGAATGCTAAAGGTCATGCCTTCTGCTTATGGATATGTTCGTTTATAGCCCTGAAAAATAATGGAAAGGAGTCAAGGAGCAAATGTAAATTAGGTTAGCCTGTGAAAGGTCAACTCAATATATCAATGATATCATTTCCAGTTACAGAAAAAAAATCCATTATGACAACAACAAAAAAGGAGAAAAATGAAAAGGCAGCTTAAAGGGGAGAATTAAAGAGGTAGTCCGGTGATCAACTAGTGTCAGAGAGTTATACAGATTTGTAAATTACTTCTATTAAAAAATCTCAAGCCTTCAAGTACTTATTAACTGGTGTATGCCCTGCAGGAAGTGGTGTATTCTTTCTAGTCTGATAATGTGCTCTCTGCTGCCACCTCTGTCCAGAACTGTCCAAAGCAGTAGCAAATTCCTACAGGAAACCTCTCCTGCTCTGGACAGTTCTTGTCATGGACAGAAGTGGCAGTGGAGGTCACCTTATCAGACTGGAAAGAATACATCACTTCCTGCAGGACATACAGCAGCTGATAAGTACTAGAAAACGTGAGATTTTGTAATAGAAGTAATTTACAAATCTGTATAACTTTGTGGGACTAGTTAATTTGAAAATATTTTTTTTCACCGGAGTGCCTCTTTATTACTACTCCTTGTCTTACATGCAATGTCTATTGGTAATATAATAATATCATTTTAAAAGTTGGATCGAATTCTACGAATCTGCTTTTCAGTGGGCGGCCACCAGTGTTTTCATATGACCAGTAAGCGACTGTACTTCCCAGGAGTGCATTACAGTCAGAACATTAGTACATAACATAGCTTTGTCTCTCTGACTCCCTCCACTGACCAGTGCAGAAAGTCATCCCTGAGGCTGGAAACACACACAGCAGGAAAGTTGACATTGCCGTTTTTGTACCAATACCAGAAGTGGATTCAAATTGGATAGAAAATATAAAGGGAGGACTTCTCTTTTCTGTTGGATCCACTTCTGGTATTGGCACAAAAACTGCAAAGGCAATTTTCAAAAAAAAAAAACTGTTGTGTGTGTTCCCAGCCTATTTTCTATATTTTCTTTACATACAGGCCTATGCAAGTGCATAAAAGACATTTATGACACACACATGTACAAAGGTGCCTGGTGAGATGGCCAGCAACAGAACATGTAGGTCCACTAGAAGGAGAACTCAGTGTGGGGATCAGACCTCAATACCAACCACAGCATTTAAAAGGCCAAAAGACAGGTTCCGCACTGTCAGGGTCCCCAGTAACAGCTCCCACAACACGATCATGGGGTATTTCTTTTTGTTATGTAAAAAGCAAACAAAAAAAAACTAATTTACTAAGGGCAATCAGACACTTTAACCCCTTGATGTCACATGGCTATGTACGTTCCTACTGCCGATGCCCCTAACAGTAGGAATGGATATACACGGTCCTGACATGAAGGGGTTTTAATGTGTGGGGTTGCTTCAGTGTGAGTAGTTCTGCACACATTAGTGTCCCAGTAGCTGGGGATAACGACAGGCAGCCGCGATCATGCAGATGCTTGTCATTAACCCTTTAAATACTCCAAATGTTACAATTAAGGAATCAGTGACAGGAAAAGTAGCTGTCATTGACTAATTGGGACCCCAGCAGCATGACTGAAGGGGTCCTAATCACTTTCCCTGACAGATGGAGGAAGAATACTTACCCCCTTTCTGTCAGATCAGCGACTGCCGATAATACTGATCAACGTTAAGCAAACTTTATGATTGCATATGTAAGTCCCCTAGAGGAACTTCTAAAGTGTGAAAAGAAACAAACAAAACAAGTTAAAAATCCTCCCCAAATAAAAGTTGAAATCTCCCCTCCCTTTCCATTACAGAAATAAAAATATGTAAGAAAAAAATCTGACAATCTCTGCAGTCAAAAAGGCCTCACTGTATGTTATACGGATGAACTAGACAAATAATGTACACAATGTAATACAGCATATTTCATGGGCTTCCTAATTTAGCATTGCTTACTGAACTTGTGTTGAACTGTCAACTGCTACTTAGTGTTATAACGTTTCCTTTCAAGCCCTCCTGACAACAACTGTAGAATCTAATTGCTCTTTAATTTAATTATACATGCAATTCTATGACAAGGTTTTGCTTTGTTACCTTAAAAGTCAACTTGACTGGTGTTTTAATAAGCGGCATTTGGTGATGATAAACTTAAATTAACAAATTTGTAACTTCAATAGATGGCAGACACCAGAATGTTATATGGCTGCCTTTGAAAGGAATAAAATGTTCCTGATTTATCCGCGTCTCTAAGCAACGGAGATACACAGAATGCATTGGGCGCGCATTTGTTTACTCACTTGTTAGTAATGAAATCCCAAATGATCGTTGTATTTTTCTACATAAATATGTGGTGGGAGAAAGAAAAGAACATTAATATTGTGTTCTTTTGTAGCCTGCACAAAGTGGAAACTACTGCATAGGTGTTAGACGGGGCCAGCTACCGGATAAGCTCTTCATCAAGCACCTGAATGTCAAGAGTTATCACAAGAATTTTATTACAGACACATGGGATATTCTGACAATTGGGTTTGATATTTGTGGTCTGAGCTCATAGAGCTTCATTAGGATTTTAATCCACATTCAGATCTAATCCTTTATTATGAATGCTCGACAAAGACCTAATGGAAAAGAATAAACAATATACAACTGTCAGTGCCGGAAGCCAAGAACTTGTATCATTGTTTAAAAACTGGGCAGCAGCTGAGTTAGGTAGATGGGATTAAACAATTAGGAGCTTTCTGCAATACTTACTATAAAGGAATAATAGATGAGCAGTGACTGGGCTTCAGATAAATCACCATTAATTATCACTGAGTAGAAAATAATACAGTATAAATGCATTTGTATTATCTGTGATATGTCAACTTTTTATTTTTATATATATATATATATATATATATATATATATACATATATATATATATATATATATATATATATATATATATATGATGACAGGGTCACTTTACGGCACTAGGGCCTGAATGTGATTACTACCCCTTCAACTTTTGTAGCTATGTTCGGGTTTGGCAATGTTATCTGAAACCCAACGCTTCTGCAGCTGCACAAGTTGGATGCTGCCCATGGGAGTCCTGGAAAACATGGATACAGCCATAGGTTGAACCCAAACATTTTGACAGATCCACTAAACACTAGCTATGCCCCTTATATGACTGCTGTAATGAGCATACAGTATGGTGTACAGACTTCACCATGTGTTTAATAATCAGAGGCCACAATACTTACTTTAGACTGCAGGCAGGAAGGATGAGAGAAGGCAAGGCTGTATAACTATACACTATAGTATAACTATAAACCTGTTATACTTACCTGTCTATGCTATCTCAGTGTCCTGTTGTGGTGTCGCTGGTGTCCTTCACTGACTGCAGAGCCTTCACTTTAAAGACAAACTCATCTTGGAAGTGACAGCCTGTTCAGCCAATCAATGGCCACAGGGCTGTCCCATCTCAGTCAGTGATTGGCCGAGCAGGCTGCCACTCCTGAGATGAGGCTCTGCAGTCAACGGTGGACACTATAGATACCGGAACAGGACACCGGGGAACATGGACAGATAAGCATAATGGGTGAGATTTATCAAACATGGTGTACAGTGAAACTGGCTCAGTTGCCCCTAGCAACCAATCAGATTCCACCTTTCATTCCTCACAGACTCTTTGAAAAATCAAAGGTGGAATCTGATTGGTTGCTAGGGGCACCTGAGCCAGTTTCACGTTACACCATGTTTGATAAATCTCCCCCAACATGTTTATTGGTTTTAATGCACCAGCAGCAATATGTTAAAAAATGATTAATGCCAGACAACTCCTTTAGGTTATAGAGGACAATCTCATGGCTGTACACCTCCAACACCTTGCACAGAACAAAAAAAAAACAATCCTGACCAAGAAAAAGACCCTAATAAGGGCCCTATTACATGGGACGATTATCATGTGAAAAATCGTTATATCGTTAGAATTTAAACGATAATCGTTCTGTGTAATTGCAGCAACAATCAAAAAATCGTTCATATGTCGTTGATCGTTGATTTAGATCTGAACCTAAAATTATCGTTAATCGTTCGCTAATCATTTGCTAATCGTTTGCTGTAATTCCGCATTTCTTCGCCCAAGTTCCGTATTTTTTCACTAATCGTTCAGTGTAATTGCACATTGTTCATTGTTTTGCTGGGATCAGAAAGAATAAACGATCATAGTAACGATAGCAATAACGATCGTATCTAACGACCATCGTTCTGTGTAATATGGTGAATGATTTTAGTTTAATGTTAAACAATCTCGTTTGTGATCATTTATCGTTACTCGTTAATCGCAAACAATCGCTCCGTGTAATAGGACCCTAAGGCCAATGCCTGCCACCACAGCTAAAACAGGGAAACAAGACTTAGGCTGCATTCACATGTTCCGTGTTTCCCACAGAACAGGGACGTGGAAGGCCTGTAACGGAGTACCTCCTGCCTCCCCCGCACTGGCAGCATCTCTAATATGATGATGGGAGCGGGGGAACGCTGTAATGAAGCAGACACACGGCTCTGTCATTACTGTGCAGCGCATATTCATACAGTTCCCCTGCTCCCTTCATCATATGAGAGATGCTGCCCGTGTGTGTGTGTGGGGGGACTTTCACATCTGTGTTCCGTGTGAAACACAGAACATGTGAATGCAGCCGTGGGCTATGTTCACACTACGTATATTTCAGTCAGTATATGTATATTTCAGTCAGTATATTTCAGCCAGTATTGCAACCAAAACCAGGAGTGGATTAAAAACACAGAAAGGATCTGTTCACACAATGTTGAAATTGAGTGGATGGCCGCCATATAATGGCAAATATTTGCTGTTATTTTAGAACAACGGCTGTTATATTGAAATAATGGCAGTTATTTACTGTTAAATGGCGGCCATCCACTCAATTTCACCATTGTGTGAACAGATCCTTTCTGTGTTTTTAATCCACTCCTGGTTTTGGTTGCAATACTGACTGAAATATACGTAGTGTGAACATAGCCTTAGGCTGGGTTGACACACAACATCTGGATGAACATCTGGATTATTCTGTTACAATAGCCTATGTTGCACTATATACAGTACATATACACACACACATGGCTCTGCTAAATACATACACATAAATACACACATAGCTTTGCTACATATCCACATTTATACAGCTGTACTACACACACACACACACACAGTTCTGGTCTGACTGTGTCCTTATATAGAATGTGACACAGTATGTATTGTATGACTAAAATCCTGTCTGACACGCCTTGTGAGTCTGATCCATTGGAGTATACACTCTGTGAGTGTTGGTAATGTTATTTGTAATTTACACTTCCATGGAATAAATAATCTGAGCTTGAGTAAAGTCAAGAAAAATGTATGAGAATGAATGTTGTTATCCTAACAGAGGGAAAAAGAATTATGAAAAATAAATAAGATTTGACATGCTACTGGTGGAGAAATTCCAGTAAGGTGAAGTTAAAGGAAGATTGTCACTGTTGCATTATTATATATAGATTGCAAGGGAAATATGTCAAGCAGTGAAGCAATGCAGCATAAGGCTAAAGCAATCAAGAGAGCATGAGATGAGTGCACTTATGAGAAAGACCGAGTATCTTATCTTATAATATGGACAATCATGTGGCGCACAAAAGTATGATAAAATGTAATGGAAGAACGAGATGTGTCCAGCTTAGTTCTGCTCTGAACACAGACATTTTCAGAAGGTATATTCCAGTTTTATTATCATATTGATACATTTCAAATTACAAACCAGTAGTGAGCCTCTTACTTTATCTTTACATTAAGTTTACCCCATGCTTGTATTTTCTAATTTTATATAAAATGAATTTACATTGTATTACAGTGGTGCCAAAAGTTACTTTAAGGGTGCCTTCACACCTACCGACTCGCAGCGTTAATAACGCTGCAAGTCGGCTAGGTCCTGGCAAATCACTGTCAGTACATACACGCAGCGGTCTGAACGACCGCTGCGTGTATGTAAATCTGCCGGCCGCATAACCCCTTCTGATGCCGCCCGCCTCCCGCTCCGCTCTGTATACATTACCTCCTCGCTCCACGGGGTCACGGCGTCCTGCTCTCGTGCCCGGCCAATCAGTGTGTTGCCCTGCCGCAGCCACTGATTGGCCGGGCGGGAGAGCAGGACGCTGGGACCCCGTGGAGCAAGGAGGTAATGTATACAGAGCGGAGCGGGAGGCGGCCGGCATCAGAAGGGGTTAAGCGGCCGGCAGATTTACATACGCGCAGCGGTTGTTCAGACCGCTGCTTGTATGTAATGACAGTGATCTGCCAGGACCTAGCCGACTCACAGCGTTATTAACGCTGCAAGTCAGTAGGTGTGAAGGCATCCTAAAGGGATATTTTCAACATCAAAGGTTATCCCCCTATCCACATAGAGATTACTATCTGATCGTGGGTCCAACCACTGGGACCCCCATCAATCCAGAGAACAAAGGTCTGATGGCCCTCAAATTAGTGACAGCACGCATGTGCAGCCAACGCTTGGGTGAGTCGATTTTCAAAGATTTCTGTGGTGCACCAAATGTAAGTAAATGTAGGGAAATGAAACTGACAGCGTAAAACTAGTAAAAACCAGCAACTTAAAGCGACTTTTTAAACTAAGATCTGTCCTGAGGTCCATTTGGCAGGTGACGCAGTTATTGTCCTAAAAAATTGGCGTGGCCTAGAGTACTTGTGCCCTAGGCCTTCACCGCCTCTCCGTCCCTCCTTCCTGCCCTCTTCATCATTAGGAACTCCCCATGGCAGGATTTCTCCTAATCATCACCTGTCTGAACACTGCACATGTGGTGGATTGTTTAGACCCATGTGTAGTGTTCAGGCAAGGGATGAATAGGAAAAATCCTACCCAGGATCATTCCAAATGATGAAGAGGGTGGGAGGAGGGACAGAGGGGCTTGGCACAGACACTCTAGGGCTGAGGGCTACAGATTTAAAAGTTGTTTTTTAGGTCAATAACTGCATCACCTGCGGAACGGACCCTAGGACAGATTTGGTCAATAAGGGTATATTCACTCAGAACCAACAGCAAAATAAGTTTTGTTGGAATTATTTATTTAACACAAAGGCAAGGCTTTAAAGGTAATGGCTTCAAAAGAAGGATTATGTAGGCACCAACCCTAAACTTATCGGCTGGAGAAATAACTGCAAAACATGCTCCATCAATTCAATTGTTCCTGAAGAAAAGACACTCTGTGTAACCAATCCCTTGTCCTGAAAAAGCTGTAGCAGGTAGTGTAAGAAAAGTATGAAGAAGCCAGAGAAGAAAGCAACTTTGATGTTACACCATAGAATCTTCAACATCAGGGTATACAGCAACCTGCAACAAAATGCTGTTATAGAGCTATATTAAATTGTTAGAATAGGTGAATGACGTTAAGGCAGCAGAAATCACCTCAGTCCTAAAAAGCCCCACTTTTTCTCTTGTTCTGTCTGTTCCAATCGCTCCTCATCCTAAAAGGAAAGCACAAAATATACAGGTTGTTAGAAGTTGGAAACTGAATCAAAGCATTCATTCTCAGCTACAGTACTTTATGGTGATGGATAGACAAAATCCTGCCTAGGAGTGTTCCTAATGACAAGGATGTCAAGGAGGCATAAAGGAAAGGTGTCACAGGTCTAGGGCACATACACTCTAGGCCATTGTAACGCCTGGAGTAGTGGATCCACTGGACCGTCACTAGCGATAGCACTAACCTCACCAGGGAGCGGAGTCTAAGGGGCCGCTGGTTTTCACCAGAGCCCGCCGCAAGGCGGGATGGACTTGCTGCGGCAGGCGACCCCCAGGTCGCTACCCCTGGCTTGGTTGCTAGTGACGGCAGGCGAGGCGTGGCAGGAGCAGTAGGCAGGAGATGATACTGGCAATGGTCTGTAGGTGAGACCGCACGTGACAGGCTGAACACAGGAACCAAAGTGTAACGGGGAAGCAGGAACCAGGAACAAGGAGTGGGGACCAGGTAGCGGACAGGAATCAGGAACAAGATGTAGGGACCAGGTAGCGGACAGGAATCAGGAACAACAGGGAGCTGGGCCAAACGCTATGGGAAGCATGTAGAGGCTCCAACACAAGGGACAGGGCATGCTGGGATTTATAGGGGAGTGATTGGTGCAACTAACCAATTAAGGGCGGACTGGCCCTTTAAATCTGAGACAGCCGGCGCGCGCGCGCCCTAGGAGGCGGGGACGCGCGCGCACAGACCGAGACAGGAACGGAGGAGAGGTGAGGCGCCCCAGGGGCCGAACTAGCAGCAGCGCCGGGTCCCTACACAAGGACCCCGGCGGCTGCATGGGACAGGAGGCGGTCGCGGCGGCGACCCGGAACGCGGGAAGCCGCCGCGGCCGTGACAGCCATGCCACATTGACTCGACTGCTGCAGACTAATCTGTTTAATCCATTTTTTTTTTATAATGGAAGTCAATGGAAAAAACGGATGCACAAAGGTGCATTCATTTTTCCATCCGTTTTTTGAAAAAAGAAAAAGAAAAAGAAGAACGGATTGCAAAAACGAAGTGTGAACCCAGCCTTACACTGCAAAATATTAGAAGCAAGCGAGAGCCAACCTGTCAGGTCAGCACTTGCCAGCTCCTTGTCCCTGCTCAATGTCTGTGCCATTACATGCATAGACATTGAGCAAGGAGGAGCTGACCGAACGATCCGCATAGCCCATAGCCCATAGTCTACTGCCACCACTCCTCTTGCACAGGACAACGGCCAGCATACTGTTGCTATTGTTATTGTGGTTCATGTTGTAAAACAATGATCAGTTGACACAAAATGATTATCAGCTCAGTACGGCCGATAATCGCTACATGTAATAACACCCTTACTCTCATCAAACGGTTGGTAAATGTGGTTTGAGTGGGTGGGTTGATACAGTATCGCTTTAAGTTAGTACGTATAACAGGTCCAGCACAGCACTGAGCAAACTTGGGAAGATATTAGTACCTATTGAATTTAATTGCCAATTGGCACTTCGGGCCAACTTGCTTAACACTTGTCAAGCCAGGAGTGGAGGAGAAAAACTCAATGACCAAACTAGGATGCTGCTCCCAAGGTCAAATACATGTAGATTTAAGATCCATTGGAGTACGGTTAATTATGTAATAATGGAAAGTTAAAAGAAAATCTTCGCCAAAAAAAAAAAGTTCAGATAAAACCAAGACTCATCTTTTTTTTAAAAAAAGAAATGCTCTATTAATTTCACCAAGCCATCCTGATAGTAAATCACGATGGAGGCTGCTGAAATTGCAACTATAAAAAATGTGAAGTGAAAGAAATAAAATGACCTAAAAGTGTAAAACTGGCTCAAACTGCCTCTTTAATGACATGGTACCCCTATTGTCTGTGTGGCCGTTCCCAATGTGTAGGTTTATATCATATCAGTATGGTAGAAGCTTGTGAATATACAAGATGCAGAAGGAATTTCAGTTGTCTCCATGACTGTTTGCAGAGTACAAAGCAGTGGTCATTTGGAGAAAGAGGTGGTTGACTAAAGGCCCTATTACACCAAGTGATTATCGTCCGTATTCTGCTGAGTATCGGCCATTACAGCCGATAATCGCTTGGTGTAATAACTTAAAAGGCAACATGCACAATGTCTGCTGCTCCTTGTCTTTCAGCATGTTGAAAGATTTGTGAACGATAACAAAAGTCTGCAAACCGTTACTCTGTGTAATAGGAGCAGTGGTAGCAGGCCGCCACTATCTCCTATAGGCATCCGGGCAGCACCGCCCGGGGTATAAAAAGATGTGCAGAGGGGAGATAGATAAGCCAAAAAGGAAAAGAACAAAATGAAAAGATTGGTGCTGAGCAGGGGACATGGCAGACCCCAAATGGCTAGAGGAGACATGGGAAATGTAGTATGCCGCAGCCAACCCCTACCCGTTCCAGCCCTGGAGGTCACAAGACTTAGTGGGTATCCAATGCCAAGTCACAATTAGCTCTTTTTTCATGTGACTACCCATAGAGAACTTGCTGATTACGATGAATAAATGATCATGTTCCGTGAAGAATATAAAAACAGTTATTGACCTTGTGGATTATGAAAACTTGAATGTTTAGTTACCCCGTGGATTACAGACTTCTGAACATGTAATTGTTTTGTGCGTTACAACTGTTAACATTTTTTGCTTCAAGGATGATGAAGTGCTGAGCAGTTTTAACTGGATTTATAGAATTCCCAGAGAGTTTCTTGTAAGGACATTTCTCCTGTTGCTAAAAAGTCAATTCAATTCCCTCCAGTGTGCCCATTACAGTGCCTGCCATAGCTATAGGAAGAGTAGGCCTGGTACTTATGGGCAGATCCTGGGAATGTGGATCACTGTACTGAACAGTGTGTATTCATATGTGAGGTGTATATGTACAAGCTGGACACTCTCTCTGCTGTGTGATTGAGACACCTAGACAATGGATGGACAGTGTCTCCCTACTTGCTCATATCAATGTGATAACTGTTGGAAATGTCTTGAGGTAGCCAAGCTGATTCATTTCTTAAAGGGGTTTTCCAGTGCTACAAAAACATGGCCACTTTCTTTAAGAGACAACACGACTCTTGTCTCCAGTTCAGGTGTGGTTTGCAATTAAGCTCCATTCACTTCAATGGAACTGAGCAGCAAAACCCGCCCAAGCTGGAGACAAGAGTGGGGCTGTCTCTGAAAGAAAGTTGCCATGTTTTTGTAGCGCTGGATAACCCCTTTAAGCTCCATTCACTTTAATGGAACTGAGCAGCAAAACCCCACCCAAGCTGGAGACAAGAGTGGTGCTGTCTCTGGAAGAAAGTGGTCATGGTTTTGTAGCACTGGATAACCCCTTTAATATGTTGTATTAGAGTAAAATATCTGTAGTGTTAGGGTAATGTACTAGGACAAAACTTTTATGATCCTTAATATTTAAATTACTCTCACCAATCTGGCCCGGAGTATCTCATGCATGAGAGTACCATCATCTGGGGGGTGTACTGTCAACTTAGATGACTCTTCCATTGTCCTCCTAGAGAAAGTTATTCATCATTCAGAGTTCAAGATGTCTTTATAACCCTTACTTTCCCATAATGCATTATGCTGGCATTCCTTATCATGTGAAATCGTTGTATTACCTACTAAATAAACATATAGTTGTGCAACTTCTGATTTCAGGGATTTGGTCAAATCCCTGACTTTCTTCAGGGAAAAGACCCAACAGAGTGGTCATTTTATCACTTCCCGGGATTTGATCATTTCCCTGCAACATATATACTGACAGCAGCTCCCTGTGTACCTCATAGAGCTAAAATCACACTCCCCTCCTCCAGGCTGTACTGCTCTGCTCTGTGGTGAGTCTGTCTATAAGATGGCTGATATGCAGGAGCATGTGACCATACCCCGCCCCATTGTCCACCACTGTATAGGTCTATGGAGGACACTGGGGCAGGGGCATGGTCACATGCTCCTCCATGTCAGCCATCTTATGGACAGACTTAGTATATACAGAGAGTACACTTACTAATACTGTACATTGAACTATTTTACTGTAAAGTGTCCAACCCCTTTAAGTACTCTGTAAAAAAAAGCTATATTTTAAATAGGTTTTCACTTATCCACCAGTCATCCCTTAGTGGATTTACAAGATTTTTAAGTAATTTTAAAGTAATTGATCACATGTAACAATAATTACTCTTACTTTAAGAGTTAGCTATATATACTAACATAAAAAAATCCTGGGAAGATTTTGTCACTTTGGACTGTAGTGCGTTGATCTTATTAGTCAGAACCTGGATAAGGAAAAAAAAAATAGAATTGTTTTATCTAACAGTTGACACCAAAGTTTTGTCACATTCACTTCCAGCAGTCTAGCGCTAATACTTACCTCTATAGTTGATGCATATTCATTCAGTGTGAGAGTCATACATATCGTTATGGATTCCTTCTATAATAGAGCAATAGCAAAGTGAAAAAATAAAAAAAACTTTTGATATGTCGTAGAGACAAATCAAAAATTGGAAACGGTTTATTAGTAGAATGTTCAGGGTGATGAACATGCTGCCATGCACACCTCTCTCTGCTCTGTGTCTGAGACCTAAATGGCCCATTAGACTTGCACTGGAAGTCTGTCTAGGTCTCATGACGCAGAGCCAATAGTAAATATGCTGCACTTTTACTGGCTTATTCTCCTGATGGGTCGCAATCCAAGCTAGTCTGAGTTATTTTTCCACTGGCTCTGATTTTCTCTGTACTGGATCCTGATTAGTTGGAAGCTGTTTGAAGGAGATGATTGACTTTTCTGATGGTGCATTTACACAGGCAGATTTATCTGAAAGATTTTGCAAGCCAAAGCCAGGAAAGGATTTGAAAAGAGGAGAAATCTCAGTTATTCCTTTATAACCTGTTCCCTATTTATAGTCTGTTCCTGGCTTTGGCTTAAAAAATCTGTCAGATAAATGTGCCTGTGTAAACGCACCATGAGGTAAGCTGATCCTTCCCTTCTCTTGCAAGGCAATTCATTAGCTAAACTTCTTTCAAGGTATTCTAGACTCTCATAGTGTCGTGTCATCTTATGTGCCATGCAACAAATATGCTATAGTAGTTATTTATTACATGACGCCAACAACATTTTACCAGGTTAGGCCAAAACAAACTGGCTAAAGTTTGCATTCATGCTAAACTACACTTTTCCTAAAGTCTACACTGAAACTGGGTTTGTTAGGTTCAGTTCACTCATCTCTACCTAGTGGTGAGACCATCTAATGACAATTGTTTGGTCCTTTCCGTTCACTTACCTCCTCAGCAAGCTCTTGCTTTTGCTGTAGCTCCAGTCTCTTCTTCTGTAGATCTTCCTATTGCAAAAATAAAATCTATTAAGAACATATTCGGAATTCAAATAGTTTTCTTAAATGTTCTTACTCGTGAAGTTTTATGTATGAGTGAAGCACACAAGCACCTTTGTTATAATAAACAGTCTGCGCGGGCACCAGGACAGGTGACTATAAGCTGTTCCCCCCGCCCATAAAGATATTATACTTCCCCCACTGTTTTTTCCTTTAAGATCACTTTTATTGCAAATAACATTTAAAGCAGCAATAAAGGTGAGACAACTGAATTTTTGTCAAACAGAAAACATGGCAACACAACACACAAGCTATTTAAGATTCAAGGTGTGGATCTCTCTTCCTCTCACCCTTCTTCAAACATACTCTCATCACCTTGGGTACTGCAGCTAACAACAAAATATGTGTGTCTTATTATGTGTTTTTTTTTTGGGCTTGATAAAGTCCAATTGTGGATGAAACACTGCTGTTTAAAATGTAATTTCTGATGCCTTAGCCTTTGCTTTTATTCATAAATGTTAATGTCATGCTTGAAACAGAACTCGTTTCTTGTAGTCAAATTCAGATGTTGTATACAATGACTAATCGTCACCGTAGTTCATATAAGCAGCAGTGCATACTTTATATGAGTTACTGATATTGTGTAAAAGTCTGGGAAACTAAAAACTGTAATTGGCAATTTGTCAAAGCTACATTTTTTTCTATAGAACACTTGTTTTTGGATGAGAAGATTCAGCCTTTTTCATATACAGTTTAGGGAATTTAGAAGAGTACATATGAAAGTCCATGTAAAGGAAACTAACAGCAGTTTCTTATGCACAAATATGTACCTGTAATCCAGCCTCTCCCACACTACCTAACACATATTTGCTGAAGATTCCACTGTTCTGCAGTAACAGTGCATATGATCTCAAGAAGACTCAGTAGGTTTATGCTGCCCTAGGGCTAGCATTAACTAGTGGCAGAGAAGCTGAACAGAATGATGCATCACTTACATTGTTCTTTGCAACTGATTCAGAGATATCCTCCTGAATAACATGGAAAATAAGCAGTCCTCCCTATTATGTGCATTAGCCCCATAGTCCTAGATATTCATGAGCAGCAGAAAACCCTGCCCAGCAGCCACAGATTGGGAGTTATCTGTCCATGCTGTGTATAGGCAATCAACTGTCAATCAGCAGCTGAAGGGCAAGGGAAGTGGTAAGCCAAGACTCCTATTATCCTGCATATTATGAGAACAGCTTACCAAAATGATGCAAGTAATACACTGTTCTGTTCACCATTTCTGTCACTAGTATATGCTGTCCTCATTTAAGGCAGGTAAACCTAGTGACAGATTCAGTGGGAAAAGGAGACATCACTACTTTATGCATATAATTATAAGTAGACGATGTGAAAGAGGCTGACAGGCAGCCGGATGGACTGCTGCACTAAGGGGCTTAGGTACGTTTCCAGTGCACCAAACTACCTAAATTACATATTGGGACTTAAAGGAGACCTGTCACCCCCCCGTGCCGGGGTGACAGGCTCCCGACCCCCCGTTACAGCCCCCTATACTCACGTGATCCCGCCGGGTCCCGCTTCCTGAGCCTGTCGGGTCACGGAGATATCAGCGCCCGAAGCCCGGCGCGCGCGCTGACAGCAGAGTCAGACGCCCATAGAGAATGAATGGGGAGTCCGATGCTCCGTCATTCTATATGGGCATCAGACTCTCCTGTCAGAGTGCGCGCCGGGCTTCGAGCGTTGATATCTCCGTGACCTGACCGGCTCAGGGAGTGGGACCCGGCGGGACCACGTGAGTATAGGGGGCTCTAACGGGGGGTCGGGAGCCTGTCCTCTTTAACTAAATAGTCCTCTTTAACTAAACAGGTCCTCTTTAACTAAATAATAGAAAAATGGCAGAATGCTTTGGGCAGCAAAAATAATTGTTTGAATCAGAGTATTAAGAATAACAGGTATATATCAACATGTTTGTATGCATGAACCTGCTGTTAGTTTCCCTTTGAGATAACAAAATCCACTTTGTCACCACACAATGACTAGATAACAATTGTGGGGTCTCTCCATGTATTCTTCCTTTTATCACTCACCTCTAAGCTTGTGCCCTGATTTCTTAACCTATTTACTTCCTTTTTCAGAACCACAGTTTCACCTTGGGAGTGGTCAAACTATGACAAGGAAAATGACAAAGAGGTAGAAGCATGATCATACTAATACAGTACATTGTAGGTAGAACAATAGTCTCATACTGTCCGATAAATGTTCCCACCACTGCTGCTCTGAATGTTCCAAAATGTTTGAACTATTACACCTGTCTGACGCCAATAATAGTGGTCTCTTCCTTCTGTCTATGGTGCGTTTACACAGGCAGATTTATCTGACCAATTTTGGAAGCCAAAGTCAGGAATGGACTTGAAAAGACAGGGAATCTCAGTCTTTCCCTGTATGACCTGCACCCTGTTTATAGTCTGTTCCTGGCTTTGGCTTCAAAAATCTGTCAGATAAATCTTTTTGTGTAAATGCACCATAAGGCTTTAAATTTTACATCAAATAAATAAAGCGTGGGGAAACATCAACATACACACAAATTAAGCAACAATCAATGTGGTGGTGTGTATTGTTTATTGGATTATGTTGTGGGATAGCAAGCTCCCTTTCACACACACCTATGAGGACAGAATGCAATGTGGCTAATTAGCCTTTTGTCGTACATGTTACAGCAACTCTGTACCAACAATGTGACCCCCCCCCCCCCCCCCCCCCCCAACTGCTCGTACCGTCTGATAGATCTGTCCTGGAGTCTGTTCGGTTAGTGATGCAAATATTGTCCTGAAAAACAACTTTTAAACTTGCAGCCCTGTGTCAAACTAGCATGGCCTAGAGTGTCTGTGCCCCAGGCTTGCACTGCCTCTCCATCCATCCTCCCCGCCCTCTTCATCATTAGGAATGCCCCAGGCAGGATTTCTCCAATGTATCACTTGTCTGAACACTACACATGTGCTGGATAGTTAAGGCACCTGTGCAGTGTTCAGACAAGTGATGCATAGGAGAAAGCCTGCCCAGAGGCATTCCTAATGATGAAGAGGGCGGCGAGGAGGGACGGAATAGTGTTGCAGGCACAGACACTCTAGGCCACGTTAATTTGACACAGGGCTGCAAGTTTAAAAGTTGTTTTTAGGACAATAACTGCATCACCTGCCGAACGGACCCCGGATAGATCTTGTATTACAAGCATCTGATGGTACAAGTGGTTTGGGGGGGGGGCAGATTGTGGGTACAGAGTCCCTTTAAGGTTGTTTTTAAAAAGTGTGACCAAAGTAACAAACAAACAAAAAAATCTGTAAAATGTGAACAAGTTGTCAGGATTTATTTATAGTGTTACTACAGGGGCTATAGCATTCCTGTTATAGCATCAAAGTACAATGGTGCCTTGGGTTACGATCATAATTTGTTCCGAGTCCGTGCTTGTAATCCAAATCCACTTTTAAACCAAAGCAAATTCTCCCATAAGAAATCACTGAAATGCAGACAATTGGTTCCACACCCCAAAAATAATGATTTATTATTCTGAATAACATGTAAAACAAACATCTGAACAGCTGAATATGTCATATTATAAGTTACTATACAGTATAGCAATCAGCATGTGGAGTATAATGTACAGTAAGTGCGTAAACATTAAAAACAGCCGCAGTTTTTAGATACAGAATGGAGATGCAGATTCCCATAATGCAGTAGGGTAGTACAATAGGCTAGAATAGAGAAGCACGGCTGCTGCCAGAAGTCTGTATGGTCACATGACAGCAATGGGGAAGAGGCGTGTGTTCAGCATGGACCAATCAGGAAGTGAGAATCACAGAGCTGTGAAGGAGGGCAGGGGCGTAACTAGAAATGGCTGGGCCCCATAGCAAATTTTTGATATCCCCTTCCCAACTGATCATTAAGCCATCAAGTGTAGTCATAACTGCAAGCCCTCGTCAGGAGTGCCTATAGTTAAAGCGACATCTACAGATCCTGAATGGCCTGCTTGGCCACCTGGTGCTGCAAATGATGACAGCTCAGGGAGCCCAGTGTATTGCAGGAGCAGGTCACAGGGCCCCCTGATACGGCGGGCCCCATAGCAGCCACTATGGCTGCTACAGTGGTAATTACGCCCTTGGCAGGAGGACAGTGACAAAAACTTTTCTAAACAGCAGTGTGAATGGCTGAGTGTAAGTGCAGGTACATTATAGCAGCAGTGCGTATTGCTGAGTGTGAGTGCAGGCAGATTATAGCTAGAATGGAGAGGATGGGAAACACAAGGGCTGACAGAGACTACAGGGCCCATGAAGGAATGGGTAGGGCAGATGTGTGCACATACATGCAGCAGTCACAGTCTGGGGAGAGAGGGGTTACAGCTATAAAGAGATTACCTCCACAGTGCTGTCCCCTGATGCAAGCCCCAGCCTAAAGTGGATCTGTGATGATTTGAGGGAGACTTCCTGAGTCAGAATACAGTGCTGTAGACCACTCTGTGCAGGCCATGCCCCTCCCCCTCCCCCCTCCCACCCAGTACGGGATGCTCTTAAACCAAGTTACAGTTTTGAAATACTGTGAGCTTTTCTTGCAAAAAGCTCTTAATCCAAGTTACTCTTAAACCAAGGTACCAGTGTATCTAGATTTATTAATAAATATTCACCTTGGTTAATAGCTGGTCTACTCTTTCTATCATTTGTTGGCATCTTCTTTCCTGCAAACAAACAAATATATTTCATCTATCTGTTTGTCTTTTTTGGGGTTAAGGTGGCACCTACAGTATATGTGTCTCTAAAGAAATAATATTAAAGCCACTACTTGGATAACCATCCAAATACCAAAAGAAGAAGATCAAAATGTACATTCAAGGCTAAAAAAATGACTTCTGTAGTCACCCCTTTGATAGTGTTTATAGTTTGTGTATATTGTATGGGTTCTTGGTGAGGACTGTGGCTTCCTAACATGGGTGGTTCATTTATTTATCTGTCCAACAAATGATGCTTCATCCATACTAGCATTTATATGTGTGGCATACATTCCCTGCTGTAATTCACTGGACAAGTCATAACCACGTGTTATATGCAGAATACTATCGTATATCTGCATGTGGTAGGTAAAAATATCAAACACACCTGACTTCTTACAATCTATCATTGGTTGCTTGAACCATTAGTTCAATGTTATATTTTGCCCATTTACAATTATGATTAGAGCAGGGTGCCATTATAGATTTTGCGTTGGGGCTTAGGAGTTACTTGTTATACCTTATCCTTCTTTAGTTGATTCTCAATATCTGCTGCTTCCTCATTTTGGTTCACTTTAAACTTCAGGGTTTCTACCTGTTTTTTTAGATCCATAAACTGACCCATTTCCTTCTGTAAGCTAAAGAGAAAAGAGATAAAGAAGGTAATTTATTTCTACTTCCCTCGCCAGGAGAGTTTGATCAGGATTCCAAAGTGTGATTTCTACGGTACTTACATAGTGCTGCAGGCTGAGAGAATCCCGGCCGGAGTGTATACACATAGGGGGACATTTATTAAGTCCGACGTTTTTTACGCCGGACTTAAAAATGTCCCTGCATATCTGGCGCTACGGAGATTTATGTAGAGGCGTACTGCCTCTACATAAATCCCGTGCGCGTCTGTGCGCACGGCAGAAAACCTACGCCACCTAAAAGGTGGAGTAGGTTTTCGGCGTATCTTTTGCCGGAGCCCCCCGTCCCGCCCCCTCCACACCCCCACCCCGCCCCCTTGGCGTTCCCGGCGGAAAGTGCCGATATGCAAATATTTTATTCGCAAATTGGCCGTTTGCGAATAAAATAATACACAAATCGGCACTTTCCGTCGATACGCACCTTAAAGGGGTTATCCAACGCTACAAAAACATGGCCACTTTCCCCTTCTCTTCTCTCCAGTTTGGGTGGGGTTTTGAAACTCAGTTCCATTGAAGTAAATGGAGCTTAATTTTAATTGTAAACCGCACCTGAACTGGAGACAACAGTAGGGGGGAAAAGTGGCCATGTTTTTGTAGCGCTGGATAACCCCTTTAATACATGTCTCCCATAGTATACAGTCTGGCTGGGATCTAGCGGTGACACAAGAAACTGACATGTCAGTTTTCTGCGGCCGCTATTCACTGAATGTTGTCATGTGTGGCATGATCAACTCATTACTTTATTTCACACTATAATAAGTAAGCCACCGTACTAAGGTTAGGTTCACATTTGTGTCAGAGGTCAGGACCTCCATTGTAAATTCTGTTCAGTAGCAAAAAAACAAAAAACGGGCAGGACAGTCTGCTGCATGAGGGGCACCAACAACCAACGGAGCCTATTGATTTTAATTAATCATTTTACTGCATTATAACAGAACAAAATATACTGTGTGTGGGCTGTGGCTTATTTATTGGCCAGAAACTGTGTACTACTGTGTACCTATATCTGTGTATCTCAGGTCTGTTCTATCTGTTTATCTTATAACCGCCTAGTCATATCATAAATAAATGAATAGATTGTTACGGTATATACAAAATGTTGCCTGGAGCCGTTATATGGAGCTGTATGGTTTAGGTTCGGATCAGAGACTCTGTTCAGGGACCCTGTTCTAGGAGAGAATCCATTTACAGTATACCTATCACTTTGCAGACGCGGCAGGATATGCTGTGAAAATGCGACAGGCATGCTGACTCTTCTGCCACGAGCAGTCAACTCAATTCCTGAAAGCGCCATTGACTGCACTGTGTATTAAGTGTATTACAATGCAGGAGTTCAGTTCACTGCTTGTATCAGCATGCCTATGACAGGGGTGATGTGTGTTGGGGGGGATAGTGCTTCTCCTTGTGCCCAGGGCAGCTGTACCACCCCCATGCCCCTGACATAAGAACTGTAAGAATAGGTAGAGGAGATGTAAGTGATAGAATGTAACAAGTCTTATGTTACCTCACCTTTTGTTCATTTCCCGTAGGGATGCAATTTCGTGAGACAATTCGCGGACTTCTGTATCAGCTTTCCCCAAGGCATCTTGTAGATCAGCGTTTTGCTGCCTAAGCCTGCAGCACCTTCCTTCAATTTCCAGCAGATCGCTGTCTCCTGCTTCCCTTATGTGGAACAATAAACATATAGGGGGACATGTATTACATAGCGTGGCTGCCATATTGTGCCATAAAAGGGCCTGATACGCATATATTTTTCCCCAAAGGCCTGTTTCTCTTCTTTTGCATCGGGCCACTTTGCGCTACTTGCACTAGAGGGTCAGGGAAGGAGCAGAACGCAGGCAGAGGAGGTGCGTCGGTTTCAGTGCGTGTGAACGGACAGGCTGAGATACACACAGGATTTATGTAGAGGCATTGCACCTGTACATATATCCCCAGAACCTCTACACCTTTAAGCCTGGTGCCAAAAAAGCCAGACTTAATAATTGCAACAGAAGTGTACAAGTCATTTACTGAGGGACATCCTGGTAAAGACAAATAATGATGTTCATCTTAGAAGAGGGGAGGTCCAGTGATATACCAGAAAATATAGAGGGAGATTTATCAAACATGATGTAAAGTGAAACTGGCTCAGTTGCCCCTAGCAACCAATCAGATACCACCTTTCATTCCTCACAGGCTCTTTGGAAAATGAAAGGTGGAATCTGATTGGTTGCTAGGGGCAACTGAGCCGGTTTCACTTTACTCCATGTTTGAAGGTCTGTAAGGGGGATACAGAAGGTGTACTCCAGACAAGGAATTTTTTTTCTTTTTAGATATACCCAGGGTTGTGTGAAAAAAATAAAGCATACTTACCTCCTTGGCTCCAGGGCCATTGCTGCTATCTTACCGCTCTGTCCCGCTGTTGGGCCTCTTCCAGGCCCTGGTGTGGCGAGCTTCTGGGATCGGTGCTACCGGTTACACACAAAGGTGGTAGCGGTGACGCCACTTCTTTGGTGGTTGGTTGTGTGGTATAGCCTAGCCGGTGATGGTACCGTTGTGACACCAGTGCTGATTCAGCACACAGGTGTGATGGTATACCTGCTTTTAGTTGTGGCTGGCTATACTGTTCCCCAATGGTCTGTGACCTGCCGGGCTGTGATGAATACTTTGGGCTCTTGTCACAGTGGTCCAGAGTGGGGAGATGATCCACCCGCACTGTCGATACCACCACCCACAGAAAGGGGACATTTACCTCAAGGAATATGTAGCTGAAATGTGTAGGTGCTGGGGCAATGATCACTGAATCCCAGTAGAATAAATAGAATGATTTTACTGATATTCTCTTGCAATACAGAATACTCTGGTATGAGAACTTCTTAGATACAGACTTGTGTTCACTGAATCTGTGCTGGGAGATACTTTAAGTGCTGAGGTAGAGTAGCAGAGCTTGTGGAGCTAAGTGTTGAGCATCACTGCTCAACACTAAGAGAAGAGGAGAGGAGTTTTTCCTGAGAGCCCCAACCCAGGGTACTACTGTGCTCTGCCGGAACTTGAGAGAAGAATACTTGAGAGAAGAGGAGAATACTTGAGGGAAGAATACTTGTGCCCGTGTTTCACTAACCACCTTCTGCCCTGAATTGTCGTGAGACCCGTCCTATCAGGGTGACACAAGCCCCAGACTAGGTTACCTGGGCGAAGCTAAGTGTCCGAGGGTGTCCCGGTTTCACCTGTGCTGCGAGATAGAGTATGTAGACATTCCTACGGTATCTTTGCTCTTTCCGGGTCAGTTCCTCTATTCTAGTAAGCTGCCTTGTACTTTTCAGAGAGGTAACGGCATGGGCTGGGGTGATCTCTGACCTCCAGTAGGGGTCTAGCACTGCATAGTGTCTGTAGTTATAGCTTTAGAAAGGAAAGTCTCTGGGTTGTCTATACACGTGTGCCTCTAACTACTTCACAGCTGGGCTGTCCCGGACAGGGGAACCTGGCAGAGCCAGGCCCTGGCTAAGTTCAGCAGGGATGTCTGTTCTGTGTGTGCCCTACTCCTCAGAGAGTTAGAGGGAAACTGACACTACACTTCCTCTCCCCAAGTGACTACTTCCTACAGGGTATGTAAGAGTCCTTGTGAGTGGTGGAGAAGAGAGTGAGAAAGGAGCTTAGAGATAGGTAGAAAAGAAAGAAGTATCTCCACTGGTCCACAGAATCATACAATACAAAAGAAAGGTTAACCCTAAAGTGACTACAGCTGTGCAATACATATATACAAGGCTATACATAGAAAACTGACATCTGGTGGCAAAACTTATAAACATCTTCATCACCACCTTACTTTAGAGTATAGGGATTTTGCGACAGGTGTCAGACAAGGAACACCTGTGGTGGGACACCACACTGGGGCCATGAAAAAGAGCAGAATAGAGCCGTGGTGCGGGGGCCAGGGAGGTAAGTGTGCTTTATTATTTTCACAAAACCCATCACCAGGTATATCTTTAAAGGTCCCTTGACAAGAGTATCCCTTTAAAGCAATGCTGTAATTTTTTACAAACCTTTGTGGTTTGCCATCCTGCCATGTCAAAAACTTGTATCACCCCAGGTCCCAGTCCTATCACCTGCTGCGATCTTGAGTTATAGCCCGCAAAAGCCTGATCCAACTGATAGCAGGAGATTTGCTCCATAGTCTATAATGGAGCCCGACTCCTGTAATTAGTCAGATCGGGCAGCATGCCAGGGAGTGGAGTGTGCTGCCACTTCCACAGTTTGCACATGTTTTTATGCATTTTGGTGCATTATTTGCATGTGAAAATAGTTGACAATTGCAAAGATCTATTTTGCATAAAACACACAAGAAAAAAAACTTCCCTAAAACAAAAACATGAATAAAAATTCTCAAAAAATTCTCAAAAAAGTAATACAAAAACTTGGAAATGTGTGGCTCATTTGGTTTGGAAAGGGTTTTTTGAGAATTAAAATACACCTATGGCCACTTTCACATAACTGTCAGTTCTGGTCATCAGACACATGGCTAGGACGGGATTTGTGGACATGACATGGACACAAAAAAAGCATTGGTATTATTCTAGTGTGAAAACGGCTTTGGGCCAGAGTTAGGCCATGTTCACATGGCGTAGGACTCCGGCCGTTCTGTGAACCGGCTGGGTCACAGAACGGCCGGTGTCATAGAAGATAGTCCCGGCCGATACTGCAATACATCCCAATCATTTCTGATGAATTGGGATGCGGGCGCATCCCAATTCACCGCTGCCACATGCTCCATTGTGTGGACCGACAGGCGGCCACAGAAAACTAACATGTCAGATTTTCGTGCGGTCAGATGGGATACTATGTGTATACGCTCCGGCCGGGATTCCATTCATTTAAATGCATCATATGTTTTGCATAAATCACGGCCATTGTTGCAAATTGCAACAACAGCCTTGATTTATGTAAAACATACATTGTGTGAACATGGCCTTACATTGTGATTTTTTTTGTAGTGCTATAAGATTAATTTTACCTATAAAACTTCAGCTGCTGTCTTAAGCGATATGTTGAGTTGTATGCAATCAAGAGGACTACATCAATCTTGTAACATTGCAAAAGGTTGCAGTGTAGCTTTGGCCTAAGGCTGTGTTCACACATCGAGTTTTCGTTTTTTGCTATAGTGCACTGATTTGCGCAATTGCAGTAATATAGCAATGTTTGGCCTCAATTGCACAATTCGTGACAAAATATGAACATTGCAATAAAAATGCATAAAAATGCAATGTGTGAAGGAATGGAATTTAAAAATAAAGTCTATAAATGGAGAAAATAGGTTACTGGGTGTGGGTGCTGGACCGCTAAAGACAATCATGATGGAGAACAGATCCTACATAATGTATATGAAGTATAACTGACTTACATAGCACCATGGTATGGATTAACACGCAGCTCGGGAAAATCTGTTGTCATGTTGTTCTATCTAAGATGATATAATACTCAGTTATTAGTCATTAAATATTATTAATATCAGAAAAGTTTCCAGGTTCCAGGGTATTCCCCCCCGACCTTACAGCCCCTACACTCTCTGTGCACTATACAGAATGGCAGAGCTGTCATATAGGGACGGCTGGGAGAGTTGCTCCACTGCAGCTGGGCCCATAATGGGATTATAATACGCATGAAGGAGATTTAGAGTAAGACCCTATTTGTTGCCCATAGCAACCAATAACAGCTTTTACCAGAGCAATATGAGGAATGAAGCTGAACTGTGATTGGTTTCTATGAGCAACAATTTTACCATAAGAGCTTTATAAATCTTAGTGCCCTGTGTTACTTATCTCTACCACACCGCCCATTGTGACAGACCCAGGCCAGACAGGCCCAATGCCTGCCACTAACCCTGACACCAGTGGGAATGAAGCTGAGCCATGTTTGGTTTCTATGGGCAACAATCTTACTATAAGAACTTGATACATCTTCCCAATAGTATCCTGTGCTTCTTATCCCTACCACACAGCCCATTCTGACAGTGACACTGTGCCCAATGCCTGCCACTAACCCTGACACCGGTGCCCAACCCACACTCCTTTACTGGCAGCCAGCTCTACTCACTGACAGCACAGGACAGGCAGTTAGTTACCATAGCAGACTCTGCCTGCCCGTGTGACAGACTCTGCCTGCCGTGTGACAGACTCTGCCTGCCGTGTGACAGACTCTGCCTGCCGTGTGACTCAGTGTAACTGTCTGACAGCAGGGAATGAGTGTGGTGGGGTCTGACAGCAGGGAGTAAGCACAATATTATACGAGAGACCTGACTGAGCTGCAGCAATTTGTGATGGGGATTTGTGAGCCAGGCAGTAAGCAATCTACAATCTTTGCCTGTCACGAAAAATGGTCGCACAAAATGTACAAATTTTTACCACTCTGTACCAGGTGCATTTTTTCACAAATTCCCCTCCTATTTATTGTTGTATTGTTAATGGCACCGACATTATTGTCCATGCAAAGAGAATGAAGCCGCGCTTACTATATTGGTGTCTTTTCTGATGTGTTTTGGGGCAAAAAGCCTTTCTGAAGCTAAAAGGATGTACATTTTCAGTCTCAAATATAAATTTCCCTATAATAAATAAATAAAAAAAAACAGCCTCCAGCTGTTGCAAAACTACAATTCCCTTCATGCCTGGACAGCCAAAGTTTTCACCTGTGCCTATGCTTTCTATAAGGTCCCCAGGACTGTCCATCTCGGATGTCACTAAGAAATAGACCACACAATAAGCAATGAGGACCTGAAGAGAGATGCAGATATATAATACATACAGGGACATCTAAGGTCAATAAGATGTAGGGTCAAGGTAAGAAAGGCCTGGTTAAAGGAATGAGGATATCTCCAGTATGTGTGTGACATTTATGGCTGCCAGGTGTGGTCTATTATATCAGGAAGCCCTTTGGCATTTGGATTGCACTGAAAAATATCTCTGCAGTTGCAGAATACAAAGTGGATCACACAATGATTAGCTAGGATGAAACCCTTTAAATGTATTTTCAGTATGTGGAAATATTTGGGCCTCATTCATGTGCGATGAGTTAGCATTTCTCCTTCAGACATATGGTAAATTACAGGCGTAGATGTGCCGGATTACCACTAGATGTCAGTGTCATAGCTTCTATTATCTGGTGAAAACTGACCTTGAATGAGATTGAAGATTTTCAAGTAAATAGATCCAATTAGCCAGTGATAACTTTAGAGATGTTTCAGGCAACTCCATTTATTCTCAGAATTGCACATTTTTAATCTACTATCCCCAAGTAATTTTGCATGACCTTGTCCACCATTCTAAAAAAAAGGATAAAAGGGACCATTGTAGATAAAAAGTGAACCTTGGGATAAAAAAAATAAATAAATAAATATCTATTGTTAAATCCTTCTTCATCATTTGCACTTTCACAATATAACCTTTCTATTCATATAGATGCCCAATCATCATTCTTTAAAGTACCAGGAAATGACAAATTGCAACAGAAAATGCAAAAGATGAAATCTGCTAGAATATAACTAACGTTCAGGAAAGGTAATTTATTTGCAAGCGTCTTTTCCTGCTGAAGGATTTCTTACGTGCCCAACAAATTTTTCAGTATAATAACCCCATTCATAGCTGGCTGATGCCACTGTTTGTCTTTATAGCTGTAATTAGTTTAGGATATAGAAACCATTCACCACCTGTTAGGAGAACAGAGCAGTACAGGACAAAGGAGGAGATACTGTAAGGGTACTCGGCTGGCATTGCTGTATGCACACTTTTTCCTGCCACATTTGTAATGAAATTCCTTTCATACACATTTGTGCTTATTGTTGTAGCAATTCCTATTGTTCTAACTCTTCTTTGGCTACTTTTGTGATAGGCATCATGCTGTATGGTTGGCACAACATTCTGACCGACAATAGTATGTACAGTTCTGTATCAATGATATTACCTTGTTGTCACTACCATATGGCCTGGAAATTTTACTGGGCACACAATATAGAATATCTGCGTATAGTGACACCACTATGAGAGTACTATGTAGCCCTACAGGCCTTAAACTATACAGAGAATACCTCCCAAGTGTCCCTCTTTTGAAGGGACAGTCCTTACTTTTGACCCAAGTCCCCTCTGTCCCTTTTTGCCCCTTACATGTCCCTCTTTTCGACCTCAGAATCAGATCCGTGTACCCAGAACCCGTGTACATCCTAATCTACGGTTATGGTATATGGTCAATGGCGAGGGAGAATATTATTCTTTGTATAGTAGATGTTATGTAGTAATGGTAAGTGGTAAAGATGTGGTGATAATAATTGTTTCTTATATTATGGTAATAGGTGATGTGACTATGTCTGTCTGTAGGGGCGTAGCAAATGTCCCTCTTTCCTTCCATCAAAAGTTGGGAGGTATGACAGAGTATTTCAGGGACATCATTTGCTAGCTCTGGAACCTGAAGCTGAGGATATCTTAAGGTGTTAAGGGCAATTTGTCATAGTGATATTAGTGTAGTGTCCCAACATAGGTGTGCCACTAAGTTTCTATTCCACCTGTCAAGAGGTATCTATATCAGGTATTTCTATATATAGTTATATAGTCGTACCTCTGTTCTCAAACTTAATTGGTTCCGGAAGACAGTTTGAGAACCGAGCAGTTTGGGAACCGAGCAGTGTCTTCCCATAGGAAATAATGAAAAAGTGTTTAATTGGTTCCAGCACTCACCAATAATTACCTACAGTACCCATATATTACATTCAAAAGTGCCCAGTGTAATCTCTACAGTATATTACAGAACAGCACTATACTGTACAGTACATTATACACAAGAAACATTCACTCTACCCAGCAATTATAGTACAGTAGTCACCACTCATCCTTTAGTGTATAGTGTGCTCCCCACCCTGGCACTGTAATGGATAGGAGATAATGGTGCACTAACTGTACTACTAGCGTACTTTATAGGCTCTCCAGCAGTCTTATACAGTGCTGTACTGTATGTGAAGCCTTACCAGTGCTAAACACACCAGGTACAACCCACGACCCACGTTTGCAAAATGTTCAGATATCGATGACGTCAAGACTGGGTGCCTGAAAAGTGTTTGAGAACTGAGCAAGAATTTGGGAACCAAAGCAAACTTTCCTTGAAAATAAAGTTTGTGTTCCGAGCAGTTTGAGAACGGAGGTACCACTGTATTTCTAAGCTGGAGACTGAAAGCTGCACCACCCACTTTCCTACCATTAGGTGTCACTAGAGCCTATGTTATGTCTTGTATTCTCTATGTACAGTTTAAGGAAAAGGGTTAACCTTTGTGCTTTCTGTGTTATTGTCTGACCAATCACATATGCAGGTACCACACACATTAAACAGCCAACCACACTCTAGTACTTTCTCCACCAATAGGTGTTAGGCCCAGTCACCCCTATTTAGGCCTTTTTTAGTTCCTGTAGGCCTTGTAGTCAGTCTGCAGTGAGAACAACAAGGGAGAGAAAGTTTTGCTGCAGCAGTTTCAAGTGAGGCCTGGCTTAGGCCAGGGCCCTGGAGCCCCTTTGCTATATAGTCTGTAAAGGAGTTGGAGTGAGACTGGGACTATATCAACAGAGTTCTTTATGAGAGACTAAGACTACAGTATGCAGCGCTAAACCCACAGGAAGGGTTACTGTCCTCTAGGGTAGATGACTTCAGCCCTGTCTCTAGAAGTCTCTTTTGACCTGTCCTAACCATGCATTTTAACCTAGCTTGCTAAACTTTTTGTAGGTCACTTTATCCTCCCATGGTTGTTTAGTAAGATACAAATGAGAAGGTGGTCATTACGGTCAGAAGAGAATCATTTCTGCCCTCTGCCAGTCTAGCCTTGTTGTCCACAATGTTTACTGCTTGACTTTGTTCTTATGAATTGCCAACTTCAAACATTTAAGGATGAAAGCTACCTGATGCTCACTGTTTCCTATGCTAGCAAAGCTAGGTTTCAGCTCAGAACTTTTTTTCAACGATGTTGGCATGGGCTGTAGTTATTTTTTATTACACTTTCTTTTCCAAAATTTCTAGCACTGCTTTTGCCAATCTTCTATAAGAATAGTGACAATAGTGGTGACCACAGTAATGTTTGTATACTATTGCACATAAAATAATATTTGGTCTATGTGCACCAGTTTATTGTACATTCTAAGAATACATTACATTGGGGGTAAGGGGGCTGATCTTTATCAATAGTGCTTTGCAGAACTGCTGGATCAGAACAGGGGACTGGGAACTGCAGGGCTTAAGGGGGTATTCCGCTCAATTTAAACTTTTACTATGTTGCTGCCTTGGCTGAGAACCTAACAAACAAGCTATTGTTACCTTTCCACAGTCCCCAGGTGTCCTCCTACATCATCAATCCTGCCTCCAGTTCCGAGGCAGACCCGTCTCAGCAGTGACAGCCTGCTTAGCCAATCACTGGTTGGGGAGGCAATCAATGATTGGCTGAGCAGGCTGTCACTGCCAGACAAGTCTGTCTCAGAAGTGGAGCTGTGACCGTGCTCCGGGGGACCCGAAAATTATGTAGCAGGATGCCAGGGGAGAGTGGAAACTCAAGAGTAGTTTGTTTGTTAAGTTCTCAGCCAGGGCAGCAACATATTAAAAGTTTAAATTGAGTGGAATGCTCCTTTAGGTCCCTATACCCTTTCAGTGATTGATGGACAAACGATCGTCCAGCTGTCAGTTATCTTTCCCACCTGTTTTCCCTATGCATAGGAACATTTAGCACGCCAAGAGATCCTGTGTTCTTTATGGGAAGGGTAAGGCCACAGGGAGAGAGCTTTCACTGTGGCTTATCTCTCCCAAAATAAGGGGGGAAATCACTGCCTGACCCCTATTTCCACAGACAACATTTGTTGGTGGACGGTCAAGAGAGCCCCATACATCTTAGAATGACTGCCTACTCCACCGAGAGTGGAGGGTTCAGCTGACTAATGTCTAAGGTGCATGGGGACCTTTAGATAGCCCTGCAGATCCCCACACAATTGTTGGTGACAGCAGAGGGGCCCATGTCGTCCAGTCCTGCTGCCATCGAACATAAAATCATGTATACATAAAAATATACAGTTATTTTAATTAAGTTATACTACAAAGTAATATAAATTTATTAAAGCAATGTATAAGAAACATTGTCACTCTCTGGAGTACCCCTTTAAGCAGGATCAGATATACATCTTCCTAAGAAAACCATTATATATGTATTTACAGATATGAAAGTTTCTGAGTTGTCGTCTTATGTGAGTTGTAAACTTCTAGGAAGGAATACTGGACAAGAGGATCAAATGGAATCTACTTAAAGAGCTGCTAAATGCTGCTGTAATTTTCACAACCTAATAATACTAAAGAAGAGATAGCTAAACTACTGTAATTTCATGAAATGTTGTCATAGTAGAGACAAAATCATAACAAAAAATCAGTAGCCACAGCCAGGAGGTAACCTCAGGGACAAAGTCATAGCTGTACCGGTGTCAGAACCTGGAAAGCAACCCGAAAAGAAGAAGGAAAACCTGTGACCAGTGAGACAAGCCAGGGGTCAGAACACAGAAGATCCAAATCTTGCAGTCCAAAAATAGCTGTCTTGTTATAACCAATAACACATGCAACTGTGTCAATAGTTTATAGCTGGAAATAGGAAACCTAGGTCATGTGCTAAGTCTAATTATCCTGGTGTCCTGTTTCCGCTGTAAGCAGGACCGCCAGTCCAACAAAGTGACTCCATCAGCACTGAAAGGAGGAGACAGGGGCCGCTGTTGGACTGCGGTGAGTTAAGTACCTTACAAATATTTTTTCTCAAAAAGAGCTTTGTATACCATCGGTAAAGTAAAGAGGTTGGTAAGTGACATATTTTAACTTTTAAAGTGACCAGACCTGGTTAAATCCTTTGGGAAAAAAATCCCCAAAAAACTGTACTCCCCTGCTGTGATCCACCGCCATTGCGTTCCAGCATTGTCTGGTCACTTCTCACCAGTTCCTGAGGATTACTCAACACAAGAAAGTGACCTGTTGATTTCTGTCTGCGGAGGTAACCCATCTCAGCCAAAGATTAGACCCGCTTCTGTGAACAATTGTAGCAGGTGAGAACAGTTTTTTTTTTTTTAATGGAGCCTCACCTGGCCATTGTAAGAAGTAAAAATATAAGTATAAGGGCCGTGGAGAGCCGAGGCGTGCGAGGCATCTTATTGAAACAGATATCAAACGGGATTCTGAGCAGATTCCGCTGGCGGGAGTTCCGCTCGGAATTTCACCTGATTTCCGTAGTGTGAATGGGCCCTAACTGGGCAACCTCTTTAATACATAACAATGGTAATGGTTACCAATAACCATACTATTGGTTCACTGATTATCCTTTCTTGGACCATATTGGTAGGTACTAAGCACTGCATACTGGGAACATTTTAGCAATACTGTAATCCAATAAACTAGCAAACTGGCCCCTGTCAGAATAGCTTAGACATTTACATTTGTTAGTTTTTTTTCTGCTTCCAACACATCAACTTCAATTGGCTGCTCACTTGCTGATTAATATATCTCATGCCATGACAGGTGCCTTTGTCACCAGATAACCAATGTTATTCGCTTCATCTGTCAGTGGTTTAATGCTATAGCTGATTGATGGACATAATAATGTCATACATGTCATACAAAGAGAGAGCACTGAGAAAGAAAATCAAAATGATAATGAGAAAAATAAATGAGTATATGGTATATACAGTGTATGAGCGGAGAAAGGCTTCAATACACTGCAGCATAGTGGTTCAGCTTCAATGCGGAGGCTCCTTTCGAATGGAGTTTGTATGTTCCCCTCGAATTTGCATTGGTATCTTCCCATACTCCACAACCTACTGATAGATCATCTGTGAAATTGACAGTAATATAAGTCTGTGAAGTATTGCATTGTGAGCTCTTTGAAGACAATGACTAGTATGGGCAAATTTCTTTTCATTAAGTTTTTAGGAAAATTCTCACATAAATCAAAGCTACGATAGTTGAATAGAAAAGAAAGATTCATTTATACAAGATTAACATATGAAACATCCAAAGGATCACTTTAAATTTCCTTAGGAAAAAAAAAAAAGGGCACAAATGTAAAGGCATACTTAGAGGGAAGCAAGACAAGAAGCTAAAAGGAAAAATAGGTTTAAAAGAAGGATGATGTAAGAGATCTTTCTCTCTGTTCTTAGTGTTCTTAACCACAATTATGTGTTTCAATTACAGGTTAATCGCATACACAGGAGGGGAAAAATGCTTCTTAAATAAAGTGGTGTCAGAAAGTTATACTGATTTGTAAATTACTTTTATTCAGTAATCTCAATCCTTCCAGTACTTATCAGTTTTTAGGGGTCTCAGCAAGTGTCAGAGATTTGTAATTTACTTCTATTAAAAAATGTCAAGTTTTCCAGTACTTATCAGTTGCTGTATACCATACAGGAAGTAGATTTTTCTTTCCAGTCTGACACAGTGCTCTCTGCTGCCACCTCTGTTCATGTCAGGAACTGTCCAAAGCAGTAGCAAATCCCCATAGAAGACCTCTCCTGCATTGGACAGTTTCTGTCTCAGATAGAGGTGGCAGTAGAGAGCACTGGGTCAGACTGGAAAGAATACTTCACTTCCTGCAGGACATACAGCAGCTCATAAGTACTTGGAGGCTTGAGATTTTTGAATAGAAGTCATTTACAAATCTGTATAACTTTCTGACACCAGTTAATTTTAAAACATTATATTTTCTCTGGAGTACCCCTTTAAGGATTTATCCAATCCATAATATTAGGTCCGGGGTATCACAATAAATGTCCAATGGATACTAGTCCTTATTAAATGATCACAATTTTCTGTATCCAGTGGGGTTAGCCCTTCCATTCTGAAAACTGTATCCAAAACCTCTATAAAGTAAGACTTGGGAGAGTTATGACTTCCAACATGTAGGAAACAGTACCCTATCTACCCCCAGGATGTGGCATAGTAAACCCTTTGTGGATTTAGAAATGGACAAAAGTGCCTCTTCAGGAGAAATCAGAATATTGCTGAATTCTAGATTTGAATAACAGATGTCAAAAACAAAGTGAGAATTGGGCAATGCCCCCAGATTTGTAAGTATCTCAATGCCAGCAAACTGAGGAAATAGATGGAAGCATTGTGAGGAGATATTACAGACACCTGTTTGAACGCAATAACATTTTGAAGTATAGTTCTTGTATATGACTAAAAATTCAAGTTTTATGGGTAAGCTGATGTATTTTATGAAGGTCCTCAGAAGAAAAGGATAGATAATCCAAACCTGTGAACAGCGCTGTGAAATATGTTAGTGCTGTGGCCTGGGGTGCTGGATATTAGTGTTGAACCAGCTAGTGGGCTCTGGTGTTTTGGCGGCAATTTGTCAAGGTGGCCAAGAGTGGTAATACCCACTGGTGTGAGGTGCAGGTGTAGGTGCAAGGTGCGGCAACAGAGATGACAGAATCCCTCTTAGGTTAGCTTTACACGTACCGGATCCGCTGCGGATCCTGTAGTGTAAAGCTGAATGGGATCCGCTGCCTGTATGAGACCCGGCCCCCGCCGCCAGACGCCCGCAGCCCCGACCCCAAGCATGCCATGCACTGATTGGCTGATGAGGAGCGAGGGGAGCCGGGAGCTTCACACAGTCGCAGCGCCGAGCAGGTAATGTATGCTCAGGGCTGCGGCCGGCCGGCAGCGGGGGGTTAAAGGGGCCGGGTCCTATACTTAAAGGCTTCAGTGCGATACAAAAATATAACAGTGCTTTAGGTACTCAGTGCAACAATACAATTAGCATCTCAAAAAGCAACTTGAGGTAGAGAAGAGTAGGAGTTGAGTAAAGAAGAAGAAGCAGGTTGGGACCAGATAGAAGCCCTTGCCTATTTGGTGCAGTACTCTGCCCGGGATGTGTGTGAAGTGTATCTTGAAGAAATCCTTGTTCTAACGTTTAGATAAATCTGTGTTATCTGACTCCTTTCTGCCTACACAGTCTCGGAGACCGCTCTGTGAGTTAATACAAGTCTCAGGCCTCTGTCTCTGAATTGAGCTAACTAGTGACAGCTTTCCCACATAGTCGAGCATTCTCAGTAGAGAGCGGCTAACTTGCAATCTGTGCTCTACTGCAGATCAGTCCCTCTTCCTCTTTTCTTAAGGGGTGATTGTCCTGGAGTTAAGATCCTCGGCATAGGCAAGGGATTTTCCTATGAATCCAGTTATCTAGGTCTAGCAGCACATAGTTTTTGGTGTGAGTCCCTGAATAAAACAGGTGTTGTTCTCTAGCCAAACTACAACTGAACTACTTAACTACCCAGGATGTGTGTGGAAGAGACAGTGTGGTGTACAGAGTGTAAACACAGGCTAAACCTTTCCACATATACTGCAGCTGTGCACAGGGGGAATGAGACACCTAGTGGCTGGAGTAGGGCACAGCAACTAGATGCACTAGCTGTGGCATCTGAAAGAACTAGTTTTACCTGGGTGTATAAACACAAGTAGAACCACCTGTAGTGGGATACTACATTAGTGCTATATAAGCAACAGGAAATAAATAGTAAGTTTAAGTTTCAAGTCTTGTATCCACCTTGTGTTTATTTCTTCTTTCTCTAAGTTCAGGGGCTGATTTAACTACATTGGTTTAGCCCTCTGATGTATATGGCATATGTCTACAAGAAATAAATATGTGTTACACTAGCTCTTCATTACGCATGAGCCTTGGGCACCCGTTATGACCCTGTCAGCAGTTCACCAGTTGTCCTTCCTTCAACCATTTTGATGAGGACTAATCACTCCCTACCAGGAAGACCCAACAAGACCTGCTATTTACGAGATGATCTTACACAGTTGTCTAGTATCACAATTTGTCCCTTGTCAAAGCAGCTCAGATTTTTTCCCCGTTTTTTCCGCTTCCAACAATTCAAGAACTGCCTGCTCACTTGCTGTCTAATATATCCCTCTACTTGACAGGTGTCATTGTTATAAAACAATCCATGTCATTAACTTCACTTGTCAGTGGTTTTAATGTTATGGCTGATCGGTGTTAGCATTGCAGAATGTGATTAATATGGTAAATGCATAAAGATAGCTTTTGTTATATCGAGTCAATGCTTTTAAAACACACTGTTGTCTTTATGGAAAAAAATGATTTATTTTTTTGTTCCTAAATCCTCCACCATGCCTAGGCCTTGAAGGCAAACAAGTGTCAAATTGAAACTATTATCATCCGCGGTTACAGCAGTTATTCATGCGGATATACTGTGCTTTGTTGCTGAAAAGCATCGCTTTGGTTCACGGGAGTGTCACACTATAATAATACTTATGAATTTGAACACGTTCCCTTGGCACCTGCATCAACTTTAGAGCTGAGATGGATTTGTTGACCGGGGCTGTCATTTATAAAACATATGGTAATAACAGACAGACAGACAGTCATCTATAGGGCTTATAAAGGTGCACCAGCCTCATAGGCATCTAATCTACACTCCCATCTCCCAAATTTAGCTTTCATTCATTTATACCACACTATGGCATTGTTTATGTTAAATTAGATAGGATAAGAATTACATTACATGAACCTGATCATAATTATCTCTGTCCATCTGTAAAATTCAGCTGGTTTTCAGTCTCCCTCCCACACATATCACTAAAAGAAAGGGGTAGTTCACCATTTTTGGGGGTCTCAGCAAGTGCCAGAGATTTGTAATTTACTTCTTTTTAAAAAATCTGAAGTTTTCCAATACTTATCAGCTGCTATATGTCCTGCAGGAAGTGGTGTATTATTTCCAGTCTGCCACAGTGCTCTCTGCTGACACCTCTGTCCATGTCAGGAACTGTCCAGAGCAATAGTAAATCCCCATAGAAAACCTCTCCTGCTCTTCTGACAGGAAATAATACACCACTTCCTGCAGGACATACAGAAGCTGATATGTCCTGGAAGATTTGGGAATTTGTAATAGAAGTAAATTAAAAATCCCTGGCACTTTGGGGCACCAGTTGATTTAAAAGATTTTTTTTCCCATGAACTACCCCTTTAACCAATTTTTTTAAGGGATATAAATTGGGTTTCCTCTCTTCTTGTCTGGGAAACGCCCAGAAAGGGAAAAACCTACCAGTTACGCAGAAGAGTAGAGAAGTAGAGATGAGTGAACCTGCTGAAAGTCAGGTTTTTTACAAACTCGAATGATCAGCATTTGAATCCCCCTACCTGGAGAAGGTGGATGCAGCCTGAGGACTGCCTCAAAAACATGGATACATCTTTGGCTGTATCCATGTTTTTCAGGTAGCGGGGGTCACATACTGATCCTTCGGGTTCGCGCGAGTTTCGGCAAATTCTCCCATCTCTAGCAGGCACTACTCTACCACACTGCAGAGTGTCTGAATGACTGATCAGCAGCACTGCCGGGCTTCTCCATCAGGTGCAGGGCCGCTTTAACCAGAGGGCACATGGTGCACGTGCACCGGGCCCACTGGTTAAAGGGGCCCCCCCGAGCAGGCCGGCCGTTGCTATGTGCGACCAGTGCGGTCGCACAGGGCTCCGGCCACCAGCCTGTCAGGGGGGAGCGCCATGGATGGGTAATCTACTTACCCCTCCATGGCGCCCCCTGCAGGGCCCCCCCGTCCGCCGCTGCCCCCGTCCGCTGCTGCTGCGGCGCTTCAGCGCTGCAGCAGCAGCAGCGGCACTGACAGAGAGAGAGCCATTGGCTCCCTCCCTGTCAGTCCCTCTTGTGGCTGCACTTCCTGCGGTCACAAGAGGCCGCACTCTCCCTCTAGCGCCCGACGTCACTGGAGCGTCGGCGCGAGGGTGAGGGGAGTGCAGCCTCTTGTGACCGCAGGAAGTGCGGCCACAGGAGGGAAGAGAAGAGGAACGCATGGACCTAGGTGAGTAACAGTGTTTGTTTTTTTCAATGTTATATGGGAGGGGGAGCTATATACTATTGGGGAGCACAGGGGGCTATATACTATGGGGGAGAACCGGGGGCTATATACTATGGGGGAGCACAGGGGGGCTATATACTATGGGGGAGAACGGGGGCTATATACTATTGGGGAGCACAGGGGGGCTATATACTATGGGGGAGAACGGGGGCTATATACTATTGGGGAGCACAGGGGGCTATATACTATGGGGGAGAACGGGGGCTATATACTATTGGGGAGCACAGGGGGCTATATACTATGGGGGAGCACAGGGGGCTATATACTATGGGGGAGCACAGGGGGCTATATACTATGGGGGAGCACAGGGGAGCTATATACTATGGGGGAGCACAGGGGGCTATACACTATGGGGGAGCACAGGGGAGCTATATACTATTGGGGAGCACAGGGGAGCTATATACTATTGAGAAGGACAGGGGGCTATATACTATTGGGGAGCACAGGGGAGCTATATACTTTGGGGGAGCACAGGGGGCTATATACTATGGGGGAGCACAGGGGGCTATATACTATGGGGGAGCACAGGGGGCTATATACTATGGGGGAGCACAGGGGGCTATATACTATGGGGGAGCACAGGGGGCTATATACTATGGGGGAGCACAGGGGAGCTATATACTATGGGGGAGCACAGGGGGCTATACACTATGGGGGAGAACGGGGGCTATATACTATTGGGGAGCACAGGGGGCTATATACTATGGGGGAGCACAGGGGAGCTATATACTATGGGGGAGCACAGGGGGCTATACACTATGGGGGAGCACAGGGGAGCTATATACTATTGGGGAGCACAGGGGAGCTATATACTATTGGGAAGCACAGGGGGCTATATACTATTGGGGAGCACAGGGGAGCTATATACTATGGGGGAGCACAGGGGAGCTATATACTTTGGGGGAGCACAGGGGGCTATATACTATGGGGGAGCACAGGGGAGCTATATACTATGGGGGAGCACAGGGGAGCTATATACTATGGGGAGCACAGGGGGCTATATACTATGGGGAGCACAGGGGGCTATATACTACTGGGGAGCACAGGGGGCTATATACTATGGGGGAGCACAGGGGGCTATATACTATGGGGGAGCACAGGGGGTTATATACTATTGGGGAGCACAGGTTAGCTATATACTATTGGGGAGCACAGGGGAGCTATATACTATTGGGGAGCACAGGGGAGCTATATACTATTGGGGGAGAGCACAGGGGGCTATATACTATTGGGGGAGAGCACAGGGGGCTATATACTATTGTGGGAGAGCACAGGGGGGCTATATACTATTGTGGGAGAGCACAGGGGGGCTATATACTATTGTGGGAGAGCATAGGGGGGCTATATACTATTGGGGGAGAGCACAGGGGGGCTATATACTATTGTGGGTGAGCACAGGGGGCTATATACTACTGGGGAGAGTGCACAGGGGGGCTATATACTAATGGGGGAGCGCACAGGAGGGCTGTATATAACTGGAGGAACACATGAGGGTCTATATACTACAGGGACACCTTAAAACTATGGAGGCACAGAGGGGTGTAACTATGTAGGAGTACAGAGGGGTGTAACTACTGTATAGGGGTACAAGGGACCTAACTACTGTATGTGTTGGAGCCTAAAATATTTGTCTGGCAGATTCTGGAGAGAAGATTCACAGCCAGGAGAAGACTTCAAGGTGGCCCAGGCTGGATGGAGAGAAAAAGAAAAGGTGACAGACTCTGATCGGAGAAGACGCCTCCGGTGAGTCACTGGATGTAACTTCACTCTGTTATAGGCTTGTACTGATAGGGGTCATGGTGTGGCGGTATTATGTAATGGTATCAATGGTGATATCTTTCTGTTTTGTTTAGTGCAGTTTTTATGTAATATGTAATCACTGAATGGTGGAAATAGTGTTATAAGGTAACTACTGTATGTATTGGGGCTCTTGATACAGTGTGGGGGCAAATTCAGTACATTATACAATGTGCAGAAAGGGAAGGGGGGGCCCACTCTTGAGGGCTGTGCACTGGGCCCACCAATGTATTAAAACGGCCCTGATCAGGTGGAAAGGCAGGGTGTAATGTACAATATAAGCAGGGTATTGGGAAAATGTGGATGTATCTCCTACATTAGAGAGTAGCAACATCCATCACTCGCTAGTAAGTTGATTATCCTTATCCATCTGATATAGCAATACTTAGCTCATTGTGTGAGACAGAGAAATAGATCTGCATAAAATCGCTAGAGAAATAGATCTGCATAAAATAGCTGAGTATTGTTGCTTCAGATGAATGAATACAATAAACTTTCCAGTAAAGAAGAGCTTGATCCACAGCTTGTCCCAAACCGGTAACTATGTTTTACACTCCAAAATACTTTTGTTTGTTTCCTCTTCCTTTCTTTTTCCCTTTTCTTTATATTTTATAGATTTCACCCGATGTGGGGCACCAATTTTATGCTAATTGTCTTGGTTGCTTAAATGTTGCGGTTCATACACTCTGAGGCTATGTTCACACTGCGTATGAATCCGTCCGTAATGCGAACCGCGAAAATACGCACGTAGTTCTGAGGTTGATGCGTTCGCTTGAAAGTATACGATATACGCCCGCAGAGTGCACACTATGTATGAGCTTACGGCCGGATCGTATACTGCGCTGTTAAAAATGAACAAGACCATTGTTTGAGGACGGAAATGTTGAAACTCACGGCCGTGGATTTCCATGCGGTCCCGTACGGAGTACTTATTTCAGCCAAATTGAACGTAATTTTTTGATCCAAAAGGTTCTGTGTGGTTTATGGGGCTGGGCAAAGATTTCCAAGTAAATGACCTGTTTCAGATCGCTTTGAATCAAGCTAGGGAAGCATAGCTATACTAAGGGTGTATGTTCGCGGTGCGTACGCATCCGGCCACATGTCGATTTTTTTGCATGCCCGTAGTTTCAGCCGCACATGTACGGCAGCGTAACACCTGCGTACGGATTCGTACGCAGTGTGAACATAGCCTGAAGGTTGAGAACCCTATGTATGCTATGTGGTTCCTATAGGCGATTTCCAGTCTAATGTACTGCAGTCCCAGTAGACTCATTGTCCCACATTATAGTTACTGTTGTTTATTGCATTTTGTACTGTAACCAGACCTACTTGTACCCCTACACATGCACTGTTAAAATCTTTGAACAATAATAAAACAGAATTGTTAAAAAAATAAAATAAAATTATATATATATGTATAAAACGACAAAATAGGATAGGACATATGTGTGTGTATGTGTGTGTGTATGTGTGTGTGTAAAAAAAATAAATACTTTTGTTTGTCCAGTTTTTACTGGTTTGCTGTATCTATATCTTTACAGTAAAACTGAGCATATTAAAGTGAATGTACCATTGGTACATTTTGTTTTTTACAGGAATAGACCGGGGAGGATATACTGCTGCCGCAGTCCTTTTTTTGAACTACCATGGACCCCTCCCTTCTGTTATTAGTTTTATTGGAGCCGCGTCACAGAGGGAAGGAGAGATCGTCATACTGAGTGCCAGTCGGCTCCCACCTCCAGTGCTTCATGCTTGTGCTCTATAATAGACTAGCGTCGAGTGTTGGAACTGGATAGTAGTTAAGAAAAAGGACCACAGCACTGGTATCCCCTTAAAAAAACAAACAGTGGTACATTCACTTTAAGATAATTTATTATTGTTATGTGCCTCTCTTCCTCTTCTGCCTCTCCTCACCCAATTTTGTCTTCATCTTCCCTCTCCTAATATCTGCAACTCAGTGCTCAGTCCCCTACCTCTAACCCAAATCTATTTGTCTTTTTATGTCTGATATACAAATAGTCACATGGTGAACACCCCCACTAAGAGGTTTAGAACTTTCTAGCTCCTCAAGAGACACCATATAGAAATTATTATACTTTAGGAAACCCACAAAATACCTGTTCTACCAATCGATTATATTTCACAGGGGTGCCACTTTAGTCATCTTAACAAAAAATGAAGGGGAGTCCCAATAACTTTTAGAAAATCTTTTAGTGATCCGTTTCTCTTATGGCTTTACTAGGCATTGCTCCCACCTAGCCAGAATCCTGCTCCACAATGTCGAGGGGCAACACCCCGAAACAGCTGTCTGTGGATGGATACCTGGCCTTGGTTTTTCCCTTGTCATTATATTGACTTATAGGGCCACTTAATATGGTGGTTTTGGTGGTTTCCCTACAGGAGCCACCCCTTGACTATGTCCTACCCAGAGGAAAATATGGCTAGTCCTGTGTTTCAAGACTGGCCCTTTCTGTGCATATTCATGTTTCCCAGGGAGCAATGCACTTAGGATTTCACTGTATTGAGCACTTTAACCGGCAGCCAGCAGTGTTATCTTTGGCTGGTCTCAGTGAGATTAGTGATCTGTTTTCCTCAAAGCAGACATTGGCACTGCCCAAGAGGCTTGTCAAAAGTTGAATCAATTGTGGTCTGGATGTTTGGAACCCCACTGTTATTTAGATGCTGCGTGAAGTGCTCAGCTAAGCACCTCACTCTTTGTCTTGCTTCCTCTCCATTTCACTGTAGGAGATGTTCTGTAAATATATGAAAGCCATCTCCTACAGCAAAACATAGATGGCAGGCAGCCGAAGAGTGAAATGTTCATCCAAGAACATCTCCCGACTCTAAAGATCAATTAGGATCTGTTGGGTGTTCAGTGACAGCGACACTATAAACCCCTAATATACAAAAGTGATACCAGTTCATCCTTTCACAATATTAATATTTTTCCTGTTACATAAATTATGACTGTAAGTGATGAACATAATGAAATACTCTGCCTCTTCTTGGCTGATCACAACCCATATAAATGCTTTCCGTAGTTGAGTCCCATTCGATGAAGTCTTCTATCTCCAGCAGCAAGAAGCAAATAAACCATGACTCCTTCTGAACTCAGTTGGCTGCTGTTATACAACGCATCTGAGAGCAAGTTTATTGCATTTTATGTAGTTGCAAAATAAGTTAGACATTTTATTCCAAACTTTTTTATTGATGATGTTGGAAAGTGAGAACTTGTAAAGAGCTTTCTTTACCGTAATCTACGAGTGGGTAAGAGTTTTACTTTTAGGATGTTACAAAGTTACAAGAAACTAACACGATGAGCACTTTCGAGAAGTTGGCTATTTTTTCTCATCATTGGACTAAGAAATTTTCATTTTTTTCTGTGTCTCTGGTGTCAGATGATTTTGTAGTCTTGGGTTGTATGATTCATTGCATTCACTTCCATTCTTATTTGTGGGAAAGTACTGCAAACACTAAATCAAAGCAATAAGCCTTCTAGAAATACAATTTAGGTGAAAAATCTAACTCGTGGACAGCTACTGGCAGTTACTTATTCATAATCAAGATGCGTGCCAAAATTGGCAATTAATTTTATTATTATTTTCATCTTATAGTATTTCCTAGCAATATCCAGGAAACTATATGAATCATAATAACCAATGATGAGTAATGTTATTTCTTTCCACCTCGCTTTAAAGGGTCACCTAACTTAGGGTCTACGTTTTCTTAATTCCATATAATTTAATTTTCACCATTATCGGCCATTTAGGCTTGAGTTAGGTTATCTTATCTTAATCTTAATCTTAACTCCAGATAGGGATTTAATTTTTTTTTTTTTTTTAAAGTACATTAACCCCTTGCCTCTTCACTGAGGCTGGGTTCACACTACGTATATTTCAGTCAGTATTGTGGTCCTCATATTGCAACCAAAACCAGGAGTGGATTGAAAACACAGAAAGGATCTGTTCACACAATGTTGAAATTGAGTGGATGGCCGCTATTTAATGGCAAATATTTGCTGTTATTTTAAAACAACGGCTGTTGTTTTTAAATAATGGCAGTTATTTACCTTTATATGGCGGTCATTTACTCAATTTCAACATTGTGTGAACAGATCCTTTCTGTGTTTTTAATCCACTCCTGGTTTTGGTTGCAATATGATCTTATGATCAGGTCCCTGCCTCAGTGCAGGGGCCTGATCGCATTAATACATAGCAGCCCAGACGCAGTAAGCAGCTTCTCTGTTGCTATGGTAACCCCCTAGAGGGGGCTCCGGGGGGTTGAAGGGAGGGTCGGAGGGAGTGGATCTCCCTCCAGCTGCTCAATAGACACTGCGGTCGGCTGGACCGCGGTGTCTATGGGGTTAACTGCCCGGAGGGGCAGCAGGAGGAGGCTGTGTGACACAGCCTCCTCCCGCTGCCCGATCGTTGTTAGGTACAACAGGGGGAGGCAGGGGGAGAATGACGTTCCGGGAACGTCATTTTGCAGAAACTACCTGCATCACATGACATTCCCGGAACGTCATTTTGCAGCAAGGGGTTAAAAGTTATATAGATGTGTCTATATAATGTATTACCATATCTGTACACTTCTGCCACACTAGTAGCTGATTGACATCCAGGAAGTGAAGAAAAATGGCCTCTGTGCCAACCTGCATTGTCTCCTGCTCCCACTGCTCTCCCACCTTAGGAGACATAGTCCATGCCTCTGTCTCACATTGTGTGTGTTTGCTGAGCACAGGCTGATGATGTAGACAGGAGGCAGGGCGTGATGACACAGGAGGCTTGTCTGGATCTTATCTCCCAACCCCTAAGTGATTCCCAATCTCTGACCAGCCCTCCAGCCTACACCTGAGCAGATGTTGCAGCTTTATTGCAGTACTGCAACGTCTTCACAAAAATAATGAAGCAACACAATTAAATTATGCTTAACAGCACAGAGGATCAGAGCCTGCACTGCCAATCCCACCTGGACAAAAAACAAGGAATAAACAATATATTCCATATAAGATAATATTGAATAAAGTCCTTATTGTGGGGTTTAACTTTAAAGATAAAAGAATGTGCGTGGAGATGAGGAGAAAGTTTATAAATGAAATTCAAAAAGTTCTTTACTTTATTCCGATCGGCATTACAGGAAGTAGCAGTGTGCTGTGTGGTGTTATAGGTAGAGAATACAGCGTGCTGTGTGGTGTTACAGGTAGAGAATACAGTGCTGTGTGGTGTTACAGGTAGAGAATACAGCGTGCTGTGTGGTGTTACAGGTAGAGAATACAGTGCTGTGTGGTGTTACAGGTAGAGAATACAGCATGCTGTGTGGTGTTACAGGTAGAGAATACAGTGTGCTATGTGGTGTTACAGGTAGAGAATACAGCATGCTGTGTGGTGTTACAGGTAGAGAATACAGTGTGCTGTGTGGTGTTACAGGTAGAGAATACAGTGTGCTGTGTGGTGTTACAGGTAGAGAATACAGTGCGCTGTGTGGTGTTACAGGTAGAGAATATAGCGTGCTGTGTGGTGTTACAGGTAAAGAATACAGTTTGCTGTGTGGTGTTAAAGGTAGAAAATACAGCGTGCTGTGTGGTGTTACAGGTAGAGAATACAGTGTGCTGTGTGGTGTTACAGGTAGAGAATACAGCGTGCTGTGTGGTGTTACAGGTAGAGAATATAGCGTGCTGTGTGGTGTTACAGGTAAAGAATACAGTTTGCTGTGTGGTGTTAAAGGTAGAAAATACAGCGTGCTGTGTGGTGTTACAGGTAGAGAATTCAGCGTGCTGTGTGGTGTTACAGGTAGAGAATACAGCATGCTGTGTGGTGTTACTGGTAGAGAATACAGCATGCTGTGTGGTGTTACAGGTAGACAATACAGTGTGCTGTGCGGTGTTACAGGTAGAGAATACAGCGTGCTGTGTGGTGTTACAGGTAGAGAATACAGCGTGCTGTGTGGTGTTACAGGTAGAGAATACAGTGTGCTGTGTGGTGTTACAGGTAGAGAATACAGCGTGCTGTGTGGTGTAACAGGTGGAGAATACAGTGTGCTGTGTGGTGTTACAGGTAGAGAATACAGTGTGCTGTGTGGTGTTACAGGTAGAGAATACAGTGTACTATGTGGTGTTACAGGTAGAGAATACAGCATGCTGTGTGGTATTACAGCTAGAGAATACAGTGTACTGTGTGGTTTTACAGGTAGTAACAGCATGCTGTGTGGGTGGGACCACAATAAAATGATAAAGTACTGCAATTAAATAATTCAGTAACACAATGAAACTGCAATGTGTGAACACAGCCTACATGTTCTGCAACAGCTCTGGGCGGGGAATGGGCAGGGTGGAGGACTGTGATGAAAAGCTAAGGGAAAGCATTGCACTCTGGAACCTGTAGTGCTGAGTACAACTGCTTAACCAGGAAGTACAACCACATAATACAGAATGAAAACACCCCCAAAACAAATGGATTTTTGGTAGTTTCAAAACTGTGTTAGGGTATGTGCACACTGAGCAATTCTCGAGGAATTGAAGAGGAGAGTTTTCTGCTTGAAATTCCTCGTCTATTCAGTTCAGGCGGAATAGGAGCAGAATTAGAGCAGAATTCAAGCAGAGTTTGAGCCCCATTGACTTCTATAGGATTCCTCTAGCAGAATCCACCCAAAGAATGAACCCTTTCATTCTTCGGGCGGAACGTGGATTCCGCGGAATATGTGCGGAATTCTGGATGGAAATTTCCGCTGTGTGCACAGACAGAATTCCCATCTATAGAAAGGAGCAATGTTGCATTTAAATGGGCGGAATTCCACACGTATTTTGCGGCGGAATCCGCACAGAATTCCGGAAGAATTGCTCGGTGTGCACATACCCTTAGACAGGTAAGCAAAGCTATTTTCTTCTGCAGAAGGTTTTTTTTTTTTTTTTTTTACCTCTACCTGGAGATCGTTTCAATAAGATGAAGTCCAATAAAATGTCTGCTCCTATGATTTATCTTTATCTCTCATACATTCAGCTCTGAGAACACCTAGAAACATCCACACATATATCCGTGAATAATATTAGCAGCTATTTTCATTGGTTGTTCTTTTCTAAACTGCTGATCTTAGGTTTACCGGCCCCTTTACAAAACAGCAATCTCCACAATACACTGAAAGTAGATTGTATTCTCAATAATTAGAATGCAGCCTAGGAATTTACTACAAGCCAAGGACATTACTGATGCTCATCATAGCCCGGTTTTCATGAGGCATGACCAATATCCAAAGCAATCCACGTAGAGATGGACTTAGCTGTCTCATTAGTTGAATTGTGTCCAAATGACTTATTCTTTGTGTGTAATTAGTAGCATAACCAATACTTATGCATGACCAAGAGGGAAAATATTCTATTTACAGAAATTACCAATAGATTATTTACATCCTTATATCCTATGCTCTTAGTTATGTCCTTATATCCTTTGCTGTTATTCATGTCCTTATATCTTATGCTAAACTGTTTCAATAAAAATGTGTAGCTTAAGTAGACTTAGCTTTTTTCTTTTATGGCATGGGTACAGGATTCACTGGAGCTTTCTGAACCCTAGTTGACAAAACAAATAAGGGGGTCCTATAAGGTCCTCTGACATGGTAAATCTTACTTAAAGGGCTGGTGTCACAAAACAAAAAGGTATAATCAGATGTGTACTACATACATACTGTATATATAAAGTAGTACAAATGCGTTGTTTTTAGTAAAGAAGCTTACATCGCTGTACCATTTTTCTCCCCTATGCATCTCATCACTTCCTGGTTTCCTCTCTGAACTCTGAACTCTGAACTCTGAACCTACTGTTGCCATGCAACAGTGCAGACACTTTGCCACAATCCCCCCTGCTGCACGTGAAGTGAAAACCAACTGCCAGTACTAATCAGACAGATCATGTGACTGTGATTGAACTGAGCATGAGTGTCCCAAACTAGCAGATGCCTAGTGGGCCATTACGAAGGGCAACAGGTTATAAAACTTAGCAGCACATAGGAGGATTAGTAAGTCTATGGGGGAGATTTATCAAACATGGTGTAGAATGAAACTGGCTCAGTTGTCCCTAGCAACCAGTGGCATAGCGACCGTGGTCCCAGCGGTCACGGCTGCGACCCGGTCCGCCACGCAGGGAGGCCCGCGGCCCCCCTCCTTGCCTCAGCACTCGCCTCTCCTGCGCCCGCCCACCGCTGCATTGATCGATCACTCTTGTGACCGCAAGCAGTGTTTCGCTTGCGGTCACAATAGTCAGTGTTGGACCGGCCCCCAGGTGATGCCCGGGCAGCACAAGCATCAGGGAGCTGTGTGCGCTAGGGCTGTTACTTCCGCGTCAGGGAGCGCGGCGCTCCTCGTGTCGGAAGTACCAGCCCCAGCGCTCACTGGGAAGCAGGGGCTACAGGCAGCACACATGGAGGCGTCGGCCCTTCTGTCACCTGGTGCCCTCTCCTCTCATCCTTTCCTCACGATCCTGCGCTTCGGGCCAGTATGCAGCCTGCTTCTCGCCCGCTGCCATGATCCCCTGCCCGTAAATGCTATGTCTTCCCATACGAAAGGACCTCTGATGATGTCATGACCACGTGACCGGCATGTGTGGGAGGAGCTAGCCTGAAGTTTACATGGAGTGGGGTAGTTTTACAGAAGAGACAGAATGCAGGTGGGAGCAGTGGGGGCAACCTGAGGAAGAGGGTATGGGGAGCATAGGGGCAGTGTGGTGAAAGGTATGTGAGGAGGCACATAGGGACAGTGTGTGTGGTGAAGGGTATGTGAGGAGGCACATAGGGGCAGTGTGTGTGTGTGATGGGTAAGTGACGAGGCAGATAGGGGCAATGGTGGTGGGTATGTGAGGAGGCACATAGGGGGCAGTATGTGGTGCAGGGTACACATGGGGGTAGGATGTGTTCTTGTGAGAAAGTGGGGGCAGTATGTGAAAAAGGAAGCTTGGAATGGGAGGGGGGGGGTAACCGTTGCATAATAGATTCTCCAATGATTTAACTTTTTTATGTAGACTCATGTGGACAAAAAAAGTGGGACTCCATGATGAGAAGACCCTACTGTACCACTATACTGCAGCTACATGCTATGATGAGAAGACCCCGCTATACTGCAGCTACAAGGGGACAACAAGGGGGGACAACATAAGGGGGCATCTATATGGGGGACAACATAAGGGGGGTATCTATATGGGGGACAACATAAGGGGGAATCTAAAAGAGGGGGAGAGAGGGACAACACAGGGGGCGTCTGTAAGGGGGACTACACGGAGGGGGCCATCTATAAAGGGGTAATACACATAGGGGGACATGTATCATCCGGTGTACTGTTTAATTTCGGCGTAAAGTGCCGATATGCGAATTATTTTATGCGCAAATGGCCGATTTGAGAATATAATATTCGCATATTGGCACTTTATGCCGAGGGGGGAGGGGAGGGGGTGTGAAGGGGGTGGAACGGGCGGCAGGGACTTATCATTTTTTCAACTAAAAGATACGCCGAAAACCTACTCCACCTTTCAGGTGGCGTAGGTTTTCGGCTGTGCGCACCGACGCGCATGGGATTTATGTAGAGGCAGTCCGCCTCTACATAGATCTCCGTAGCGCCGGACATGCGGGGACATTTATAAGTCTGGCGTAAAAAAAACGCCGGACTTAATAAATGTCCCCCATAGTGTCAGGGCTACCCACTAACTGAGGGCGTAAAGGGGCCAATACAGATGTGCAGTTTGTAGAGAGATGAGGATGGTGCCAGAATGAGGAGTCTAATATGTCTGTCTGGCAGATTCTGTGGATTTGTGGCTCGGAGAAGTTCTCATAATGGCCCAGGACGGATGGAGAAGAAGATGAAAAGGGAAGAACTCTGATCAGAGAAGACGTCCCCTGTGAGTCACTGGATATAACTGCACTGTAATTTATATGGTGTACAGAACCTGTGTGGAGCTGCGTCTGCTTCTGTATGACTGGATGAGGTGATAGTGATCTGTGTACAGTGGATTTTGTTCAGTAGCAGTGGTGGTGTTTGTCAGTATGTAGTGTAATATTTGCTACTTGTAATCTGGTACTGTGTCTTATTGGCTTTAGCATACAGGATTTGGTCAGTAACAATATGGTGGTGATGGTAGTGGTTGTGGTGGTAATATTTGCCCCTTGTATACTGGTATTATTGTTAATATTGGTCAGTATACAGAATTTGGTCTGTAACAGTATGGTGGTAATAAGTATGGTGATAATATTTCCTTCCTATATACTGGTATTGTTGGTAATATCGGTCTTAATATCTATCTATCTATCTATCTATCTATCTATCTATCTATCTATCTATCTATCTTTCTATCGCATCGCTTGGTCGAGGAAGGGGGGCCCAAGCTAAACTCTTGCACCAGGGCATTAGTGCATTAGTAAAGACCTAGTTTTAAAGTCATGAATTGCAGTTTAGACAGACAATTTAGGTTTGGATAATGTAAACAAAGAAACGCAATAAAATTGCAAAAGACTTAACAAAAAAATACAAATTTGGAAACACAGCCTATGGCTGGGTTCACACTACGTATATTTCAGTCAGTATTGTGGTCCTCATATTGCAACCAAAACCAGGAGTGGATTAAAAACACAGAAAGGATCTGTTCACACAATGTTGAAATTGAGTGGATGGCCGCCATTTAATGGCAAATATTTGCTGCTATTTTAGAACAACGGTTGTTATATTGAAATAATGGCAGTTATTTACTGTTATATGGCGGCCATCCACTCAGTTTCACCATTGTGTGAACAGAGCCTTTCTGTGTTTTAATCCACTCCTGGTTTTGGTTGCAATATGAGGACTACAATACTGACTGAAATATACGTAGTATGAACCCAGCCTAACAGTGCGGATAGAGGTCCAAATTTATGGACATGTAATACACTCATACACAGTAGTTTTTGTAATAATGCCACTGCAGTTTTTGAGCAAAAACTAAAGGCTTATTACATGGCACAATATAAAGGGGAAGTGAACGCCGACCTGTCAGGTCAGCACTTGTTTGCTTCTTGTTTCCCACTCACTACCTGTGCTAATATACGCACAGACAGCGAGCAGAAAACAGCAGGAGGGGCCACAGGGAGAAGCGAGAAGGGATGGCTGGATGATTCTTATATCATCCGGGCTGCCCATTGAAGTCAATAGTAGTCTAATGCCGGCTCTCCTATTGCATAAAGTAATGTGCAGCAGACCATCGCTGACGTGATCATAATTTTTCAAAATGTTGAAAGAACATGATCAGCCAACATTGTGCATGTTGGCTGATCGCAGTCTTTTAATATGCTCTATTACACCAAATGATTATCAAGTACGGCCGATAATCGTTTGTTGTAACAGGGCCTTAAAGTGTCACTGTCGTTATAATTTTCAAAATCTAAATCAACAGTAGATGTAATATAAAGCAAGTTTGCAATTACATTCATTTTTGGTTTTTTTAGTTATCATTGAAAACACGGCACTTTCTGAAACAGGAAACAATCCGAAAACAGAAAGTCCTGTGTTTCCCAGGTCACCTGAGCGCTCACAGAGACAAGGCAGTCATGTGATACACGGACAGATTGAGCCGTGACTCTCTGTACTGGCTGGACCAGCACAATTCTAAAAATCTCCCTTTAGGAGCCTTGACCTGGATTTCTGGTAAGTTCAGCTTTGTTTTACAGCATGATAACAACAACAACAACAACAAAATAAAGAATGTATATTGCAAACTTGTTTTATATCACATCCACTGTTGACTTAGATTCTGAAAGTTGACTGTGACACTTTAAGAGTGGGAACTATAAAGGAATGACTTATTCTTCTTCTCGCTGGATCCACTTCTAGCTCTGCAGTGGCAGTTTTCCATAAAAATTGCCATGTGTGACAGCAGCCCTAACTCACAGTCATCACTGTAATGCGAACCCAAGTTGAATTACTTTAAAGTAAAAATGACATAATAATCATATTGATAATGCATCAGTTATAAAAGCTATCCTCAAACAGTTTGGTTGTTTGGCTGTCTTATTCTGTACAACCAGCAGTGAGCACTCTTTACACATACAACCAAGTATTTTCTCCATTTCTCTGCCCTTCATCTGCAGGTTTTGATTGAGTTTCTAGAGAACTCAACCATAATCTTTCTACAAATGAAAATTGTAATGTGCTTCCTCTGCGTTCCTTCCAGTAACAGACGGTAATTATAACAATTGCACATTACTGGTGGTGAATGTCTGCATAATTATGGCCTGTGTACTGGCCTGCACTGTAGGAGGATACATGGGGCCGTCCTATATAAAAAGCAACAGACTTGCAATACAGATGTAGTTTTACTTCATTACTACTATGTTACATTATTTTTCTTTAGACAAAGTCATTCAAAAATGTTGAAATCTTCACATCAAACATACTTGCATGTATATATATATGTATATATATATATATATAAATATATATATATATACACACACTAATTACTAGGCTTGATCGAACAGCGGAAAAAGCTAGGTTCGATCAAACTCGAACCTAGCCAGACCTTCCGCATTTGATTCCTGATGCCTTCCCGGTCCGTGGGGGAGAAGGAGACATCCCCAGGAATTCAGGGATTCAGCCTAGCTAATAGGCTGTATCCTGGAATTCCAGGCGGTCCCCGGGATATCTCCTTCTTCCACACGGACCGGGAAGGCATGAGTAATTAAATGCGGAAGGTCCGGCTAGGTTAGAGTTCGATCGAACCTAGCTTTTTCCGCTGTTCGATCAAGCCTACATATTACTTACATATGTAATATATATATATATATATATATATATATATATATATATATATATATATATATTGTGGCATAGTGGGGCTGTAAGAGGCAGTTCTATGCCTCTGGAGTGGGAATTGGAGTTCAGGTGAAGCTCCTGGTCCAGATACTCCACTCCAGCCTTAGAGCTAATGAGGCTCTGAAACCACCTGGGGGGGGCGTGCGATCGGTGCTGCGGGGGCGATCGGGCGGCCGGGGCTGCGGGGGGGCGATCGGGTGGCCGGGGCTGCGGGCGGCTGGCTGAAGCATATACTTCACCTGGTCCCCGCTCCGGCTTGCTGAAGACATCGGGAACCACCGGAGCCGGGATCAGGTGAAGTATCGGCGGCCGGGGGGTTAATGGGGTGGGCTGCAGACAAACTCGCAGCAGGGATGTACATCCCTGCTGCGTGTTTGTCTGCCATTAAAAGCATAGGGCCGGGATCTGCAGCGAGTCTCGCTGCAAAAACGCAGCATGGAGACTCGCTGCAGACCCGCCAAGTGGGTTTGTAACCTAAAGAATATAGTTGCCATGGGTCTAGCAGAGGACTATGTCAGACGTATATGGGACATACAGCGCCGTGAGGACATGGCCAAACAGATGGGTGATAACTCTGCGCAGTTTGAAGCAGAGCGGGAGGCTGTTGAGGCCCAACTGCAAAGGACATTGGATAAGCAAGCTTCTGTACAAAGTGCATGTACTGCTACACCCCGCACTGCACTGCAGGGGGCTGCTAACCAGAAAGCACAGGGGTCCAAGCCAAGTGGTTGCTATACCAAGGTCCCAGATGCATCCTTGTCTGATTCCCCAGATAAAAAGCATGAGGGTGCCGTCCCTAAAGCCAACCAGCCAGAGCCAGGCTTGAGATGTATGAGAATGGACTGTTGTGTAATTGGATGTGCTTTTGCCCAGTGCCCAAGTGTTAAAAAGTCACTTCTGCAGAGGAGCCATGATGATGTTGCTAGGAGCAACCAACCATAACAGCAAGCGGCAGTCACTGAGCAGAGAGCGCCATGTTGGAGGTGCATGGGAGCGGGTGTCTGTGCATCTTATTGTCCTCTGGTCAGGAGATCAGAGAAATTTAAACCAAAAACCTGTGAATTGCTGGTGGGTGGAATCCCACTGCTGGTTGACCTGGATTGTCGCCAGGAGGTGTCCAGGGTCCACCCGGATATTATACTGTTCGTTAAGAGTCGACCAGAGCCGTATGGTAAGACTATTCTAATTGACTTTTAGGCTGGGTTCACACTACGTATATTTCAGTCAGTATTGCAACCAAGACCAGGAGTGGATTAAAAACACAGAAAGGATCTGTTCACACAATGGTGAAATTGAGTGGATGGCCGCCATATAACAGTAAATAACTGCCATTATTTCAATATAACAGCCGTTGTTCTAAAATAACAGCAAATATTTGCCATTAAATGGCAGCTATTCACTCAATTTCAACAATGTGTGAGATGCGGAAACATAGTGAAAATGTGTTGTGTATTCTCACACCTAAACTATGTTCCTACAACAGCTGTGCTGTGCCCAAAAGATATCTCCGAAATAAAAGAAGGGGAAAAAGTGACCAGTGTGAATATAGTTGTAGACTGAAATGTTGCATGGAGATAGCCAGATGTGCTTGGCCTGGTAGGAAACCATATGCACGTGGCTTGTCTGAGAGCGCCCCCTGTGTCTATGACAGTAAGCCTGGTGTGGGTGACTGTGTTACAATGCAGAGCAAGATAGACCTGAGTGGTGCATCCAGTTGGGTTAGCGAGGGTCACACAGTAGTAGCATTCAGTAGGGTTAGCGAAGGTCACACAGTAGCAGCATCCAGTGATGTTAGTGGTGGTCACACGTTAGTAGCATCCAGTGAGGTTAGTGGTGGTCACACAGTAGTAGAACAGCCACCGCTTATTGTTATAGAATCTTTGTCAGGTCCCAGAAGCTGTTCCTGTGGCAAATGTGAACACGCCTCAAGTAGCAGATGATGAGATGGTGGCCAGAGAAGGTCCGGCTGAAGAGCTAGTGCCTCTTATAGGAAGTCTTGAAGCTGCTGAGGTTCATATAAATGGTGAAAAGGTAACTTTGGAGGAACTGAGTCTTCAGTACACAGATGTGCATGAAGGAGCTGAATTGAAGACTTTTCCTTTGGACACTGAAAGTGTCTGCAGTCTGTATGTTGCCCTGTCTGGAGTAAGAGGTAGTGAGGCCTATCAATCAATGTCTGAGCCGAGTGTCACTCATACAGTCCCATCCAATGTAGCTGGAAGTGAGAGGTTGCATGTTGCCAAGGGTAACAACCTGGATGTTACCAATAAGGGAACCCAAAATGCATGTCAGAGTAAAGACTGTGTGCATGCGGAGACTGGTTCTCAGTACAGCCGTCCTATGTATGTCTCCACTTATGGACGTGGTCATAAAAGAAATGAACGGCAAAGTGAGAAAGTGGGGTACGGTGTTCCTGTATTATGGAGAATGTGGGGAAAACAAAAATCTCATGAAAAGTGTGATGTGTGTCCCCAGAAAAAGAAAATAAGTCATGAATGGTGTCACATCTTACCCCAATGTAGGACCTTTGACCCAGGAGGGGGTGTTAATAAAGTGACAAGTCCTATGGCCTTTGTCAGGGGGGGAGGATATGTGGCATGGTGGGGCTGTAAGAGGCAGTTCTATGCCTCTGGAGTGGGAATTGGAGTTCAGGTGGAGCTCCTGGTCCAGATACTCCACTCCAGCCTAGAGCTAATGAGGCTCTGAAACCACCTGGTGGCGCTCCAGAGACTAGAGACTCCAGAGCTTTCCAGGTGATGGCTCCCAGGTGAAGACTCCCAGGGTGGGAGAACAGGCAGCATTAGGCCTGTGGGAGCTGCAGACAAGAAGTCTGGGTGAGACCAGTGTACCTGGTCAAGAGGAGCAGTAGGCTCAGAAGTGCAGCTAGGGAAGCTGTAATGTGTTAGTCAGTGGCTAGACAGCCCAGGTTTTATTTTATTGGCAGTGTTGCCTATGTCTTGTGTTTTTTTTTGAACGGATAAATAAAGCTGACTGTGGTCAGTATAAAGCATACAGCCCTGACTGGACTGCAATTTGTGATGTGCCAACCGTCTCAGGCCCAGGAGATGGTGATCCCAGCGGGTGAGTAACCCCCAGATTGTCACTATATATATATATATATATATATATATATATATATATATAGCTAAAGGCCCTATTACACGGAGTGATGATCTGGCTATTGCTCTGTGTAATAAAGACAATGATTGTTGTCTTTTAACATGTTGAAAAATCATTGGCCGCCGACCATGCATTAGTACGTGTAATAGCAATGAGCAGCTATTACGACTGATGATTGTGTAAAAAAATAATAAACTTTATACATACCTGTCCGCACACCCCATTGTTCTTCTAGCTTCTGCCTGCTCCACACAGCTGCCGCTGGAACTCCAGAGCCAGTCTCTGAAGTGACAGGCCGCTCAGCCAATCACTGCTGAAGTGATGTAGTGCATTCTTGCCACTCAGTTATTTCTCTCAGTCCCATCGACTTTGAATGAAGTGGTAACACGCATGCTAAACCTTTCCTCTATTCTGGACCCCCATGCACATCCCAGAGGTTGAACCCTGGCAAACAGACACTTATTACCTACACAGGAGAGGCGATTGATGTTTCTTGAAAAAACCTCTAACAAATATAATAGGATTGGTCCTGGCTTTTTAACAGTTGGTCCATCTGTGACCTAATACTCCGTAGATAATGACAGAGCATAAAAAATATTGGTGCGTCCTTTGTGTACTAACGTATGTACTTTACTGCAAACACTTAGCCGACTGCGCACTGTGTACCAGGCGCAGGAGCGGCCAGATTTAGTAAAAGGTGTGCAGCTCTAGAAAATTCGGGGGAAATTTGTGTCTGAAACATGTCTCTAAAGGGGCTTTCTTGGAACTTAAACACTAATGACCTTTTTTCGATATGCTATCACAGTTCGATCAGTAGTGGTCTGACCTGACCTGACCCCCTACAGATTGGAACATTAAAAGGCCGGTGATGCTTCTGCAAAACTGGATCTATTCTTTATTAATTTAAATGTGATTACAAATTACATGTTCACTTTTTTATGTTTGATAACTTGATGTTGATCACTTTAAGGGGTTGGCCACTTTATAGTAAAATTTTTCAATTGTACACTGAACAATTATACTATAAAGTGTCCAGCTGCTTAAAGTGACACTGTCCCCCCTTTGTGCATTCTGACATCTCTACACAGGTGTAAAGGGTAAATTTAGCATTTTCCATACCTTATTCCATATCATACGTCATGGTGTTTGTTCAAGTAAAAAGTGACCTTTTATCAACTGCAGATTGTATTAAGTGGGCGTGGACTCGCGGCATTGGCGCCACTTAGCACTGTTGACCCCGCCCCCTTGATGCCCATTGGTTGGCCGACGTAAAGGGGGTGGCGTCTAGACCTTTCGGTCTGCCTGTTTCAATGGCTGACGAGGGGGCGGGGCCAACTGTGCCGTTATGGGCGAGGCTAAGTGGCACTAATACCACGAGGCCCACTTAACCCAATCTGCAGTTGATAAAAGATGACTTTTTACTTGAACAAGCACCATGACGTATGATATAAAATAAGGTATGAAAACCGCCAAATTTACCCTTTACACCTGTGTAGAGATGTCAGAATGCAAAAAGGAGGTGACAGTGTCACTTTAAAGTGATCAACATCAACACTGTTATCAAATATAAAAATAGTTAACATGTAATTTTTAACCACATTTAAATTATCGGGTAGATCCAGTTTTGAAGAAGCAATACTGACAGCAGCTACCTGTGTGCCTCATAGAGCTAAAATTATACACCCCTTATCCAGGCTGTGCTGCCCTGCTCTTTGGTGATTCTGTCCATAAGATGGACGAGTATGGAGCAGCATGTGACCATGCCCCGCCTCCAGTGTCCAACACTGAGCCTGTATATGCCTATGGAAGACAGAGGGAGGGGCATGGTCACATGCTCCTCTATGGTTGGCCATCTTATAGACAGAATCACCACACAGCAGGACAGCTCAGCCTGGAGGAGGGGAGTCTGATTTTAGCTCTATGAGGTACACAGGGAGCTGCTGTCAGTATATAGAGTGAATACACTTACTAATACTGTACACTGAGCAATTTTGTTATAAAGTGGCCAACCCCTTTAATAAAGAATTGTTCTTATTTTGATACAGCGGCATAACTACAGAGGTTGCAACTAGTCCCCTAAGCCAGGCCGCCCTTTAGTGTTAAGGCCACCATTAGTTTTATATTGTAGTTGTATCAATGGATCACAGAGACCAATCACTAAGGGGAGGCCATGCCTTACTAACAAAGGAGAAAAGAGAACTGCAGAAGGGGAAAGCTGAAATTTCAGAGCAACACGTCTGACATGTCAAAAGTTTTTTGGTGACAGGTACACTTTAAGTGGGACAGTGGCATATTTACTTACTCCATGGGGCATAGTGGCAATATTAGAATGATGGGATACAGCATAAAGTAGTATTATATTCAAAGCGCATAGCATGTGGCAGTATTATATGTCGGAGGCACAGCATGTGGTAGTATCTAGAGCTAGTATAAAGGCTGAGAATTCAAAGACATCTAAGACATTCTGCTTAGTTGAAAAGTAGAAGTAAAGGCCCAATTACGGGAAGCAATTATCGGACGCATTTTTCCCATTATCAGCCACTACGGCCGATAATCGCTTTGTGTACTAAAAGGCAATGATCAGCCAACATGAACGATGATGTCAGCACTCGCCTGCTCGCTACTGGAGATCGCCCTGTGTAATAGAAGCTTAATACTGGAAATCCTAATGGAGGTCTGGACCATGTAGAGAAGAAAAGGAAAGTGAACGGCACTGATCAGAGAAGAGCTATGAGTTCTTAATGGAAATTCTTATTAAGCCTGCGATAATACTGCAGTGACGGATACTTCACACTTCAGTCGCAGATTTCAACCTGAATTGGCAGTTGGTTTCTTTGATTATAAGAATAATAATAATTTCCCTACAACATTAGAGATCAACAAACCTTGAGCGCTCTCGGGTTCGTCCAAACACAAATGCACTGCATTTTATTACCGGGGCTGAAAAAGTTGGATGCAGCCCTAAGGCTGCCTGGAAAATCTGGATCCAGCCATAGGTTTTTGTCCATGTTGCCCCTAGGGCTGCATCCAACTTCTTCAGCCATCAGAGTCAAATTCAGAGCCTTCAGGCTTGGACAAACCCAAGTATGCTCAAGGTTCGCTAATCTCTACGCAACATACTATACTGCAGACATCCAGAACTCTAGGTAGTAAACCTGGTCACTATTCCCCTTAATGATCAGGCAGGGCACTCCTAAATAACTCTGCTTGATCATAAAGAGAACACAGTCTTCCCTATCTCATCCCTACACACCATCTCTATGATTAGTGCACAGAACAGACAGGAAAAGCTGAGGCCTAACCACTGGACCCTAAGGGCCGTATTCTATGGGCCGCGCAGGGCCCGATCAACGATGAAAACGAGCGCCGATCTCCTATTCTATGACCTGACAATCGTTAGCGAGGGCTGCAGGGACATCGTTACCGATGTCCTTGCAGCCCTTGCAGCCCTTGCAGCATACATTACCTAGCAGGGCTTCTCCTTCGTTCCGTCTTCCTCCCCGGGTCCTGCGGCGCAGCATCAACTCCGGAGCGGCCTGACTGAGCTGTCAGACTGCTCAGCCAATCACTGGCCGCGGAGGTCCCGGCCTGTGATTGGCTGAGCGATCTGACAGCTCAGTTGGGCGGCACCGAAGCTGATGCTGCACCACGGGACCCAGGGAGGAAGACGGAGCGCAGGAGAAGCCCTGCTAGGTGATGTATGCTGCTTCTCAAAGCGTCGGTTGCCCGCCGCGCACCGCTTTTCCACGCATCGATGCGTGGTGGGTGACCGATGATTTTAGGTTTGGGCCTAAATAAACAATCAGCCGATGACATGATCATTGGCTGATCGTTTTCTCTACTCCACCGAGCGATAATCGGCCGAATCGGGCCGATTCGGCTCCTTATTGGTCCGTGGAATAGGCCCCTAAATATTCAGCATTCAGGTGAAGTCTAGAATAAAGTGGAGTTGAAGAGGGGGTCAATGAGGTTTCAAGATGAGTTTGCGCAGCTACGTTTTGATAGCAGCCTTTTTCCATAAATATGAATAAAATGCAGTAGTCGTTATATACATCTTCTTAAATGTCACTATGTCGGAAGATTTTCCCAGTCCCTTTGACAAAGGGTCTAAAACACGCCAGCAAGTGCTGTGCCCCTTTACTTTCAATTTGCTTCACTCAAAGATTTCCATTAGGGACGCTGATGAGGCATTACAGTCGCATTGATTTTAAGTGAACCCTCCAAAGGCAGAAGGGGCATCAGCCATAGTCTCAGCTCACAGATCCCCACTGATAATGTTTTCTGACATCTTTCAGTGATGTGCTTGGTGATATTTAAAGGTCTATACACTTTTTTTTTTTAACATACTGTACGCACTTTAAATGTACTGTATATTTGTTTCTGGGAAATTCAGACACTAATATGGTCACATTACAAGCTTGGAAATGGATTGTGACTCAGCTTTCCCAGTCCTCTGCTTAATGGAAAAGCTTTCTATTATTCAGTAATATAAGTAATACAATCAGTACAGAACTAGGCTAATATTTGCGAACCTGTGAGAACCCCCCTTTGGAGCTGTAATGACAGCCAAACGTGTTGTAATCTTTTCCTAATTTAAAGCAGACCATGTGTTTAAAAGGCTAAGTTCACACTGTGTAAAAAGGACAGATGTCTTTCACAATAAGGGCCATCATTGTGCAAATAATGTCCGTTAATTAACAAATAGTGGACGTTATTTGCACAATAAGGACTGTTATTAAGAAAGATGTCATTTTTACATAGTGGGAACTTAGCCTATGTATATAAATGTGACAAACATAGTCACTTTTAGATTATTCTTCACACGTAGAAAACAGAGCACTCATCTATTTGCTGTAAAGAGCCTTTATTTGTCACAGTGTATCAGTATAGGGAGGGGATGCATGGCAGGAATGCTCCTGGCAACAGCCATTTTATGCTAATCAGCACTTCATCCGGGCAGGAATTCCACCCATGGGCCCATTTGTCTACCTTGGGATAAAAGGCAGGTGTGGTGTCAGTTCCCTATAGACCGCATAGTCTATGGGGTTAACTGGGGGGGGGGGGGTGCGGCTCCCCTCTGGGCAGCGGCATATGTGGCCTCAGTGCATCACCTGACTCAGCCACAGGCTGCAGACATGACAGAGAACTGGTTAATTTTGGGGCCTTTTCAGGTTTTTTTTAGCCATTATACCATGTCACAGAGGCCTTGCGGTGCCAAAATATTTGTGTAAGACAAGTTGACGTTTCCATCGGTACCATTCTGGGGGACATATGGCACCCTGATCTTTTTTCATTAAATTTTTTATGAGGTGCTACGGAAAAAAACAACAACACAATTTAGCAGCTGTTTTTCACAATTTTTTTGTACACTGTTTACTAAACATTACATATGACGTGTTATCATTATTTGTCAGGTCAGTACAATTACAGTGATATCCATTTTATATAGCTTCAGTTTGTGTATCGCATATTGTAAGAGCAGTAATATTTTTATTTTTCCGCCAATGGAGTTATGTGAGGGATTTTTTTTTTTTTGCGGCATAAGCTGACGTTTTTAGTAGAACACCTTTTGGTTACATATGATGTTTTGATAGCTTTTTTCTATATTTTTTAGGAGGCGGGATTAACAAAAAATATGTCATTTTGGTTAGTTTTTCTTTTTTTTACGGCGTTACTTGGGTGGAATATTTAATGTAACAGGTGATTAGATGGGGTCATTATGGATGCGGCGATATCAAATGTATGTATCTTATTTATAGGGGATCATTTATAAAGGGGGGATGGGAAATGTGTGTATTTATTTATATTTATTTATTTAACTTATTTATTTATTGATGTATGTATTTGTGTGTTTTTTATCTTTAACTTTTTCAGGTATATATATAATACATTACAGCACATGATCTGTGCTGTTATGGATTATACAGTGTATGAGCTGTCAGTATTACACTGACAGCTTATACAACGATCAGTGTGAAACAGCCTCCTCCTGCTGCCCGACTGCCGCTAGTGACAGCAGGGGGAAGGAAGGAAAGCATGATATTCCAGGAACGTCATGTTGCAGGAACTACCTGCCTTACATGACTTTGTTGGAACATCACATTGTGGCAAGAGGATAAAAAAATATATAGATCATCTTGTAATGACACATTGAGGGGGATTTATCAAAATTGTCTAAATGTAATGTGATCTGTATTACATCTTTTGCCCTTAGAGTGCTTTTTCCCCCATGCCAAATTTATCCCAATGGCGCATGCTACAGTATAAATTTGGAGACCAAGCCACTTATAATGCCGCATCATTGCTATTTCGCCACTTTGACTCACATCTTCATTTTCACATCCCCATGAATTTTAAGTGAGTTGAATGGCTTTTTGTGTTTTTTTTTTTTTTTTTTTTTGCGCCATTGGAAAAAAAATCGTATTTGTTAGATTAGATGGGTACTGAAAATATATGTACAACCAGAACTATTCTGAGAACATATGTGAGTAATGTTAACCTTTAAAAAGTCACAAATTTTGCACAAAGATGCAATTGCGTAAAATTTTTTAATTTTTATACATCAAAAGACATGTTAATTGATGATAAATTCCCCCATTGCCTTTAACTATGATGTATTCCCATTATCTGAATTATGAGCTAATAGATTGGCTTTAAATAGAAACGTACTATGTTCAGCTGTGGATAATATTTGGATAACTAATAGTTAATGAAAAATTTGCCTAATAAAAAAAAATGCCTGTTTTGAGCCCTCGTGTTTCCTGTTCTTGTGCAGCTTATTTTTCATACAGTACCATGGCTTGTCATATCGCTACTGATACATTACAAGTAACAGTGTAACGTTTGCCTACAAAGTCTTGTAAAATGTAAACTTCTTTTGTCACTTTGGCCGCACACAGTAAAGGTTAAAAATCTCACACAAGTGACAAAGCAACTTGAAGACTTGGAGCTGAAACCATTCAGGTCACACAAAGGTCAGGGAACCTTGTTGTCTGTTTTTCCTCAGCTAACTTGTTTGGTTCAGTTGTGAAAAATACAGTTGTTTTCGGAGGAATAACATCACACCCCCTCATTCTGTCAAAGATAACAACCTAATTGAAAGCACAAAGCCCTGGTTTGTATAAAGAACAACCATGACGTATATAAAAAGGAAAAGCAATGAACACTTTAGGGGAGAGCAGATGTTCTATTTAGTATTAGGGTATATTCACACGGGCGTCTCGCATAAGAAATCCGCAGCTAAACCGCAGCTAATCCGCAACTAATCCGCAATACACATATTAATAATAATAAGAATAATATGTGTATTGCGGATTAGCTGCGGTTTAGCTGCGGTTTAGCTGCGGATTTCTTGTGCGAGACGCCCGTGTGAATTTACCCTTACAGAGAACACACAAAACATAAATACAGGTAATAGAATATAAATATGTATTAGTGCAATACACATTGTGCAGAAGTGTACGCATTATGTATCATTAATAAATAAATATTCAGTTAAAACATGGCTCTTCCATAGGAAGAATAAATAATATATTTCTGGGTATAAAAGCTACAATATAAAATTTGGATAACATGGTCTAAGCTACATATAAATAGATCCATTGTCCTCTTCCATTTACCTTTAGGCTATGTTCACACTACGTAAAAGTACGGCCGTTGTTGCCGATGGCAACAACGGACGTACTTTTGGCGCGGTGGAACAATGCCTGTTTCTTTATGGGATCCCGGCCGGAGCGTATACACATCGTACACGCTCTGTCCAGGATCCCATACGGGGACGCAAATAACTGACATGTCAGTTTTCTGCGGCCGGAATTCAGTGAATTCCGGCAGCAGAAAGACCTGTCAGTTCACACAGTGAAGCGAGCGGCTCTGCGGCCGGAAAGATCATCCGGCTGGTACTTAAGTACTGGCCGACATGATCCGTCCAGAGACTGGCCATTCCGTGACCCGGCCGGGGTCACGGAACGTCCGGTCTCTTACGTAGTGTGAACATAGCCTTAAAGGGGTTATCCAGCGCTACAAAAACATGGCCACTTTCCCCCTACTGTTGTCTCCAGTTTGGGTGGGGTTTTGAAACTCAGTTCCATTGAATTCAATGGAGCTTAATTGCAAACTGCACTTGAACTGGAGACAACAGTAGGGGGAAAAGTGGCCATGTTTTTGTAGCGCTGAATAACCCCTTTAACTTCTCATGTTTTATCCTCTATCTTATTCACTGTACCCTTCCTTTTTATTTGCTGAGGAATTGTATCATATCACAGTGCAGCAATACAGCCATATGATAGCTTTAGGCCAACTGCTCTATTATCTTCTCCATATACACAAATCAGCTAAGTGTTAATGTTTGGAGAAATGGGGATAAGCCGCTGCCAGACACTTCTGCTGGTGGCTTGTCTCCCAGAGAATAAAAGGATCAGGCACTTGATGCCTGACATTTCTTATCCTTCGACTGACATCATGAATATTGGAAGACCAATATATAAAAAAGATGGTCAGCCATCCTACTTAATGGCATATTTGGCTGAGTGTATGGGGGTCTTCAGACAAGAAGACCATTATATCAGAATTCTTATGCGTTGGATAGATCATTTACTAGAATAATGAACGTATTTGCATTTGTTCAGTTATCTGGGAAAAACCTAATGAAAACGGTGGAATGTCTTCAAAGCTCAATATGATGTATATACAACTATGTATATGTGTTCCTATGAGTCACATGGCTTTCATATCACTATCAAAGTCCAAAGTAACTTCTAATTAATATAAGGAACATAATGAACGTGAATGAATGTAACATTGTTCCACATGATTCTAGCCTGGCATCATCATTCGTAGGGTCTGTAAAGAGATAAAGAGAGATGAAGAATTAGGACTTATTAATTGGTCACTACCCCCATAACAATAAAAACTAAAAAAACACTGAAAAATATCTAGGGCTCTGTCGCAATGACATCTGTATTGACTAAAGTCATGTTGGTCAGTGTTTTTTAGCCAAAGCAAACTTTAGGAAAGTAGTACTAGAGTTATCTGGCTACCACTGCCCCCTAACCGGCAAGTTGGCCAAATGCTAATTTTAAATAGCAGGATCCAGGGTGAAGACTGGGCAATAATGTTAATAGCTTTAGTGACTGACACAGATGCCTAGCAAATCTCTTCTTTTGACACTAGGATAAGATAAAACAGAGATTAGTAACTAATAATGGAGATTACACTCACAATGGGTGTTTGCTTTCTTCCGGAGAAAACAGTTAACCTTCTTTTGCTTAAACATATATATAGTAATAGGTAAGGTAGTTGCACTGCTAGTCCGGGGGGAAAAAAAACGTGTTTTTGTGTTTTGCTCAGAATCTTTCTTCATCTCTTGATACATTTTTTCCCCCCAAAACCAGGAGTGAGTCCTAAAGGTAGGATATCAAAAACAGTGTAAAGTCTGCCTTGTTTTTAAACTGGGCCCAGATTCATCAAAGGGTATAAAATATAGACTGATTTAAACTGCCTACAGCAACCAATCACAGCTCCTCTTTTATTTTACCAGAGCTGAAAGCTGAGCTGTGATTGGCTGCTATGGGCAGTTTACACCAGTCTATATTTTACACACTTTGATAAATCTCCCCCCTGGTCTTTGCTTCTTGTGCTTTTGAATCTAATCTGCAATAGGTTGGTGCTATGGGGAAAAACACAGATTTATCTACATTCCTAACTCCATTCAGGAGTCCAGGACCTTAAAAGATGATGGGACTTAAATATACCGTCCCGTCTTCTCAGTGGTTCAGGACGATGTTTGTAGCACTGAGCAAGAAAATGGCAAGAAAACTATGATCACCAGTAATCCTCTTTCAGCAAAGCCAGACAGAACTGGTGCTGACTTATCTCTCTTCGGGTGGGTTCACACTTAGGAATCCACGCAAAGAAGTTCCTATGGACTCAGTCACTCGCTCCCACACACATTTCGGCCGTCCCACAGACTCCATCCTATGATCTGGCGGATTCTGCCGTCCACAAAAGAATTGACTGATGAAGGCGGAATTCGCAGCGACAGAAGCGACAGAATCCCCAGGAACTTCTTTCAGTGTGAACCCACCTTCAAAGAGCAAAGAGTTTGAACAATGGAAAACTTTACACCCAACCTCTATGTCCAATAACTACATTGATTGATTATCCTCTTTGGGTATTCTGTCTCGACCTTGTATGAGCTCCATCTTGAGCCTTATGTTTTATTATATTATTACATATTGTAATAGATGTATATGCATGTATCTGTTTATGTATACCCAGCACTATCCTTAACCTCTTGCTTTCTGTATGGGTTCTGTATGGGTAAATTATCCTTCTAATGTAGCTTTCTTGAAACTGAAATACAATTTGATATCATTACCAGTCTATATTGGCCTGACTGTGTAGTTCTCTCTTCCACCTTTTTTTGGTTGTAACATTTTACCTCCAGGAGACATACAAATAAATTGACAAATGGGTGTTACCATTTCCCCCTGTCAATGGAGCATGTCCCATTACAGTCTAACATTGTCAGCACTGATTTGTCACACTGTGTAAGGGGCAAATAATAATGCCCAGTTGTCAACTTATTTATACATATCCATGAAGACTAAGAAGCAAATGACACAATAAAGATTTTTTAGGAAAATATTTTCCAGATTTGCTATTTCATGTCAGGTGACAGGTTGTAATTGATTTTTTGTTAGTCAAAGTATGCAAAAAAATAGAATAAATAGAAAAAAAAAAATCCATTGGAGACCAAAGTACTCTCTTCAAGTGATAGACGGGCACTCATGTGAGCAGTTTGACCTATATTTCCAATTTCTCATTACTCGGTACCCTTGAGATATCAAGGTTAACTGCAGTCACACTAAAATTTCAGATTCAGGATATCCAGTATTGATCAAAAATACATGTACACTGCCATAACTATGTTGTTGTTTTTTTTTTTTTCTAATAAAGGAACATTAGCTCACCACAATTCTCTTGCAATGCTTCTCTTAAGCAGTTCAGTACGCCATACGTGCATCGGCACAGCCTGCAGCCGCGCAGCACCCAGTCTCCATGTTTGATTTGGTTGGCACAATTCCTAAAATAAAAAAAAATAAAAAAAAATCTTGTGACAATGATGTTAAAGCCTTTTTTAGACTTTTGTCTTCAGATTTAGGAAGTGTTTTCATCCTGCTGAGGAATATCACATCCTTGGAAGTAACTCACTATAGAGAGCTGGAAGTACCGATCTGTTACAGCGAGGTTGTGCAGAGTGAGCAGTGTCTCTGAGGAGTCTTAGTACTAATTTGCTATGTTTCAGAAAGGTGGTGCCATAGATCATGAGTGGATGATGTGGGAGATAAATCAACTATCATGCTTGTCAACGCTTTACTGCTATTACTATTCACACTGCGTTTGGAGTGTATGTGCTGGAAAAGCTCCTGGCACATACAGTACATCAAACATATCCATAGGCCCCTATTCACAGGCCACACAAGTTTCGTTCTTCCACTTTTTCCTTTGTATAGATTAGTGCTAGGCTTTTCTTTTATCCACGGCAAATATTCAGTTCACTGCCCTGCCTGATAATATAAATCATTGGGCAAAACCATACTCAAGGTAAAATCTAATCACTTTGATAACTGTCACATTTGACCATAAAAAATAACTATTCTGTTATATATATTGATTTTAATGGACACATATAGATAAAATGCACCCCCCTCCCACACCTTTTCCCCTCAGGCTCGAGCTGGCATACATTTTAGCTATGATTTTTGTCTGGGTACAGGTATAAATTCTAATAAATCTTGAGAATGGGGAGGACAGGTTACCCCTAACTCAGTGCTATGTAACCTTCCTATCCAATAGTGAGCGGGGTGTAGATCGGTGAAAAGTCACACAAGTCACAAATATTCCTGTTATCCTCCCCCCCCCCCCCCTGTTATTAGTGCAGAGCATGTATGGCATTCCTAGAATCCACAGCGATTGAAAACTTGTGTGTGGCAAAGGAAAACGGGCCACAGAACGTAAAATCCCAAACCTTTCTGATGTTTCGATTAAAAACAATCTTCCACATCACTGATGCATTTCAGACATCTAATCCTTAATAGACAAAATATGTATAAACTGCACTTATAAAGATAACAGTGCAACGTTTGGGGACATGAATAAATGAATTGGTGATTCCTGTGGATCATATAGAAACATGTGTTCTCTGATGCCAGCAAGGGGCAGCCGTACCTACAGGGGGGCAACTAAACCTATTGGGGGTAAACATATATCTGCTAGGGGCAGCTTTTTCTTCTGGGAAGTAACTATATTTACTGGGCACAAATCAATTTCCACTGGAGGCAACAATTTATATTGGGGGGGGGGGGGGGGCAAATCTATATGCACTAGGGGCAACTACATCTAAGTGGGGGTGTCAAATCTATACTTACTAGGGGCATCTCTGCCTACTGGGGACAACTATACCTACCGGCATTAAATCAATACCTACTAGAGACAACTGTACCCACTGGGGGAAATCTATACTTACTAGGGCATGCGCTCTACTTAACATAGGCTGCTCTACTTACATTGGGGGCAACTCTACCTACTGGAGGGACAATTCTTCACCTAGTAAGGCAAACATGTTAGGAACAACTCTCTACTTACTGAGGGACACCTGTTAGCAGCAACTACTGGAGGCATTGCCTACTATGGGACATTACTACCACTTAGGATGCTATGGATGGGGCAAATGTGAGGATGGTGTCAGAAAAGTGTGGAGCCTAACATGTTGGTCTGACAGATTCTGCACATACTGATGGCTAAAAGAAATCTTTATGACAGAGAAAAAACTGAAAAGATAATGACCAGGACCAGAGAAGACATCACATGTGAGTCACTGGATGTAACTGCACCACAACTACCTCCATAATGTGGTTAGAGTATGGGGATAATGTTTGTCTGGGTATAGTAGTTTTTATTCATTAGTAGTACTGGTGGTAATTTTTAGTCATTGGGCAGTGGTAAGATGTGGTCAGTATGCAGCAGTATTATTTTCCTTTGTACAGTGTTATAATTGTATATTTTTATCCTTGTATAGTGGTAAACCTGGCCTTGGTATACTGGGTTTTGTTCAGTAACAGTATGCTCTTTAGTAACTCTGGGGGAGATTTATCGAGCAGTCTTACAATGACAAAGCCCATAGCAACCTATCAAAGCTCAGCTTTCATTTTACCAGAGCTCATCACTGAGCTCTAATTGGTTGCTATGGGAAACAAAATATATTCTCATTGTTACAATGATAAATTACCTCCTATGTGGTGTTTGTGTGCTCATGGTTAGGCAGTACAATGGTAATATGTATGGTGATATTTGTTCAATGTATTGCCTTATGATACTGGGGTACAGGGTTTCAGTCTGATCAAGGGCAACATCTGCATTGAGTTTTGATGGGTTTCTTTTGTGGTTTCCTCCCACATTCCAAAAAACAAAACATACTGATATGTTAATTTGTTAATTGGAGTCCCAGTTGAGTAGTCTAAGAAAGTTGAGTTGAAACGCTAATGGCGGCCTATGTAGTTGCCACCCATTTTTTCCAGAGGTAGATATGATTGAAGATCACAATTCCGAACAACAGAGGTCAACTGAAGAACTGATTTTTATTGGTAACACAGTTACATAGTTAATGAGGTTGAAAGAAGACAAGAATATATCAAGTTCAATCTACAGAAACCCTACTGTGTTGATCCAGAGGAAGGCAAACCCCCTATGAGGCAGATGCCAATTGCCCCATCACTGCCAATTTGGTTATTTATGGCAGTTATGTCAAACCTCAAAATCCCGGAGACTTACTTTTTCCTTTCATCATATTCACAGTATCTTCCAGTGAAAGGCTTTTGACAGGCACAGAAAGTTCCTAGGACGCACGTCCCTCCATTCATGCAGCAGTTTTTGCTAAGTTTACGGTCTAAAAAAAAAGGAAAGTTGACAGACACACTTAGCATCTCTGCCCATAGATAAATCTTATGCTGTCTCTTGCCAACAAAGAATCCTTAAAGGGTTTACTTTTATTGTCTTGTAAAGCTATAAAATTAGCTGCCTGTTAGAAGTGTTTGTTCAGCTAAGACCGTTTTGTTTATCCAAGGATTAAAGGACAACTACTAGAGATTAGTACTTCTCCTGTGGACACTCAAGGATTCCAGCCTAGAGGTATTACATGGTCTTGTCTACTTATTTATGACACCGCTTTGTGAGTGGACATGTGGAGCTATACAAGCTATAAAGAGAAGACGATTTCATCGAGAACTGAATCACAGACAGATCAATGTGCCTCCTATCAGTGATTAGGATACTGAGTGACTTGCCATATCGTACTTGTTTTTAACTGGAACCCATTAAAGACTACAATATCTTATTTTCTCAAAGACTATATTGTATATTTATTTTATTGCGATAAAACGACTACTGAAATCTACAAAGAGTCTATGACTCAAAAAAGGAAACCATGTAAAACAAACCAGAGATATTAGATTTCTATAATGGGGACTGGCCAACCCTGCTGGTCATCAATTCTCAGATGAAAAAAACAACAACTTATCCCTCTATCAGTTCGTCCTCTTTTCTTCTTCATACAAAAGCTTAAAGCGAATGTACCATCAGGCACATTGCTCTAAGATTTATACATGAATAGATTGGCATCAGCGTGGAAAACATAGTTTAGCTTACAGGTTTGTCTATGAATAACTTTACAGGGTTATTCTGAGATATGAATGATGTCCCCCATGGTTAGAGGATCACTAGCTTATCTGAGGGGGATCTGTGACATGGAGAGCTGCAGTTCAGCTTGTGCCCTACTGCTCCATTTACTTCTTGTGATTACTGGGTCCTCCAGCATCCGGACCCCACCAATCTGCTACTTATCCACTATATTGTTGCTTTTTAATTTTGGAGTAAACTTTTTGAAACTGTCACAATAACATGCATATTTACATTTCAAAGAGTAAAATCTGATAATAATTCTGCAACAGAACAGACTTGGTCTGGAAGCAGGATTATTCAGCAATATCTCAATAGGGTTTAAAGGGTACTTGTCTTTATAACAAAACAAATTAACATGTTGCATAGACATCTTTAAAGCTTTGATCAGTCTGGGTCTGAGTAATCAGACCCCCCCCCCCCCACCCCAATGATTTTTAGATATAGTGGGGAGAAGTGCCCGGCTGTGCTCATCACTCACCGTCTCCTATGATCCCCATCTAGCTGGATGAGACAACTCTATTATAAGTACGGGGCTGTCGGGTAAAGTGAACAGTTCCATACTTCTTCTATATCTAGCTCTATATGCAGATATCCAGGGCGGCTGAACACTCAGACCACAAATTGTCAAAACTTTTGACATGTTTTATTTTTTATATAATGACAGGGGAATATTACATTAGCATTTTCTCCCCATATTTACCTAGGCCTGTTCTGAAACCATGCTAAGATCAATTGGCTTCCTACTATATGTTGCTTAAGTGATTTTTGCCTGGAGATTGTAAGCAGCCCATTATTAGTACAAAGCTGCAGACTATGTTAGTGCTGCTTAAATGATAAGCAATATGTATAAAATAAAACATAATCACCAAAATTACAACTATCAACAGATAAAAAGAAGAATATTACCTGTCTGTAATATTACTATTACATTAAATTACCGAGAAGAAATCACATCATTTTCTGGAAGGATTATAATTGTAATTGTGGGCACCTAAACTGTTAGAATGAAACCACAATCCCAATATTTGTTTGGGATCAATGAGACTTATTGAACAGGACGATATTAATGGGATACTCACTGTCGGTAAGGCCAGTGAACGGTAGAAGTGCTGCATTATTTTGTGGCTTTCTGACTCCAGTGCTCTCATTGATTTTTATTAATGTATCCATAGCAATGCTATCATTTATACGGTAAGGCTTTGATGTTGTATGTAAGCTGATTCTGTTAAGGATTCCACTTGTGCTTGCTAAAAAAAAAAAAAAAGCCATTATTTTTTTGTTGTCCAAAATTAAAAATCCAAGGAGAATAATATTGGTGGTGTATGCTTCTGATGGACTTGGCTTGACTTACCCAAGAATACTTTCAGTAATATTGTAGTAACAGAAGCAGCACTCACATAGACTTCACATAGATTAAACATAACTCATGGAGACAGATACAGGAGTAATGCACATGTTTAACTACCCAGCTATGATCAGTGAGAAAAGCAACCGGCACATTCTGTTGGATGTCATATCACATAGGTCTTACGTCTAGGAGAGAATTTCTAAGTAATACGATGCAGTACAGAAGAATCATGGGGTGGCATGTGGAGATGCGTAATACTATAAAGATTGTCTATGCCGCTTTGTAAGGGTATGTGCACACTGAGGAATAGGCGTGGAATTGAAGCAGAAAGTTTTCTGCTTGAAATTCCTCGCCTATTCTAATCTGGTAGAATATGAGCAGAATTGGCAGAATTTAAGGGGAATGCAAGCGGAATTTAAGCAGAATTTAAGCCCCATTGACTTTTATAGGATTCCTCTAGCGCCCACTAATGCCCAAACAATGGGAGCCTAGACTAGTCATTTTTAATGGGCTGAATTTCAAACACATTCCGTGTCAAAATGCATGCAGATTCCGCTTAAAATTCTGCAATAATTGCTAAGTGTGCACATACCCTTAAGCAGTTTTAAAGGTCCAACTCCAGACATTCCAACCAATTAGAAATGGAATGGGCTGCAACATTCAGGAGAGTGTTGCGTCCTCTTCACTGCATACTAGGCATGGTACTGAAGATTTAGCAGTTTACCCACAGTTCTGCCACATTCAAGTAAATACATTAAGTCTGCCTGTTACACTGTTAGATGTCAACCATGGAATATTATGGAGCGATCCTTAAAGTGATGTTATGCACTTTAAGTCAGAGACTGCAGCCATTCCTCATTGTATACTGTAAAGAGCAGGGACGGGAACCTGTGGTTTTCCAGCTGTTACAGAACTACAATTCTTTAGCTTTGGCTGTCCAGGCATGATGGAAATTGTCATTTTGCAACAGCTGGAGGGCTGAAGGTCCCATTCCTGGTTTATAGACTGTCAAAGACTAGATAGGATGATTCATCCTGATCTTTACTACTATCTCTATGGGTACTTTTAGATGAACAGAAAATTGACCAATATGAACAATGATCGACTATTCACAACTTGATCAGCACTCATTGAAAGGACTGTTACCAGGGACAATTGTAGAATTAAACAGCTGCACTAATTATTCAATTTTCACTATTATCAACAACACATCACCTGTACACATGGGTAAATGAGCTTCCATCGAGAGATATTTATGCGGCATAAAATATGACATCAACTGACGAACTAAGGTTTGCTCAGTTGTAGGACGATTGCTGGGCGTTTTATAATGGGCAGTCGTTAGTCGTCCAAAAAACACAAGTTTGGCTGATGATTACCTTGTGTAAAAGGTACATAAGGTACATTTAAATGGCGGTATACTACCAGGACAACTACTTATGAGGGACCCACCATGTGTGCATATGGAAAACCTATAAATTCTGGATTCTTATGATAAACGTCCTATACCCCAAAAGACAACAGGGATAAGGGGGGGAAAAAAGATAACCGAATGGCAATAGAAACAGAACTAAACACCTATAAGACCCATCCGATATACAAATGATAAAAAATATCAAATGAATTGGTACAAAAGAACTTTATTGAGAAATATCGCAACAACAAATAAGGACAAGAAAGAAAAATTAAATATAAAAACAAACAAAGACCTGGGAGGTGGGAGACCAAGCATGAGGGGAGGTATATGTTTACAAAATAAAGTGCAAGTGCATATATGCAGTACTCATAAGTTTTCAGTATGCAGCCTGGTTATAAGCATATTATAAAGTGCAAGTGCTCAAACATGACCAAAACCACAAGCTGCATAGCTAAATCTAGCAAGGTATAGGCAGGTGCACATAAACAACATTACCCAGGGATATGATTCCCAGCCCCTCAGGACTCCCACCTCACACTCCTCCAAGGGGCTGGGAATCATATCCCTGGGTAATGTTGTTTATGTGCACCTGCCTATACCTTGCTAGATTTAGCTATGCAGCTTGTGTTTTTGGGTCATGTTTGAGCACTTGCACTTTATAATATGCTTATAACCAGGCTGCATACTGAAAACTTATGAGTACTGCATATATGCACTTGCACTTTATTTTGTAAACATATACCTCCCCTCATGCTTGGTCTCCCACCTCCCAGGTCTTTGTTTGTTTTTATATTTAATTTTTCTTTCTTGTCCTTATTTGTTGTTGCGATATTTCTCAATAAAGTTCTTTTGTACCAATTCATTTGATATTTTTTATCATTTGTATATCGGATGGGTCTTATAGGTGTTTATTACATGTGTGCATATGGTTTAGTTAGGAAAGCTGGGCCCTGCTGCTGTATTCTGATTGACCCATACACATGCATTGGATAGACATTTGCTTAGGCACAGTTGGACCTGAAAAAACTCTGATTACAGCTAGGCCAGGCCTAGACGGGCCATGCAGCATATTCCCAATAAGAATACAACTTATTATTGCAAAATCATGTTGAAAAAGTTATATCTAATCTATGCTCATTGCCACCACAACCAATGAAAAGATTATAACAAAAAGAAGAAAGAATGAGTCTTACCTTTTTTTAAATGGAAAGCCAAGAGTGTAAATGTTATTACAATGAGCCTAAGAAGAAAGAGAAAACAGGATGTGTCAGTGAAGGTGCTTTAGCTTCGGCTCCCCAGGCATGATGGGAATTATAGTTTTGCAACAGCTGGAGGGCCGATGGTTCCCTACCCCTGCTCTATATTAACAAAGTTGAAGACCTTGCTGATCGGCACTTGCTTGCGTTCTTAGGCCCAGTTCACACTGAGCAAAAACGGTGGAATTCCCAAACAGGAAGCGATCTATTAATCCAGGCTGGTTAGAGTCGGGAGAAACCACCAGGGACCACCAGGATTACCTGGACTGCGCAACAATTATGAGGAACATATTTAGCACATTATTGTTGCAATCCATGCTATAGTTTGAAGTGAGCAATGTATAGTAGTGTAGTAAAAGTTACCATACAGTATATCTTTCTTTAACATGGGAGCCTATGGATAGCATATGTTACAGTATGCTTATACAGTAGCATACATTGAAGCCTTCTGTTAGATGGATGTATACTTGAAGCGTAAGGCTCAAACATGATGTGAACAGTAGTGATGAGCGAACATCCCGATGTTCGGTTCCGACCACGAGCACAAACATAAAAAAATGATCGTGCTTGGTTCGTGTTCACCGAACATATAACGAACATACAGTAGAAGCGTACGTTTTGGTCTAGGCACATGCGTATAGTAGAAGTGTACGTTTCGGTCTACGCACATGTGTAAGCATTTCATTTGCATTCATTTGCCTACACAGTTGCATACAGATTGAGTGCGTTTTGGTCTACAGCGTACAGATTATCAGGCGCTAAGTGTAAATTACAGAGTTGCGTACGTTCGCAAGTTCGAATATGCTAGAAAATTATCGTTACAACCATTCCGATCATCGAACAAATTTTTTATACGAACATTTACAAACATGTTCACTCATCACTAGTGAACAGATCCTAAATAGAGATGAGCGAACCTCGAACATGCTCGATTCGATCCGAACCCGAACGTTCGGCATTTGATTAGCGGTGGCTGCTGAACTTGGATAAAGCCCTAAGGCTAGGTGGAAACATGGATATAGTCATTGGCTGTATCCATGTTTTCCAGACAACCTTACAGCTTTATCCAAGTTCAGTAGCCCCAGCTAATCAAATGACGATCGTTCGGGTTCGGATGGACTCGAACCCGAACCGGTTCGCTCATCTCTAATCCTAAACCATGAAGCAATATGTAGTTTATTTGACTGCATGCTTTTCTTTTTCTATAAATCTAATGGTCCTCCAAATGAAGAGCTAAAATAACCCAGAATCATTTATGCAACTGAACTGACTGTAAGCTAAGATTCATTATATAAGATGTATGGAACCTGAACCTTAGTTCCATCCCCTTCTCCCTAAGGCAAATGCCTTAGTTATAAAATACAGTAGCCGCTCTGGGACTATGGTAATCATTGATAAGTAGATAGCCCAAATATCAGTCCCTATAATGCCAACCTGTTGGAGTACTGGCAGCCAAACATTTCATCAGATTGACAAAGGAATCTGAAATAGGAAATCTGCAAAAAGCAAGTCAGACACCTGAAGAGGAGAGGTATATAATGAAAAGGAAGGAAAGTGGCGCTGCAGCTTCTTGCTAGCGCAGTCATGTGTGAAAATGAAAATCTTAAAAGCCCTGGGCTATATTTACAGGTCATTGCAAAACTCCATCAGAAAGCGTGGCTCTTAACACAGTGTTCTCGGAAAACTCTGAAACAATTAGTATTAGCATGAGAGCACACCACAGTTGATTTGGCAGAAAAGTTAATTGTTTTTATCCACCCGCTTAACAGAGTAATTTTGTCTCAGCAAACATCAATACCAAATCATTCCCTGCTTCTTCCTGGCTGCTTTCTAGGCTCGGCTCCGGCCTCTATCTGTGTGCCGCACTGAGAGCTCTCCTAATTGGAAATTGACATTTTCAATGTAGCAATTGACATCCAAATCTGTAGATTCCCACAGTGTTTAAAAAAACATTTCGGAGCCGCTCAAAATGTTACATCGCCTCACAGTGTTCTAATAGATAAAATATACTTCACGAAATTAAGATAGTGCCCAGAGAGGCTGTGTCATCTGCTATGCAGGAATTATACGTGGAAGCGGCAAAGTAGACGGTGGAGACTTTTTATGTACTTAACAGCTACAATGCTGAGAACGAGCAGGGATCTGGGTCTGAGGCAACATCGGCATGGACTGTGTATGCTCTTCATGTGCTTGTGTGAGTATATTCTGGTTACTTCAAAATCCTACTGATAAATTAGATTAGATTGTGAGCCCCAGAGAGGACAGGGTGAAGATGACAAGCCCTGTATTGACACTGTATGCATGAACACAATAAAAATATAATTTCCATGTACAGTTAGATAATAATATTATTATTATTATTATTATTATTATTATTATTAATAATAATAATAATGTCATTTCACAATATAATACACAGATTACACAAATCCACGTCCGAAAGGGTTTACAAACTGTTCTTGCACACACATGAAGCAATTTCAAAGGAAGAAAATTAGCTTACGGCTATGTTCCCACGTCAGGAAAATATTGGTGAGGGTGTCCATCTTGTAACATATCATGGAAAAAACGGATGAAAAAACAGATGCATCTTTCCATTGACTTACATTATTTAAAAAAAAAATGATCAAAATGGATTCTTTTTTAATGTACACAAAAGTAAAGTCAGCTACGTTTTTGTGTATGTTAAAAAAAACCGATGCGCTTTGATCCCTTTTTTTTTATAATAGAAGTCAATGGAAAAACGGATCAAAACAGAAGCACACAAATGTATTTGTTTTTCTGCAAAAACGGATAAAAAAAAAACAACGGATTGCAAAAATGTAGTGTGAACCCAGCCTAATCTGTTTAGTTATATGGATGGATCAGTTCACGACCAGATCCAGATGCAAATGTGAATCCATCCTAAGACTATGTTCACACACAGTACAGGATTCACCTTGGGGATTATTGTTTAAAAATACACCTCTTTTTGAGACTAAGGCTATGTTCATACAGAGAAAAATAAAAGCAAAATAGGTATAAAATGCGGCTGTATTTTGAGTCTAATAATGCACTGTATTTTTACAATGAGTGCACAGGCGGGATTGATCTCCAAGGTGAAGCGTACCTTAAAAAACCTTTATATATCCTTTCAATGTTGTCAATGTATTTATTTACTAGTGTCATAAGGCTAACATAGACTGTAGACATTACCTTTACCTACCCAAAGTTCACAATAAATTCTTACCTCACATGGTCTCTCCAGAACATTTTTCCAGGACAGCAAATCTTGGTGTGAAATTCCTCCTGTCTCTCACAGTGCTGATCCCCAGTGACTACAGATAGCCAGAAATAAAAGTTTTTCTGTAATTTGTCTCCGCGTCCAGTATGTACAACAAGAGATCTAATCCATGTTCATATTAGGCCTTGAAATAAAGAAATCTTGAATCCGGATTAATAATAAGAGTAAGAAGAAGAATAAGAATGTGACTTTCTCCATAGCAAAGAGGCACCAGCACTGCAGAAGATCTTTCCATAAATCTCTCTGGTCCCTGGTCAAGATAAAGAAAACCAGCATGTAGTCTCCATTGAATGCTCCTCCCTACATATCATTAGCAAAAGGTGGAGCAGGCCACACAGGGGTTGACTTGTGTAAACTGTGTACATAGATTACCCCTGTCCTCACTGAAAAGTCTGTACTATAAGAGAATATTTAGTTTCATTTTCTCATTTTCTGTTACTTATATAATGCTGACTAGTGATGAACAAATCTTGAGTGCGTTTGGGTTCGCCCTAACCCGACCATACGGCAATTGATTATGAGTGGCTGCAGAAGTTGGATGCAGCCCTAAGCCTCCCTGGAAACATGGACATGGCCTATGGCTATGTTCACACTTCGTAATAATATTGGCATAAGGCAACCGTTTTGTTGAATAGACAGTCACTAATAATGATCATGACCTTTTTCAAGACAGCAGCCCTCCCTGATATTTTCCTGAAGTGGGCACATAGCCATAGGGCGTATCTATGTTTTTAAAAACTCCCTAGAGCTACATCCAACCATTCAACCAGTCAACCATTATCAAATGCCGCGCATTTTTTTTTTTGGGGGGGGGGGGCAGAGAGGAAGTTTTCCAGCTTGCAGTATTTTATGTGCTTGGGGAAACCTATTTGACATGTTATACTAGAGAATAAAATTATTTTATTATTTTATTTATTTTATTCTTATTATATTTTTTACTCCTTGACTTAACAGTGACAGGATTGCAGCTAAAAGATAAAGGGGTTTTGCCCCCATAGACTCCTATGTTTGAATATGCAAACTGCAAATTACCAAACTAATTTGGAGTCCCATTTTGGAATCCTTTTCTCAAGATTGCACATCAGCTCAAACAAGCCGCCTGGTATGTTCCATATAAGTTATAGAAGTCAATCTTTGGCACATTGTGACTTTATTGGGGAAGACCACACCATGGAAGCACTCTTGATGTATACCCCCAACTAGAAGTTTACAACAAATGCCACAGTGGTATACAGTACATTGCCTGCTCCAAGATGGGAAGATGCTTCAAAGATCTAACCGCCAATATATGCTGTAATGCTGTATACGGATTGTCCATGTATGAACCGCTACATCATCAGAGATGCCCTGGGGAGGCTACGTAGTTTGACTATTTAGTGAGCCTCCCCCTCTTCCTCCTGAACTCCCTTGGTCTCTTAAGGCCAGGGCCGTATTTACCACTAGGCACCCAAGGTCCAGTGCCTAGGGCCGCACCTTGCAGGGGGGCAGCACCAGGGAGAAGGGGGAAGGAAACAACCTTTTTTTTTATTTTTTATTTTATTTTCTTTAGTCTCCCCCAGTCAATCTGGTGTCTTTTTGAGGGGGTAGGGGGGGAGGTATGGTCAGGTCTGGTATGGCGGTATTGTTCAGGTCTGATATGGCTGTGATGCCTGGAGCTATTACCTACCAATCTACCAATGCTGTGGTGAGAATTCCTTCATTGATTCAATGTGGAAAATAATGTTTTGAGCAGTTAAAAACCATGAAAAATTTGATTCAGACAATGTTTCTACATGTGAAAAAAAGCATGTGGCCGAAACCCGGCTCCCCCTTGCTCCTCAAGATGGGGTGTTTTCAGGTTTAGTGCCTAGGGCAACAGCAGCTGTTAATACGGCCCTGCTTAAGGCCCTATTACATGGCACGATTATCGGCCGATATTAGCCGTTACGGCCCAAAATCGTCCAGTGTAATAGAAGGCAACGATCAGCCGTCATGAACGATGTTGGCTGATCGTTGCAGTCGCATATAGCAATGATCTGCTATGGAATATGAGCGGCAGCAGCAGACCGCTGTCATATGCTATGGGCAGCCCCCCCTCAGCTAACCCTGCCCCCCCCCCCCCGGGACTCACCCACGTGTAATAGAGGCAGCAGCAAGCGGGGTCCGAGGAGCATACAAATGCTGACAGCGCTCGTTTGCTCCTCCAGTTGCCCTGTGGAATACAGCCTTTAGTTGTGCCCTGTCCTGAGCATCCTGTACTCTTGATAGGACATGATTACCCCAGATGGGCATACCTCTGTAAGGAGGGCGTGTAGATACAGTGACATGAAAGGGCTCCCTTGTCACTTAAAGGGGTAGGTCAGCATTTTTTTTTCTTTCAAATCAACTGTTGCCAGAGATTTTCTATTTACTTTTATTAAAAAATCTTAAGTCTTCCAATACTTATTAGCTGCTGGATGTCCTGCAGGAAGTGGTGTATTCTTTCCATTCTGACACAATGCTCTCTGATGACACCTCTGTTTGTGACAGGAACTGTAGAGAGAAGTAGCAAATCCTCATAGAAAACATCTCCTGCTCTCCAGACTGGAAAGAATACACCACTTCAAGCAGGACATACAGCAGCTGATTAATACTGGAAGACAAGATTTTTTAATAAAGTATAATGAAGTAAATTACAAATCTCTAGCACTTTCTGACACCAGTTATATTTGAAAGAAAAGTATTTTTTTTTGCTGAACTACCACTTGAAGTAAGCATTTGTGGTATAAAGGAAGTAAGGTGCAGTAGGAAGAGGGGCCCAGAAGCCTCAATTTAAAGGAGAAGTCCAGCCATTTCTAGGGGGAATTGGGGAAAGTGATTACAAGTAACAACTTATCTCTCCCTGTCCCCATGGAGAGCGACCCCGTGCCAGGCTCTAGGATCTCCGGGGTGTCCACATCACGATCCTGCTGATGAACTGGCTGCATATCCAGTCAGGGAGGGGGACGGGACGCCGCTCCAGTTACTGGTTGGCTGAGCGGCATTTCACCCTGAGTCGTGACAGCATCACAATTTGGGGAAGAATTACTTCTGGTGGGGGTCCTGGGTAGAGATGATCGAACCTCGGGATTTTGCAGGGGAAGGAGGAGACTGCCTGAGTACTGACTGGAATTCCAGGGATACAGGCTATTACCTAGGCTCTATCCCGGAATTCCAAGCAGTACTCGGGCCGTCTCCTCCTTCCCCACAGAGCCGTAAGCCATCGGGAATCAAATGCTGCAGGTTCGAGAATGTTCGAGTTCGATCGAACCTGCAAAATCTCAAGGTTCGATCATCTCTACTCCCGGGCCTGCTCCCACAGCTCATCGCAAGCACGGGGAGAGGAAAGTTCCTTCTTATAATCAATTTCCCCCCTCCTCCTGCAGGCTGCCGGCTTTTAGAAATCGCCGGACTTCTCCTTTAAGTCTAAAAGACACCACACCTAGTGCATGTGGGGTATCAGGTTTTCTTGTGCTGCTCGGATATTTTATCTAAGGTAAAGAAAAAGTTATTAAACCCTCTTCAAGATATTTTTCCTTTCAAGATTATTTTGAACAACATTTTTCAGCCGTATTGAAGACAAAATATACTTATTTTTTTTTATTCATTCCCTTTAGAATACAAAAAGGGAATATTGAGAGCAGCCATTAGCTAGTACATTATATGGCGCAGTATTGATATTTCATTTTCAAGTGTTCATCTAAAATCCATAGCAGAATGGATTCCGACATGCAGACTTTATATCAATGGGTAATGCTTTCCGAAAAATCTAAACTACCATCTTTTACTTAAAGGTAGCAAGATCTGAGTGATAGCGTTTAGATGCCTTGTAAACAGGTATAAAGTGTGGTTTTTTGCAATTCAGATTTATCGCATGCTTTCAAAACGTGGCAGAGAACGGACGTGTACGGTGCATTTCACAATGCTGACAGAGTTTTCATTGTTTAGGAGCAAGTCAAAGATTTTTACATGGCCTGTGAAGGAGTCCTATAGAGCTGTGTATAAATAACATAGACAGCCAAGAGTAACCGACATAATTTCTGCTACCCACAATAATTGAAACTAGAAGGTTCCTAGTGGGGAACACAAGTGATTATTGTTATCAGAAGTCAGGTAACCGCCAGACCAAAAATCCTCCTTATCAAAATCAAAGCTGCCGGACCTTGTGACAGCCAGGCCGTATTCATACACCTTAAAGCAATTGTATAATGATGACAGCTAATCTTACATCCACTTTAAGTTACCCAAGCATTATATAATACAACTAGTAATGGGCCTTAGGGTACTATCAGACCAAATAATTTTTAACAATTAGCGATTAACAATAAAGATTGCAATGGTATCAGGCCGTAACGCCAAACAGTCATCAGCACAAACTATTGTATTATATAGCTTGTGCTGATGAGTGTTTGGCGTCCCGGCCCCAAAACTTTGTGCCTGCTGGAATTTTAAAGTTTTCTACATGAAATAAAGATTGCAAGAAAATATGGTGAGTGCCCTCAAGCTTTTATCTTTGTTTCCGATGTTTGTTACTATAACTGCATTTGATCCCAGCAAAAGAAGGAAGGATTTGGAATTACAGTGAATGATTAGTGAATGAATGCAGAATTACAGGAAACGAATGTGGAATTACAGCGAACGATTAGCGAAAGATTAACGGTGATTTTAGGGTCAGATCTAAATAAAGGATCAACGACACATAAACGATTTTTCAATCTTTGCCTGCAATTATATGGAACAATTATCGTTTAAATTCGAACATCCCATGTAATAGGACCCTTAGACACCAAAAAATGGATGGTAGGCCCTATTAAGTATAAACCTTTATAAATTCCATTTTAAGGCTATGTTCACACTACGTATATTTCAGTCAGTATTGTGGTCCTTATATTGCAACCAAAACCAGGAGTGGATTGAAAACACAGAAAGGCTCTGTTCACACAATGTTGAAATTGAGTGGATGGCCGCCATATAACAGTAAATAATGGCCGTTATTTCAATACAACAGCCGTTGTTTTAAGATAACAGCAAATATTTGCCATTAAATGGCGGCCATCCACTCAATTTCAACATTGTGTGAACAGATCCTTTCTGTGTTTTTAATCGACTCCTGGTTTTGGTTGCAATATGAGGACCACAATACTGATTTAAATGCAACTGCATCAACAACTGCTATAGCATTATTAGAACCTACTATTTGTGACACTACGCTAACAATCCTCTTATTATAATGTCAGGACGGTGAGAAGGGAATAATGATTGATGTTACTGTACATTACCTCTTTAGAATGGGCTGATTTACACACACACACACACACACACACACACACTTTGATTTTTGCTATATGTCTAAATAAATCAATGATGACATTTTTCTGATTTGTACATATACAAATAAAAATTTGTTGCTGGGATTAATCTCTATATATACAAAATGAGATCTATTGCTCCCACATTGATAAAAGTTATAGATTGTGTTTTAGAATTGGCTGTTAGCATATCATAACTATTGGCTGAACGCTCAAACAGTGGGCAGCTATCTCTCCCAATTCCCCCATACACTGGCATGCTCAGCTTGGCCCAGCATTCATGGGTTTCTAATAGGGGGGGAGACACTAAGGGTACTATTAGATGGGATGATGACGGCCCAATCAATAATGTAAACAAGGCTTTTTTTTACTGAGCCTATGACATGGCTTGATTGTGATTTAGCAAGCACTGCAGCAGCTCTTGCCCCAAACTGTTCATACATTACCTCTCCATGCTCCCAGTGATTGGCTGAGCGGCCTGTCAATTCAGAGAAGCTGCAACGTGCGGAGTGCAGGAGAAAACCAAGAGCGTGGACAAGTAATATATGAACAGTTTAGTCAATCATTAGCCATTGGGCGCGCATCGCTACATGTTATAGGCTCAATGATTTTAGGTCTAGGCCTAAAAAAAACGATCAGCCGATGATCATTGTCATGGAGCGATAATTGGCCTGATTTGGCTGATTATCGATCCATGTAACGGGGTCCTAACAAGCACCTCTGATGGCACCGTATCATCCCAAGATCAAGGTGAACTTAAAGGGGTTATCCCTATCCAGGGATTTTTTTGTGGCCGTAACAGCACAATCATCTAGATGTGTAAAAGGCTCCAAAAATGAGCCCCAATCTACACGGGTCTGTCCTTCCAGCAGGGCCATATTTAGAGCTCCTGTTGTACATATTGCCGTGCCTTCCAGAAGGATCTATTGTATTTTTTAATGGGTGTGGCCAAGAATTATGAAGACATGGTCAGAGTATTTAAAGTCACAGCTTTGCACAGAATTTATTACGTCCCTCAAAAGTCCTAAAAAAAATAGCATTTTAGCCTCAGGAGGCACATTTACAGACTAAAAAGGACGGAGCAGCTATTATTGAGTCACAGGTGGCAGCCAGTAAAGTAAAGCAGATCATTGTCAATAAAGGGACCAACATTCTTGTTCCATAGATCTTTCTGTCATTTTAAACACATTCCTATTTCACTCAATAATAATAATAAAAAAAAGCTTTTCATCTCCTGCTCTTTGTGCCAAAGGTGATTCAGTACATAGATACAAGCAAGTCAAAATAGGTGTCGTGAGCTACATGTGAGATCATTTGTTAGCATAGAAGACAGCCTTAAGGAGTCAAAGAACTGGGAAGTCGTAAAGCGTTTGATGGATGTTATTTACCAGGGGATTTCTGTCTGCTCACTTTGCCTTGTGTTTATATAAGTAAATACACTGGTATGAAGAAGATGGTACAGATGTGCTGTTGCTAGGAGGCCATGTTTAGTCAGTGGAAATCTTAAAGTCAAAGAGATGTAATAAATAAATGTCCCATCATTACCCCGCAAGGCAAATAAAGAGATAGTCTGGAATCTCATCTCCCATGGGAATTGCATTTGAAATACTTCAGGCTCTTGGTGGGAAATAAATAAATAAGGGAAAACTCGAAATTCAGTATTCAGTATTTGCCCATATCATGAACCGACTTGAAGCTGTGGACAATATAGGCCTGGAAGGCTTTGCTGGATGCAAGGAAACAATTAAAAGCATTAAACAAAATCCTGTGCCTGCACCCTCGAGAGGCTGACTGTTTTCAGTGACGACAAAAAAAAGGGTCCAACATGTCTGTGAATTACACACCCAACCCTAATGATTGTAATGTTGTGATGACACTATCAGATCTAGGGTACTCCCACAAATTACAGCTGATTTCTGGGGGTCCTAGCACGCTCCTGTGTCATCCTTCCTCTTTGTCCTCACGTCATCCCTTTGTCATGTAATGTATACACATTTATCAAATTACAGACATTCATGAATCTTAAAACATCTCATAGTACAGAACAAACTACACGATATCTTTGCGATATTATTATATTGTTATTGAAGTGAAATTACATTACTTATAACTACTTAAATCTGAATGTTCATTCTGGCCTACTGGTTTGAGCGTCTTTTTTTTGGGCAGTACATTGATGATGTGGTAATCATTTGGTCTAGGTCACAGGAAGAGTTTGGTAGGTTCATGACATATATATTAATAATAACTCCTTGAATATGTCTTTTACTGCTACTTTTAGAGGTGACAGTGTAAGCCGTGTACCAGGGTGGGCTCCCCAGGATACAGCGAACTTACGAATGAGGAAATCGACTCCAACACCAGGTTAAATAAAACCGTTCTTTACTGAAACATGCAAAGATACTAAAGGTAATATCTCAAATATCCCAAAATTATATACAACAAGCCTAAGCCGAGACCCCTGTGGTACACAGCATGCCCCCGGAAATATGCTGTATAAATACAAACATGCTAAATTTACCTACTAGTGGTTCGGATAGGCCGCCCGCCATATACCTATTAATCCCCTAAATAATCACAAACAACTATGTGGGGGTGCGTATAATGGGCATTTGCGGTGTAGCACAGCAACTTACAATCTTATAAACTATTTACACTGTTTGTAAGCCACAAATAAGAATATAAAAATACAAATGGCCGAGTATGCCGGGATGTCTCTTATACACAATATAATGAGGCCTGTCACAGACAATATCCCTGACTAAACTATCTACAGGCCCCTGGAAAGTTTGGCGTGCACGCTACTGACCCGGGTCTCTTTTAGATAGATGGCCAACCGCAGTTACTGAACGAGAGGGTCCCTCTTGCCAAAGTCCTGCAACAAAGATGGCGGTCATCTCTCTCCACAACTGGATGTTACAAAGCTCCTATGCTGTCTCAGCAAATCTCTCGACGGGTCCCAGTCACAGACCAGTATAGCTACTTTCCACAGCAGTTATGGGGTCCTGGAAGAAGGATACTTCATGTGTACGGCATCAGGTTTCTCAGTCTGCTATAGCCAGCTGTCTCATCAAAATGGCTGCTCAGACTTCCCTCATCTGCTGCTACTTCTTCCCTCAGGTCACATCTTCCAACTGCCAGGTGTGTCTCCCTTAGCAACAGCACAGCCTTAACAACACAGGCTGTGTGCTGCAAAACAGCGACATCATGTGGCCAAATACATAATGTCAGATAAACCATATGTCATACATATTATTATATACAGTTACATCTCTGGTTGTTTCACCATCTCACAACAGATTGGACTTTTTAGAGGTCCAGCTACTGGTTAGTAGCTATCGTAAGGTTACAGCTTCAAAAATGTTTCTGAATTATAGAAGTTGTCATCGCCAGCATATGGATACTTTGTATGGCGACGGCGCAGTAACAATTTTAATAGTGTTTTTTCTTTTTGAACGACAGGCAGATGCATTGAGTAAAAGATTACTTAATGGTGGCTACCCGAAAAAAGTGGTAGCTAAATCCAGGATTAGAGCTAGTCAACTAGATGGCACTTCACTGATATATAAGAGTAAAGCCCCTATTACACGGGGCAATCTTTAGGAGCAAGCGAGCAACTACCTGTCAGGTGAAGGCTCACTTGCTCCTCGTTCTCCGCTCGCTGCCAGAGCTATTACACAGCTAGCAGGTTAAGTGCGGGGGGGGGGAGGGAGCTGTGGGGGGTCTCTCCGCACGATCTTTAGATTCTGTTGCACAGAGCGTTTGCAGCAGATCGTTACTATACTCCTTGTTTGTCTTAAAACATGTTGAACAACATTAAAAGACCGTTATCCATCGCCATCGTGCATGTCGGCTCATCATTGCGTTCTATTACACAAAAAACGATTATCGGCCGTAATGTCCTATAATCAGCTAAATACAGCCGATAATCACTTTGTGTAATAGACCCTTTAAGACAAGTTGGTTTGGAAAGACCCCTCATTTCTTTTAGGAGATGTAAATTACTGTATAAGAGATGAAGCTTTAAGCTCTAGTCAGAGCAAAGTGTCATGGCTACCTAATAGAGAATTGCAAGGGAAGTATAACTGTGGCCATTGCTATGACTATTTATATGACGTGAGAACAGTACGGTCCAGTGGGGCACTAATTGGATAGTGAAAGATTTTATAATTTGTCATAACCTTTATGTCGTGTATGCTGTGATATGTAGTTGTGGGTATGTCTACATTGGGAGGACCATACGTCCGATGTTTATGTGCTTTGCAAAACACATGCCTTCTATATACACAGAAAAAGGATGCCTGATAGCACTCAAATGTTCTGAACATTGGGACGAACTGTCCAGTTTATGCTTCATGTTACTGTACATGCCAAACATCTACCTGTAGAAGGTGATAGACATAGTAGGTTACTAAAAAAGCAAACAGATTTGATTACAATTACAAAGGAACTCGGACCAGTGGGCCTGAATGAACATTCAGATTTACAAAGTTATAGGTAATGTACTTTCACCTTAATAACAACATAATAATACAAAAAATATATTGTAGTGTTTGTTCTGTACTTGTTGTACTTGATGTTTTTGAGCTTCATTAATGTCTGTAATTTGATACAGGTGTATAAGTTTTTAAAAGGACAGGACAACTGGGTGAGATCAGGAACAAGAGGAAGCACGCAATGAGGTTGTGCGAAACTGCTGTCTCCCATTTATCTGTGTATTTTGAATAAACGGTCTGCCAACTGAAGATCATAAGTGGTGAGTGCGTCATTTTTTAACTTTCTTTGTGCCTATCATTGGCATTATCAGTGGGACTGTTCATGATGGTTGTACTGAGGCATTCTTTGATTATGGATTTTTAATTGCAGTAATTAATCATTTAATTGTCCATCAAGCCATCCTCAGTTTGCATTACTGCAATGAAACACCAATGTGTGTAAACATACCCTTAGTGCCCTTTTTGCACACTTGCATATTCTGTCCGTGATTGCTGACTTCTTGTCCACGTCCTTGGATACTATTCACGACTTACCTCTATATTCTCCACCACTTCAGCAGGTAAACATATGTATAAGATAGCTGTAGGACGAATGTTCATATGTTCAAAATTGAGAGGGGGAAAGCCGCTGCCAGACAGCTGTTGAAGGAAAGTCTAGTGGAAACAATATATGCTAGATGGCTAGGCCATCAAATATATATCAAGTGCAGATATGTAATCTGCAATACTGTATGTACAGTAAGGTTTCCCTCCAGAACTGTCTCTCTACTGAAAACCATAGTCTATGGTGAACAACAAGTCCATATTTGCCACTGGAACAGTTCAGCATGTGACTATGCAGATAGCACATAGCAGAAGAAACACACACAGCTGAGATTCATACACACATAACAGCTGTCATTTGGCGGTAACATAATAGACAAATAATAGTGTACAGCAGAAGGATTGCTTTATTTAAGTGTGCAGAATTTCACACTGCACTTGTAATCCATCTCTTTGTAACGACCACAGTGCAGACATAATGCTGAATATGTTATGCTCTGTTAGAGAAGCTTGAAACAGAACCGATATTTCTCAGCCCGGAAATTTTCCCTAAAGCAGCAATTTCCTGGTAATTAATATCCTCGGATTTGAGCTTTTTTGACAATGTGTTGCCCCACTGAGAATCGACGCTTTGGTTGACAAAATCCCTATATTTACTTGTTTACTCTTTTATTGTATTATGTTTCCCCACATCCAACTGTGAAAGTTGTCATTTGTTTTCCACATTATCTCCGCACAAAGACGTTTTGCAGTTTAGAAGGGTTTGGAGTTAATCGTTTATGCTGATGCTAGTTGTCAGAGACAGAGAAGCAAGTTTTTTGCTGTAACAGGCTGCAAGCTTAAGGGTATGTTCACACACACAAACTCATTATTTACAGCAGTCCTTATCAAATAACGGACGATATTATTAAAAAAATGACAATTCTCCCCCCCCCCCCTTTAAATAGGGTGTGTAAACTTTGCAAGAGGCTAGGGGGAGGTTTATCAAACTGGTGTAAAGTAGAACTGGCTGAGTTGCCCCTAGCAACCAATCGGATTCCATTTTTTATTCCTCATAGATCCTTTGGAAAATGAAGGGTGGAATCTGATTGGTTGGTAGGGGCATCTAGGCCAATTTGAATGTACAGCATGTTTGATATATCTCCCCCTATGTTTCCACACCATCTATTTTAGGTCCTTTAACTGTGTTCATTTTAGACAGCAGTAATTTTGATCAAATGGCCAAAAATACAGGTGTCATTACCGGCCGGATGAACTTCATATCTTAAAAATTGGGATGCAGGTGCATTCATGTGTCCCCACATCCCAATTACCCATAGCACACAATGTAAAGTGTGGCCGGAGCCACACTCGACATTGTGTAAACTGTCAGTGTTGTGCAGCCATTATTCAATGAATAGCGGCCGCACAAAACTAACATGTCAGTTTTCGCTGCAGCCACTTGAAATATAAATTTTCAATTAATCACGTCAGGTGTTGCAATTTGCAACATTGGGCGTAATTAATTAAAAATTTACGTAGCCTAAGGCTATGTTCACACTATGTATGTGTGCGGCTGTATTTTTTATGCAGCTGGAAATGTGCGGCTGAAACTACGGCCGTGGGAAAAAATAGACATGCGGCTGAAAACATACGGTCATTTACTTGGAAATCTGGTTCAACTAAAAATAACAAATAAAATCTTTAGAAAGTGATGCAAACACCTCTGGATGCATCTGGGAAAGCAGGGAAACAGTTTACAGGAATCGCTATTACCGGGGTTTGCGATCCTCTGCAGTAATGCCGATGCCTCTCATGGTTAATATATTTAATTAATAAAACACATTTTCTTTGTAATAAAGTCCCTTTCGTTGTTCAATAATTAAATTTACGAAACCATCATTTGGCTAGCCAAACAGACTTAGACTTTCAGTGGTGTATTGTCCCTGGCTACAGTGCTGCCATGATTTTTTATAACCCGGCTGGTTATAAAAATAGGGGGGACCCTATGCGTTTTTTTTTTAAATAAATAATTTAAAAAAACGCATAGGTCCTCCCTATTTTTATAACCAGCAGGGTTAAAAACCAAGCGACAGCAGCCTGGTAACACCAGGGTGGGAAGAGCCATTGGTTTAGGCCCTCCCCAGCCTAAATCTTACCAGCCTGCTGCCGCCCGGTCCAGGAGCGCCAATTTTGACGCTCCGGGACCACTGGCACCCAGCTCTTCCCAGTACCCCTGGTGGCATTGGGTACTGGGGTAATAATGGGGGGTTAGTGTTAGCCATTTTACACCGGCTAACACTAGGCCCCGACTTAGTGATGGATTCCGTCTATTAGATGGCTTCCACTACTAAGTCTATAAAGTAAAGAAATAAAGACAACACACAAGTGAAAATATTTTTTTATTCAAATAAAAACACCCCCACACCCCTTATTGACCATTTTATTAAAAAAAACACCAAACAACCGCTGGTCATCGACGTAGTCCACCGAATCCGACGTAATCCACAGGATACCGATATCTGAAAAACAAAAAGGGAGAAACACACAAAAAACACACAAACAGGAGCACAACACCCATCACTGTGAGCGGTGTTGTGCTCCTTACAGTATGCAGCATCTTTACAGATCGTTGCTTAAAGTCTGGCCCCCAAGGGGTTAAGGGAGGATGTATTGCATCTTCCTTAACCCCTTGGGGGCCAGACTGATGTCAGACTGCACCCATACCAGCAAGGAAGGGGTTAAGTGACCCCCCTTCCTTACTGGGAGGGGTGCAGTGCTGGGGAGGGGGTGGGGAGAGCTCTATACTCACCCCGATGTTGCCTCTTCGCTGGTCCGCAGCACAATGAAGTCACTGTGCTGCGGACCCGCTAATTATATGTGCGCTCAGCCGATAAGCCAATCAGCTGAGCGCACATATAATTCTAAATGTTTCTTCTAATAATGCTATTGTGATAACATAATTAGAAGAAACATTTGATGTTTTCATTAAAGTAAAGTGATGATTAGTACAGAATGCTCTATTACCGGGTATATTAATTAACGGCTTAATGGAGCTTCCTGTACTAATTAATATTTCATTAATAAAACACATTTTTGTTGTAATAAAATCAGTTTCGTTGTTCAATAATTTAATTCTAACGAATCCATCATTGTGCAATTAAATATACTGTCAAAAAAAAAAAATATATATATATATACATTTATTTATATATATATATATATATATATATATATTTATTTTAACAGTATATTTAATTGCACAATGATGGATTTGTTAGAATTAAATTATTGAACAACGAAAGGGACTTTATTACAAAGAAAATGTGTTTTATTAATTTAATAAATTAACTATTAGAGACATCGGCATTCGGCAATATTGCCGGCTATTTTTGAAGTGCCTGTCAATCCATGGCCGTGAATTTGCACAGTTCCAGCCGCAAACAATCGTCTTGTTCATTTTTTACGGGTCCGTTTACGATCGGGCCGTAGGCTCATACATAGTGTGCACTGTGCAGCCGTATATCGTATACTTTCCAGCGTACGCATGAACCGGAAAAATCCGGCCGATGATTTACCGCCCGCAATACAGCTGCACAGATACATAGTGTGAACCTAGCCTTAAGGTGTTTTTAGCTATACACATTGATAGCCTATACTTATGATATGGTATCCTGACTACTGGGACACCAGTATTCTGCAAAAACACTGTGTTATTTGCTGGAACACCATCTATTTATGTGTGCCTATCTGGTCTTGTACTGTAACTTAAAGGGAATGTATTGCCTGGATTTTTCTTACTGATTAGATCCAGATACTGAAATATGTTTTTTTCTTATCTATTTTTTTCTCTGATTGTCTGATGCATTTTTAGCATCATTGCCTTGTTGCCTGAGCTGTTCAAAGTGTTTATGGATATGCCTTACAGCAAGCCCGATGGATATAGACAGAATAGATTGGCCCAGATTATATTCACTTGAATGGGAACATATTCTGAGCAAGCTTTTCAACATGTGAAGAGGTAATTTTTCAGGGAATGGGAGACTGAGCTGTGAGCTTCAGCTGTTGTGTGCACCTCTGTTGTCTATACACTGGTCATCTTTTATTGTATTGCTGCATGTGATGATAAAGAGGACAGTGTTTGACAGTGTGTGAACATATCTTAGGAGCGTACACCCGGATTTTAATATTGGCTATAATGATGCGTTGACTTTAAGTTGCAGCCAGGATTATAACACAACTGCATCTGAACAGCCTTAGCCCTATTGATAAATAAATACCTTTCATAACATCAGTAGTGAGAAGACAGATATAAACAGGCAGAGCGTCTAATCGAGTAGTACATCAGGATAACAACTGTATATGAATATCAGCTGTACAATTCAAGACTCACCTTGCTAGGTTGTGCTGAGCCACAACCACTATATAGCATATGGATATACTCAACAGGAGCGGCTCTACAGTGCTCAGTAGCGGATTATAATAGGTCCGTTTCGGGTGGTAGCCCAGGGCCATGAGTTCCTGGGGGGCCCATGGATAGCCAAACAGACTTAGACTTTCAGTGGTGTATTGTCCCTGGCTACAGTGCTGCCATGATTTGCAAACAATTGCTGCTTCTTTACTATGATTTTGCACAAATCAGGGCATCTTGACAGTATTTATCATGTGCTATGATCACCACGCTAGTGCTGCTATAGTAACAGTGGGGTGGGGAGGGGGGCCAGGCTTGATGAACAGCCCAGGGACTATAATAAAGTTGATCTGCCCCTGACAGTGCTATACCCACCAGCCGGGGGTATGTAGTCAAAATCTAAATCACCAAAAAGAATGCTAGCTGTCAGCACAGCCTCTATAATCCAAGGAGTTTATTACAAAGTCCAAGTATATTACGCGTTTCAAGGCCCTTGCCTCTTCGTCAGATAAAATGGACAGAGGATGAATAGAAATCTTCAGAAATAGTATATAAAAAATTGCAAATCCGTACTACTTGTACTTTCTAGACTTGCCATTTTTTATATACTATCTCTTAAGATATCTATTCATTCTCTGTCTATATTATTTGACGAAGAGGCAAGGGCCTTGAAACGCGTTATATGCTTGGACTTTTTAATAAACTCCTTGGATTATAGAGGCTGTGCTGACAGCTAGCATTCTTTTTGGTAAATTGGATTTCATTAATATCGAATCCATATGGCTACATTCAGTAGGCACCTATTCCTCAAAAAGAACTGGGGTTGTTGCTTTTAGTTGTCGTTACATTGCAACATTGAAGGGTTATGTTTCCACCTCGGGAACATATCGGGGGGGGGGGGGGGGGGGGTAATATGATCATTGTTAGTGATAAGCGAACATGTTCATACATGTTCGTATATTTGCACGAGCATGACGCTAATTGTTCGTGTTCGCCGATCACAAACAATTTATTTGATGATTGAAATGTTTATAACGATTATTTTTGAACATATTTAAACATGTAAATGTTAATCTGGCAAAATACGTAATTGCGCAATTTACTCTTTGCACCTAATAATCTGTACGCATGTGTGTAACTCTAGACCAGAACGTATGCAACTGCGTAATTTACGCTTTGCACTTGATAATCTGTCCGCATGTGCTTAGACAGAAATGTACGCTTCTACTGTATGTTTGTTATTTGTTCGTGAATGTCTGGCAGACATAAACACAAACTCATGATCTTTTTTTTTGTTTAGTTTTTTTATGTTCGGGTTCGGGATCCGAGCCGAACATTGGGATGTTCGATCATTACTAATAATCTGTTGTCTATTTAACAAGACGGCCATGTTTGCCCGTCATGTCGCCGAAGTGAGAACATAACCTTGCAGTGGCTTCTGTGCAGTAACACTATGGGGATATGCTTCCTACACTGTGCTGATAACTGTAATTAGACATCAGCAAAAAGTAATGTAATGGAGAGAACTGGCAGAACTGGTGACCCCAATTCACTGCATTATGAGGCTATGTTCACATGTTGTAAGAGACCGGCCGTTCCGTGACTCAGCCAGGTCACAGAATGGCCGGTCTAATTAAAGATCATCCCAGCCGCTACTGCAGTACTGGCCGGATGATCTTTAGCACCATAGAGTTCTGATGCGGGTGCATCCGTGCGTGGCCGCCTGCATCAGAACTCCTCACTGCACACTATGGAGTGTGCGGCCGAAGCCGCTCGCTCCACAGTGTGCACTGACAGGATTTTCTGCCATTCAATGAACTGACATGTCAGTTGTTTGCAGCGCCGCTAGAGTGTATATGCTCCGGCCGGGATTGTGTATACTATGGGGGACATTTATTAAGTCCGGCGTTTTCTTTAAGCCGGGCTTAAAAATGTCCCCCCAGCTCCGACAGTACAGAGATTTATGTAGAGGCGTACTGCCTCTACATAAACCCCATGCACACCAGTGGGTGCGCCAGGAAACCTACGCCAGCTCAGAGCTGGAGTAGGTTTCCTGACTATTTTTTAGCGAAAAAAAAAATGATGAATTGAGCGGACCCTGAGTCCATGCCTCTCGTTCCGCCCCCCTCCACACCCCCTCCAACGGCCATTTGTGAATAAACTTATACTGTGGGAACGGAAAAATGAATATGATTCCAGTATATAAATTCATATACAGTATACGGATGTAGCCAACTGTAAGTTAATGTGTTGCATACCATGATGCAGCAATCTTGACATTTTCAATGACATGTGTGATATGTGAAATGTCAATTTAAACCATATATTTATTAAGATTTCTTTTACGGTTAGTATTTTACCCATAGTTACAGGCAAATGACTTGGAGAGAAACCCTAATGAAAAAAAAAAGGCAAATGAAGGCTTAAACATAGGTTTTAGAGCCGGCTGTCAAAGGAGGTTGGTAAAGTGATTCAATTCTGTTATCAAATGTTAGGATTCTTCCACTCCCATGAAAGGCAGCATTGTGTTATTGTTAGCTGCAGATAAGATGGTGAGTCAGCTTCTAATATAGGCAGCGGCTCTCGGAGAAGCGTCTCCTGCTGTGCATGAGCAAGCATATACTAGATACCGCCATCATTCAGAAATAATGATAGCAATAGTACTTAGAATCAATGCTTTTACTGTTTAGAACTAATTACCACTTGAGAAATACTATTACAAGATTTCCTTTTTTTTTTTTTTTTGCTACCGCAACATATTATGTTGATATATTCATCTATCACAAAACCTTAATTATTTCGCTTTAACAGTCTCGTAAATGAGAACAGTAATAAAACTAATAAGAATGAATAGCAAGTGTATAGTTGGCAGTATATAGTGCATATTCCAAATCTGTAGAACAGAAATAACTACTTCTAGCAGGCAGCTTGATAACGTTAATAAGCGGATTTTATGTCAGATCCATGCCTGCACTTACCATGGATCAATTAGCCTCATTTTGAGTTGAAGGTTTTAATTATTAGACCAATGTTCGTAGTAGCTGCTTCACAGTCGGGTATATCAGAATGTGTTTTGTAGAGATACTAAAGCTGTGCAGGTGATACACTTCATTTCAATGGTAACTGTTATACTGACTGTACGGTAACAAGCAATACAATGAAATAATACAGACATTCATAGACACTACTCTTAAACTAATCAGAACAGTTGGGGTATGTTCACACACATTGGAGTTTCATTGACTAATGCAATGAATGATGGCTGGGTGACAATGAAATGGTTAATTGCTTCAATGAAAGGATCAATTACTGAAATTACATTTTTGGAGACCTCACCTAAAAAAGAATATTGGTAAAATAGAACGGAGCCAAAGACGGGCTACAAAAATGGTAGCAGGTGTGAGGTACAAAACTTATTGGGAACAACTTAAGTACAGTGGTACCTCGGTTTAAAAGTAACTTGGATTGAGAGCGTGTTGCAAGAAGAGCTCAAAGTTTTTCAAAATTGTGACTTGGATTAAGAGCATTGCTTTGGTTTAAGAGCTCCCTGTACTGTCTGGAAGGGGGAGTGGGGGAGGGGGATGGTCCACATAGCGGCGTCTACAGCAGTGATTTTCAACTAGTGTGCCGCGACACATGGTCGGGTGTGCCGCGGGGAAAGTTCCCCAAACTATGGAGCCCCTGTGTTTTGTTCCCCGGCAATGTGCAGCGATCAGTGGCAGATTATAATGTGGGCGGTTGCGTGGTGCGCTGCGGCGGGCCGTGATGCACGCATCCAATCAACGTGTGCGCTACGGCCCGCCGCAGCGCCGCCACACTCTCGGTCCCAGTTGATTGGAGGAGCACGTCCGGGCCCTACGGGCGGCCAGTAAGTGAGGCAGACAGCAGCGGCGATCATCTTGGAGGAGGTGAGGAGGGAGGCGGGGAGAGAAACCTGAGGATGGGGGAGAGAAACAGCGGAGTGAAGCAGGGGGGAGAGAAGTTTTGTGGAGAGAAGTATGGTGGAGAGAAGCACAGGAGAGAAGCATGGGGGAGAGAAGCACAGGAGAGAAGCATGGGGGAGAGAAGCACAGGAGAGAAGCAGGGGGGAGAAGTATGGTGGAGAGAAGCACAGGAGAGAAGCATGGGGGAGAGAAGCACAAGAGAGAAGCATGGGGGAGAGAAGCACAGGAGAGAAGCAGGGGGAGAAGTATGGTGGAGAGAAGCATGGGGGAGAGAAGCACAGGAGAGAAGCAGGGGGGAGAAGTATGGTGGAGGGAAGCACAGGAGAGAAGCATGGGGAGAGAAGCACAGGAGAGAAGCAGGGGGGAGAAGTATGGTGGAGAGAAGCACAGGAGAGAAGCATGGGGTAGAAAAGCAAAGGAGAGAAGCAGGGGGGAGAAGTATGGTGGAGAGAAGCACAAAAGATAAGCAAGGGGGAGAAATATGGTGAAGAGAAGCACAGGAGAGAAGTAGGGGGGAGAAGTATGGTGGAGAGAAGCACAGGAGAGAAGCACAGGGGGGAGAAGAAAACAGGCCCAGGTTTCACACTGAGTGAGTATAAATACATTTAGAATCTATATTATTAACTATATGTATAATATGTACTGTTTTCGTGTCATTTTGTGCCATTTTGGTTGGTGGTGTGCCCCGGGATTTTTTTAAGTATAAAAAGTGTGCTGCGGCTCAAAAAAGGTTGAAAATCACTGGTCTACAGCACTGTACTCTGACCCAGGAAGTCTCCCTCACCTTCCAAATCATAGCAGATCCACTTCAGGCTGGGGCTTGCATCAGGGGACAGGACTGTGGAGGTAATCTCTGCATAGCTGTAACCCCTCTCTCCCAAGACAGAGAGTCCTGCATGTATGTGCCAACATCAGCCCTGCTCATTCCTCCATCCTCTCTGCAGTCTCTTATCAGTCCTTGCATTTCCCATCCTTTCCATTACTGTACAGTAACTTATAATATAACTTATTCAGCTGATTCTAAATGTTTGTTTCATCTGTTTTACCTGTTATTCAGAATAAAAAAATCAGTATTTTTGGGATGTGGATAATGATAATGATAATTTCATGAAAACACCTATCAAACTAGGGTCAAAAATCCATATAAAGGACTATATGAAATGTCCCCACATGTCAACCTGAACCAAACTATACTGGAAACTCATATGGGGAACCCCAATTAATCAAAAATGAAATCAAACATATGTTAACAAAATAAATGTTTATTTAATAAATCACAGAAAAAACAACACATAAAAACAAGACCTGGGGAGGTGGGAGACCAAGTTGCTGGGACAAGTTGTTTAGAGTGCCAGTGCATCCATATACATAATATTGTAAAATATATATTATAATTCATCCAGCATAATGTGCATGATAGGAATCACATATAGATAGACAAGTGCATATGGATGACAGAGTAGTTACCAGTATGTAACACAGGTCCCAGTCCACTAGTCCAACACCTCACACTCCAACGCTGTTTCACTCTCCTAGCTTCGTCAGGGAGTCATCTTAATTTATTGAAGAAATGATGGCTGAAATATTGTTTCTATGAAATAACGACCATTATTTGTCCTCAAATAGACAAATAAGACATTGTGGGAAAATAACCTAAATTTACATTGCACACTAAACTGATACAGGTCACCAGAATTACATTAACATCACCTGACTCAGTTTAGTGTCAATCACTGAGCTGCATCCCTGCCTGTAGAACTGGCACATTGTATAATAAATTTGTGGTAAGGCTAGTTATAAACCTGATAAGAGGGTCAGAATCCTAGCACTGGAAGTTGATTCAGTGCACCACTTTGCATTTTTCGTTTTGCATTGGAATTTGAATATTTTAGCTCCATAATTAAAGCCTACCTGTCATGTGGGCTTATACACTTCCACTCGCTGATGCAGTCGCTAAATGTAAAATATTTCTAACAAGGGCCGTCATTGCAATGATGGCCACCAAAGTATGTTAAACGGACGTTATTTGGTACTCAACATAATGGCCGTTATTTTGAGTAGCAAATAACGGCCATTGAAAATCGTTGTGTGAACGGAATTCGCCAACGCATTTAGCAGTCCGTAATCCAGCAGCAATGCGTCTGGAGAAGTGTAAAAGCCCTCAGTTTGAAAGGTACACTTTAAAGCGAATGTACCAGCATCGATTTAAGATTTTTACACCTATAGACCGACGTTGGTGTGGGGATGCTGGTGCCAAGGTCCTGTTTTAAACTGCGGCCTTCTTCCCACCCATGGGGCCGGTCTATTCCCAGTTACCAGCCCGGCCTGAAGCACTGGAGGCGGGCCCACCCGCCCCCAGCGTGACGTTCTGCCCTCCCCTCTGTGACGCGGCTCCGTTAAAATCAAGGGGGAGGGTTTTGTCACACTGAAGACGGGCAGGCAGGCTGGTGAACAGGAATAGACCGGCGCCATGTGCGAGAATTGGGTCGCTGTTAAAAAAAAAAGACAGCGGTACTGACATCCCAGCACCAGCACCAGTCTATTGATCATACTGTACATACACTGCTGGTACATTTGTTTTAACTATATCTCCTTTTTTTTTTTTTTTTTTTGGTTCAACATTCAAAGACAAACCAAAGGAAAATTGCCACCATCATTACTGGGTCAAAACTTTGAAGAATTTTTATGGGATAAAAATCACAAGTGACCTTTCGTATATGGTCACTTCAACCATTCAACCATATGAACATGTAGGTTAACAATACTGCCTGCTATATTTGAAAGTGGTTTGCACTAGCAATATCGCAAGCTTTTAGCTAAACCAGTGCTTCTCAAACTGTGAGGCGCCCCCTAGTTGTTGGTGAGGCCCAGCTGGGGAGGCAGTTTGCACAACAGTTACTAGGATCTGTCGTTTTGCTGTTTGCAAAAATCTCCATTTTAGCAACATTATTACTTGCTTTATTAGTATATAGAGCTTGAGAGATAGGTGAAAAGTAGCCCTAGCATTATTTTCAGCTTTTAAATGGACTTTCACCACAGATAATGAGGCCCAGGTGCCCTCTGGGTCAGTCTGGTGAGGCCCAGGCATTGCCTTAGTCTGTTGGGTGAGGCTCCAGTAGAAAAAGTTTGAGAAGCACTGAGCTAAACAATAAGTGGCTGATAATAGTTAAGCCCGTATTACATGTAGTGATTATCATTCAAAGATTCGCTATAATGATCGTTCGCTAGCGATAACTAACGATTTTGTAGCGAACGATTCTGAGGTTATTACATTCACTGATTACTGTTATGAATGATCGTTTTCATGTCGTTATATGGTCGTTAATCGTTCCTAAGGACAGCCCACACAACATGTTTTATTGACGAACTACTTATTACACGAACAAATGTGTGAACGATCAGCGAACTACCAACTACAATTTTTCAACATGTTGGAAGACAAAAATAAAAGATTTTTCGTTTGTCGTTGGGACAGATAATCGCTCATTTTCGATCGTATCTGGTCTGTTCATTTTCTTCGTAGCCCGGACAATCACTTGGATTTCCAGCTGCTTACACAGCCCTGTTTATTTTACACGTAGTGTTAGGCTGATTAGCACTGCACATGAAAGCGTGAAAACAGATGAGAAACCACATTCATCCTGGATTTGTCCTGTTCTTCCTATAAAGAGAACAAAATGTGTACCGAGTGTAAAGTGATCGATGTGATCTCTGCCAGCGGTCAGTGAGAGGAAGCAGGACATCAGTAAGACAGGCACATCCTTACAAGTTAAGATGTCCCGTAATGCTCAAACCTTTGTGAGGAATGATCCTTTTTTTCTCTCTTTATTTACAGGAGTATCACATAAAGAGGCTTATAGGATGATACCAGCCTTGTTTTAATTATTTGCTTGTATGGATTAGTCAAACCCTGCTAGCTTCAAATTACATAGAGCTCAGATGGCTACAAGGAATGCATCTTATGGAAAAGCTTGTATAAAAGATGCTTTAAATCCCTCTTAGACGGCTCTCTGTACTCATTGATAGCGGGGCCTTCATTTGCATCCGGCACATGTTAATCTACGATATGCATGTTTGAACCACAACAACTAGGGCATCAAAGTCATTATTATGTGTGTGAATTTATTATCGAAATACGCTGAACAGCCAAGATTACAGAAAAAAGCACAAAGCACTCTGGGAACAGACCTTTTTACTTCTCCGAGCTAACCAATACGCTGCCAAAATGTATCACTGCTCGGCAAGTATCTCATAAATGGAAATTTATGAAAAGTGCCTGGTAATATTTTGAAGGCAGAAGACTGTCTAATAAAATTGAATAAAGAAATAATTTATTAGTATAATATTCAGTCCTTCTGTAAAATGGAGACATTAATGATATATTTCTTGTCATTGGGTTTATGTTATTGCAGTCCCCGTTATTACCGCTCTACAGTGCAGCGCAGACTGTTATTACACTTCACAGTAGTAAACGGGTGAAGGCATTCCTATATTGCCTGTAATAATCGGAACATTTGGGCTGTGTAAACTAAGACACGTAATTTGTATAATTATAGAATGAGTATACGAGAAGTAGATTACCATCAATAATCACATTTGTAGGATTTGGTAAAAGAGCAGTCCACTCTATATGTCCCCCAAGTGCAGCCAAAGAGGCCAGCAGAAGGAGAGATCGCAGGTCTTATGATTAAAAGAGATGTCCTCAGGGAGGAGGCTAAACCTAAATACATGCACTTACCTTCCTGGCTCAAACACAGGGGTCCGCTGTTGGCTACTCCGGTTCCTGGTCCCCCCTGCCACTACCTGGTCTAAGCAGAGACCCGGATTGTGATGTTTTAGCCTCTCTCAGTCAGTCAGAGGCCGTAGCAAGGCCCCGGCTCGGCCGCTGACTGGTTGAATAGGGCTTACAGTAGGGGCTGGCAGTGGACCCTAGTGCTGGACCTGGGGAGGTAGGTGTATGTAGTTAGGTTCAACCACCTCCTCCCTGGCTCTTTTCAAAAACATTTCTGGTGCCGGACATCTTCTTTAGGATTTTTTTCCCAGTACATACTAACAACGGCCATTCCTTAGTGAACGGCCGTTGTTTAACGCTAAACCACAGCTGTTGTTGTAAAACTACAGCCGGAATTAATGATCATGAACATTAAAGGAGAAGTCCGGCAAAGATTTTTATTAAAGTATTTTATTGCCCCCCAAAAGTTATACAAATCACCAATATACACTTATTAAGGGAAATGCTTACAAAGTGCTTTTTTCCCTGCACTTACTACTGCATCAAGGCTTCACTTCCTGGACAAAATGGTGATGTCACGACCCGACTCCCAGAGCTGTGCCGGCTGTGGCTGCTGGAGACGATGATGGCAGAGGGACACTGAGGGACACAGGGCACTTGAGGGACACTGAGCATCCCTCTGCCATCATCCTCTCCAGTAGCCACAGCCCGCACAGCTCTGGAAGTCGGGTCGTGACATCACCATTTTATCCAGGAAGTGAAGCCTTGATGCAGTAGTAAGTGCAGGGAAAAAAGCTCTTTATAAGCATTTCCCGTAATAAGTGTATATTGGTGATTTGTATAACTTCTGTGGGCAATACAATACTTTAATAAAAATTTTCGCTAGACTTCTCCTTTAATGACAGCCGTGGTTATACAACAACGTCCATTGTTTGCTCTCATCTGTATGTAGTAAGAACATAGGCTAAAACTAGAATGCAAGCCATAGACAAGGTTGATCAATACGCCATATAAATTATCCCTATATCGTCTTCAGCAAGTCCACTTTATGTGCTCAGAGATGGATACAGCTCTAATTAGATTATATTGCTTTTACAGAGGAGATAGTTGTTGTCTTTTCCAAGTTCTATTTTTCATTTGTCTTACAGATAGGATGTTATTGCCCAACATTTTGCTGAATTAAATTCTTTTAATAGGCAAGCGGTTAACATTAGACATAAGTGTTTGTATTCATTTTTAGGTAGGTCATCAGGGTCATAGACTTTGGTGTTAGTGATGTTGTGGTTTAATTAGTTTTTTCATTGTAGTGATGTCTATAGAAAGCATTGACTTCTAAAAATGATCTGTGTCTCCTTATTTCTAACAACTGTACAATGAGGGTAATTCTGCCCCAGTGTACTGGAAGGTCTAATGGAATCTTAGATAAAATTACTAAATAATTGATTAATGGCTATTGCTGAGAGGGTGGTACCTCTGAGGATCAGCAGAACACCCGTACCGGCATACCCATGGTGCCCGGAGCCTGGTGGGACTGATTCCATTCACGGTGTAGTGGCTATGGTGAGTTACTGCAGCTAAGCACATATTAAAGAGAATTTGAGCTGAGCTGGACTAACTTGGTAAGTCACTGCACAATGTACAGAACTGAGGCCTCCTGTCCAAACAACTGATTGGCATGGATACCAGGTGACAACACCCTGGTAATCAACTACTGATGCCCTATCCTGAGGATGACTAACAATTTCCCCTGAAAATCTCCTTTAATTAATAAATTGCCTACCTAATATCCCCTATATAATGCTATTCTACCCACCTATGCTGTTATTAGGACTAATGGTAGCTAAAACACAACATATAGCATATCTTATAAGAAAATCCCAATAAGGGATAGGTCTGGGGATATCCTTCTAGAAATCTTTTGGTCAGAAGGCCCTGAGATAATAGTTTACCTAACAAGGCAGACAGAGTCACAGTCTGGACTCTCAAGGTAGATATAATTAAACATTTTGTTATTAGACCACCTTGCAGCAATTAAAGTATAGAACGGAGAGGTGGATCTGAAGGCTTTATGTTCTTCTTGCTGCAACAGGGCATAAAGGTGAGCTTAACTTTGGCATTGGACTTACGTGGATTCTGGTGTAAGATAAAGTCCTCAAGATTGCCCTTGATAACTCTCTAGACTGGGCCAGACAGGCTCAGGCTGTCAGGTTGAATCTCTTCAGATCTGAGCAGAACTTAGTTACCTGAAAACCAAGTTCAGTGGAAGGGGAAGCTACCAATATTGCCCTTGCTTCATCCACACAAGTCAGGTAAAAAAAAAAGACCTCTTAGATCAGATTGGTATCATGGCAATCACCATGACCTGGCTTTGTCTTACTTTTATCAATACCCTGGGTATCATGGAAACAGAATGGGAATACATAGGCCAGCCTTAATCTCCATGGTATGAGCAAAGTGTCTAGTGCCAAGGGATTGTTCTTTTGATACAGGGAACAGATTCTCTTCACCTTGGCCTAGAACCTGGTTGTCTATCTATGGTATGGTATGATATTTGATAAAATATCGCAGAACTCTCAGTGTTGTCTGTGATCTTCTCATATTAGAAGATCACCGAGCTGACTGCATGGAGGTAAGTACTAGACCTTCGACAGACTGAGGAAACAATCGGTAACCCTCCAGTCACACGATTGTGGTGTTAAAGGGGTTAATAGCGGACAACAACTCAATCGCTGATGCCCATCATTAATGGAGAGGTACTCACTGATTTTTCTGTCATTTTGCATCCAGGGGTTAAGGGTCCTCTTACAAGGTGCGACAGGGGGCTGTGCCAGACTGCACAAACAATCTGTAAGGAACTTACCTTGTCCGGCTCCAGCGGCGTCTCCTTCCAGCTCGGCTCCGGCTGTCGGCTCGGGAGCGCGCCGCTGCTCCGCCCGCCGGAGCCGAGTGACGTCACGGAGACCCGGCGGCGTCCCTAGCAACCGGGGACGCCGTGGGGTCACGTGACCGTCAGCTGGCCGGCCGGCACGCAGCTGATGTGTTTTGCACTCAGGCTGAGTGACAGGTCGCCCGGCCGCTCAGCCTGCAGTGCAACAGCTGCAGTGAGGCTGGACTCAGGAGGCCGGACCAATTAGCCTTTGGTCCGGGCTCCTGGTCCAGTATAAAGTTTCAGTGTAGCCAGCAGGGTATCGCTGGCTATTAGTTGTCCTGATCCCAGCTCCCCAGTCCCTTGTATTCTGTCCTATCCTTCTCCATTTTGTCTTGCCTGGATTCTGACCTTTTGCCTGTCCGCTGACTCTCCGCTCGGTTCTGATTTTGTACTGCGTTGCTCGTTTGGTTCCTGACTCGGCTAGTTGACTCTCCGCATTTTGTTTGTCTGTCTGTCTGCGTTTTATGTTCTGCACGTATCCAGTATAGGGATTGTCTTCGTGGTTGTCCGCGACCGCCTAGGGTCGACTGAGGCAAGTAGGCAGGTGACAGTGGGTGGGGTCAGATTTAGGGCCCACTGTCTTGTGTCTTATCTTCCCCCAGCCACTCGTGACAGAATAGCCAGCCCTAAAATTTTGTGTGACGTGTGCCAACGATTTGTTATCATGGATCCTATGAAGGCACTAGTGGAACAGATGCAGAATCTGAACACATTGGTTCAGAATCTCGCTGAACGGGTTCAGGAGCAGGAGGCTGCTCCTCGACAGGTTACGATGACCACGCCCTCTCCCCCTGAACCGCCTGTACAACTCCCGGAAAAATTTAAGGGGGATAGAAAGAGTTTTCGAACCTTCAGAGAAGGGTGTCGGTTGTTTTTTCGACTGCGTCCCCGTTCGTCAGGAGATGAGGCCCAAAGAGTGGGAATAATCATGTCCCTCCTGCAGGGTCCCCCACAAGAGTGGGCATTCTCTCTCCCTCCTAACGCCATAGAACTAACTTCTGTGGACTTTTTCTTTTCGGCATTGGGACTATTGTACGATGACCCTGACAGGACTGCAGTGGCCGAGCGACAATTGACGTCCCTAAAACAGGGGAAAAGACCAGTGGAAGATTATTGCGCAGAGTTCCGCCAGTGGTGTATCCCATCTGGTTGGAACGACTCCGCTCTGCGCTACCAGTTCCGGGTGGGTCTCTCTGACCAGTTGAAGGACCTGTTAATAGCTTATCCTCCCCCTGGAACGTTAGAAGAGACAATGACGTTAGCCATTAGGGTAGACCGCCGGATGCGTGACAGACGAAGGGAGAAGTGCACCTCTGAACCCTGTAGTACCTCTTTCTCTCCTGTGTCTTTTCCTAAAAACCCCTCCTCCCTGCTGCCACCACCGGAGGAACCTATGCAAATTGGCGCCACCGATGCAAGAACTAGACGAGCCCATCGGATGCAGCATAATCTTTGCTTATACTGCGGCAAAGCTGGACACCGGGTTCGGGAATGTACCTCCAGGCCTGGAACATCGTCGGAAAACTCCAGCGCCTGAGTGACTATCGAGGGGGTCACTCAGGCGCACAGGTACCACTCGATAAGAATAAATTGATGGTTCCCATCTCGCTATGCTTGGGCGAGAGATGTATCTCGGGGTTTGCCCATGTTGACTCAGGGGCATCCGCTAATTTTGTTAATTCCGGGTTTTGGTCCGGTCTGGGGGTATGCCCGCTTCAGCTTAAATGCCCGCTGAGTATCACGGGGGCGGATTTTACCCCATTGGCCCAAGGAAGGGTAAAATATATTACTCCTCCTCTCGAAGTAAAAGTGGGGTCGATCCATTCTGAGTGTCTAGATTTTTTGGTTATGGACAATTTGTCCTCTGATGTTATTTTAGGTTTACCGTGGTTGACCCAGCATAACCCTGTGTTTGATTGGGTAAACAGAGAACTTGTCCAATGGGGACCAGGTTGTGCCGCCCATTGTATTTCTTTGAATTTAACCGAATGTTCTTCGTTAGAAGGAGAGCTCCCTGAATTTCTATCTGATTTTTTTGATGTCTTTGATGAAAAATCGGTGGACGAGCTACCTCCTCATCGTCCATACGATTGTGCGATTGATCTAGTTCCTGAATCCAAGTACCCGAAAGGACGCATTTTTAACTTGTCTAAACCAGAGAGAGAGGCTATGCGTGATTATGTTAAAGAGAGTCTACATAAGGGTCACATCCGTCCTTCCTGTTCTCCCCTTGGTGCTGGGTTTTTCTTTGTGGGCAAAAAGGATGGTGGCTTACGCCCTTGCATTGACTATCGGGAATTAAATAAAATCACGATTAAAAATCAACATCCTCTCCCTCTGATTCCTAATTTGTTTGATCAGATTGTAGGGGCCCGGTGGTTCTCCAAAATTGACCTCCGGGGGGCCTATAATTTGATTCGTATAAAGGAGGGCGATGAATGGAAAACTGCCTTCAATACCCCCGAAGGACACTTCGAATACCTTGTCATGCCCTTCGGGTTGTGTAATGCACCTGCAGTTTTTCAACGTTTTGTTAACGATGTGTTTCGCGACTACCTGGGACGTTTTTTAGTGGTATACCTGGATGATATCCTGATTTTCTCTCCAGATTGGTCTTCGCATGTTGGTCATGTTCGTAAGGTTATGGAACTCCTAAGACTTAACCATTTGTTTGCTAAATTGTCAAAGTGCCAGTTTGGTGTTCAGGAGGTCTCTTTTTTGGGATATAAAATCACCCCTAGTTCTTTTGGGATGGATCCCCTTAAGGTGACGGCCATTACCAAGTGGGAGCGCCCAAGGAATCTTAAAGCTTTACAGAGATTTTTGGGATTTGCTAACTATTACAGAAAATTTATTAAGGGGTTTTCAGTGATTGCTAAGCCCTTAACAGATCTTACCAGAAAGGGAGCTGATGTGGATAACTGGACTCCTGAAGCCATTCTGGCATTTGACAAACTTAAAAGATGTTTTTCTGTAGCTCCGGTGTTGATTCAACCTGACTTTGAGCAACCTTTTATTGTCGAGGTGGATGCCTCAGAGGTAGGGGTGGGGGCTGTTCTTTCACAGGGTCCTGAAACTCTCACCAATCTCCGACCCATTGCCTATTTCTCTAGAAAGTTCTCCAAAGCAGAATGCAACTATGATATAGGCAATAGGGAACTCCTTGCCATTAAGTGGGCGTTCGATGAATGGAGGCACTTTCTAGAGGGGGCTAAACACAAAGTTAAGGTTTTAACCGACCACAAAAACCTTGTTTATTTAGATAAAGCTAAGCGTCTTACTCCACGACAGGCCAGATGGGCACTCTTTTTCACACGGTTTAACTTTGAAATCACCTTCAGACCGGGTTCCAAAAATGTAAGGGCAGATGCTTTATCTCGTAGTTTCGACGTCAATGAAGTCCCCATAAAGGAGTCTGAAACCATCTTATCTCCGGGGGTGGTGGTGGCTATACTGCAGCCCGATCTGGCTGCCCAAGTCGTCCAGTCTCAATCTATGGCGCCTAGAAATACCCCGGAGAACAAACTGTTTGTTCCCCCAAATCTTCGTTTGAGAGTCCTGGAAGAAACACATTGTTCAGTTTTGGCAGGTCATCCAGGTATTGCTGGTACTAAGTATTTATTATCTCGTCATTATTGGTGGCCATCTTGGGTCAGAGATACTAAGCTGTTTGTGGAGGCTTGTGAGATTTGCGCCAGGTCCAAGGTTCCTCGCAGATTACCCGAGGGACTTCTCCAACCCCTACCGGTACCTGCTAGACCGTGGACCCACATCTCAATGGACTTCATAACTGATTTACCACCCTCTAAGGGTAAAACTGTGATTTGGGTGGTGGTTGATAGGTTCTCTAAGATGTGCCATTTAATTCCTCTCAGCAAGCTTCCTAATGCTCGTACCTTGGCTTCTCTTTTTATTAATCATATCTTACGTTTACATGGTGTACCAGAGAATATTGTTTCTGACAGGGGAGTACAATTTGTGTCTAAATTCTGGAGGGAGTTTTGTGGTCGCCTGGGCATATCCTTGTCCTTTTCTTCAGCTTTCCATCCGCAGTCCAATGGTCAGACGGAAAGGGTTAACCAGTCACTGGAACAGTTCTTGAGATGTTTTGTTGCAGGGTCACAGGAGAAATGGAGAGAATACCTGTCTTTGGCAGAGTTTGCCCTGAATAATCGTGAAAGTCAGTCTCTCAAAATGTCACCATTTTTTTGTAATTTTGGGTTTAATCCTCGTTGTTCTTCTGTACATGCGGCCGAGTCCATTAATCCATCCGCCGAAAAAATCTACAGAAAACTGTGCACAGTTTGGGCCCAGGCTCTTCAGAACCTGGTTAAAGCCCAAGAAAATTGTAAAAAACAATCAGACAAAAGACGTATATCTGGCCCTGAGTACAGGGTAGGTGACAAGGTATGGCTCTCTACTAAAAACTTGAGATTGAAAACACCATCTGGTAAACTGTCTCCTAAATATATTGGTCCTTATGCCATAGTAAAAGTTGTCAACTCAGTTTCGTTTAAGTTACTGTTGCCTAAGAGTCTAAAAATTCACGATGTCTTCCATAAGTCTCTGTTAAAAAAATATATTAATCCCGTGTTACCGTCTGCTCCTCCTGCTCCTTTGATTATTCAGGGTGAACTTGAATATGAGGTAGAGAGGATTCTGGATTCTCGCCGAGTTCAGAGTTCTTTACAGTATCTGGTTCATTGGAGAGGATTTGGCCCAGAGGAGCGCACTTGGGTAGCAAGTAGGGATATGCATGCACCTCGCCTCATTCGGCAATATCATTTGCACAACCCGTCTAAACCAGGTCCTGTTACTAAGGGTCCTGAGGCCCCTCATAGGGGAGGGGGTAATGTAAGGAACTTACCTTGTCCGGCTCCAGCGGCGTCTCCTTCCAGCTCGGCTCCGGCTGTCGGCTCGGGAGCGCGCCGCTGCTCCGCCCGCCGGAGCCGAGTGACGTCACGGAGACCCGGCGGCGTCCCTAGCAACCGGGGACGCCGTGGGGTCACGTGACCGTCAGCTGGCCGGCCGGCACGCAGCTGATGTGTTTTGCACTCAGGCTGAGTGACAGGTCGCCCGGCCGCTCAGCCTGCAGTGCAACAGCTGCAGTGAGGCTGGACTCAGGAGGCCGGACCAATTAGCCTTTGGTCCGGGCTCCTGGTCCAGTATAAAGTTTCAGTGTAGCCAGCAGGGTATCGCTGGCTATTAGTTGTCCTGATCCCAGCTCCCCAGTCCCTTGTATACTGTCCTATCCTTCTCCATTTTGTCTTGCCTGGATTCTGACCTTTTGCCTGTCCGCTGACTCTCCGCTCGGTTCTGATTTTGTACTGCGTTGCTCGTTTGGTTCCTGACTCGGCTAGTTGACTCTCCGCATTTTGTTTGTCTGTCTGTCTGCGTTTTATGTTCTGCACGTATCCAGTATAGGGATTGTCTTCGTGGTTGTCCGCGACCGCCTAGGGTCGACTGAGGCAAGTAGGCAGGTGACAGTGGGTGGGGTCAGATTTAGGGCCCACTGTCTTGTGTCTTATCTTCCCCCAGCCACTCGTGACACAATCATTAACAAAGCTGTACTTACCTGAGATCCATGTCAGGTCTCCCAAAGGCAGCATTTTGGTCTTGAGCTGGTTTAAAAGAAGAGACCAAACGCAGGAAGCCCTGGCCAGCACAGGGTGCTAAAGCTCAATCATCAGTCAGATGACTGCCTTCTCTGTGAGCGTGCAGATGATCATGGACTTCCAACATTTGGTCTCTTTTATTCAACCAGCACAAGGCCAAAAAGCTGTCTTCAGGGTACTTGAATTGAAAACAAGTAAGTATATCTTTATTTTAAAGCATGATACTTAAAATATATATGGGGGCTGCGTTCACACTACGTATATTTCAGTCAGTATATTTCAGTCAGTATTGCAACCAAAACCAGGAGTGGATTAAAAACACAGAAAGGCTCTGTCCACACAATGGTGTAATTGAGTGGATGGCCGCCATATAACAGTAAATAACTGCCATTATTTCAATATAACAGCCGTTGTTCTAAAATAACAGCAAATATTTGCCATTAAATGGCGGCCATCCACTCAATTTCAACATTGTGTGAACAGATCCTTTGTGTGTTTTTAATCCACTCCTGGTTTTGGTTGCAATACTGACTGAAATATACGTAGTGTGAACATAGCCTTAAATTGTAAACATGCTTTACATCACATCTGCTGATTTAGATTTTGAAAGTTATAATGACAGTGACTATTCAATGGTCATATTATTGGCATCATGGCTGCCATTGCTGAGTGGCGATGCCAGTAGACTGCATGTGACTGCTGAGTTTCTGAATTCTTGGGTTTCGGTATATAAGCCCTCTCTTTCTTGAGCTCATGTTAAGGAGTCTGGTAATAGTAAAGAAACCATTGAGACACTCATGGTGTTGGCTAAGGGCCCTATTCCACCGGACAATTATCGTTTGCATAATCGTTAACGATTAACGATCTGAAACGACCGCTATTGCGAAATACCTGAAAATGTTCACTCATTTCCATGGAACAATAATCGTTACTTATGATCGTAATTGCGATAGTTTTTTCTTTGCTATTTCTTCGCTATTGCGTTCGTATCTATTGCGGATGACTGAACAATGTCTTATTCAATGCGAACGATTTGCGAACGTTTTGTGAATGAGCAACGATAAAAATAGGTCCAGGTCTTATAAAGCGATCAACGATTTCTCATTCGGTTGTTAATCGTTAACTGCATTTCAACCGAACGATTATCGTTTAGATTCGAACAATTTAACGATAATGTGAACGATAATCGCCTGGTGGAATAGTGGAATAGGGCCCTAAGACTAACTAATTCATGGATGTCAGATATTGTTGTTGCGGTGTGAACAGTCCTCCAGATCTGGGGGGGGGGGGAATAGACAGCACAAGTTTCAAAATGTTCCAATAGAAAAAGCCATGTTCTGACATCCTAACTACAAATCTATTCATACAATTTCTCCTTTACTATGGATTTTATTATAGCAAAGTGACAGAGGGAAGCTGATTTTCGAACTGATCTCATCCATTTGAATGGCACAGTTCATAATAGGCGATGCTTCAACTGGGATGTCTGAGATACTGGACTCATGGCTACTGTTATTTTGCCTGGAGCAAAGGGATAGAAAGCCTGATGACAACTACAGCATTTCTGCTATCACTTGTGGCCAGGTAAAACAACTGAGATAGATGCAACTAATATATATGCACCCAGCCTTACAAATTAAGCCTGTTAATAAGCATTAGGTCCCATTTACCACTTCTAAACCACTATACACAACATGGAGATTTCTCAAACATGGTGTAAAGTCAAACTGGCTCAGTTGCCCCTACCAACCAATCAGATTCCACCTTTCATTTTCCAAAGAGTCTATGTGGAATAAAAATGGAATCTGATTGGTTGCTAGGGGCAACTGAGCCAGTTTGACTTTACACCATGGGTCTCAAACTCGCGGCCCGCGGGCCAACTGCGGCCCGCGGGACACAAGTTTGCGGCCCCCACCACTTTACTGCCCGGCGGCCCCCCTCCGCCGCCCGGCCCATTGATCGATCACTCTTGTGACCGCAAGCAGTGTTTTGCTTGCGGTCACAAGAGTCTGTGTTGGACGGCCCCCGGCTGATGCTGCCTCCCTGCGGGTGTCCCCGGGATTCCCGGGCAGCACGCGCACCAGGGAGCTGTGTGCGCAGCGGCTGTTGCTTCCGAGTCAGGGAGCGCTGACCCGGAAGTAACAGCCTGGCGCACACATCTCCATGGTGCGCGTGCTGCCCGGGAATCCCGGGGACACCCGCAGGGAGGCAGCATCAGCCGGGGGCCGTCCGTAAGAAGTGAGCTGCGACGTGGGATCGATGTGTTAGGTGAGTTGTTTTTTTGTTTTGCTCTTTATCTACTTTGCGGGGTACAAGATATGGGGACAACATCTACAAAGAGGGGGGGCATCTATTTGAGGGGAAAGATAAGGGAGGCATCTATATGGGGGAAAAGTTAAGAAGGGGGCAACATAAAAGAGGCATCTATCTGGGGGAGAGATAAGGGAGGCAACATAAAGGAGGCATCTATATGGGGGGGAGATAAGGGGGGCAACATAAAGGAGGCATCTATATGGGGGGGGAGATAAGGGGGGCAACATAAAGGAGGCATCTATATAGGGGGGAGATAAGGGAGGCAACATAAAGGAGGCATCTATATGGGGGGAAATATAAGGAGGGGACTACATGGGGGCATCTACTATAGGGGGACTACACAGAGAGGGGCTCCCAAGGAGATGCACATGGGGCCATCTATATGGAAGACTGAGCAAGGGGCCATCTGTACACAGAGGGGGGCATATGCTATAAGGTGGATCAGATAGAGTCAGCCTACCTACTAAATGAGGCTGTAAAGGGGCCAATACAGATGTGCAGTTAGTAGAGAGATGAGGATGGTGCCAGTGTGAGGAGCCTAATATGTTTCTCTGGTAGATTCTGTGGATTCGTGGCTCGAAGAAGTTCTCACAATGGCCCAGGAGAGAAGGAGAAGATGATGAAAAGGGAAGAACTCCGATCAATGAAGACGTCCCCTGTGAGTCACCTGATGTAACTTTCATGTTCAGAAAGTTAAATGTTAAGGAACTGTCAATACAGACATTTGAATCTGAATAATAATAATTACATTTGATGACATTGGAATGTTTTTGTAAGAACTTTTCTTGTGGAAACCCTGATGCGGCCCAGCCTCACCCAGACTCTACCTCCAGCGGCCCCCAGGTAAATTGAGTTTGAGACCCCTGCTTTACACCATGTTTGATAAATCTTCCCCCATCATGATTTTAATGACCTGCTTCTCTAAATCTAGAAATTCAGAGACTTCAGAAATTACTCTGTTTATTGGCTCTGACTTATTTATTACAGCAATATCCTATGTGTACCGTTGTGAACCATTCTTTTACTTCAACATGTCTCTTTGTTGGATTAGGTTTACCCTAAGCATCAAAGGCAGTTTACATTAGTTTATTAAACAGAAGTATATCAGTAAAGGCAAAAACAAGCTTTTCAAGGTGTGATTTCCGTTAATAGTTTTCATGTCGTCTTGGGGAGTTTATTAACTTGTATCTTTTGTTTTAGTTGCATTATTGATGTTTGTACTTACCTACTGTTGTTTTATTGAATGTCTAATTTGTTTTGGCCCTAGTATTCCCCTGTATTGAACTTTGTGCTAATATACTGTTTGCTTTTGAATATTTAATCTATTTGTCTTCATGTCTTGAAGTATGTGCCTGTTTGCTGCTGTTTTATATAACGTTGAATTCATTTGAGTCGAATTATTTACTAAGCCTTTTATTTGATATTGCTTTTTATTTGAGCAGCTCTCTGGTGTAAACAGAATTGGTGTTAGCTTGGGAAAGCCATGTTTTTCTGGGTATATGAAAGAGATAAGGAGCTTTACTTTGGACAAAGCATATAATTGAGCAAGTTAAAGTATATAACAAAGGTAAACTAAAAATATTGAGCATATACATTGTAACTGTATATAAAATATCTCCTGTATTATTCCGATAATTAGATCTACAACTTTTCATAAATGTAATTTCGAACAGACGCAAATTCTTATTGTTTCCTAGTTATCCAAAATCATTGCTCAGCCCAGGTGCACATTTTGCTCCTTTTCAAGGGAATAGTGAGAGTATAAACTATTTAGCTACAAAAAAACATCCAAATTGTGATTAGTAGTTCTTTGATCTGTACTGTAGTTACATAAAAATTGATTGCTTTTTCTATAAGGCTGGGTTCACACTGCGTTTTTCCTATCCATTCAATGTATCTGTTTTTCATTAGGCTGGGTTTACACTACTTTTTTGCCAACCGTTTTTTCCATCAGTTATTTGCAAAAAATGTGTGTGCATCCATTTTGATCCGTTTTTTCATTGAATTCCATTATTTAAAAAAAAAGGATCAGAACGGACACAAAAATCAGGTCGACTACGTTTTTATGTACGTAAAAAAAGAACGGATCCGTTTTGATTAGTTTTTTTTTATTTTATAATGAAATTCAATAATAGAAATTTTTATAATGGAATTCCGTTCAAAAAACGAATTGCAAAAATGTAGTGTGAACCTAGCCTTATTAGTTATTTTTAATGGACAGAAAAATGTAGTCAACACTACTTTTTTGTCGTTAACCCTTAGGGGACACAGCCAGTTTTCATTTTTGCGCTTTCGTTTTTTTCTTCTTGTGTATATAAGGCCATAGCGCCTGCATTTTTCCACCTAGTGACCCAAATGAGCCCTTATTTTTTGCGCAACTAATTGTACTTTGCTATGGCAGATGTAATTTTTGCCTAAAACCAGAAAAAAACTATATGTGTGGTGAAATTTAAAAAAAAAAAAAATTTTTTTTTATTTGGGGGGGTTGTTTTTACTCCGTTTGCCCTAGGGTAAAACTGACTTGTTATATATGTTCCTTAAGTTGTTACGATTACAACGATATGTAACATGTATAACTTTTATTTGATTGATGGCTTGTAAAAATTTAAAACCTTTTAAAGAAAATATATGTTTCTTAAAATCGCTCTATTCCCAGGCTTATAGCGCTTTTATCCTTTGGTCTATGGGTCTGTGTCAAGTGTCATTTTTTGCGCCATGATGTGATCTTTCTATCGGTACCTTGATTGCGCATATACAACTTTTTGATCGCTTTTTATTACAATTATTCTGGATTTGATGCGACCAAAAATGCGCAATTTTGCACGTTGGAATTTTTTTACGCTTATGACGTTTACCGTGTGAGATCAGTAATGTGATAAATTAATAGTTCGGGTGATTACGCACGGGCGATAGCAAACATGTTTTTTTATTTATTTATTTATTTTTATTTATAAAATGGGGAAAGGGGGGTGATTCACACTTTTATTAGGGGAGGGGATTTTGTGTTCTTAAAAATACATTTTTCTTTTACTTTACGCATATACTAGAAGCCCCCCTGGGGGACTACTAGTATATGCACTCTGATCTCTCATAGAGATCCATGCAGTATAGTTATACTGCATGAATCCATGAGATCAGTGTTCTATTGCTTTCGGCTGCTGCAGCCGAAAGCAATAGAATGCCGAGTCGGGATCAGCGCCATCACGACGCAGACCCCGGCCCGGAATGGATGCGGGGATCGCCCCCCCGCAATTGCGCCGCGGGGGGGCCATCCCCCCACTAGACCACCAGGGATGGAGATGAGCAAGTATTTAGAAGCAGCTGTCCACTTTGACAGCTGCTTCTAAGTACTTATTTAGCGGGCACGGCGATCGGACCATGCCTGCTAATAGCCGCCATCCCAGGCTACATGCGGCACCCGGGATCGCGGCAGTTCAGAGAGGGGTCGCCGTGCGACCCCCCTCTGAACTCCCATAGCGGCACCAGGACGTTCAGTAACGTCCTGGTGCAGCAATGGGTTAAAAAAACTGCATTCGTTTAAAACCATTTTATTTTTGTAATAGAAGTTAATGGAAAAACGGATCCAAATGGATGACACACAATTGCATCTGTTTTTTTCATAAAACGTTTACGTTAAACGGATTGCAAAAACCCAGTGTGAACCCAGCCTATCCCTAATTTATAACCCTTTCATTTATAGTGTGGAATGGTGTCAAAAATTCAGTTTTTTTTGTGTGTAAATAGGGAGCAGGTATTTTTTTTTAACAATGTTTTACCTCTTAAGACAGCACAGGCATAACCCATAGTTAAAACAGTACAGTTTGCTGTAATCCTGGGTTTGATAACATGGCACAGTACCAACACATGAGAGTGAGGCCTAACTAAAGCGAATAATGACATGCTCTCCCCTAGAATCTATGAAACCTGTGAGATTTAATATAAAATCAATGGGGAGAGTTATCAAACTGGTGTTATGTAGAATGGTCTTAGTTGCCTCTAGCAACCAATCAGATTCCACCTTTTTATTTTTCAAAGAATCTGTGAGGAATGAAAGGCGGAATCTAATTGGTTGCCAGGGGCAACTAAGACAATTTTACTTTACACCAGTTTGATGAATCTCCCACCAATGTGTTTCATGTTTCAATTCATCCAAAAGCTCAACAGGTGTTTTCAGCCTAAGGTAAGTGCACACTACGGATTCTCCACAGAGACTTCAAGTGGATTCCACTGGGTTACCTCCGCTTGAAGTTCTGCCTCTTCCATAGACTGAATGATATTTGCCAGCGAATTCCGCTGTCCGCCCAAAGAATTGACATGTCAATGTCTCTGCAGAAATTCCATAGTGTGCACATACCATCTGGTAGGAAAGAAGCCTAAAAATTTGACTCATTCTACTCAAAACCAAAATTAGCCCTAATGCTGGAATCATATCCAGCAGTTTTCTGGAAAACGTTTTTGTGCCAAAACCCGAAGTGGATCCAAAAGGAAAGAAAAATGCAAGTCCTCCCTTTATATCTTCCATGCCTTTTTAATCCACTTCTGGCTTTGGCACAAAAACTGCAGTGGCATTAAAAAAAAAAAAAAAAAAAACCTGCCATGTGTGAAACCAGCCTTGAAGAGTTACACATAAAACCAAAATAGCTTCTCAAATTCTAGGTATTTTGGTATTTTTCTGATGCACTGCATACTCTAGTGTACATACAGCTCCAGGAAGATTGCCAGGATGGCTGGTGCTCTGGAGAGATTTGGAGGTCTCTATATTTTTGCGTATTACATTGTGGAAAATAAGACCAAAACCAGGCTCCATGTGCATGTAGACAGAGACTAATGAGTCTTTCACAGCACACTGTATTTGAACCACAAACACTTCATCCCAACTTGGGGCGACAAGAATTTTTGTAATTTCTCTATGCATGTCCTAACTCTGTTTTTTCGCAGCCTAGTATGCCATATGGATTACCTGCACCTGTACAACCAACCTGCTAAACCTACATGCCTACATGGCCTTCTAGGGGATTACCCTCTATGGCACAGGATACAGCTTGAGTAGCTGCGGTTGCACCAGTTTTCCAGAGCTTGATCCTGGGTAAGCATTTAGTGATGTCGCTGTGGTAAGTAGCCACTACTTCACACTCCGATGACCAGTCCAGCCCAGTTTTACATGCACGCAGACCACCTACAGGTAAGTGGACCACAATGATGAGCAAAATACTTCTCGTATATTGTCCCTTACTTCAGGACACAAGTCCTAAACCACCCCCTACATGCAGATGTTGGATAAGTTATGATCACTCTTGGGCTATGTTCACACGTTGTATAAACAATGGCCGTTCTGCATGAACAATAATGATCAATAATGATCATGATCAATAATTATAGGCGTAGGTAGCAATAAACAACATTGTTTATACAGAGTGTGTAAAAAGTAGTTTAAGTATTCCTTTATCTTCTCTTCAGGCACACTATATGATGACTGTACAGTGTCTAGCAATTGTTGGGTGTCTATAGCACGTTCAGTGCCATTTATCCTAACGTTGACCCTACTTTCTGTATACAACTGTAGAGGAGCTATTATTTCGAGTATATACAAGTGGTTGAAATTTTTCTTAACCTAAAAAAGGTTTAAAGCATAAAATCTAAAGCTGCCTAACTGTTATTCATCTTAACATTTTCTTGTCAGAAGAATCTACTTCCTTTAGGTTATTTGTATGGAAATGCTGTAGAATACACCTGTTTCCAGTACATTTGCAAATTAACATCTTGCACCTTTGCAAATAGTACTAATGGTTTGCTAAGAACCTATAGAAGGTACATTTACATCTGAATATGGCAGTGAGTGTTGCTCTTGTTTTTAAATTAAAACCTTAGGAGAAGAAACTAAAATGATCAGCGTGATGACAATAGTGAGTAAATGGTAATCACATCTTGTATTATAATTTACCTGTACGCATCCTTCTAATTGTAGTGTCCTGGACTATACACAATGCTTTATTCTTTTCAGAACAGGTATCCACTATAGGCTTTCATTCAATGGAATTGAGCTGCAAAATCTCATCCAAACTTAGGACAGGAGAGGTGCTGTTTATGGAAGAAATCAGCCTTGTCTTTTATTTAAAGGGGTTATCCAGCGCTACAAAAACATGGCCACTTTCCCCCTATTGTTGTCTCCAGTTTGGGTGGGGTTTTCAAACTCAGTTCCATTGAAGTAAATGGAGCTTAATTGCAAACCGCACCTGAACAGGAGACAACAGTAGGGGGAAAAGTGGCCATGTTTTTGTAGTGCTGGATAACCCCTTTAAGCCTGGACAACCCCTTTAAGGCTGGCCAATTATCACTCAGTGTAATAGAGACAACCATGAGCCAATGAAACAATCATCGGCTGATTGTTTCTTTAGGCCCAGACCTAAAACCATCATCTGTCAACCGCACATCGCTACAAGTAATAGCTGATGATTACCCAAAAAGTTAATATTTTACCTGTTCACGCTCCCGTTCTTCTCCTGAGCAGTCAGCCAATCACTTACCAGGACCGCCTCAGATGGATACAGAGCGCAGGAGGAGATCGGGAACGTGGACAGGTAAAGTATTTACTGTTTGGGCAAGGGCTTCACAGACATTGCTAACGATGTCCGTGCAGTGCTTGACAGGCCATGGTATAGGTCCAGTAAACAAGTGCCGATGTGGCAGATCACCCCTCTCGTTTACAGTGTTGATCAGGCCTTCATCAGCCCATACTGTAGATTTTTTTGGATGATTAATATTAATTGTTAAAGTTTTATGCCAAGTTTTTTTTTATTATATACTAGTTACAGGTATCAAAAGGATGCAAATGTTTGGGCAAACCTCAGTCTGCAAACGTTTGCAACTTTCTTCAATCATATGGGTGGGGCTTACAGTAAAGTGGCTGAAAAAGAGGTGTGGCCTCCAGTAATGCCAAATTCACATTAGTGAGCTAGCATACATTGTGACTGCAATGTACATAGCTCAGAGCTGCACAGGCAGTGTAATAGCAAAATCATGCAGATTGTAACTCAGTAAAAAAAACAAACTAAAATTTATATAATCATAAACTTCACAAAAAACTCCAAACAGACACAACGACTAAAGGCAGTGAGTAGGGATAAAGAACTCAATTCAGATTGGCTTGCCATTTAAATTCTAAGAGAAATTAGATGTCAAAGCATATGGGTAAAATAATGGCTGCCATTAGTAGCTGTCATTTAGCATCTGTTACCAGCTAAGGAAAAGATGATAACTCATACATGGCTGTATAGAATATTAATGGAGTTTTCTGCTTTTGTGTAAATAAAGTTTTGCCATCGCAAAATGAAAACTTATAAAACTTTCTTATAGTGTATATTTTAATTAACCTCTATCTTTAAAAGCTCTGCTTTCAGGTAATGAAAATATTCTTGTTAAGAAGCTAAAAAAAAAATCTATCCTGATAATTTATTAATCACCCAAGTTAACAGATTGTATATTCACACATAGCAAATATTCCTAAAAGAGTTTGCGGAAATCCCTACACATGCTACAGAAGTCCCCATATTCTTATGTATAGATGTAGCGAGCACCAACATGTGTGCGGTGGCACTATATTATGTTGTTCAAATGTAATAATCTACCCGGCATATCTTCATGTGTGATGCAGACCCCGGTATCATACCTTTGACCCTTCCAAACAGTATCTTTGCTGAGACCAGAGGTTATTGACTTGTGTATGGGGATAGAGCACCCCATGCGATCCACAGAGGAAGCCGGGCGACCGGCAGAACTCAGGGGGTGGTCTATCCCCATACGTCCTATATTTCTGTGCTACATGTGGGAGGATCTGGTTATTTTGTGTGTTTGACTACATGTCTCATAGATAGCATCCTTAGTAGATTTTTTTTATTGTAGGCATGTATATTTTCAACTTGTTTGTATCGTTTGTTACAAGGATTGTTGAAATAAAGATACCTTTTTGATGTGCAACCTGCTTATAAGCATGATTCTTTCTTCTGGTCTGGTCTGGTGGACTCCTGACTTTGCCCCAACTAGTGATGCATGGAAGGGAAGAATCAACTGGCCGATCCTTTCGTTTTTTGGGGGTAAAAGTCTGGTCTTGACTTACAACCCCTCCAACCTTATGAAGGCTTGGCTAAACCTTCATGTGTATAGAAGTTTCAGGTAAGATAGCTGTTGACTAAATGAGGGAACTGTATAGAGTATTTGAGGAGGCACACAACCATGTACCATACAGTATATTGTTATTGCATGTTGGGGAACTCCCCACTACAGTGAATTCAGAGTGTTGTGTATTACAGGGGTTTTCCCATGAACTTAAATTTAAGTGGTCAGGGTAGTTAAAAGAAAAAAAAAATTGAGTACAGCTGTTTTAATGGTGCCCAGATCCTGCTGTCCACCTCTTTCCTGACACAGATACTGTTGGACCATCAGTGGTGTTTTTGCACTCTGACCCTTTGAAAAAAACATTATCTGGGGCAATTTTTAAGTACCAATATAAAGAAATAAAAAGTCTGTTGCAAAATGGCTGTAAACATGTAAAACTCATTATTGATCCCTAACAAGCCAGTCTGATCATATGTCAATAAATCAGGTCATCTTAAAGGAAACCTAGGACCTAGATTGGAAGACAGGGACAGACAGACAGTTTAAGCCCTAGCACTAGGTCAGCCAAGACTGTTCCTGCCAACTTGCCAGCCCAACCCTAAACAGTTAATGACAACTGGGCGACTTTCCCTTCACTAGGTAAGTTAAACAGAGAACGAGACAAGGCAGACAAATACAACAGGCAAACCGGAGATAGCAGAATGGTAAAAGAAGGTGGTAAAAGAAGGAGGTAAGAAGGTTAATAAAGAGGTCAGATATCCATATTCAAGCTACAAGAGACTATAACTAGTGCACAAGTGGACTTCTTAAGAGATGCTAGAGTTCTGATCCAGGGCGTGATTGGACTGGCCCTCTGACTTTCATACCACACAGAACACAGACTGGCAGGGTAGAGAGATGAGTGGTGAAGATGGCTGTGCATCACCACTCAGTCTAAACCATGTACAGCCCAGAACTAGGACTAGCAGAAGAACCAAGATGGGTGTGGTGGAGTACCTGTAAATCACAACACAGCAACTACTAGCATAAGACACAATTCAGGCTGGTGGAAAGGAAACATACAATTCACACCCTGAATCATGTCCAAAAGCCCAGTCTTGGCCATAATTTATGGACAGAGAACTGTGGTGAGGTCTGAACAGGCACTGACATAACATCATGTACTTGTGTTGCAAAGGGATTTAGTTATGTCTGTCACGGACATGTTTTATCCAATCCTATATTGTTATGAACACATAAGCACAGTTTAATAGTTAAAATTTTACCTTTTTAACTCCGGAGAAAACAATGAATCTACCTCAAGTTGTTCTCTCCCAACCTAAATAGACACCTAAGCCTTCCTTGTACACACAAATGTATTATTTTCTACCTATACCACAGGATTCTAAAGAAATCCCTATTTACAGAGCAAAGTATACTGTGTAGATGTCTCCTTTAAATGCATGCAGTTTAACAAATCCATCCTGTTATATTTCATTGCCGTGTTTGAAATACAACCAAATCCCAAGTGAATTCTGGTCTTCCCTCCAAAGCAGAGACTTATCCTGTTAATAAGTTCAGGAGAACAGATCAGGATTATGAGTCATCTTGAACAGTGAAGCTTCTCCTGAGTAACTTCTTGGCTTCACTGGTCCATGGACTTTCCTGCTGTGCACAGCAGGAGCTGGAGCCAATACTTAGACTTCTGTGGATGGGATACCAGAAGCCGGGCGCTAATTCCGAAGCATCACACTTATTTAAGCATTTGTCTTTGAAAATCAAATCCATAAACTGCATGTAAGCAGATTTATCATCATAGCAGATTCGCTAGCTCATCCTAAATGTAAAGCTGCTATTGTGTTTCTTCTGAATGGTTTTAGCAGAGGAACAAAATGTGCTGTTATACCAGATGTACTGTATGCGTATGTATAGTGCTGTGCAGAAAATTATGCCACTCGTCCAGATAATGACAATAAGGATCTAGGTTCCCTCATTACTATGACCTTCATCAGATGTTTGCTACTGTATAGTGCTGTTCCAGCTTCTTGTCTCCACTTTATAGATCCCCCCCTCCTCCCACCCCACTGACGTACTGTATAGCTGAGCCTAGCAGTTTCTGTCAGAAGTTATATTGAAATGTCACTCTGGCTGTATCTCTGTAGTACTGCTGCAAAAAATGGATTTACGAGTATAGTAGAAATATCCAGTGGTAGCAGATGATGCCCAGTCACATCAATAGTATGGACCACTTTTGATGAATAATGTAGAATGTATCCCCTATTTAAAATGTATCATGTCTTTAGATGTATTGTAAAAAGTAGGATTTAGTTGTGAGTCAGTCCCTGTACTGAATGCTGACAATGCAAGAAGTGCACATATGTATTTGATATGTGCAAGATCTATTAAATATTACTGTCAATGTATTAATATTTGACAAAATAAAAACGGATTTTATTCTATCGTATTAGCACATTCTATAACCCCTTTCCTTCTCTCACCTTCTAGAAGACATGTGGAGGTAGTTTGTTGCCTTTTTATCCCTTTGAGGTCCAAATCAGATTTAGCCATAAAGGGGTTATCCAGAAATAGAAAACATAGTTGCTTTCCTGCAAAAAAAAAAAACAAAAAAACAGCACCACGCCTGTCCTAAGGATAAAGGCTGTATTCTCTATTGTATGGGCCGATAATCCCCAATCAGGCATTGATGTGTAGTGACCCGGTAAGGAAAGTGATCACCTTGTACCCGTGAGGAACCTTTCTGCAAAGTGCAGGGCAGTTACCTTTGGAGTCATGGGAACTGACCCCAGAGGAACAAAGGTACGGAAAGTCTACGTATTCCACTGCGAGGTGCAGGACAACTGGGAAGTCTCAGGAGTCTGCTTAGCCCAGATAACAAGTCCTGGGGCTTGTATTACCCACCTTGGACGGGTTGCCCACAACTAGGGGGCAAAAGTCTGTCAGACTGTAGGTCATCCGTGAGTAGAAGTATTCTCTATTTTTCTTCTACACACCTCTACTGTTCCGGCAGAGTACACTTCTACATTGGACAATGCCCCTCTGGCAACCCCTCTCCTCTCATCTCTACTGCAAAGCACCCTATTCTCCAAAGCACCTTGCCTCTACCTCTACCAACTTACAAGATTGTACGTTTCTGTATTGCACTGGACTGTATTACTATCCCAGAATGGCCAGTATCCCAGTATGCTCTATTTTGTTGACAGCATTAGATTCTGGCCTATTCCTTGTCCACTCACACCTACACTCACCTATACACTTGGGTTAATCTTTTGTGTTGTGCTGGTGAGGCGCCAAAACTGTCCGGGGTTGGTAATACACAACTTTAAGCTACCGTGCCAAGTGCCCAAGTGACCCTAGACCCACTCAGCTACCACATCACCGTAACAGTTGACTCAGTTGGGAGACCACCACTAGTACTCGCCTCACAGCACACTGCACATGGGTGAATACATTTATCACTTTATTCCCATTTCCTGGAGTGCCACCTCTTTTCTTGCTGCCCAATGAGGCGGATATGGCCCTATGTCACTTTTAACACATCTAAAAGTAATCGCCCATGTAAGAGAAGACATGACGCCAATGGATGATTAACACTAGGGCTGCATGGACAATCTAGCAATTGTTATTGAGCTTTATAATAGGCTTTTTTTAATCGACAATTTAGGAGATAGGGGATGCAATCTTAATAGAGATGAGCGAACCTCGAGCATGCTCGAGTCCATCTGAACCTTAACTTTCGGCATTTGATTAGCGGTGGCTGCTGAAGTTGGATAAAGCCCTAAGGCTATGTGAAAAACATGGATATAGTCATTGGCTGTATCCATGTTTTCCAGACAACCTTAGAGCTTTATCCAAGTTCAGCAGCCACCACTAATCAAATGCCGATCATTCGGGTTCGGATGGACTCGAACCCGTTTGCTCATCTCTAAATCTTAAGCAATTCCTGCGTCTGTGTGTGTCAGTGACAGGAATGGCTCCTGTCACTGACTGGTCAAAGCCCCTGTTGTGTGACTGTGGGGGCTCTGATCATTTTTCCTGACAGCCAGAGGGCTCATACTTTCCTCTGTGCAGTTGGATCAGTGATTTACAGAGTTTGCCCAGAAGGCACTGCACAAGGGTGGGACGCCGCCTAAATTTCCGGAGGGGATGCACCCTGTTGAACTGCACAGGTCGCACACCCCAAAAGCTGTTCTAGACACTCTAGGCCATGCCAATGTGACACAGGGCTGCAAGTTTAAAAGTAATATTATAGGAAAATAACTGCATCACCGAGGACCCCTCGACAGATCTTGGATTAAAAGCAGTTTGGGTGGCAAATTGTGGGTACTTTAAATGAAAGAAATCAGTTTTGCATACCATTAACGATACCAACTGTATTATGTAGAAATACTCTTTCTTATAAATTACTACCAAATCAGGCATCATATTTTTCCCTTGAAAAGGTTTTTTTTTAATTACCGCACTATTGATAAAAGTACCCCATTATGGCACGTACATAAAGCAGCAATGGACTGTCAGACAGCCTATACCTGATCAGACTTTCTACAAGAAAAAATTATTTGTATTAAATTTCAGTCTTCATTGATCTGCCATGAAAAGTAGCACAAAGACTTCCTTTCTATTCTTGCACCCCTCTTGTCTCACTCCATAGATACACATTCAGCAATTACCACGACTGCTACATTCATGAGAACTAAAACAATATATCCATATTGGTGTAATTTCATTCCCAAAGCAAGCAGGTATATGTTAATCCTTTAATCTGACTGCTGAACAATATGTACCCTACTGAATACAGCAGCAGGTATTACGGCTCCTGCTGCTACTTAAAGTTCTGTCTGCAGCCTTCCATTTCCAGTTGCCGCTCTGTCTTTATTAGAGAGCCAATAAAGATAAGGGAGTAAGGAAATAACCGTCATTTAGCATTCAGTTATATCAGGCAAAACAAATACTTAAAACAGTATGCCTCTGAAATATTCCAAGACTGACTCACTACTGTCAAAGCACTAATCCGAGAAAATACAATATTATTAGCATTGCTCATTTTCTGCACTGCGTGTTCTCATTCAAGTCCTCAAATACAAAAGGAAGTATTGTACCTACCATGCACAGCTACTTGTTATTAACTGTTCCTGCCAACGCACCCATGACGCTCATCCTTTAGATTTTCAGTATCTTATTATGTTTTTACAAACAACTTCAATATGTCTTACTTGTTACCCTTAGCTAGAGGTAATGTATTCCATCCTACTATATACTGTGTTTCCCCGAAAATAAGACGGTGCCTTATATTTTTTTTTCTCCCCAATACAGGCACTTTGGGGGAGATTTATCAAACATGGTGTAAGGTAGAACTGGCTCAGTTGCCCCTAGCAACCAATCAGATTCCATCTTTCATTTTCCAAAAATCTGTGAGGAATGAAAAGTGGAATCTGATTGGTTGGTAGGGGCAACTGAGCCAGTTCTTCTTTACACCAGTTTGATTAATCTCCCCCTATGTCTCATTTTCGGGGGGGGGGGGGGGGGGGGGGAAATAAGACCTTCTGTCCGGACCTCCCCAGAATACTCACCGTCAGCATGGGGTCAGGCGGTCAGCGGCGGCGGGTCAAGCGTGTGGTGATGGTGTGGCGTTCAGCGCCGTTCATCGGGACGTTCGGCATCGGGAACTGCGGAAGACTTGGGGGCCATGGACCAGGCTGCCTGCGGTGCTGGTTTTGGAGGTCCACGAGGGGATTAGCTAAGTCCTGGTTGGCGGGGTGGGGGAATGGGGGGTGTCTTACTCTCGGAGGGTGCCCTAGTGTACAGTAGGGGGTTCCTTACTTTCGGGGGATATCTTACTTTAGGTTAGAGGGTATAATAGATGGGGTGTCTTATTTTTAAAGGGTGTCTTATTTTCAGGAAAACATAGTGTATATTTATTAATCAAGGTGACCACAACCACAAGGGGAAAGCTGTCCTGCCTAGGCCTCAAAATGGCATTTCCCTCTTTTGGGCAGGTAGGAATAGGCTCTGCCTCTGAGCTCTCACTAGTCATGTCTTAAGAGTTATACAAACAAGAATGCTTGATTTGTATTGGGGGTGGAGGGGGCACATTCTATTTTTATCTTTCATGTTCTATATGTGCGTTTCCTAACTTCTTCACCTATTGTGAGTAGAAACAAACAAGATTGTCAGCAGAAAAAGACCACCTGGCCCATCTAATTTGCCCTTTTAGTATTTTCTTTCTTATTATCTTAGGATTGCTATATTTTAGGCATGAACATATATCTATCCTAAGATAATAAGAAAAAAAATACTAAAAGGGCAAACTAGATCGACCAGGTGGTCTTTTTCTGCCGACAATCTTCAATGTTTCTACTCACAATAGGTGAAGAAGTAAGGAAATGCACAAATAGAACATGAAAGATGAAAATAGAATGACCCCCTTAATACCAAGCAAGCATTATTGTTTCCATAACTCTTAGAACATGAAAAGGTCCTTCAACCTTTGTCTACCAGCTGCTGCATCCAGACTGAGATTAAATGGAAATGTGGGACCCGCTACTAACAGACATATGTGACATATGCTGTGGATCCAATGGTAATGTCATAAATGTTTACATTAAAATACCCCTTTTATTTCATTTTTTGCATTAGGACACGTTATTACTCATATATATATTTTACATATAAGATCTTGCATTTGAGTAGAGTGGGTATAAGTGGTTGGCATAATAGTCCTGCCCCATTGAATCAAGGCAACATGCTGCAGATGTATATATACTGTATTTGCATTGGTCTCCTCTGCATTATGAGAAATTAGCACTTGCATTTTTGATAGGGTGAGTGAGCCCACTGTAAGAAAGGTACAATGTGAGTAATGTGTTGCAGTTATCGTTATATAAGTAATAGCCAACAATTTATAATTTGCTCTTAAGATCTGTTTCATGTAAATGCTATGAAAATACATCCATGTTCCCCCCCCCCCCCCCTTAAGCTACTCTAATAGAAACATCTAGTAATAAAAAAAGAAATAATGCAGCAATTCACAGACGAGTCCGGCAGAGACACCTATAAAGACCTCAAGGAACACTTGATTGAACATCACTGCAATACTATTAAATAGAATTCCCAATTAATCAATACCCAGTATAACAGGTCAAACGCACTATATTGCTTCTAGTCTTATGTTCTTCCTATGAGTAAATCACGCCGCTAAAGTATCTCAGAAAATCTGAAATCCATTTCAATTAACAAAACAATTTGGAGAAATATGGATTTTGGTCCCCCTTGCAAGGATTCAATGGATTGGTCTGGGATGGATTAACTTGTCGCGTCATACATCAACATTTATTGTCTTATTCCAAATGTATTTACAATGGAGTTTCAATTACTTTTCCTTGTGTGTCATTGTACATTTTTTCGTCTTTATACTTATACTGTTGTAAAGTTAGTCAAATGCAAAGTTATATAGACAAATAATATATTTATGCACAATAACAATGGAAACTATTGTAATAAGTATAAGTTAAAGGGGATGTCTGAACTTAAAAGAAATCAGTATATTGGGACAGCTGCCTTTAGCAATCTGTCCCTAACACTACAGGCAGTGTGGGCAGTGAAGAGTCACCAATACTGCTGCCCACCCACTGGTGACTGACAACAAAAAAATGCCTGCTTTCAAGTGTAAGTTCTCCTTACCAGCAGTGCTTCAAAGTGTAAAGCCCCTATTACACGGGGCGACTGAAGAATATATTTGAACAGCTTCTATGTTTTCAACCCACTCCCGGTTTTGGTTGAAAAAAGACTAACAGAAATACTGTGTGTGAACATAGCCTAAGGGGAAAGACCATAGAGAAAAGTCTGCTTGTCCTTATGTTATGATGGCATCGGCAGGGGCAGAATAATGTTTTTGACAGCTTTGCTTAAAAAAAAAAAAAAAAAAGAATGGGCCCCAGAACTTGTGGTCATCGTTTCTTCATTTGGACCATTATTTAGTTTTTACTGTAAATTAAAGGAAAAGTCCGGACACTGACTGTTAAAAAAAAGCTCCGGTTCCCAGTTCCTGGACGCTTCTAGGTCTTAGTGGGATCTGGGACGTGATGTCCCAAACCTGCTTCTAACTGGCTGAGCAGGCTTGACACGTCACAGATCCCACTCAGACGTAGAAGTGGCCGAGGACTGGAGACCGGAGCCTGCCGCAGAGTCTGCTCTCAGGCAGGCTCTATGCATAGATCGCCGATAACACTGATCTATGCATTGCTATGGTATAGCATAGATCAGTCCATGCAATCAAATGATTGCATGTTGTACGGGGCAAAAAAAGTGTTAAAACAAAAGTGTATTAAAAAAAAGTTTTTAAAAGTATTAAAAACCCCTTATAAATAACCCTCTCATAAAAGTTTAAAATACCCCCTTGCCCAATATAAAAATATAAAATAAATAAATAAAATAAACATTTTACATATCGTAGCGTGTGGAATTGTCCGATCTATTAAAATATAACATTATTGTTCCCGCACGGTAAACGGCATAAACGGAAAAAAAACACACCAGGATTTCTGATTTTATTAAATTATATACCAGAAAAAAAAAATTATAAAAAGCGATCAAAATTTTTCTGCTACATCAATATGATATAATTAAAAACTAGAGATCATAGCACAAAAAATGACACCCAAACCAGCCCTGTAGGTGGAAAAATAAAGGCGCTATGGCTCTTAGAAGGTGGGGAGAAACATTGTATTAATTTGGCCCGGGCATCAAAGGGCTGTGTCTTGAAGGGGTTAATATCACAATATGATACAGCTGAAGGAGACACAATATTGTATCATACACAGTAGTTACTAAATAATAATTTGTATTTGATGTTTATATAAATATTATGTCATTGCCATCTGTTGGTTATTTTCTTCAGCAGCCTTTCCAGGACCCCCATGCTGATTTTCCAGTTCTGCTGTTCTATTCCTGCATTATTCCTCAAAAACAATATGTAATAAATAGAGATGAGCGAACCTGGAGCATGCTCGAGTCAATCTGAACCCAAACTTTCGGCATTTGATTAGCGGTGGCTGCTGAAGTTGGATAAAGCCCTAAGGCTATGTGGAAAACATGGATATAGTCATTGGCTGTATCCATGTTTTCCAGACAACCTTAGAGATTTATCCAAGTTCAGCAGCCACCACTAATCAAATGCTGATCGTTCAGGTTCGGATAAACTTGAACACGAACCCGGTTCGCTCATCTTTATACATGATCCATAGTGTGATGTGGCTGTGTGATGTATGTAGCTATATACCTAAGCCTGCATTCACACGTTCCATGTTCGACGTGGAAAGTCTGTGATGGAACCACACTGTAATAAAGCAGCCACTGTGGCTCTGTCATTACAGCGCGGCACATATCCATAGTTCCCCCACTCACAGTATATCAGAGATGCTGTGTGTGTGTGTGTGGGGGGGGGGGGGGGGGGGGGTCACTTTCTTTCAGAGACAGCACCACTCGTCTCCAGTTCAGGTGTGGTTAGCAATTAAGCTCTATTCACTTTAAAAGAACTGAGTACAAAACCTAAACCCGAACTGGAAACAAGAGTGGTGCTGTCTCTGGAAGAAAGTGGCCATGTTTTTGTAGCGCTAACTCCTTTAACTTAAAGGGGTTATCCAGCACTAAAAAACAACCACACTTTGCCCCACTCTTGTCTCCAGGTCAGGTGCGGTTTGCAATTAACCTCCACTTACTTCAATGGCACTGAGTTTCAAAGCCCACCCAATCTGGAGACAAGAGTGGTGCAAAAGTGGCCATGTTTTTGTAGCACTTGATAACCCCTTTAAAATCATCCATACACATAGATATGGTGATTTTCACTAGACTGGCTATCTAATATGTATGAAGTTGTTACTTCTCGCTCAATGCTAGATGTCAGGGGAAAGAAACAATGGACATGTTAATGTGTTTGACCAACAGCCATGATACATGAAATTCTGCTAAAAAAAAAACAAATAACACACAACTATTTTCACTTTTTCCAATACCCCACAACTAATGAAGCCAATTGCGTTTGTTTTTTTTTTTTAATGCTTTCTGATTTTGGTATAAGAAGATAAGTACTCCCAGCCTGAGTAGAGGTACATATAACAATAGTGCACAAAATACCCCTTTAGGCTGGGTTCACACTACGTATATTTCAGTCAGTATTGTGGTCCTCATATTGCAACCAAAACCCGGAGTGGATTAAAAACACAGAAAGGATCTGTCCACACAATGGTGAAATTGAGTGGATGGCCGCCATATAACAGTAAATAACGGCCATTATTTCAATATAACAGCCGTTGTTTTAAAATAACAGCAAATATTTGCCATTAAATGGCGGCCATCCATTCAATTTCAACATTGTGTGAACAGAGCCTTTCTGTTTTTTTTAATAAACTCCTGGTTTTGGTTGCAATATGAGGACCACAATACTGACTGAAATATACGTAGTGTGAACCCAGCCTTAAAGTGATACTTTAAAGTCACCCCCCTTTACACTCATTTTATTTCATCGATGGACAGTGTCAACTTTCGGCTTTACCGAAAAAAATGAAGCGATTTTAGAACAGAGAGAATATACAGACAAGTTGTATTCAGGTATATATCAAACATGCCGCATCTAAGCTTGTGGATGGTGCTTAGAACTGCACATAGAGTAAGGGGAGGTGTGACAATATCACTTTAAGGACATCTCTGGTATCTTGAATCATTTAATAAAATCATGTAATAATCTATGGGTTGCAGGACTCATAATCACATTCAAAGTGTATAAGATAATTAAAAATTTGAAATACAAAGAACCCAGTTGGTAATTGTAATTGCAGCGTGAGGCGGCGGTGTGAGCGCCCACACAGAGGCAGAGATCTATTAGAATATTTTATTAGCCACTAATTGCACCCAGACTTTGATAAACAGGCTGGGAGAAGTGTACTTGTGTCATGTCACCGAAGGCTCCAGGCTTTTCCAAAGCAATTTGCACTGAATCTGAGTGACTGATCAATAAATGTCAAGATAAGAAAAGCAATGCAATTGGATCAGCCACGTTGATGATATAAGAAAGACAAGACAGAGCTGACCTCAGAGTAAGACACTCAATTGTTATCTTTGGTCTTGTGATAAATAAAACCCTGTAAGTGACAGAAAAGCCAAGCATGTCAGCATCCAGCCTATTCAGTAGATTTTCTCTTCGCTCCATTTTAATTTGATTATTTTCAAGATCAGTTTTCTCGTTCTGACAATTATTTCTTTAAAGGTAACGTAATGTATTTCCAATAGCCGAAGATAAATAGTAGACATACGTAGCATGGCTAATCTTTTTAATGTGGGGACAAGTTAAAAAGAATAATCTTTCTGTGTGATTAATCCTGCCTTCCAAAGGCGCTGCAAATAAGGGCTGATCCTGCTGATCGCCGCTCACTTGCGTCCTTGCACGGCTGCATAGTAGCCATGTAAAAGGACTCTTAAGCCCCTATTACACGGGGCGATCTCCAGGAGCAAGCCAGCGCCAACTTGGCAGGTCAGCACTTGCTTGCTCCTGGTTCCCCGCACTATTACGCACGTCGAACAGGTAAGAGATGGGGAGCCGTGGGGGAGATCGCTAGATTGCATGGGCAGCCCATAGAAGATAGCAGCTGTCTGCTGCCAGCGCTCCTATTACACAGAGCGACGGCAGCAGATTTCTGCTATCGTTATCATTGCTCTTACAACATGTGCCTGTTGGTTGATCATTGTCTTCTGTTACACTAAGTGATTATTGGCCGTAACAGCCGATATCAGACGAATAATCGCTTTGTGTTATAGGGTTTAAAGGCTACATTGTCAGTATTTTTCATCCGTTTTCACTGACCAGGAAACACAAAATACATTACAACTAGAGATGAGCAAACCGGGTTCGGGTTCGAGTCCATCCGAACCTGAACGTTCGGTATTTGATTAGCTGGGGCTGCTGAACTTGGATAAAGCTCTAAGGTTGTCTGTAAAACATGGATACAGCCAATGACTATATCCATGTTTTCCACATAGCCTTAGGGCTTTATCCAACTTCAGCAGCCACCGCTAATCAAATGCTGAAAGTTCAGGTTTGGATGGACTCAAGCATGCTCGAGGTTTGCTCATCTCTAATTACAACCCATTAATTTCAATGGTTCTATTCATACATCCAGGAAATTTGCGGATCAGCTTTTAATACGGTCCGTAATTGCAGAACAGACACCCCAATAGAAGTTTATGTAGAGTACATTACAATCCACAAAACCATCCGCATCACGGATTCGTTTTTTTATTATATCACCACGCTTCTCCTGGCAGCCATTTTATGAAAGAAGTAGCTGCACATGTGATGCACCATGGATGACGAGAAGCCGATACTGCTCATCCCGGAGCACAGATGTCTGTGGCACTTGATAGGAATGACTGTAAAATGCCCCCCGACAACCATGTGACCTTTTTTGCGGGGTTTGGGACAGCTAATGCTATTATTTTTACCATCCCCTATTTTTCCCCTTTACTACAGTTTTATTTGCAGATCCGCAAAAAACGGATTACAATACAGAACACACTAAGGAAGCAAACGCACTACAGATGATTTTTTGTGGATTGCGGATAAAAAAAAATTAAAAAAGACGATCCAGATTTTCCTCTTTGGAAATAAATGAACATGTGAATGTAGCCTTAGCCTTTTCATGTTTCACCACCCATAACGTTCTGGGAAGCTATGCCCTTTGTGTGAATGGCAGTGTATCTACTGCTTTATGTCCAATCCTGTAACCCAATGGAGGTTGCATGCATGGCAGTCTTTGTATACATTAATACATTAATTTCCGGCTGCAGAGAGGAGTTCATTGCCAATTTGGTCAGCGGACTTTGTGACAGGTACCATTTGAGGCTATGTTCCTACGACATACTAAAGATTGCAAAGAATGGTCGTTGTTAAACAATGGTTGGAAATATTGTTCATGAAAATTATGTCCGCCCGTTAATCTTTGCGGTCTTTATCGTCATGGTAACATAGCCTAAAGATTTGATAGTGACTGATCTGTGTGTGTGAAAATCACAGTGACACCTGATTGACAAGAGCGCTCAAACTTTCTTGGAAGAAAATGGGAATAATATATAGTATATGGTGGGCTGAAAATTTATCCCATGAAATCTGAGCTTGATAAGGGGTGGTCTTATGGAGACGATCTCCCCCCCCCCCCCCCCCCCCCCTAAAAAAAAAAAAAAAAAAAAATCTTGCAGACAGGGAAAATAAAAAGAACTGCTTTATTCTGAACATGTAAAGCATATCACATTACAAAAATACAGTAGTAACCAATAGAAACTCTCAGCTAAATTTTTTTTTTAGAAATCCATGAAAAATAAAACACAGTTTTATAGTAAAAGTGCTGCATTTGTGCCAATAACTTAATAAAGTGACTTCCATAGACACAATGTAATCTGTTACAGCGCCATCAGCATGCCAATGGTAGAAAGTATCAGCATCACAATAGGACAGGAAGCCATTGTCCTTCCTGTGGACTGCACCATTCGGATGTCTTCTTTATATTCATTTGCATCTGTGGAAAGGAAAAAAATAATGTTTATTCTCGGTCCAGTCTCAAACGATTCAATTACATGGAAATCTCTAGGGAAAGTCGGAATGGCAGAAATAAAGCAGTCATAAGGAGAATTTGCTGGGGCTATTTACACAGGATACAAATCCTAGTTTCAGAATAATGAGATGTGCGTCCTCATAGTACAACAATATAGGTAACATTGGGCAATGGTAAATTAAAGACAAAATTCTCCCTGTGATGAAAACAAAGAGGATGAACTGTAGTTCCAATTTTTCCCCCCTAAACATTTGCAGGAGACTCGGGCCCTTTATGGGAGGTAAAAGGTGTTAAATGTCTGCCGGTGATTTTTCCAGCTCCCTTTGTAGTCATAAAGGACTTTTGATAAGACAACAAGTACCTTGTCATTTTCCTGCTATGAAAAGGGCATAAAATGCATGACAGCCGTGATTGCCTCCATATGCTCCTATTTTCTCACATAATCTAGTTTATCTGTCCATCTTAACCTGATCTGCTAGGTGACAAATGGAATTCCGGACAACTCATTGCTGTCTGACATTTTATTGCTTGCAAAATTCAGCAGTAGGATGAGCCTGTCAGAGGTAGTCCAGGCTCGCTGTGTTATCACAGTATATTTAGCGTTCTCTCTCTGCCATCCTTATATACAGGTAAGGATAATTGTAATCCAGTTAAAGAATATTTCCACTAAGATAGTATATGGAAGTATAGAACTATTAAAAGCCCTTGACATGTCCTCTTCTGTCAATTCCATTTACTTTTTTTTTGTTATTCACAATATTCCACACTCACTACTATGCACAAATAGCAATCACTACGATTACAGCGATTACAGGTAAGTGAGAATATATAACTGTACAACATGGCCGAACCATCGCAGCTGTGCTAGTAACCATTCAGGTTCCATTCCACATACATCATTTCTTATGATACACACAGTAATAAAAACTCTGAACTGTAATTCTTACAAGCAAAAAACGAATAGTATATGGACCTTTTATGAATATAAAGGTGCATATATGTGTCTGAAAAGCGTATATCACAGATCCCATCACATTTAATGGAAACAATAATGAGACTTGTGTTTAGTTCAGTTACAGTATATGCCATCGATGTACATGGTGTGATACTGTAGACCTGGCACAAATAGAAACTGACATAAGAATAATAACATAAAATACAAGTATAATGCATACAAGGGTGTAGCTAAAAGGGGTTTATTAGCAGCAATCATAGAGGTTATAGTACAGGGCAGCATACAATTTAAGGCTGGGTTCACACTACGTATATTTCAGTCAGTATTGTGGTCCTCATATTGCAACCAAAACCAGGAGTGGATTAAAAACACAGAAAGGATCTGTCCACACAATGTTGAAATTGAGTGGATGGCCGCCATATAACAGTAAATAATGGCCATTATTTCAATATAACAGCCGTTGTTCTAAAATAACAGCAAATATTTGCCATTAAATGGCGGCCATCCACTCAATTTCAACATTGTGTGGACAGAGCCTTTCTGTGTTTTTAATCCACTCCTGGTTTTGGTTGCAATATGAGGACCACAATACTGACTGAAATATACGTAGTGTGAACCCAGCCTAAAGGGGTATTCTGTCACTTTTAAAAAATTCACTAGTGTAGGAAAAGAAAAACCCTATTTGGTTTTGGTCCCATGCAGCTTATGTTTAACAGTTTCCCATCCCCTGAACTGCTGTCTCCTAGCTGTTTCCAAGATGGGTACTCATGGCAGAACCCACTCACTTAGCCAACCACTAGTCGAGATGGGACATCACCGAGAGCCATAATTAGAGGAGTGGGCAAGTCCTGCTCCGAGTGCCCGTCTTGGAAGCAGGAAGTAGACAGAAGTTCTGTGGACTGAATGGAGCTGCAGGGGATCGGGGTTAGGTAAGAATATGTATATATAGATATATTTTTTTTGTATGGCCCTAGCAAATAAATTTACTAGCAGAATACCCCTTTAAGGCTGTCAGAGGATCCATTTTGAGCAAATCAGTTGCTACTAGGGTCCACATCTTTTAGTTGATAGCACAAATCTGCTATTTTTGATGATATCCTTTGTATGCAATGAAAACAACAAAAGTCATGATAAAATGAAAAGCAGACAGAAGCTTTTTTTGTATGGAAACAATGCTTTATGCTCAAGGTCGTCAGACATGTTAGATAGAAGAAGAAGTGGATGAAGAACCATTGAACAAACGAACCTCTAGTGAACAATTGTTTAGCAGATGCATATTTCTGCTCATATTGGCTTTTCCAGTTGTTCAAACTGGTCCTGGTCAATATCGATGTAGCATCTCAGCAGAATTGTGAATGCAGCTCTAGACTACAGATAACCAGTATAAGGGTACTATTACACGGAACGATTATCGCTCCATGTAATAAATACAACGATCAGCCGATGACAACGATCATCGGCTGATTGATGATATATGTTCTGACCTATTTTCGTTTGGCGCCGACCGCGCACTGCTATGTTTAATAGCGGTGCGCGGCCGGCGACTGACGATATACATTACCTATCTACGTTCCAAGGCTGCTCCTGCGGTCTTCTGCCCAGGTCCCGCTCGCTCTAGCTTCAGAGCCGCCTGTCAGCTGACAGGCCACTCTGAAGCTAGAGCGCATGGGACCTCTGGAGTAGCGGAACGCAGGAGCAGCCCTGGAGCATGGATAGGTAATGTATGTAGTTTAAACAAGGGCTGCAAGGACATCGGTAACGATGTCCTTGCAGCCCTTGTTAAACGATTATCCGGCCGTGTAATAGGCCAAGTAAACGAGCGACAATCTAGCAGATCGCTGCTCGTTTACAGGTATTATCGGGCCCCTATCGGCCCGTGTACTACCACCCTAAGGATACATGCACACTCAGGAAATCACATGGAGGACTTGCGGTGGATTCCGCCGCACGTCCCCCTTAGCTCCCATTTCACTTTTCGCCTGTGCCAGTGCATTCTTTGGGTTGACGGCAAAATCTGCCTGACCATAGAATGGAGTCTATGGCACAGGCGGAGAGTGAAGCAGGAGCGTGCGGTGATAATCGGCAGAACTACAAGTATATTAGGGTATAACTGCTCCTACAAAGTCCACCTGAGCATGCAGCATTTGCTTAGCGGTGGCTGCAAAAATTGGATAAAGCACTAAGGTTGGCTAGGAATCAATGATACAGCCAAGGGCCATGTTCACATGGCGTATAACACCGGCAGTTCTGTGAACCAGCAGGGTCACAGAACGGCCAGTGTTACCGAAGATCATCCCGGCCGGTACTGTAGTACCTGATTATCTTCATTTCTGGTGAATTCGAATGCGGGCGCATCCATGTGCACCGCATCCAAATTCACTGCTGCAAACATTGTGTGAACTGACATGTTGTGTGGCTGCTATTCAATGAATAGTGGCCACAGAAAATTGTGACAGAAAAACATGACAGTTTTTTTTTTCTGTGCAGCCGGGTGGAATCCTGGCCGGAGCGTATACTATGTGTACACGCTACGGACGAGATTCCATTCATTCACATGCAACTGTTTTGTATCAATCACGTCCGTTGTTGCAAATTGCAACAACGGACGGGATTTATACAAAACATACATTGTGTGATCATAGCCATAGGCTGTATCCATGTTTTCCAGGACTTCCTAGGGCTGCATACAACTTCTTCAGCCACGGCTAATCAAATGTTGCACAATCAGGTTTGGATGAGCCCGAGCATGCTAGTTATGCTCATCTCTAATCCCTATGAACTTCAGTTAAGAGTGTATAGAGGAGTTCCAACTCTCCCCTGACAAATGGGGTTGGAAAAGAGTGGAATTTAAAGGCGAATCTGTACCAGCCAGTACCCACCCCCAAACCACCAGTACCGTTTTGTACACTTCATTAAGCCATGTCTGGTTCCAGGGGTCAGTCTTTCTCCTGGGACTGGTATTTTGGCAAACAAGTTTTATTCCGGAATACAACTTGTTTTTTTGCCAAAATACCAGCTTCAGAAAAGTCCAACCCCTAGACTGGACATGGCATAACGAAGTATACAAAACTGTGCTGGTTTGGAGGTTTGTAGTGGGTACCAGCTGGTACAGATTCACTTTAAGGGCTCATTTCTTTTGTTCTTGAAGATATAGGCCACAGCTAGAGATATCTTCTCTCAATTAAGGGCCCTATTACACCAACAAATTATCTGACAGATTTTTGTAAGCCAAAGCCAGGAATGAATTTGAAAAGAGGAGAAATCTCAGTCTTTCCTTCGTTACCTGTTCTCTGCCTATAGTCTGTTCCTGGCTTTGGCTCAAAAAAAAAAAATCTCTTAGATAGTCTTTTGGTGTAATAGGGTCCTTAGAATACAAAACATCAGGAGGATAAGCTGTGGGATGAACAAACCCTTGCCCGCCAGCTATTGAAGGTGTATGACCATGTTAACTCAGTACCAGATAAGTATTGTAATATATAACAGTTTATGTAAATTGATTCTAAAATGTAAAACCACTGATTAATAGGTGAACATACACAGGAATAAAAGGATGATTAGCATTTAAAAGGACGTGTCAAGGGCATAATTGCTGCCATTTCTTCCTAGTGTTTTTTCATTAATGGGAAGACAGGTTACAAGTTAATCTCCCTATCTGGGCCCATCTGTGTATATAGGGTAATTAGGTAATTCACAGATTAATTGCGTTAATACTGAGCGATTTCCTAGAAACCCTGCAGCCGTGATATGAGATCCATTTACTTTTTGTTCCCCCGCTCTTGTAAACCATGCATGTATGTTACACGCGTTTGTGTTGCTTATCAAAGGCCGACATGCTCCCTCTGAACACACTTTGGATTGCTTGGATTTTCTGAAATGGCAAAACAGAAGGCAATCATTTTCTGTTAAGCAGAGGAGATTGCCGGAGGCACAATTTAATTCCAGCAGCTTATTGCTACAGCTTCCCAAGAAACGTGTACTGATTTGTACACTTTGTTATTTTTATGTGTATATAAATGGCCGCACTGTAAACTAGGCTTTTGTTACACAGAATCTATTGCAACCTGGAGAGCCAATCATTTTCCATTGATTAGAACAGTAAGCTTCTATATTTAGACTTACCACAGTCCCCTGACGGAAAGCAGTACATAACTCCATAAACACATCTGCATAAAGCGCACTTTCTGGGCAACCAGTGACCGTGAGCTACAGAACCACAATGCCTTCATGTGAGAAATAGAGCAGACAAAGATCAATTCAGTCTTCAGAAGATAAAAAAAAATAACAATGCATTGGATTTGCTCGGCTTGCATAACACGTACCTGTTTCGCGAATCAAACTCACAATGTCTTCCAGTGAAATGCTTAGGGCAGGCACAGAAGCTGCCTAGCATGCAGGTCCCGCCATTCTTACAGCAGTGCTTGTCCAGTGTGCTGGCTGGATAGAAATTATACATATATTACATGTATATAACAATCGGAAAACATTACAGTTCATCCTCTGGTACCCAAAGAGGTTATTTATATATGAATTCTATTCAATTCCTCTTGTCACTAATACATTTCTTAATTTATTTCAAAAAATTTTCTACCAGACAAGTTAAAGGGGTTGTCCGGTGAAAATCTTTTTCTTTCAAATCAACTGGTTTCAGAAAGTTCTATAGATTTGTAATTTACTTATATTTATAAATTGCAAGTCTTTCCATACTTATCATCTGCTTTATGTCCTGCAGAAAGTGGTGTATTAATTCCATTCTGACACAGAGCTGAAAAGTATAGGAAGACTTAAGATTTTTAAATAGAAGTAAATTTATATTATAGATTACAACGCTATATAATTTTCTGAAACCAGTTGATTTATACAAAAAAATAAAAAAAAAAATCACCAGAGTGCCCCTTTAAATGGACTATCCAAGATTAGAGAAACATAGCTTATATATCTTATATCTGACACAGTGGAGCAGCCTGTGGATTAGCTGCTCTTTTCCAGCACCCCTCTTGTCCTTTTGTGTGTGCCATTGCAGGCGTAGCCCTGTAATCCTGCATAACCCTGTTAAATGTGAACATCTATTACACTTCCTTATTATTAAACTAAAAGTGCATCTTCTGTACAATCCCCCCTTTAGGGGATATTGTTGTATAGAAAGTATTGTATGTATTCTGCTTGTAATTGTACACAGTTATCACATGTTTATACAGCAGAATCCATAAAGATCAATTTCCCCATGAATTCTTTACTGGAACCTCTGGTCTGTATTCTGCTTATGAAGTTGTAGTGGGATTTTGATTTCTTTGCTTTCTTTAGGGAATGGTCCAGATTATAAAGGGAAACCTACTATTACTAACTATATTTAGTATGGCTTTGTTAACGTTAGAAATGAAAAATATCTGACATAATAGGAACCCCATGGCTTATATGGTACATTATTAATATTTCATCAGTATTAAAGAGTTTATCCAGGCTTTAAAAATGCATGGTCCATCCTCAGGTCCTGCTCTGTGGCGAGTCTGTCCATAAGATGGCCGACATGGAGGAGCATGTGACCATGCCCACCCCCAGTGTCCACCACTGTGCCTGCATATGCCTATGGAGGACACTTGAGGAAGGGCATGGTCACATGCTCCTCCATATCAGCCATCCTATGGACAGACCCACTACAGGGCAGCCCAGCCAGGAGGAGGGAGCCTGATTTTAGCTCTACAAGACACACAGAGATCTGCTTTTAGTGTATACAGTGAGTACACTTACTAATAATGTACACTGCACAATTTTACTATGAAGGGGCCAACCCTTTTAACAAATTGCAATTCTAAATAATATGGTTTCATGGATAGTACAGACAAGCTGAAGATAAACTACCAGTAAACCTTCTTGACCTATTATTGTTTTAGGACTATGTTCCCACACAGTATTTTTCAACCAAAACCAGTAGTGGATTAAAAACACAGAAAGGATCTGTACACACAATGTTGAAACTGAGTGGATAGCCGCCATTTAATGGCAAATAATTGCTGTTATTTTAAAGCAATGGTCGTTGTTTCAAAATAATGGACGTTATTTGCCATTAAATGACGGCTATCCACTCTATTTCAACAGTTTGTGAACATAGCCTTTCTGTGTTTTTAATTCCTTCTCACTTTGGTTGAAAAAATACTGAACAAAATACTATGTGGGAGCATAGCCTTAGAATAGTTTTAATGGGTGAGATCTGATTTTGGAGAGCATCTAAGGTAAGAGGCTTGGCACAGCATGTAATGATAGAGTGCCCTCACCTGGAAGATGTCACCTGTGGGGTCTGTGCTATCTCAGTGTGGACACACATTTTACACAATTGCTTTTAGAAGAATGACAATAAAATATAAACGGCATACAGCGAGACAACGTGACTTACTTTTTGTAAGCCCAATAAAAGGAATCTTTTCTCCGATGCTTTTGTGCTTTCGAATCCCAGTGTGGTTAATGTTCCTCACAGGCTTTTCTAAATTGGTTTCTAATGATAATGCAGACCTAGCCGTTTCCATTGTTCCATTCTGAAGTGCTGGAATCAGGTGAGGAAAAAAATATATATTAAACACTATTTTTTTTTTTAAGGCTGTAAATAATATAAAAAGCGCTGGAATAAAACGCTTATGTCAGAGAGGTAACGACATGATTGATACAGATGCTTCTAAGCAATGAGTCAGATCAGATCTAGAAGACAATACATTATACAGAGCAGTGATATTTCCATCTTTTTGCTTATCATTTTGTATGTTTAAAGAAAAAAAACTGCAAAGGCAGATACCTATGATAGAGGTAGAGCATGAAATTGCTGTGTTACTGGTGGACCAAACACAGTGTGCAGTCATCTAATAGTGGTAGAAAACAAACATCCTATCCTAGCCTCCTGCCCATGGTGATAAAGGTCCTGTATCACAATGGGGGAATCCAGCTTTATTTTTATCAAACAGTTCCCTTTCTTTTGTGTGCACAACAAAGGGACAGGCAAATGAATACATGTATGAGAAGTATGCCTGCTGCCAATTTTATAAATTATTTCTAGAATTGCTGTAAAGCTATGAAAGTAGTACCATCAGAGAATAATACCCTAGAGCATGGGTCTCAAACTCGCGGCCCTCCAGCTGTTGCAAAACTACCATTCCCATCATGCCTGGGACAGCCAAAGCTTTAGCTCTTACACTCCAGGCATGATGGGAATTGTAGTTTTGCAACAGCTGGAGGGCCGCGAGTTTGAGACCCCTGCCCTAGAGAGCAGAATACCGGAGTGCCGTCATAAGGCTATGTTCACACACAGTATTTTTGGTCAGTATTTTGCAACCAAAACCTGGAGTGGATTGAAAACACAGAAAGGCTGTTGAAATTGAGTGGAATGGTCGTGATTTATCAGCACATAAAGTCGGTAATTTCCAAACAATGGCCTTTGTTTAAGGGTACCTTTACACGTACCGGATCTGCAGTGGATTTCATACTGTGATTTGCAGCAAAATCCGCTGCGGATTCTGGTAAAGTTAAGTTCTATGGCGTCCCATAGCCGCAGGGGAATTTTCATTGTTGGGGGGCATCCCCGGAGCAAACATCACCTGCTCCAGGCTCCTGCGCCTCCCGGAATTTCTTGGTGGTCAGCCAATCAGGGTACAGCGGCGAGGCAGCGCACTGATTGGCTGACCACCGGGAGATGCTGGGAGCCCCCAAAGCAAGCAGGATACTGGAGCAGGTGATGTGAGGTCCAGGCCGTAGTCTGCAGGCTGTGGGGGTTAAAGGGGCCGGCTATGTAACCCCATAGACCGTCACACTACCAGGATCCGCAGCAGATTTCGCTGCAAACTCGCATAGGGAAATCTGCTGCGGATCCGGTACGTGTGAAGCTACCCTTAAAATAATTTGCCAATAATTGACGGCCATCCACCCAATTTCAACAGTGTGTGGACACAGCCTTTCTGAATCTTCAATCCCCTCCTGGTTTTGGTTGAAAAATACTGACCAACATACTAAGCAAAAATGCTGAGTGTGAACATAGCCTTAAAGTGATGTTACAATGTATATAACATTCACAATTTATTAATTTTTTTTATTACTGCCACTGCAGTTTTTGTGCCAAAACCAGAAGTGGGTCAAATAGAAAAGAGAAATAGAAGTTCTCCCTTTGTATTTCCTATCCCATCTGAATCCATTTCTGCCCTTGGCATGAAAACTGCAGAGGAGGTTAAAAAAAAAAAACAACCAGTTCAGCTTTATTACTTGTGCTGTTCTATAAATATGTTTATTTGTTATAAGGGCATGAAATGTCAGACCTGACAGAGCTTCAAAGGAGTACGACTGTTGGTTCGTGTCTGGTAGGGGCGTCTGTGACCCAAGGTACTAAATTGCTGGGTGTGTCAAGGTCTACTGTTTCCTTAATCACATCTTCATATGCAAAGACATTTGTTGTATCCGAATCCACATAGACAAGTTTCTGTTCACCGTTTTCCTTTGGTATTGTTTCATTTAATTAAATTATGTCTTTTATTTCTCATGGGAATTAAGTAATATCTTACATCTCCTAGACATCCTCATTCTCCCATCCTGACCCTACTTGCTGCTCCTTTTTTAAGGGGGCCCTCATATACACACACACACACACACTTTTTGTGTGGTATTTTTCAGGCTTCCAATGCATTGGCATTTCTACAGAAATTTTTTCTAGTGTTTTTTAATTTATGTGTGAGTTTTTTGTGGTTTAGGCTTTTTTTTGTACTGAACTTTATTTTCCCTCTGCCATTACATGACCTAGTTGCTGGACCACAAAAGGTGACAAAAATGACAGGGAACAAAAAAAAAAAAAATCATACACAGAGCACGCCATGCGCTATGTTCACTCACAGTATTCTTGCTCAGTATTTTTCAACTTAAATCAGGAACAGATTAAAAACACAAAGGCTATGTTCACTCACAATTTAGTGGATGGTCGTCATTTACCGGTAAATAATGGCATTAAATGACAACCATTCACTAAATTTTAACAGTGTGTGCACATAGCCTTTCTGTGTTTTCAATGCAGTCCTGGGCTTGGTTGCAAACTACTGACCAAAATACTGATCAAAAATACTGTATGGGAACATAGCCTTAGGCTGGGTTCACATTGCGTTTTTGCAATCCATTTTTTTCATCCTTTTTTGCAAAAAAAAAAGAAAAGATGGATGGATGGATGGAAAAAGATATATTTTTTGTGCATCCATTGACTTCCATTATAAAAATAAAAATGGGTCAAAATGGATGCACAAAAAATACATCTGTTTTTCCATCCATCAAATGCATTCTTTTTTCCATCCGTTTTTTGCTAAAATGGATGAAAAAAAAAGAATTGCAAAAACGCAGTGTGAACCCAGCTCTACACTGAATCCTAACATTTACTTTTTTTTTTTATCAATGAATGATCAGTATAATTGAATAAAGGTCATATAAAAATAATGATAAAGCTCATTTGTATTGTAAACAAATGTAGACAGAATAAAAAAAGTTTCCTTTTGATTTATAATGCGAAATCTGTATTAGCTTCTATCAAGCATCATAATAGTATTCCTCATAGTGTGCAGTATTCATCAATGAGATTTCAAGTCAAATCACAAATTTAGTCTGGTACACAGTAGACACTCACCAATTCCCAAGTGAACGGTAATAAGGAGCTGAAAAGTCAGGTAATAAAAAAGTCTGGAGAATACAAAAAGAACATATTTAATTAACTCTCACGTTGAAGTGTTAAAGGTAAGCATTAGAATACATTAATTTGGCATTTCGAGTCCCAGAGGCCGTACTACTAAGTGGCCTGGCGGCAATGTAATTAATGTTACCTACTAAGTAAACCAACTCTCCTGAAGTGACCTGTTTAGGCCTCCTAATGAAGCCTTTTACTGCCAGCTATTCAGTTCACTGGACCGGGTCACTTTATTACAGTTACAACTGGCTGCTGATCAGTTTTCCTGGATAAGATTAATAAGCTTAGTCTATCATCTCATCTTTAAAATAACATTCGACATTGGTATAGCTTGGCCTTTGGGGATAAACAAATAAGTGAAAATGTTATATCCTCATTCATATGCATAATATGTTATCATCCAAGGTGAGGATAAAGAAAATTGACAACTAAAGTGCCTTATCACTTATGTAGTTGTGAAATTAAAATCTAGGAAAACATGATAGCTTTCTTCCAGGAACAGCGCCCTGGGTGTGGTTTTGCAGATAAGTTCCATTAAAGTGAATGGAGCTCAATAACATAAGGACAGATTCTGCTTTAGCAAGAAAGTAACTGTGTTGGTGGAGAAATAAATATGTTATGTGCCCTAGAAGGTGAGAAGGAAAAAAATCTAATTTTGGGGAGTTGGGAGGACACACAGTAAAAAAAAAAATCAAATCAAAATGCTGTCAAAATATGGAGTGAATATAATACGACAGGTGAAAAAAAGGCCATATTTCAAGGCAAGTTCATTATTTGGACGGATGCAATTAATTATGGCCGTTAGGCTGTGTTCACACATGCGTTTTCATTGTGTTACTGCATCACTTAATTGCAGTAGTTAATCATTTCATTGTCGCCCAGCAGCCGGTCTTCATTGCAAAAATACCCTAAGTACATTATAATTTTATCTTTGTTTTAGTGCCCGTAAACATGGCCTTAGGCTATGTTCACACACATAGCCTTTTTAATCCATTCCTGGTTTACTGAGCAAAAAAATACTTTGTTGGAACATAGTCTTAGGGTATGTTCACATGTACTGGATCCGCAGCGGATTTCATCTAAATAACTGCATAACACAGCAATCAAATCTGCTGCAGATCCTGTATGTGTGAACGCACCCTTAGGCTGGGTTCACACTACGTATATTTCAGTCAGTATTGTGGTCCTCATATTGCAACCAAAACCAGGAGTGGATTAAAAACACAGAAAGGATCTGTTCACACAATGGTGAAATTGAGTGGATGGCCGCCATTTAATGGCAAATATTTGCTGTTATTTTAGAACAACGGCTGTTATATTGAAATAATGGCCGTTATTTACTGTTATATGGCGGCCATCCACTCAATTTCACCATTGTGTAAACAGATCCTTTCTGTGTTTTTAATCCACTCCTGGTTTTGGTTGCAATATGAGGACCACAATACTGACTGAAATATACGTAGTATGAACCCAACCTTAAATTAAAAAAATCTGCCTTTTGTTAGACCTGTCCCAAACTGGCTTTGAAGGGTTAACTAGAAATGCCCCTCTTCTTCACCCCTGTCTTAGGTATGTTCAATATACTACAGAGTGAAACTCTCAGTTGCCCCTAGCAACCAATCAGATTCCACTTTACATTCCTCACAGACTCTTTGGAAAATGAAAGGTGGAATCTGATTGGTTGCTAGGGGCAACTGAGAGTTTCACTTTAAACTATAGAATGTATAAAGTATCTGATAAGGGTTTATAAAATGTCATCAGTGACTCATACTGGAGAAAAAAAAACCCAATCATTCAGTTACAGAAACTGCTACAGTATATAAACATACCCTTAAAATATTAAAAGGGTTTTATGTATCTAGATCAATAACAGAAGGTAAACAACTTGCAATAAGAAGTAGAATGAGTGAAATGGAATCTTACCTGTTAGAGCACATCCTTTCCATCAGTCCCCAAGTCCACTACTAATCTGAAGCTCAGCAGCACAAGTAGCTGAGAAATAAAGGGGTCTTTTGGCCTAAAGCTGCATATCAATTAATGAGACATTCAAATTCATTCCCACTGTGGTTGACTCCAGGTCACACCCAGGAAATAGACGCAATGTGCACATGAATGGATTTTAGTCACAGAAAACCTGGGTGTTTACTAAACAGACAGAGGCAAGTACCTGGAGCGGCTCATAAGCATAGCGAGATCTCTTAATATTTTTACTAAGATTCTTGAGAATAAGCACCTGAGATTGATTTCAGGACAAGGGTTCAGTGACCTTGAGACCTTGTTCACATGGTACCATTGTTTCCCCCCGTGAAGTCACGTACTGCATAAAAACAAAAGGAAAGGTTAGAATCGTTCTTTTACATTTTGTTCTGTTTTGAGTATGATTCACACATGTATTGATTTAAAATGGGAAAAAAATTTGAAATAAAAACAATGACAATACAATACAATATGTTGGAGAAAAACTATACTAACTGGCTTAAATATTTTAAAATTCCTAAAAGGGGTACTTCAGCAAAAAAAAAAAAAAAAAAAATGTCTTTTAAATCAACTGGTGTCCATTTAAACATCTCAAGCCTTCCAGTACTTATCAGCTGTTGTATGTCCTGCAGGAAGTTGTGCATTCTTTCCAGTCTGATGCAGTGCTCTTTGCTGCCACCTCTTTCCATGTAAGTAAATGTCCCAAGTAGTGGAGGTTTTCTTTGCTACAGTTCCTGTTTCGGACAGAGGTAGCAACAGTGAGCACACTGTCAGACTGGAACAAATACACCACTCCCTGCAGAGTATACAGCAGCTAATAAGTACTGGAAGATTGGAGACATTTAAATAGAAATAAATTAAAAATCTATATAACTTTCTGACAGCAGTTAATTTAAAAGAAATAAAATCACTGAAGTACCCCTTTAAGGTTCTTCCTGTGTACCCCCTTGCAGCACATCTTGCCCTTTACCTGGACAGACGATCTCAGGTGGAGAACGAGGCCCTTGTCCAGGTTGTAATGGCAGTGGCAAGTTTAACTATTTCATATATACAGGACTGTATCTCTGTGACACCATTTGGTTCCAGAATAATGCTTTAGTTTGTATAGCGCCAACTGATTCCGCAGCGCTTTACATAGTTTGTCGATTTTGATCCCTGTCCACTTTAGGGCTCACAATCTAAATTGACCTGTCTGTCAACCCAGGACCCCAGCGATACAAGGCTACAGTGCTGCCCCAAAAGTCTAGGATCAATATTTCAGATTTGGTCATGCCGTGCTGACAGTCTTCCGCTCCACTGGACTGTAAAATGCCCCCCCTCTTCTTTTCTCAGGATCAGGGTCATGTTAACCTCCTCTCAAACAGACGCTAGTATCTTTTCTGCCCTTCCTTTCTGCTCCTCATTTATTGTTGCCATCCAATTTTATTATCACCAATTTACAGGATAAGTGTGAAAAACTATTTTTTTTAAAAAAATGGGGGGGGGGGGATGAGTGGGGTGGAAGCTAGAAGGACACCGGCATGCGTGGAGAGGTAAGTATAAAGTTTATTATTTTATTTTACAGATTCCTCAACTGTCAGCCACACATCGCTTTTAGTCTAAGTGTTAGCAGACGCCGTGCTGCTCACCTCCGTCATCTCTAGTGTGAACATGGGTAGATTCTGTCCTGGCCCAATTGATACATTCTGGTTAACGCCTGTGCATTTTCTGGAGTGATTTCTACCAACACTTTAACAGTTAACTCCTTGCCTTACCAGTGATTGACAGCCTTGTCCTCTTGTCTGTCTGACCCAATCACCTCTGAGACCGGGACCTGGCCTTTTTTTAAAGGGGAACTCCCGCTAAATTCTTTTATTTTTTTCCCCCCTTTCTTTATACTAAGTGTTAAAAATAGGACATAAAAGGCGAGGGGCTTTATGGCAGATTTTGCATTTGAAGAGCTTTCTCCTCAGGGTAAGCCACTTCATAATAGCAAAAAAACAATAGAATATAATACAGTACCTTACACAGCAAATGGCATCAGCTGAACATTTAGAAAAAGACAGTTTAAGAGTGAAACATAGTCCCCATAAACACTAAGCTAGTGGGATTAATACGACAATATATTATTTTAATCCAGCAAATAATTGTCCCAATATTTCTCCTCTTAGTTATAATAATAATGTCTCTGGGATGAGTTTAGACACTTAAAAACCATCATTAATTTGAGAAATATCGCTCATATATTTTTGCTCTCAATTGACTTTTCATAAATATGAATATTAAAAAGTCAAGTGTGTGACTATCAGGCTGCATTCATTTCATAGCACTTTTCAAAGGCAACATTGAAGTGTTTTAGGTCTTGTTAGGATTCTCCAAAATAGCTGTGCTGCTAAAGAAATATTAAGCAAGTCACCAGTTTTCGGGATTAATAACAAAGATTTATATTTTTATGTATTCTGAAGTTTTTATCAAAGGAGCACTGGGTGCTGAGAATGAAGGAATAGAATTACCCAGTTCACCTCTTTGTGTCTATCATCTAAAGCAGGGATGGGGAACCTTTGGTATCAAATCAATTGGTGCCATAAAGTTATACAGATTTCTAAAGGACTTCAATTTAAAGTGTAACTGTCATTTAAATGTAATTTTTCAGAAATAAATAAATAGCAATAGTACAAGAGATTTTAAGGAACTCTGTAATGCATTTTATTAAGCTAAAGAGTTTCCTTCTGTACTCAAAAATTTCCTTCTCTCCCTCACTTCATAAGGATTCTTTTTCCATTATTCTCTATGGAGGGGGAGGAGTTGAGGGGGTGAGTGAGCACGGAGAAGAGAAAAGACCACCATGCACAACATTGCATCCTGCAATCTTCTCTCATCAAGCTCCCAGATAAGCACTGACCTTTCTGACCTCTGAATCCAGTGTTTTATGTGCCCAGACAGTCTCAAAACTGCTGGGATGCTTCTCTGCTCATCCTGCTCACTCATCCCCCTCGACCCCTCCAGAGGTTATAATGGACTCAGCAGACCCGTCTTCACTCCTCTGTAATTAAGATGGCTTTGCCTGATAATGCACACATAAGAAGTGAGGGGGAGGTGATAAAACAGCTTTTTTGAGTACAGGAAGAAGCTTTTTTGCCTAATAACACCTATTAGAGAGTTTCTTAAAATCACTTGTACTATTTCTGCAACAACAGCAAAAAAAATGTAAATGACAGTTATAGTTTAAGGCCCACGCAATATTTCTGCTTGATAACACAGGCTCTGTTCACACACTGTTAAAATTGAAAGGATCACAGCCATTGAATGACAAATATTTGCCATTCAATGGCTGTGATCTTTTCAATTTTAACATGGTGGCCACCCACTAAATTTCAACAGTGTGTGAATAGAGCCTTTCTGTGGTTTCAATCCACACCTGCTTTTGGTTGAAAAATATTGACCAAAATACTGAGAAACATTTTGTTATTTCACTTTATGTACATTGTTATATGGGGTGCAATCTTGCCTGAGCTGTTATTAACAGCATTTAGTGACATGCTTTACAGCAAGCCTCATGGACATAGACAACAATAGACCAACTCTTCCCCCTTAAGAAAAATGTAAAACAATACCGAGTGTGCTTAGTGACCTTTGACGGGGTCATTCCACAGGGAGCCTATATTGTCTTGTATTCATCCTGGTGTCGACTGGTGTTACTGTACATGTTTGCTGCAATGCTGTACAGATCACTTTACAGCTACAGAAAGAACAGGAAGTCTCAGCTTAGTTTAAGCCCTAGTGGGGAAAATGAAAACTGCAAGATTTTAGGACTGTTATATTGTAGATAATATGGAAATTTTTACCAAAAATTCTTTAAAAATATCTATATCTATAACATGAAAACATTATTTAAACAGTAGGTCATTTTCTAATGACAAATTCCCTTAAAGCCTCTCTTGGTGTGAATGGATATACAAACCCATTGTTCACTGAGTCAAACAGAATCTATAATTTATTCCTAATAATTCATTAAGGGTAGATTCACACATACAGAATCTGTAGGAGATTTGATGCTGCAGATATCAATGCAACTATACGATCAAACACAGCATTAAAGCAGCACTATCAGCATGTTCTGCCCAATGAACTTGCTAGTATGCCCCACAAAGCTCATTACCTTCTAACTTTATCGCTGGTAATAATTCTTTTCTTCTCCTCTACATTGTTTCTATATTGCCTAATTGCCTCTATGCTAATCAGGGGCTTAGGAGCATTTGGGGCATTGCCCATCAGCCCAGTCCGTCCCCTCCCGTCCTGACCACTATGCATATCCATATATGTATAGTGACCTTTCTTTACTGCGCCTGTGCAGGGAAAATGTCCCAATGGAGACAGGCCGCTTCCCCCGCATGCGCAATTTTGCCTGGAGCAAAGTTCTATGAGGTCATCCCTGAGGTCACTGAAAACGTAAGTATAAGTGTATGTTCATCTGTTCATGTGTGTGACTTGCAGTGATTATTCTATTGCAAATTGTATGAACTAGCATGAGTTGAATAGTGTATGCCTGTTGAGAGATTGTGCATGGTGTGGATGATGGGAGTGGGGAATAAAGACATCAATCCAGTTCAGCCTATTACCCTGTAGTATTGATCTAGAGGGGGGCGGGGGAAACCCTGTTAGCTAGAATCCTATTTTCCTAATTTTAGGTAGAAAAATTCTGGCAATCAGATTAAATCCTACTGTAACAATAACCTACAATGTTTTACACTCCATGGCTATGTTCACACTACGTAAGTTTCATATTAATCACGGCCGTTGTTGCTGAATTGCAACAACGGACGTGATTAATACAAAAACGGTCTGGCCGGGATCGCCAGAGGCCACGCAAAAAACTGACATGTCAGTTCACACAATGGCTCCATTGTGTGCAGCAGGGAATTTGGATGCAGGCGCACATGGGTGTGCCTGCCTGTAAATTCCGCAGAAGCGAAGATCATCTGGGCCGGTACTGCAGTACTGGCTGGGAAGATCTTCAGTAACACTGGCCGTTCTGTGATCTGGCCGGGTCACAGAACGGGCGGTGTTATACTTAGTGTGAACATGGCCTATCACTGTAAAAGTAGTCATCCAAATGACAGTACACAGTGACACAAAAAGTTACTATGTATATATATATAAAAAAACTTCAAGTATATTTAGGCCTCAGACAAAATGGAAGTACAGACAGTGAGCAAAATAAGAGAGCATAGAGACGAGGGACACCCTAAGCCACATTTCATTGGTTGTTTCTGCAACACTTGAAGAAACAACCAGAGGAATGTACATTGGGGTGTGGCATCTGTGGTCTGTATGCTCTGCTTCTACCTTGCCTTTTAATATGTTTAATACTTCAATATAGCCTGTGTTAGTGAGATCATTGTCCAAAAAAGTGCTGCGTAAAGGGCCATTTTCACAGAGTGATTATGTGCCAAATCAGGCTGATTTGGGCAGATATCGCGCTGTGTAATAAAGAGAACAATCAGTCAAGAAACTAATCATTGTATAATCATTGTCTATCATCAGGTTCAAAATCATCAGGCGTACATTGCTCAGTGTAATAGGTGATGGACCAACAGCTGATAAAAAGTATATAGAAAATACTAAAGATGATGCTTACCTCTCTGCACTTTCCCCTCTATTCCCTGCTGATCACAACCACTGCTGATGCCTGTGAAGCTGCAGTGACAGGCAGCTTAGCCAAGCACTGGCCGCAGTGCTGTCCTGTCTCACTCAGTGACTGGTTGAGCGGCCTCTCACTGCAGAGATGGGTTCAGAAGTAACTGTGGTCAGGAGCGAATACAGAGACATGTCAGGGGGAGCGTGGAGAAGTAAGTATAATCTTTATTATTTTCTATATATATTTTCTATATATATACACCATTGAGTACACCTAAAAGAAAGGGCTGCACAGACTTCACTAACGATGCCCATGCAGCCCTTGCAGCAAGATCATTGAGCAGATAGGTGCTCACTAGTACAGCCCTAAGACTCCCTTCACATGAACTTGTTGTTTTTTCTTAGCTTGTAGTAAATGTGATGAATACCCCAAAGCTTACCAAAAGTGAAGAACAATGGTACAAACCAAAAACATTGTTGATATTTTTATAGCATAAAAAAAAAGCATCAAACACAAAGAAAACAAGCAGATTTTTCTTAAAACACTGTGTATGAAACCACCCTATAATAGCTTGTACAAAGTAACAATAATGTCCTTGTATTGTTAGACCAAAAGGTCAATCAACCTCCCCAAAAATGGTGTTGTTTTATCTGGTATCTCGCATAGCCATTTAATCTGAGGGTAAAAAAATAAATCACAGTCCTTTTCTCAGAACTAAACATTAATTTCTATTCAGTTTCCATTTTCCGTGCTAATAATAACATGACCTCTAGCGCTTCGCTTGGCTCCCGTCATGACCCAACATTTCTCTTTCTGGTGCATCAGAATTCCTCTCCTATCTTAGCCAGAAACGGCAATTGCTGCACTATTTGCTACATCCTATCGTTCAGAGCTTTACATCAAAAGCTACAGATCCCAAACCTTCAAATACCATTCTGTTCTTTGAAAAAGCGTATGAACGGGTAAGCAACTAGAAAATATTTCCCTGGCTCAGTGTTTTGCCTTGGTTGAAATTTTAATTAAAACATTTTAATTACATTTAGTAAAAAGCAAAGTGTTTATATCTGCTAAGAAAATGTTCCTGCTTTGATGTAGAAAAAATGTAAAACAATAGATCCTCAGTCTGAAATAATATTAAAAGACTAAATATATGCAAACTTGCTTATAATGCACCCATACATTTATTGTATGCAGAGGCCTCGGTACCTCATTATAGCAACAACATTAGGGTTTTGTTAGCAATTGTTGTATGTTACTTATATACTGTTGTATACTTACAATTTGTGCTTTAGAGATCCACAACTCAAATCTCCAAACCATTATGTACATTAACAACTTTTATGTGCAATAATCTTATTCTGAAATTACATGGCATTAGATTAAATTAGTTTAACATTTGTTTTTATAATTTTGTAAATTACAAAAAGTATTATTAGTACATCCTACATCCCAAAATGCTATAATGTATGGTCCGCATAACAAGTTTTTATGCATAAGGGTATGTTCACATAAGGCAAAAGCGTTGAAATTCCGCAGCAGATCTCTCTGTCGCAGAATCCCGTCTAGTTCAGTGTCACACAATGTCTCCATGGGATGGCTCGTGTGCCTCCGCTTCCGCCGCTCTCCGCTCAAAGAATTGACATGTCAATTCTTTGAGCGGAGAGCGGCGGAAGTGGAGGCACGTGAGCCCTCCCATAGAGACACAGAGGCAGGCAGGATTCTTTGGCAGAGAGATTCGACACAGAATTACGACGCTTTTACTCCATGTGAACATACCCTAACAAGTGCTTATGCATATGGCGTAACTTTGTGCATAGTGTTTGCATCATGACACACAGTATAACCCTACATAAAAAAAATTATCTTTATTTATATAACACCAATATATTCAGTAACCCTTTACAAAAAAGAGAGGAAGTGTACAGATAAAATCTGACATTACATAGCAACAAATTAATTATAGGTTCTAAAATAATAATAATTTAAAGAGATATTTCAGGCTTACAAAATGTTTCATAAAAGAGGGGAGGGTGTTTGGGGGAAGAAAAAAAAAAAGCATACTCACCTGCCTCAATGCTCTGCAGTTACACTTTCAAAGGCTTTTGATCCCCACTGCTCACCGCTGTTCCCTAATTTCTCTGATGTTTTGTTCCTCCAAGTAATGCCTGTTCATCCAATCACTAACCAGTGATGACAAACCTCAGTTAGTGATTGGCTGGGAAGACATTTTCTTCATGAATGAAATGACAGTGGAAGCAGGGAGCAGCATGAATTGGAAGCCATCAGAGAGGCAGCTGTGGTGGATCAATTCAGGTGAGCGTGCCTTAGTTTTTTTTTATTTGAAAGCAACAAAGTCTAAAATAAAAATAATTTGACTAGAAGTAATCCCCTTTAGCTGAACAGAATGATGTATGACTTACATTGTTCTGTGCAGCTAATGTGAAGATATCCTCCGGAATAACATGGACAATATGTAGTCTTCTCCGTTATGTGCATGAGCCCAGTAGTCCTCATTATTCATGAGAAGCAGAAAACTTCCCCCACCCGCTGCTGATTAGCAGTTATCTAGCCAGGCTGTGTATAGGCAGTCAACTGTCAATCAGCATCTGGAGGGCGGAGGAAGGGGTGTGGCAAGAATCCTATTCTCCTGCATATTAGGAGAACGGCTAAACAAAATTATGTAAGTAATACACTGATCTGTTCAGCATTTCTGTCACTAGTTTATGCTGCCCTTTTTAAGGCAACATAAGCCTAGTGACAGATTTCCTTTAAATTGATGGGTCCACCATACCTGGTCATAGTAGCTGTCAGTAAGGATTATTATGTCAGCTGTCCATTAACAAAAGTTTCTGTCAATGTCAGCATAAATCTTGAAAGAAACTAAAGGAACTGAGACTGACATAAGAAAGCATTGTGATGCTGGAACACATACATCACAACACTAATTGTCGGGAAGGAATGCTAATAAAAAGGATGGGTTTAGCACAAGTGTAGCTGGTCAGTGAGTTGTGCCTCAGGCTGAAGGCCAGATTACCTTGTCCATCATGAGAGATAGTAAGCAGATTTGAAGCCAAAGCAAGTGACAAGGTGATATTTTTGTTAAATCACAGGTGAATGGTGCTATTGTGGTATGGTATTAGTATTATAAAATGTGATAGACATGACTAAAAGAATGTATTTATAGGGATGACTAGATATGTGTGCAAGAGGAGACAGGTCTGCTGGGTACTTTGAAGAAAGCCTGTCACGAGGGAAGCCAAAGAAACCTGAGATGTAAGAGGCTTTCCCCTTTGAGAAAAGCTGCATTAGATACCTTAGCCTGGTAAGGTGCATTGGTACATCATATACCGTGTTTCCCCAAATATAAGACGCCCTCCGAAAATAAGACACCCCCGAAAGTAAGGCAGCCCCGGCACCCACGACTCACCCAATCCCCTCCTGGAGCTTCACAGCCGGCACCACAGACAGCTTGGTCCATGGCCCCCAACGTCAGCCACACGTCCCAACGCACAATGCTGCACACACATGCCGATGCTCAACACTACCACCACCAGGACCCGTCACCGCATGGATGCGCCTCTGCACCCATCCAGCAATGATGTGAGTAGTATAAGGCACTGTATATTTTCGGGGAAACACAGTAGTAGAAGAATCATGTGGCCTGTAACCTTCCATGAATAGTTCACTCATATAGCAAAGTAGGTTACATGATAGTGTAGGAGGGATTGATTTAAGGAATAAGGCTGGGAAAGAGAGAAATATTTTTACTGTTAAATGAACATCAGTAGCTGTGCTGTGCAAGTTATTGTAATGCTGCCAGATGGGACTCACCAGTAGCAGCGCCATCCTATCAGCTCCTCTGCTGTACTCCATGTACGTTCTCTTTTGGTGTTTTCTTCCTAGTTTTACTGCAGTGACACCCCTGGCCACTAGAGTTGCAGTATTCAAGAAGAATTAGAGCAAGGAAAAGAGAGAGAGGGTATGATGTTATAGAAAGCTTATAGTTGGTGATGTACAATCACTAATGTTTAATAGTGTTGCTGCAGTGAAGTCATGGGTACTGCTGTGTATATAGCATATAGATCACAGTAAAAGTCAAATCTGCTGATAGTATGTCAATTGGATCTTTGTAAAGAGAAACGGGTAGACAACCTAGGACTGATCCCTATGGAACACGAACAGCAAGAGGAAGAGAATAAGTAGGGCAAATGATACACTAATAACAAAACACACACAGTAACCCACAATCCTTAGCTTAATCCCTAATACTTAGCAACTCAACAACACATCGTGCATAATTTGTTTGATGCTTTTATCTCTAGCTTTACGCTAATCCTTATATTAATCATTCGGAGTTTCAGTTCCACTTTATCTATGAGTTACATACTCTGTTTACATATTGTTCAAAAGTTTCTGAAATTATAACTATGAATTTTATGCTTTCAAAACACAAATATGTTAAATGAGTTGTCTCATCACATCAACCCTGAAGCATCTCCTTGTTCCTTGCTCTCTGCCTTTGCTATTACATGCACGGACAGTGATTGGGTGGAGCAGGGGGGCGCACCACGAGGAGCTGCGGGATGGGCTGCCAGGACGATCCGTACATCATGGAGGGTCATGCAGCAGCCTTTCTCTGTCATTATTGTGCTTTTTCAATCTTTTTCAAGACCACGCCCACTGTAAAAAAAAAAAAAAAAAGTTAACTCACATAGGACCCGTTCCCGGCATCAGCGCGTCTCTTATCTTGTTCCCAGCACAGGCAGTGTGACATACACTGCCTGCGCTGGAGATCCCCAAAGCTCTTCCGGGCAGCCAAGCCTCTCATCGGAGAAGCTCGAGATGCTTGGCTGCTGAGAGAGCTTTTGGAGAATGACAGAGGCACCAGAAGTTTCCGCAGCCTCTGTCATTCTCCCGAAACTCTACCAGCAGCCAAGCATCTCTGAGTTTCTCCAATGAGATATAGAGGATATACCTGTGCTCACATGTCAGTGCCTTATGTCTTTCCCATTCTGCAACAGCAGTGATGAGTGCAATACCATATTCATACTTGTGTTGTTTGGGGGCAGCCTTCCCCTCAGGTGATGCCGACTGGGTTTTGGTGGGGCATTTTGGGTTTGGTCCTGTGACATTGGGGTTGCAGGGCCATTCCATTGCCTCCCTTCCCTGCATGTGCACGCTTTGCGGGGTTGGCGGTCGCTGACCGACACAGTGTGTAGTTAATGTAGGGACCTGTGTGAACCAGGAGACCTGCACGTGGTACACGGGGCAGTATGGTTTGATCAAATTATATACCGACATCCTGGCATTGGTTCTTAAATAAAATAGGCCTGGCGGCATTAGTATTAGCCATAGGTGGGATGTGCAGCCGCTGCTTTCTCTCCATGTCGTATCTTTAATGAGACGCTCGGCTGCGCGGAAGAGCTTTGGGGATCTACAGTGCAGGCAGTGTATGTCACACTGCCTGCGCTGGGAACAGGACAGGAGACGCGCTGATGCCGGGAACGGGCCCAAGTGAGTTAACTGTTTTTTTTTTTTTTGTTTTTTTTTTATTTAGCTGCAGTTAACCCCTGACTGACCGCAGCAAGGCAGGGATTATCATTTTCCAGCGTATAAGGCAAACCCCTGGCAATCTTCTTAGAAATCAGGGGTCGTCTTATACGCCCAGTCACCTTATACGCAGGAAAATACGGTATATGAAGAAGAATTAAAGTAGAACTAGATGTGCTGTATAGGAGAACATTTTTCTTTGTTTTAGATCTGTGTGTTTTGTAATTATAGTGCTTGAAAAGCACTATATTGTAATCCGTATTCTTCTTCTTCTTCTTCCAGCTATTTTCTGCGCGTAATACAGCCCGAACCGCTTTGCGCACAGACTCCGTTCAAACTGCGTTTTGAAGCCCTCGGCGGTGTGTGGTGTGCTATCTATTTTTCGTTTCGAATGGATTTGTAGTTTTTAAGGAATTTACGTTTAAAGACCCGTAATTTCCCATAGAAAATAATGGCCCATTGGAAATAATGGCCACACTCTAACCGCTAACAGCCAATCACAGCACATATGCAAATAGCTGAAATATAGCAGCCAATAGGAACTCTAAGGTCTCGTCAGGCAATGTATTACACCATCCACAGTCACATGTCCACTATTGGCCAATAGAAGATGTAATATATGGAAGGTCCTTAACGATTTTGTCTCACTGACATGAGTAAGATTGTCATGGTAACCAAGCAATGATCTTTACCATTATAAGTAGCAGAGTGCAGTCAGTAAAATAGCAGAGCTGAAGCAGCCATGCAGCAGGGATGGTACACAAGCAGCTCTTAAAGGGACGGTACCCAAGCCGCTCTTAAAGGGACGGAAGCCAAGCCGCTCTTAAAGGGACGGTACCCAAGCCGCTCTTAAAGGGACTGTACCCAAGCAGCTCTTAAAGGGACGGTACCCAAGCCGCTCTTAAAGGGACGGTACCCAAGCAGCTCTTAAAGGAACGGTACCCAAGCAGCTCTTAAAGGAACGGTACCCAAGCAGCTCTTAAAGGGACAGTACCCAAGCGGCTCTTAATGGGACGGTACCCAAGCCGCTCTTAAAGTGGCAGTACCCTAACAGCTCTTAAAGGGACGGTACCCAAGCGACTCTTAAAGGGACGGTATCCAAGTCGCTATGTAAGGGGAATTACATAAGTCGCTCTTAAAGGGACCCAAGTCGCTCTAAATGGGTCCCTTTAAGAGCGACCTGGGTCCCTTTAAGAGCAAAATGGGTCCTTTTAAGAGCGAAATGGGTCCCTTTAAAAGCGAAATGGGTCCCTTTAAGAGCCACCTGGGTCCCTTTAAGAGCGACCTGGGTCACTTTAAGAGCAAAATGGGTCCCTTTAAGAGCGAAAAATGTCCCTTTAAGAGCAAAATTGGTCCCTTTAAGAGAGACCTGGGTGCCTTTAAGATCAAAATGGGTCCCTTTAAGAGCGAAATATGTCCCTTTAAGAGCGACCTGGGTTCCTTTAAGAGCGACCTGGGTCCATTTAAGAGCGACCTGGGTCTATTTAAGAGCGACCTGGGTCCCTTTAAGAGCGAAATGGGTCCCTTTAAGAGCGACCTGGGTCCTTTTAAAAGCGAATTGGGTTCCTTTAAGAGCGATCTGGGTCCCGTTAAGAGCAAAATGAGTCCTTTAAAGAGTGAAATTGGTCCCTTTAAGAGCAACCTGGGTCCCTTTAAGAGCGACCTGGGTCCCTTTTAGGAGCGAGATTGGGTCCCTTTAAGAGCAACCAGGGTCCCTTTAAGAGCTACCTGGGTCCCTTTTAAGAGCGACCAGGGTCCCTTTAAGAGTGATCTGGGTCCTTTAAGATGACCTGGGTTCCTTTAAGAGTGATCTGGGTCCCTTTAAACGCGAAATGGGTCCCTTTAAGAGTGACCTGGATCCCTTTAAGAGCGAAATATGTACCTTTAAGAGCGACCTGGGTCCCTTTATGAGCGAATTGGGACCCATTAAGAGCGACCTGGGACCCTTTAAGAGCGACCTGGGTCACTTTAAGAGCGATCTGAGTCCCTTTAAAAGCAAAATATGTCCCTTTCAGAGCAAACTGGGTCCCTTTAAGAGCGAAATGGGTCCCTTTAAGAGTGACCTGGGTCATTTTAGAGCAAAATGGGTCCCTTCAAGAGCGACCTGGGTCCCTTTAAGAGCGACCATGGGTCCCATTAAGAGCGAAGGGACCCATTTCGCTCTTAAAGGGACGGAAGCCAAGCTGCTCTTAAAGGGATGTGACCCAAGTCGCTCTTAAAAGGGACGGCACCCAGGATTAACATTTCTCTTAAAAGGAAGTCACTGGTAAAGGGGCGCTCTGGAAGTCACTGGTAAAGGGGCGCTCTGGAAGTCACTGGTAAAGGGGCGCTCTGGAAGTCACTGGTAAAGGGGCGCTCTGGAAGTCACTGGTAAAGGGGCACTCTGGAAGTCACTGGTAAAGGGGCGCTCTGGAAGTCACTGGTAAAGGGGCGCTCTGGAAGTCACTTGTAAAGGGGCACTCTTTTCAAGCACTATGTATTTTCCTGGAAATGAAAATCTAGTTTGGGTTTTGATTTATAGGGGGATGTAGTTTTTTTTCAGTAATCTATACATTGTACTTTGCTTTTAGGACTTTTAGGACTTTGGTTGTTCTTTATTTACCAATTTATTCACAACCTTAATACTAAGAACTTATCACTACTAGAGATTATTGAAGCAGTCACAAGGGTCACAAAAAAAAATTGTGAATATTGATGAATACTAAGAACTTATCACTACTAGAGATTATTGAAGCAGTCACAAGGGTCACAAAAAAAATTTGTGAATATTGATGAATATTCGTGAATATTCACGAATCACATGCAAACAAATCTTATTAAAACAGTCAAACTATAGTAGCTACAACAGCAGGACTATTACAGAGAAGCGATTTTTGCAACAGATGTTGTTCTTCCACTGTCAAAAATTGAAAAATTACAAATTAAAAAAGGTTTCTATCAAACTGTCAATCATTCAATTTCCACCATGGACCACAGTGGACTTTGGTGGATCAATTTTCTCCCAGGACAGTAGTGGACATATCAATTCTCTCCCAGCACCCAGTGACTTGGTATAATATCACACCAGCACCCAGTGGCTTGGTATAATGCACACACAGTGACTTGGTATAATGCCCACTCATAGAATTGGTATAATACCACGTCAGCACCCAGTGACTTGATATAATGGCCAGCCAGCACCCAGTGACTTGGTATAATACCACACCAGCACCCTGTGGCTTGGTATAATGCCCACTTATAGAATTGGTATAATACCACGTCAGCACCCAGTGACTTGATATAATGACCAGCCAGCACCCAGTGACTTGGTATAATGCCACGCCAGCACACAGTGAGTAGGTATAATGCCAGCACTTAGTGACTTGCTATAATGTACAGAACCAGCACCCAGTGACTTGGTATAATGCCCAGCACATAGTGACTTGTTATATACACCCAGCGACTTGGTATAATGCCCAGCCAGCACCCAATGATTTGGTATAATGCTCAGCCAGCACCCAGTGACTTGTTATACACACCCAGCGACTTGATATAATGCCCAGTCAGCACCCAGTGACTTGATATAATGAACAAAACCAGCATCCAGTGACTTGTTATACACACCCAGTACCCAGTGACTTGATATAATGCCACGCCAGCACACAGTGAGTAGGTATAATGCCAGCACTTAGTGACTTGCTATAATGTACAGAACCAGCACCCAGTGACTTGGTATAATGCCCAGCACATAGTGACTTGTTATATGCACCCAGCGACTTGGTATAATGCCCAGCCAGCACCCAATGATTTGGTATAATGCTCAGCCAGCACCCAGTGACTTGTTATACACACCCAGCGACTTGATATAATGCCCAGTCAGCACCCAGTGACTTGATATAAAGCACAAAACCAGCATCCAGTGACTTGTTATACACACCCAGTACCCAGTGACTTGATATAATGCCACGCCAGCACACAGTGAGTAGGTATAATGCCAGCACTTAGTGACTTGCTATAATGTACAGAACCAGCACCCAGTGACTTGGTATAATGCCCAGCACATAGTGACTTGTTATATGCACCCAGCGACTTGGTATAATGCCCAGCCAGCACCCAATGATTTGATATAATGCACAAACCAGCATCCAGTGACTTGTTATACATACCCAGCACCCAGTGACTTGGTATAATGCTCAGCCAGCACCCAGTGACTTGTTATACACACCCAGCGACTTGATATAATGCCCAGTCAGCACCCAGTGACTTGATATAATGCACAAAACCAGCGCCCAGTGACTTGTTATACACACCCAGTACCCAGTGACTTGATATAATGCCCAGCCAGCACCCAGTGACTTATTATGCACACCCACCACCCAGTGACTTGGTATAATGCACAAAACCAGCGCCCAATGACTTTTCATACTGGACTCTGGCTTCCCAGCTGCCACAGAAAACCACCAACAATCTACCCAGAATCTACTCAGTATCCACCCTCCTATCCTCTTCTCTTTGTCCCTATCTCTCTGTATTTTTCTCCCTGCTCTAACTGCCTACTGTGATCCTGCTTTCCACTACACATACAGCTGACTGGCCGCCTCCAGGAAGCCAATCACCTTATATAGAGGGGGAGGTGCTGACATCACAGTGGGGCTTTCAGGTAATTGGACAGGTTGCAAGGGATTATGGATAATCCCTTGCTCCCAACAAAAGACAGTACTGTAAGCTAACATGTGGCCGCTATCTTGGCCGCCATGTTTACCAAATTTTGTAACAAATCTCTGTTAAGACACTTTGCAAAACAAGTTGACATTGGGAATTGACAGCTCGATCTACAGCAAATCTGGCTCCTCAGGATTCACTTCACTCATCTCTAAACACCACCATTAAACATGTCCTTCAGCCATAGATAAACTATGTGCTCTCAGCAGTTCAAGGTGTGTATGCTTGTGTTTGCAGGAAACTGATTATTTCAGTTTCCATTATGATATACATACTTTTGTTGTGGGGTGAAAGCAGAAATCCGGAGGGAACCATATTTGATGAAAAGATGACAATAGAAGATGCTAAATATTAACAGTGCAAACATGATCGAGAAGATCAAGAATAAGACACAGAATATATAACAGCTTGGGAATTCAGTGTGGTAAAACATCATTGAAATCTATTAGTTTATATTCTGAATGAATATGTGAAAGAATATGAGTAGAATTTTGAAAAGTAAATTAATATGCGCAAACCACATAAAAAAAACTCCCAATCAGCACTCAAATTAACTAAATTACTAATATTAATTAATTAAAGGGGAATTCCAATTTCTAAAAGATATCCCCCACAGGGGAGGGAAAACAAGCGGATCGGTAGAGATAAAAATAACTGAGATAAATGCACCCCCATTTTTCCCAAATGGATAAATGGGGGGCATTGCACATGCATGACCAATTCTCTACTTATTCTCAGTAGGGTTTCCCATAATTCCCCTATCCTATAAAAAGGTTATATACATTAAGGAAAAAACCTTTATTAGGAAAAAAACACCAGTTTTATTACACGTACACAGAACACTATGCTGATTTAATGTGTAACTAATAGGATGCCTGTAACGTGGATAGTGTTTTTATTACCATTACTTATACATCTATTGGAGGCGAAAACTTGAAACATTTAAATGGAATTGGATTAGAAATCTAAATTCATCATCATAATGCTAGAGGCACTATTTCTGAAATTTAAGCAGGAAACCCCATAGGATACATTTTATATCAAAATAAGACAACAACTGGACCTTAGAAACAAAATTGAAAATGAAAACACATGCAATTGAATCACTTCATGTATTTCATAACCCCTCATCCCTTTTGACTGCAAGTTCACTTGAACAGAACACGGATATTTAAGCTTTGAAAACTGGAAAAGACATCTAACACAATATAAAAGCTCAGGTTCTCTGCCCTTTACGAGCTCAACGTGATTAGATGTGACCTTTTTATCTGGCCTTAAGGCCCTTTCACACGGGCTGATAATTATTAAGAAGTATTCCTAGGAATGCTCATTCACCCGATAACCGTCCCGTTTAGAAGGGCCAATGAGCGAGGATTTGCATCGCATCTTTTGTGCAATAGGTAAAATCAATGTTATTGATGGCACAGTTCTCTGCTTAAATGCTGCATGAACTATACGATGTTCATCTAACCATGTATGGCTACTCTTTGGGAGGATGCACACATGAGATAGAAAGAACAATAGACAATGTCACTGAAGATGTTCACAATAAGGTGTAAGTTCAGTTTTTGTAATGTGCAGTTCTATAGAGGTATTGTCATGTCCATGTCTGTTTGGACCTTGTGCGGTCCTCAGCTTGTGGTATACGGCTGAGACTGCGCTCTTAGGGTGAGATTCATCCAACTGTTGTAAAGAAAAATTGTCTTAGTTGCCTCTAGCAACCAATCAGATTTCACCTTTCATTTTTAAAAGAATCTGTGAGGAATGAAAGGTGGAATCTGATTGGTTGCTAGGGGCAACTAAGACAATTCTACTTTACACCAGTTTGATAAATCTCCCCCTTAGTCATGATTTTGTATTTGTATTTTATGTTTTATTTGCACTTTTCTGAACACTGTCTGAACACAGCTCTACTCCTTCTGCTCTGCTGATTGAATTCTTACCACACACATCTCTTCCCTGCTAGTTCCCTCTTAACCACTTCCCTCTTGGCCACCTAACAGTTAACTTTTCTTTTGCTTTGATGATTGGCACCTGGCCTTTCTACTCACCCTGTGTTGTGTCTGTTTCTGTGTGTGTGTGTGTGTGTGTGTGTGTGTGTGTGTGTGTGTGTGTGTGTGTGTGTGTGTGTGGTCCATTCACGTTATGGACTGGGTCCATGAACTTCTATAACGTCTCTCACAGCCCTGTAGTCCAGGCTATTAGACTTGGTAAGCATCTTCATATGTCTTCCTTGTATTGTTACCTGGATTATCCTGATCTCAGCTCTGTTACCTGACTATTCCTTTTTTCTGTTTTTGTACTCAGCTACACGTTTGGTTCTGACCTCAGCCTGTTGACTACACTTTGTATGTAACTTTGACTTGTCTAGTCTTGTTCAGTGTCAGTAGGTATAAACTTTATCGGAAGAAGGGACCTTCTTCGTGTTTGTCTGCAGTTGACTAGGACTATTGAGGCAAGTAGGCAGGGTAAGGCTAAGTTCACACTGCGTTTTTGCAATCCGTTTTGATCCGTTTTTCCATTGACTTCCATTGTAAAAAAAAAAAAAACAGATCAAAACGGATCCGTTTTTTTTTTTACAGACAAAAAAACGTAGCTGACACTACTTTTGTGTCTGTTAAAAAACAGACACGTTTTTTTTACAATGGAAGTCAATGGAAAAACTGATCAAAACGGATGCACACAAATGCATCCGTTTTTTTCATCTGTTTTTTTATCCGTTTTTTGCAAAAAACGGATGAAAAAAACGGATTGCAAAAAGCAGTATGAACCCAGCCTAAGCTAGTGGGAGCAGATTAGAGCTCACTGTCTGTGTTCTTCACAGCCTCCAGGTGACCATGGATGGATTATCTTATGAGATGAAAGAAAATTGAGATGTCTGCACAGGCACATCAACGGTTTTCTGCAATTGCCACAACAGCTTTTGGTTCTACTGCCCTTTTTAGTGAGTATCGTCATTGTCACTTTCTCACCAACACATCTGTTCACATTTGAGGCTGCTTCTTCCACAGAAGGTTCCTCTTTATTATCCTTGACCTGCAGTTCACAACACACATCGAACTGTAAAATAATTTATATGCAACCACATATAGTTCACCTCAGGTTGACATGTAACACCACAACAGTTAACAGCCTTAAGTATATCATTTGCACTTGTTCTGTAGCAACACTTGTCCCCTCTATTCTTCCAAGTATTTGTCACTAGTATAATTTATCATTATCATGGTTTCCATCTGCTATATAAGACTCTACAGTACTCATGAATACAACCCCATCTCATGAATACAAACAAAAGTATACCTGATGGTCAGCTGATCATGATAGGATCAGCTTTGTAAAGGATGTTGCCAAATGTAAATTTCATGTAAAATATTATGTTATAAACATAAATATTCATTCTGTTGAAAATCTTTTTGGCCACCATCTTATATCTATAGTAAGCTGTACAACCACTTCAAGATAAGCCATTTCTGCAGGACCTGCCGATTTAGCCAATCACTACAGTGAGTGATTAACTGAGCAGTAATCAGTATAGGATCAGATGTAGCTAGGGACTTGGTTAGGTGAGTATAAGGTTTTTTTTTTGTACTGCACCCGCACCATAATATAGATAGATTGGATACTGAAATCATCCAATTTTGTAAGAGTTTTAAATGTTTGGTAGTTTTGCATCTCTATTCTGTATTCCTATAATACATTACATTTAAATCTCAATATGCTTTGCACAAGGTGAACATTACATTTCGACATACAAAATCATCCTCTGTGACATGTATTAGAAAGCATAATTTATTGGGATTGCAATGATATCTATTTAAATTCCTCTTGGGGGACACTGACTGCCATTTTTAAAAAAATGATTCCGACTGACCAATGCTGGCCTCACTCTTGGAGAAGTTGTACTATGATAAATGATTTCCGATATAAGATAACTTTCTTTACTGTTTAGGAAACTATGGTCTTGAAAAGCTTTAAATGAAATGACTATGTATCATGCCTTTCTCTTTCAGCTGCCTACATTTTACTTACAGTACTTGCAGCATTTAAAGGACAAAGCTGGAAGGATTTTTCTTCTTAGAAATTAGAATAATGAGTTTCTTGACAGTGTTCAACTCATTCGCTTTGTCTGCAAGGTAATATCTATGCTAAGTTCCAAGTAGAAAATATAGACAGCTCAATCATTTTACTTGACATATATAGATACTACAGGTGTCGGCCAAGCCATCTTAACACCTCTGACTCGGAACTCATCTGCCAATAACCTCCCTGCTTCTTCTCTTTATTGCTGACATTTCATCTCCTCCAGCTCAGAGCAATTTTCTCATTCTTTAATTCCTGACTTGCTTGTTCATATTTTCCCTTATCATTTTCTAACTGCCTTGTTCCTGGTTGCAATTATGTTTTCACCACCTGTACTTTTTTGCTATTCATCTGCAATTTTTTTTCCCATTTCAAAATCCCTACCATTATGCTTCTAGCAGCTGATTTTCATTTTCTTGACCATTCCATTCTACTTATTATTTTAAAGAGCTGATAGCTCTTCAATTGTCTTTCTGTCAATCACAACATATTACTGGAGCCATTCGGCTCGATACTTGACAAAATGTGAAAATAATCAGCATTTGTCATCTATGTTATTTTCTATATTAACTGTTCTGCCGTAATGTATAAAGCTATTTAACATCATGGGATGAATTCAGTGCCCTTCTAGAGACTGTGATTCTTAGAAAGCCAGGAACAGAGATTGAGAAGTTGTGGCTAATCTAATATTTTTCATATATTTTACAAATGTTAAATATTATTATTTAAAAAGTAGTGATTTTGTGTTGTTGTTTTGAATGTCCTTGTTTTATGTTTGAACTTGGGTAAAAATAAATATTGTGAAAAAAACAACCACTTATTAGTTAAATTGCTATATCTCTCCTGTACATTCCAAACCCATTTTTTATTTTATTTGTTGGATGAATATAACTGACTATGTACTTAATGCTGTACATTATTTAAAAACAAAGCTTTATACCAAGTAAAGAAAAATTACCACAGACATGTTTAATAAGACACATGCATCAACAGCTTAAGAATTGTTCTTAACCCCTAGGCGACCTAGGACGTACCGGTACGTCCTGGAAGTCTGTCCCCAGACGACCCTGGACGTACTGGTACGTCCTGAGCTATGAAGCTTCATAGCAGGTGGGGGCCGGCTGCAATCAGCAGCCGGCACCTCACCGCTAATGACATGCTGCAGCGTGACATTAACTCCTTAAACGCCGCAGCGTTTAAGTGTAAGTGACAGGGGGAGTCCCCTGTAACTTACCGATCGGGACCCCCGCAGTGTGATTGTGGGGGTCCAGATCGGTAAAACGGCCTATGGCATAGCAATGATCAGTGTGTGTAATCACACAAGTGGATGGAAAAGTCCTCCAAAGGGACTTCAAATGTGTAAAAAAAAAAGTTAAAAATCACTAACACACTACCCCAAAGCCCCTCCCCCAATAAGTTTAAATCACCCCCATTTCCCATTATATAAATAAAACATATAAAAATAAATAAACATATAATATACAGTAGCGTGCGTAATTGTCCGATCTATTGAAATATAACAAGCGTCATTGCGAACGGTGAATGGCGTAGACGAAAAGAGGGAAAAAGTGCGCAGATTACCGTTTTTATGTTACATTATATATAAAAAAAAAATTATAAAAAGTGATCAAAACGTCCGATCTTCACAAATATGGTTTTAATAAAAACTAGAGATCATGGCGGAAAAAATGACACCCCATACAGCCCCGTAGGTGAAAAAATAAAACTGTTATAAGCGTCACAATAGGCCCATTTTATTAATATTTATTTGCCAAAAAAAAAGGATTTCATTAAAAAAAAATATAACATTAGAGAATCTGTGTAAACCTGCATATGGTTGTGTTCGAACTGACCTATAGAATAATTGTATCATGTCGCTTTTACTATATAGTGCATTACGTAGACACAGGAACCCCCCAAACGTTACCATATTGCATTCTTTTTTACAATTTCACCTATTTATATGTTCATAAATAATATATTTGGGATTCCATCATACATCTTATGGTAAAATGAAAGACGCCATTACAAAGTACAACTATTCCTGTAACAAATAAGCCATTACAAGGGGAGGAGGGAAAAACGAAAGCGCAAAGACACTGGGTCATTTTGGGCCTGGTCCTCAAAGGGTTAAAGGACAACTCCATTGATTTGTGTTTTTAGCTTATATAACACACATTACAAAGTTATATAACTTTGTGATGTGTGTTAATAAGCTATTTGGGCCCTGATTGGCTGACCAATCTAAAGGCCATGTGATGCGCTCCAGCTAATGAAAAGGCTGCCTATGCACATGCGCGCCAGCAGTCTTTTCTCTCCCATTCACTTAACTGAAACCCAGAAGTGAGGGAGAAGATGCTGTCCGGAGCTAACGGGGATGTGGCTGGCAGAGATTAAAGCAGCGATCATAATTGGAGGGATAGTGGGTATAAAGTGTGTACAACCCCTGGTAAAAAGTATGGAATCAATAGTCTTGGATGAGCACTCATTCAGACATTTCATGCTGTAAAACAAACTCAGATCAAAAACATGATACAATATTAAGGTCATTCCAAAGTGCAACTTGTTGGCTTTCAGGAACACTCAAAGAAATGAAGAGAAAACATTGTGGAAGTTAGTGAATGACACTTTTATTGACCAAGCACAGGGAAATAAATATGGAATCACTCAATTCTGATGCAAAAAAGTGTGGAATCATGAAAAAAACATAAACAAAAGACCATTCAACATACATCATTAGTATTTAGTTGCACCACCTTTGGCTTTTATAACAGCTTTCAGTCTTTGAGGCATGGACTTGATGAGTGACAAACAGTATTCTGCATCAATTTGGTGCCAACTCTCTTTGATAGCAGTTGCCAGATCAGCTTTGCAGGTTGGAGCCTTCTTGTGGACCATTTTTTTCAATCTCCACCACAGGTTTTCAATTGGGTTGAGATCTGGACTATTTGCAGGCCATGACATCGACTGAATGTGTCTTTCTTCAAGGAATGCCTTCACTGTTTTTGCCCTATGGCACGATGCATTGTCATCTTGGAAAATTATTTCATCATCTCCAAACATCTGTTCAATTGAAGGGATGAGAAAACTGTCCAAAATGTCAATGTAAACTTGTGCATTGATGGAAGAATTAACCACAGTCCTCTCCCCAGTGCCTTTGCCTGACATGCAGCCCCATATCATCAAGGACTGTGGAAATTTGGTTGTTTTCTTCAGGCAGGCCTCTTCATAAATCTCACTGGAACGGCACCAAACAAAAGTTCCAGCATCATCACCTTGTCCAATGCAGATTCTTGACTCATCACTGAAGACAACTTTCATCCAGTCATCCACAGTCCATGATTGCCTCTCCTTAGCCCATTGGAGTCTTGTTTTTTTATGTCTAGGTGTCAATGCTGGTTTTCGTTTAGCTTTCCTGTATAGAAATCCCATCTCCTTTAGGCGATTTCTTACGGTTCGGTCACATACATTGACTCCAGCTTCCTCCCATTTGTGCTTCATCTGTTTAGTTGTACTTTTTCGGTTTTCAAGACAAAGGGCCTTAAGTTGTTTGTCTTGACGCTTTGATGTCTTTCTTGGTCTACCAGTACGCTTGGATTTAACAACCATTGCATGCTGTTTGTATTTGGTCCATATCTTGGATACAGCTGACTGTGAACAGCCCACATCTTTAGCAACCATGCGTGAAGGGTTACCTTCTTCAAGAAGTTTCACAATCCTCTCTTTTGTTTCAAGGGACATTTCTTTTGTTGGAGCCATGGTTCTCGCCACTCCACTTCGTCCAGCAGCCCTCCAAGGTGTCATGACTGCAGGTGTTTTTAACTGCAGACTAACTGGCACATCTAATCTGGGGCAGGTGTCCATTTAGGGAAAGGAAATAGACTGGGTGTGTCCTTTTTTTCTACCTCCAATTTGACTGATTCCACACTTTTTTCCTCAGAATTGAGTGATTCCATATTTTTTTCCCTGTGCTTGGTCAATAAAAGTATCATTCACTAACTTCCACAATGTTTTCTCTTCATTTCTTTGAGTGTTTCTGAAAGCCAACAAGTTGCATTTTGGAATGACCTTAATATTGTATCATGTTTTTGATCTGAGTTTGTTTTACAGCATGAAATGTCTGAATGAGTGCTCATCCAAGACTGGTGATTCCATACTTTTTACCAGGGGTTGTATGTCTGTGCTTTTTTTTTACCGCCGGAGTTGTCCTTTAACTTTTTTTTTTGCTCATTTGTCAGTTATTGCAATAACACCCTGATTTAAAGTATATATATATATACATAGTGTACAAATAAAACACCCTGCTATGACCTCTATGGAAATAAATCTTTCATCTTCTATTTTTCTTCCACTCTCAGCTCTTTTTAGAAGAACTTTCTGTTGTACTTTTCAATGTTCATTTCTTTGTTCCATCTCCAAGCAAGAAACTTGGCTCATTATCAGAACCAATTCTCTTCCCTTCTGTAATTTTTCATTACGAGAACTTTAGAGTTCAGTAGTTGGCAGGTTGACCACCCAATCGTCTTTTATAAGATACTAATTGAAAAATGTCTAAGCAAGGTGGAGAACAACATATGGGGAAGTTGAGTATTTGACAATACCAAATTAAGGGAACTTTATTAATATTTTTGCATCTAGAACGTGTCATAAAATTTCTCAACATTTGCTGCATTAAATGACTCAAAATCATGTCTTGTATTTTATGTACATTAAGGCCACGTTCACACAATGTATTTTTTCACTAACTACCGGCCATTGTTGCGGGACTGCAAAAACGGTCGCTATTTAGTGAAAAAACAAATAACATCATTTTCTATGGAATCCCGACCGGAGTGTACACACACAGTATACATTCTGGCCGCGATTCCATGCGGCCACATTTAAAACTGACACGTCCATTTTCTGCGGATGCTATTCATTGAATAGCAGCTGCATGAAATAGACAGTGCAGGCAATGTAAAGTGCGGCTCCGATATATATGCACTGGCAAATAAAAGATACGCTAATGCTACCCACCTCATAATTGCTCCGCTATTACGTATTTCATGCTTTGTACAATAATCTGTACACACCACAACGTATGCTTCTATTCAACGTTCGTTATTCGTTACATGAATGCTTGGCGAACACGAACCGAACCGATCACAATAGTTTTTTTAATGTTTGTGTTCAGGATCCGAACAGAACATTGGTATGTTTTCTCATCACTAGTGGCCAATGTCTCCCTGATATTCTGCAAGCAGGAAGCAACAAGTACTTCTACCTTTGTTGTCTGTGGCAAATGGCCATCTTGAGAAAGACAATGCGATCTGGCTGCAATGTATTGCTGGCGAGTGCCACCTGCCGTCATCCTGTGACTATCTGTTCCTGGCCCCCGTCTTCTTTCTGTTACTGAAATTGCCAGGTCGGCCCTTAGAAGCACTTCAAGCACTTATTGCTCTGAAATCCTGGTATGCTACCTATCCAGAACTACATAATGTTCTATACCGTTTGGCATGGATATGCAACTGATTTCAAGGGATGAAGTTGCCAAGGTGGCGTCTCAAATGTGACAAATTAAGTGCGCGAGCCCTATTTTAATGAATAGTGCATGTGCACAGAGTTTGCCCAGCATGGACAGCTGCCTCAGCATCCCAATCTTCTGGCATTAGCTGTATTTCTACACCAAACTGTGGAGAGGTACATAATGATATGTACTCTTTAAAGGGAATCTTTCAGCTGTAATTCATGTTCCAAACTGCTGACACTTTTAGATAGTTGTTAGGTCAGAGAGAAACATGGTACTTTTGATATATACTGTAGGTCTATGCTTCGAGAACATAGAAAACAACTTTTATTCTCCAGTGCTAAATGTCAAAGAGGCTTTCTCAAGCTCTTGCAGGGGTGAGGGCTGTAATGCCTCCTCACTAGCCACCCGATTCGTATTTGTGCTTGATTGACAATAAAAGGTAAAGTTAGGGTCATTTATTCAGAATGAAGTACTTCGTGCAAACTTCTCACCTTGCGACGTTCCCCATCCAACCCCCTGCCCACCCATCAGGTAATCCAAGTTACACGGCAGAGAAGATAGGTATTTGTAGGTGGTGTACGCCAGGGACACAAGTGCGCTGGGGCTAACCCGCTGAAGGTAGTAGTAGGTGGTAGTACTGGGTAGGGCCCGGGCAGCCAGTTGCCAGATGTTATGTCACGGTATAGGCACGAGGGGGGCTGAATGACCCACGGGAACCTGACCATGCGGGGCCTGGGCAATTCTTCATTGTCCCTAGTCAAGGCACCAATAACTAGACCAATGCCAGGGTTCAGAAACAACAGTAGTTGTGCGTTTATTGCAATGGTGGTAACCAATAGCAACAGTCTCTCTGGATGCAACCAGGAATAAGGCAGACTTGGATATAACTGCACAAGCTTCATACAGTAAATGTCCTCGCATGTATCTCCTTGATCTAGCCGGTATCCTAAAGTGTCAGCAGTTTGTAATGGGAATTGCAGCTGATAGATTCTCTTTAAGTCCAGAGTGCAATTCATTTATACTGGTCCCACTCTCCAGATTTGAAACTAGATTAAAAATTAATTTGAAATTCACAGTAAATTGTCATTTATATCATGCAGCAAGTAGAAAAACAGCAGCACTCACCCGTGTATGCTTTTCATGCACTTATTTTCATGAAACTTTTTCACATAAAAAGTAATACAGACAGACGCCAGCTGGATTCACTATGACAGTGATTTCACACTGAAACAAAATGTCACCATCCACCCAGCTGGCATCTTTCTGTTGATGTCTGGACATTTTATGTAATACAGTTTTATGAAAATAAAGAAGTTCATGAAAAGCATATGTAAGTGAGTGCTGATTTTTTTTTTCTACTTGCTATATGATTGACTGTTCTAATGTGGCTTGGGCATCACCCGGCTTTCCTGCTGGGATCCAATTGATTGTAGCCATCATACACTGGGGTAGTGTTGGCATGCTACTTACATTGAAAGTGTCATTTATAGACTAATCACATTCTCTAATTACATGACATTTTATATGATAATTACCAATGATCAAGAGAATTTTCAGGCATGTCTGAAATAAATTTCCTTGAAAAGTTTAATAAATTTCTTCAGTCAAAAATACCAATTATGAGCATGATCACACATTATCAGCCCTATTACTTAAAGGAGTTGTCTCATAATTAACAATGACATCTCTCTGATAGATCATGGCAAAATAGTCAAATGGAATAACTTAAAAAAAAATAAAAAATCTGAAACATACATTTAATACTTGCTCCGTCCACCTAATATACGGTAGCAGAATTTATACTAACCCAGGAGAATAAAAGAACAACAGGGGCTTGATAACAGGTATGTAAAATTTGTATAATTTTATATGATCTAATAACGAAATGGAACTCCTGTTAAGCAGCAAGATCTATACGGAATATAGAGAGTAACTAAAAAAAAATGAAGCTTTTCTCTAGTTTTGAGTGGCAGCCAAGTAAAAACCATCTCTGTGAACTACATTTGCATCTTTAAAGGGATTATCATGAAGTATTATCTATTCTACACCTCCCATATTATGTTTGCATACAAATTACAGTATATTACATTGTGGGTAAAACGTTGTATACTGTATAAAATCATTGCCGTGGCTGCTGGTTGAAGAGCCAACAATGAAGAACATTAATAAAGCAAAATCTGTCAAAAGTCTCTGGGAAAAAAAAAATAGTAATTTCTGTTGAGCTATAGCATTCCAAAGATAAAACTGGTTAAAATACATCTATTTTTCCCTTAAAATATTCATGATAGCTGACTTGGTAGAAAATGCTGAAGGATTTGGTATTCATTTCTCAGTTCTCACTACTGCTATGTATTTTTGTATAACATCTGTTACCATTGTGTAAATCATCAGTGAAACCAGTGCACATTAGTGGATGATACCATTAATGCAAATGTATTTTGTCACCAATCTGCGGAATTTCCAGATTTACAAATGTACACACATCTTATGCAGAAGTCCAATAAAATTAAAGAATACGCAAGTATAGCAAATAAATAAATAAATAAATACAGCTCCGAACAGTAAGGGTAGCTTGACACGTAACGGATTTCACACTTTGAGTTTGCAGCGAAATTTTCATTCCACTGCAGATATGTAAGTCGGCCCCTTTAACCCCCGTAGCCCGCAGCCCCCAGCCCGGAGCATACATTACCTGCTTGGTGCCGCGGCTGTGTGTGAGGCTCCCGGCTCCTGTTGGTCCCCATCAGACAATAAGTGCTGCCGTGCACTGATTGGCTGATGGGGAGCGAGGGGAGCCTGGAGCTTCACACACAGCCGCGGCGCCGAGCAGGTAATGTATGCTCCGGGCTGGGGGCTGCGGGCTGCAGACAGCGGGGGGTTAAAGGGGTCGGGTCACATACTGGCAGCGTAATGAAAATTCCGCTGCGAGTATGTGACCCATTCAACTTCACACTTCCATTATCCACAGCGGATTTCGCTGCAAACTCTCAGCGTGAAATCTTCTGCGGATTCGGTACGTGTGAGTGCTCTCCTACACTCATCTCCGCAAACACATTATTGGATACAATTGATAGTGTATACTACCCAATATATACACTGTGACCATTCAAAAAGCAAACGGGTTTATACACTCAGGGAAAACCGCAACGTTTCAATCTTGTTGGGGTCTTTCTCAAGCAGTACAAAACGTGGTAACAAACGCGCTTTATATCTCGTGTGTACAGGTTCAGAAATATGTATAGCTATATGCAGGGACTCTGAATGTGTGTAAATAATCTGCAGATCTACATAAGTAAGCTTAAAGGGGTACTCCAGCGAAAAGCTTTTTCACAGTAATTAAAACACATTACAAAGTTTTATAACTTTGTAATATGATTGAATTACCTTTCTTCCCCCCTTCTTTATTCCCCCCCCCCCAACCCCCCACAAGGAAGTGAAGTAACCTCATTCTTACCGAATAACTGTTGACCCCAGGCTGTGCTGTGGAAGCCATTTTGTGACAATGACATTATCAAGAGGGAGGCGGGTCTAAGCCCTGTTAAGCCAACCTCCCTTTGTCAGATGACTCAGGTTGCTCAGCTCTGATTGGCTGAGCAAGATGTAAGCTGTCTAACAGTTCAGTTACAGAGTCAGGTAGACATCACAGGAGACAAAGTGCGTCATGGGAAAACCCACACCAGAAAGTGAAGAAAAAATGAAGACACCAACTGGAGGTATGTTTATGATTGATATTTTAAGCAGCGCTTTAATGTGAGCTGGCAGTATTTAGACTGTTTTTGCTCTGAGTGGTTGCACAGGCCACACATTCCTTATACCCTGCCTGGTTTTGGTTTATCTTTGCTCCCTTGGTTGGTTGTAGCAGATTCACTGTATAAGTACACTACATTCAGAAAGTCTTTGGACCTTTTCAATTTTTTCATATTTTATGTTCAAATAAGAAAAAATACATTTAAACCCCATCATTATGCATTCAATACCCCATAATGACATAGTGATAACAGTATGCTATAAATTATTGCTGATTTATTGGAAAGGAAAAGCTAATTTAATATTGCATTGACATAAGTATTCAGACCCTTTATAAGGCACTACTTTGTGGTCTTTACTATGTGCGTACAGGCTTTGTTATTTCGGAAAGTGAGCCCTTGGCCCAGTTAAGGTCCCCAGGTCCAGAGCACCCTGGATCAGGTTTTCATTACTTTCTTGAATGTGCTGTGTGAGTTTCAGTGTAGTATAAGCCTGGTAAATATGGTATTGTTTCCAGCCTTGATGTGATGTTGCTTTGGTCCCGTTATTTAGTTTTAACTCATTTTAACCTTGCCAACCCAGTAGATGTGTTATTGTTCCGTGGTGATAAATATGGCTTTAACCTCTTAATGACCGCCAATACACCTTTTTACGGTGGTCACTAAGGCTCCTTATTGTAGAATAATGTGGTGCGGGTACCTCTGACAGTCAAGCCCCCGCTTTATCTACAAGGAATGGAGAAACTGTAGTTCCTGGTAGATTAACACGATGTGGTCAGATCAGTTCTCTTTAAGAAATATGGTTATCCAACACTCATATCACTCATGTAAAAAGTAAGTGAAACTCCCCAAAATAAGCAATTTGCATGTGAAACTAACATTGTGTATGACTGGGGTTTCTCCGTATTATCTTCATTCTCAAGGTTTCTCTATCAATGTTGGCAATTACTTCTATGTTGTTACTTTGCTCTGGATATTAACCCCTTTCAGGTGCTTTTCCTATAGTAGTAGCAGTGGTATAGGGGCTATATTTTTATTCTTTTTAACCTCTGCTACTTTTGTAGAATTAGTCTCTGTATGTCCTTGCGCTGGCCTTTCTCCTTATGAAGGAGTTTTGATACACACTTCTGGCCACAGTAAGGCTGGGTTCAGACTATGTTTTTGCAATCCTTTTTTTTCATCCATTTTTGCAAAATGGAAAAAAATTGAAAAAATGGATTGCAAAAATGAAATGTGAACCCAGCCAAAGGCTCATATTTGTGCAATTGCATTATTCTTTTTCACATATGTGATATCAAGGCAGAGGGACTTCATCCTTTCTCGCAGTGATCAGACTCTAACCATACATTTTTTTTGTGATTGTCTTGTGTTTTATGGAATTTATTGCACATAATAAAAATAATATTTTATTACTATTTTCCTATACATCTTCATTCTTTTTGCTTGTATGGGAAGATTTGTAATTAAAGAGGACGTGTGACCTTTCCTGTCACACCTGTTTAAATAAAGAATTCTAGGACATCTTTTCTTGCAGCTGTGCTGTTAAATGTATTATTTTAACCAAAAGTGTATATATATATATATATATATATATATATATATATATATATATATATATATAAAATTAGGGATGAGCGAACCGAACCATAACAAAAAAGATTCGTTACGAACTTTGGAAATAGTTCGGTTCGTCACCGAACCGAACTTTGAGAAAGTTCGTAACGAATCTGGTTAAAATAACAATAATAAATAGAATCAAAGACATCTTTAAAAAGTGATGCAAACACCTCTGGAATGCATCTGGGAAAGCAGGGAAACAGTATTAGAGGAATCGGCATTACGGGTTTAGTGATCCTCTGCAGTAATGCCGATGCCGCTAATGGTTAATATATTTAATTAATAGAACATATTTTCGTTGTAATAAAGTCCCTTTCGTTGTTCAATAATTTAATTAAAACGATTCCATCATTGTGCAATTAAATATACTGTTAAAATAAATATATATATAAATAAAAGTATATTTATATATATATATATATATATATATATATATATATATTTATTTTTTAAAGTACATTTAATTGCACAAGTATGGATTCGTTTAAATTAAATTATTGAACAACGAAATTAATTTTTTTACAACGAAAATGTGTTTTATTAATTAAATATTAATTATTACAAGTAGCTCTTTTAAAGCCATTAATTCATATACCCGGTAAAAAGAGCAAAGTGTAATAATCAATACTTTACTTTAATTAAAACATCAAATGTTTCTTCTAATTATGCTATCACAATTGCATTATTAGAAGAAACATTTTGAATCATATGTGCGCTGAGCTGATCAGCTGATCGGCTCAGCGCACATATAATTAGCGGGTCCGCAGCACAGTGACTTCATTGTGCTGCGGACCAGCGAAGAGGACACATGGGGTGAGTACACAGCTCTCCCAACCCCCTCCCCTGCACTGCATCCCTCCCAGCAAGGAAGGGGGGTCACTTAACCCCTTCCTTGCTAGGATAAGTGCAGTCTGACATCAGTCTGGCCCCCAAGGGGTTAAGGGGGATGCAATGCATCCTCCCTTAACCCCTTGGGGGCCAGACTGTAAGCAGCGATCTGTAAAGATGCTGCATACTGTAAGGAGCACAACACCGCTCACAATGATGGGTGTTGTGCTCCTGTTTGTGTGTTTTTTGTGTGTTTCTCCCTTTTTGTTTTTCAAATATCGGTATCCTGTGGATTACGTCAGATTCGGTAGACTACGTCGATGACCAGCGGTTGTTTGGATTTTTTTTTAAAAATAAAATGGTCAATGAGGGGTGTTGGGGTGTTTTTACTTGTGTTCACTTGTGTGTTGTATAGACTTAGAAGTGGAAGCCGTCTAATAGACAGAATCCATTACTAAGTCGGGGCCTAGTGTTAGCCGGTATAAAATGGCTAACACTAACCCCCCCATTATTACCCCAGTACCCAATGCCACCAGGGGTACTGGGAAGAGCCGGGTGCCAGTGGTCCCGGAGCGTCAAAATTGGCGCTCCTGGACTGGGGCGGCAGCAGGTTGGTAAGATTTAGGCTGGGGAGGGCCTAAACCAATGGCTCTTCCCATCCTGGTGTTACGAGGCTGCTGTTGCTTGGTTTTTAACCCGGATGGTTATGAAAATTTAAAAAAAATTTATTCTAAAAAGAAAACGAGTAGGGTTCCCCCTATTTTCATAACCAGCCGGGTTAAAAACCAAGCGACAGCAGCCTGGTAACACCAGGGTGGGAAGAGCCATTGGTTTAGGCCCTCCCCAGCCTAAATCTTACCAGCCTGCTGCCGCCCTAGTCCAGGAGCGCCAATTTTGACGCTCCAAGACCACTGGCACCCGGCTCTTCCCAGTACCCCTGATGGCATTGGGTACTGGGGTAATAATGGGGGGTTAGTGTTAGCCATTTTATACCGGCTAACACTAGGCCCCGACTTAGTAATGGATTCCGTCTATTAGACGGCTTCCACTACTAAGTCTATAAAGTAAAGAAATAAAGACAATACACAAGTGAAATTTTTTAAATTAAAATAAAAACACCCCCACACCCCTCATTGACCATTTTATTAAAAAAAAAACACCAAACAACCGCTGGTCATCGATGTAGTCCACCGAATCCGACGACGTAATCCACAGGATACCGATATCTGAAAAACAAAAAGGGAGAAACACACAAAAAACACACAAACAGGAGCACAACACCCATCATTGTGAGCGGTGTTGTGCTTCTTACAGTATGCAGCATCTTTACAGATCGCTGCTTACAGTCTAGCCCCCAAGGGGTTAAGGGAGGATGCATTGCATCCCCTTTAACCCCTTGGGGGCCAGACTGATGTCAGACTGCACCCATCCCAGCAAGGAAGGGGTTAAGTGACCCCCCTTCCTTGCTGGGAGGGATGCAGTGCTGGGGAGGGGGTGGGGAGAGCTGTATACTCACCCCATGTGTCCTCTTCGCTGGTCCGCAGCACAATGAAGTCACTGTGCTGCGGACCCGCTAATTATATGTGCGTTGAGCCGATCAGCTGATCAGCTCAGCGCACATATGATTCAAAATGTTTCTTCTAATAATGCAATTGTGATAGCATAATTAGAAGAAACATTTGATGTTTTAATTAAAGTAAAGTATTAATTATTACAGTGAGCTCTTTTTACCGGGTATATGAATTAACGGCTTAATAGAGCTTCCTGTAATAATTAATATTTAATTGATAAAACACATTTTCGTTGTAATAAAATAAATTTCGTTGTTCAATAATTAAATTTAAACGAATCCATACTTGTGCAATTAAATATACTGTAAAAAAATTAATATATATATAAAATATACATTTATTTATATATATATATATATATATATATATATATATATATTTTAACAGTATATTTAATTGCACAATGATGGAATCGTTTAAATTAAATTATTGAACAACGAAAGTGACTTTATTACAACGAAAATATGTTCTATTAATTAAATATATTAACCATTAGGGGAGTCGGCTCGGCATTATTCCGATTTGCCGGCTATTTTCTTTTCACTATTTTTGCACTTAGATTTTTTCACTTTTTTCATTGTAATAGCAACTGCAACTACACGAAACTATGCCCTATCACACTCCCACTATTGTAGCTGCAATTATTCAGGCGTTATTGCAAGGTTCGTTTTCGGTTCGGTTCGTCAGAACCCGAACCTCAGGAAAGTCTGGGGGATCGAACCGAACCGAACTTTTCAAAAGTTCGCTCATCCTTATATATAATAGCCAGGTTGGTGTTACCAGTTGGAAGTGTGTTCCTGCCAAATCTAGCACTGCCAACTTTGATTAGATCTTAGTCTAAGAATGTGTAGTGATACGCCCGGATCAGTAACACCTAATTGCCTATTAATTGTACATTTGTAGGCTTAGTTCACAACATATAAATTCATTAAAAAACTGCCGTTATTAAATGATTAAATGAAGTGGGCAATCGCATTGAAGTCTACTGATTCCATGCGGCTGCCCAGAAAATTGACATGTCACTTTTGTGTGGCCACTAGTCATTGAATAGCAGCCGCACAAAACTAACAATGCAGACAATGTAAAGTCCAGCTCTATCGGTACTTTACATTGTCTGCTATGTTTAATTGGAACACGAGCACACCCGAATGCGCCTGCATTCCAATACAAAAGAAATTAAGCTCATCCAGCCGGTACTGCAGTACCGGCCTGGATGAACTTCACAGACTGCGGCCGTTGTGAAATATTCGAATCCAGTTATCAGTAAGCAAATCCCTTTAAGGTGGCTGCCTAAAAAGTTGTGTTATTTAAAGGAAAACTCCGACGGGACCCCAAAAAAAATAAAAACAAAGACACCATACTCACCATCCCCCTGGTGACGATCGCCACTCGATTTGCCCGCCATCTGCCTCACCGTCACCTGCATCCGCCATCCAGCGATGTCTCTCACTTCCGGGTCCATGGGAGAGAAAAGGCTGCCAGTGCGCTTGCGCACCGGCAGCCTTTTCATTGGCTGGAGCGCATCACATGGCTTCCAGCAAGCCCAGCCAATCAGGGCTAAGCAAGCTGGATGCAATGTGTAATGCGCTCCAGCCAATGAAAAGGCTGCTGGTGCGCATATGCACCAGCAGCCTTTTCTCTCCCATTCACTTTGCATGAAGACGCCGAGGAGGAAGAAGACCCGGACCGCTCCCCGGCTCTGACGTTGTCGTCACCAGATGGCGCCCGGGAGAAGAGGACCGTGACGACCGTAATCGGTAATGTATACATTCTTTAACTTCCGGGGGGGGAGGGGGGGTCGGGGGTCGGAAAGTGGGGAAAGGGGGCCAGACCGGGTATTTAACCACATTACAAACTTATGTAACTTTGTAATGTGTGTTAAATAAGCCCAAAAATTTTTTCGTGGGAGTTGTTCTTTAACTTTTTAGCTGTAAGAACTAGAAGGAAAACATACATTTGGAGCTGGGTGTCAAAATATGGGTGTCCTGGCATCATAAAGAGGCATTATGGAAATGGAAATGACAGCTATACTTTATACATTAGGTGCACCCTTCTACTAGCAACTATTGTAACACATTTCCATACTCTAACCTCAGTCTTTGATATCAAACTCTCTCTGTCAAAACTAGACTGAAGAGTAGTCAACACACAGTTTCACCAAGAATACATGCCACCAAAGGAGTAAAATAGTTGTTTTTTCTTATGTATTGAATTTGTTCAGCTCGGAACATATTAGAATATCATGATAGTGTTTTACAACCAGGTAAAAACCAGGTCATGGCTACAAGCTGTGTCAGCCTGAAATACATAGGCATCTTTCTTCCTTTTGTACTTATGTCAGTTAATAGAAACATGTATTAATAATTGCAATTCTGTCATGTTCAACATAGCTGAATTGTGCTCATGGCTTTTATTATATACTCCTGGTGACATTTCCATTTTCATAATATCAAAAAGATATTGATATGTTATCCATATTTTCAGTTCATGTGCCAATATGGTGTGGACCAACATATAAAAAATGCTGCACATTAGGAAATGGTATAAATAATTTATATCTTATATCTATGAGAATTTCCTAACAGTTTCTTGCTGACTTGATAAAGGCATAAAAGTATGCAAAACAGCTGGGTAAAGAAAACTGCCTAGTCCAACTATAGGTAGCAATAGATGAGCAAGAGACGAGCAAACCCAAGCGTGCGGCATTTGATTACCGGTATCTGAAGAAGTTGGATGCAGTCTTAAAGCTGCCTGGAAAACATGAATACAGCCATAGGCCTATGACTGTATCCATGTTTTCCAGGACTCGCTAGGGCTGCATCTGACTTCTTCAGCCACTGGTATTCCTTCAGTTAGAAAGCTACTTTGCTGCATAAACTGGAAACAAGATATAGCCGATCAGCGCACTCCAGACCAGACACCAAAAGCCACAGAGCAAGCCGGAGCGTGGATGAAGCAATGTGTACAACGGACCACGGGGGATTAAGGGGGCTGCCGCTTACATACTCACAGCGAGATAACAATTCACTGTGAGTAAGTAATCCTATTGAAACTGACAGGAGGGGAATCACAGTAGATTTTGCTGCAAACTCGCAGCGTGAAATCCAATGCGATTCCGTTACGTTTGAACCCACCCTAACGGTGGGCTCTCTCATAAGAGTCCAGCATTAATAGAAGGAGCTACAGAACAACTTTGGGAGCAAACCTGTCATTGCCTTGAGACATCAATGGCAAACACACTCAAATACACCACTGTCACAGACACAACTGACACACAGAGACACATATATACATACAAACATACACAGACACACTGGCAGACAAAGATACAGTAGATATACACACTGACATACGTATATATACAAACAGATACAGTCCTTCTCTCTGTAGTCAGGCTGATCGCTCCACACTGTAACCTTGAGGACCCGCGGGTCATGTGATTCAGGTCCTCTCTCCCCCATTGTGTGCAGGATGCTGGAGGTTGGTTTTCTTTTCTTTTTGATTTTCAGCCCATTCACCCTGCACTACAGTGAGAGGGCTGAAAATAACATTATTGATCACTCCAGATGGTAACCTTGAGGACCTGCGGGTCATGTGATTCAGGTCCTTCAGCCTCTTCCTCTCTGTGTGCAGGAAGCTAGAGGCTGATGCAAAGACTTTACTTTGCCTCATGGATGGAGCGGCCATGAAGAGGAGCAGGAGGCTGACAGGTTCTCCTACTTTATTTTGTTCTTTTTGATGTCCAACCCACTCACCCTGCACTACAGTTAGAGGGCTGAACCAGCTGCACACGCGGTATGTCTGCCACTGAATCCAGCTCCATTCACTTCAATGGAACTGAGCTGTAAAACCACACCCAAGCCTAGGACAAGAGTGTTACTGTTTCTGGAAAAAGCAGTCATGTTTTTATAAGCCTGGATAACCCCTTTAAGCTGCACCCTTCACTCTGCCAACAGATATGCAAAGCAATGACAAGAATTGAATTAATTATATATGTGGTAATGTTCTGGATGGAAGGCTTGAACACGCATTGCAGATTTCAGTCATTTGCATTATATTGAAATGAGTCTAAGTAAAATTTGATGAGTAAGCAGTTTTTCCTGAGTAAGTGTGTTACATATTAAACTTTTAATTAACTGAGCATTGAAAAATACATTTGTATCTATTAGATGATAATTATGTGTATAAATTGTAGGATTAGCTAATTAAACTGGTCTTACAATTATTAAGATAATAGCAGAAAAGACGGCCAGCTTTGTAATCTAGTTTCAGGAACTGTCTCTGTTATGATGTATATGCTGTTGCCACTTTAATACGTATTTGCAGTAATAATCAGGTATAATGATTTATCTAAACACTAAACATTCAGGTTGCTATGTTAACACACTGTAGCTCCAGGGGATTTGGGGTGGGAAGTGGTTCCATATTTTTGGGTTTGGTTAAAGGAAAATTATCAAGGAATTAGATACTGTAAGTAGTTAATAAATAAATACAAACAGGATTGGTAGAGAATTACAGAGTAGGAACCAGACTCTCAGTGTTTGTAGTTAAACGAAGTCAAGTGCTTGTTTGATCGACACACTGGTCATCAAGCCATCTGCCTTTCATCCCTTCTCCGATCCCTGCCGCTCCACCTCAGGTGCCAGTGAAAAGCTGGATCCAATCCTGGGAAACTGGGAGACGTTTCCCTGGATTGGATCCAGCTTTTCCCGGCATTCTGAGAGGAGTGATAGGAAAGGTAGACGGCTTGATAAGCAGAGCGCATATTGTCACCCCCCTTACTCAATGAGCAGTTCTCCGTATTATCCACAAGCTTAGATGCTGCACATTCAATATATACCTGTGTCTTATTTCTGTCCTAAAATGGCTTCATTTAATTGGTTGACAGTGTCTCCTAGGCAGACTTTGCAGCAGTTGGGCTCCCTCTCCCAAGAAAGAGAAGACCAAGCTGCCATGAAGCACCAACTAGGAGACAATGTTCACCAATGAAATGGCACTGTGTACCAATGAACTGGGTGACAACTCCCCACAATTCCATAAAGAGTGGTCTTCTAAAGTGATTATTTTCTAAAAGAAATTAGCCACTATGCATAATATGTTACCTGAAAATCTGACACATAAAATCTGGTCAAGATTGGGAGTAGTCTCCTCAAAGAGGTGGTCTTTTAGAGAGGTTTGACTTTATATATTGATTTATACATGTATATACAGATTTACTTAATACTACTGCAAACTAATAATATTAATTATTCTATTATAATGGAATTAATAGACACAATCACTTGTAAAGACATACTGTATATGGTGTATGAATAAAAAAAAATAAGATTTATTTTTTCTGAAACATAATAGTAATGTTCTGTTTTGGAATCAGTTTCAGAAATGGCAATGTCTTTGCATGTTAAACCCATAGAGAAAAAATTGGCTAAAACACTCTATGATTTCAAAACAAGAAACTCCTTGTGTTTGATTTAATTAAATCTTATCTGTTGGCTCACCAACTTCCAAGTCCAATTCCATGATCAAATGAGAATAGGATAAGTTAAAAAGAAAAAAAAAGGATATTCAAGGCACAGGGCCATGTCCATGGGTGGTTAATCTGCCTTTTTTTGCTATGGCTAGTTTATAACTCTTGATGGAAAAGAAAAAAGCTGTTAGACTATCAATCAATCAAAAGGTCTACAACCAATTAGATGCCAACAATACATGAATCCATTGTTTTTTTCCCCCTCCAAAAAACACTCTTGACTATGGAGTACATTTAGTGTTATCAACAAATAACTTTGAAGGGGAACCTCTCCAGTATTTCTCAGCTTGGTGAACAGACCTGGTGATGAGTTTCCTGTTGATTTGGCATTTTTAAAAATAAATGTTCTGTGTTTGACCATGCTTTGGTATGAAATAATGGCCTGACCTCCTGATCCTGTAATCTGCAATCGATGCTTTCTGTCTGTTAGTGGCCTGGAAATGTTTGACCATGTCTCTGACCCAGACTACTATTACATGCCTAGCTGTCTATTGGACATTATACTAAGGGAAGTGAACAGGATATTCAGCTGGTAAAGTCCACCAACTTGGTGAAGATTCGCGTGTAGAACAGAATGAAACCTTAGAGTTACACCGCAGGTTAGCTAGTGTCAATATCAGTTTTTGGGTAGTTTGGACTTGTTGTCAAGCTTTTTCTGTATATAGTGATGTTTCTTCGCTATGCAATTTTAGGCCCCTGTACCTCTCACTTGAATATTGACTGTTATCTAGCCAGGGACCAGCCATCCAGGTATGTCCACAGACAAGAGTATAATGTAAGATGCTACTAAAGATTTAGCTGGGGAAAAGGTTACATAAATGCTTATTTATACAAGGTAGAATTTATCCATCCCCCTTCCTTTCATCAATCCCCAACTTGGTTGAACTTGATGGACATATGTCTTTTTTTCAACTGTGCTATGTATTAGGGCTGGGCGATATGAACGATATGCAAAAATATCATCATCAATTCGGATGAAGATATACTGTAGATTTTTGGCATATCGTCATATCGCTATACATGCCCACGGAGCGGTAGTGAATAAGCTTCTCACTTACCGCTCCGTGGTACCGCACTACAGGGCCTTCCGTTCACCATCGTCAGTGCGCTAGCTGACGATGCGTGTGACGTCAGGTCTCTCCCAGTGCATGCTGGGAAGAAGATGCGGCCCGTCTCGCCTCGCGGACTCCATCAGCAAGCCCTGCAGGAAAGGTAAGTAGCAGAGGGGTCGGGGGGTGCAGATGGCTATGGCATGGGGCTGATGATGGCCCTGGCTGGGGGGACATGATGAGGCAATGGCATGTGGCTTGGCTGGCACATAGGGAAAGCTGATGATGGCATAGGGGAGGGGGAGATGACTGGCACCGGGGGGGGGGCTGATGACTGGCAACGGGGGGATGATAACTGGCAAGGGGGGGCTGATAACTGGCACAGGGGAGGACTGATAACTGGCACAGGGGAAGGCTGATGACTGGCAAGGGGGGCTGATGACTGGCAAGGGGGGGGTGATAACTGGCACAAGGGGGGGCTGATGGCACAGGGGAGGGCTGATGACTGGCACAGGGTGGGCTGATGGCACAGGGGAAGGATGATGACTGGCAAGGGGGGGTGATAACTGGCACAAGGGGGGCTGAAGGCATAGGGGAGGGCTGATGACTGGCAAGGGGGGGGGGTGATAACTGGCACAAGGGGGGGCTGATGACTGGCACCAGGGGGGGGATGATTGCACAGGGGGGGCTGATGGCACAGAGATGGCACAAAGGGGGCTGATTGCACAGGGCTGAGCAGCTGATGGCACGTGGGTGTGCTGTGGTGTGTGTCACATTATCTTGTTAATGCCCATGCTGTTTGGTTCTAGTCTTCTTTATTGTTAATTTAAGATGTGTTATTTTCGTCGTTGAAAATAACGCTTTATAAGTATAAAAAATAACTAGATTCTGATTGGCTCCTAGATTCTGATGAAATTTGTCAAGCCCTGACATAAGGGATGATGGTGCTGGCTGGGAGACAGGATGATGGCAAAAAATGGCATGGGGCTGATGGCACTGGCTGGGGGACATGATGATGGTCGCCTCATGGGGCTGATAAATAAAGCAATTTTAGCAATATGTTACTAAGTCTTAAGGTTTTTCTTATAAGAGTAGGTGCTTATAAGAGGAGGAGGAGGTGCTCATAAGGAAGACCGGTGCGACGTCGGTCATATGGACCTGGTTTGGGTTTAAGGAGTCAGATGTTGAGCAGAAAAATATAATCTGCAAACTATGCCGGGCAAGAATAATAGCGGAAATGGGTAATTTGTTTTATCACCTCAAAACGCAGCACGTTTTGGAATATGAAGATAGCCAAAAACTGCGCCCTCCACAAACGCCCAGTCAGTCAAGTGGAAACCAAAAAGGTGGCCCTGCGCCTACACAGCAGATTAATATTTTAAAAGCATTTTCTAAAGGCATTCCATATGACAAAAGAAATCGGCGGTGGATTGATATTACAAATGCCATTACCCTGTTCCTGTGTAAGGACATGGTGCCGTTTCTTACAGTGGAGAAAAGCGGCTTTCAGAACATGATTAAGACACTCGATCCCCGTTATGAGGTACCTGGCCGCAAACACTTTACCCAAACTGAAATGCCCAAACTGTATGACAAAGTCCGTGAGCAAGTAAAGAAAGAACTTCAGAGTATAAAACACTATGCAACCACTACGGACTTGTGGTCCAGTCGCACAATGGAGCCTTACATTAGTCTTACAGTCCACTTCATCAATAACTAGTGGAAGTTGTGCAGCAGATGCCTACAGACAGCTTATTTCCCCGAGGATCATACTGGTGAACTCATATCTCAAGGATTAAAGGAAGCACTCGAGTCATGGGGACTTAAAGAAGAGTTACAAGTCTGCATAACCACCGACAATGGCGCAAATATCGTGAAAGCTGTGGAAATGAATGGCTGGACAAGACTGCAATGCTTCGGCCACAGGCTCCACCTCGCCATCGGTAGGTAAACGTTTCTTTTAGTCCGAGTCGAGACTAGTTCAACATTATGCGGGGGTATTGTGCTAATAATATTTTCTAATTTTGTCCTTAGAGAGAAGTGTGAAAGATGCCCGTGTTGAACATGCAATTGGTAAATGCAAGAAAATAGTGAGTGCCTTTTCTTACACTTGGAAAAGGAAGAGAGAAATGGCTAATGCCCAGGCTGAGCTAAACCTGCCTCCTCACCGCGTCATCACTGAAACACCAACAAGATGGGGGTCTCGACAACAGATGATTCAGAGGCTGCTTGAACAAGAGAAGGCCATATTACAGGTCCTGAAAGCAGACAGGAAAACCAGGCACCAGGTACCAAATTGGCAGGACATTGATGTGTTGGAATCTATAAACAAGACCCTCAATCCCCTGTTGGAGTTCACAGATGCTCTGTCTGGAGAAGAGTATGTGAGTGTGTCTTATGTCTCTAGCTGATGATGACATTGACAGTGACACAGACCTGACGAAGGACATGAAGAGAGTCATCCTCAAGTATTTAAATGAGAAGTACTCAGACCCTGCAACTAATGACCTCCTGGATATGGCCTCCTTTGTCGACCCACGCTTCAGATCATCATATATAGCAGATGACCGAAGAGAGTTCATCTTCACAAAAGCAGCAGCAGAAATTCAGGCACTACAAGAGACGCAAGCTGTGTCTGCCACAGAGTCACCACCATCACAGGAGCTGATGGAGAAGCCCAGAGAGAACCCAAGAGGAGTAAACGAAGTCTGGGCAGCTTTTTTTAAAAATGCTTCTGCTTAGCCTGGCCCAGCTGCCTTTACTGACAGAGAAGCAATTGAAATTGAGCTTCAGAGTTACCTGCAGGCACTGGATGTAGAAGGCGAAGCTGACCCACTGATGTGGTGGAGGCTGCACCAGGCTAATTTTTCCAGGGTGGCAAACCTAGCCAAGAAATACTTTTGCATACCTGCCATGAGTGCCCCCTCAGAAAGGGCATTCAGCACCAGTGGCAACATAGTAACATGCCACCGATCTGCACTGAAGCCCGAGACTGTGGACAAACTTGTGTTCCTGGCGAAAAACCTTGTCTGATGTGCCAGAAGTTTAATCACGGCACACAACATTAATGTTGTTCTTGTTCAGTCATGTTAGTTTGCATTACATATTGCAAATTTGTTGTATATTTACAGGGAACCTGTCATCAGCTTTAGGCTGACATAGAGGGCACTGGGCAGCATAAAGTAGTGACAGAAATTGTGATTTCTGCGGTGTGTCAATGATGAGCTAAAAGTAAGTGGTTGCTGAGAACCAGCCTCTTAATCATTGCAGCTCAGGCCTAGAGTCAGATCTCCCTGAGAAGAGTCATGGTTATTCCTAATCTCCTGCTCTCCCTGCCCATCTGCTGATGATTGGCAGTTCTCTCCTAGAGAAAAAGGGAACTAGGCAAAAGATGGTCAATCAACAGCAGGTGGGCGGGGAGAGCAGGAATTTATTAATACCCATGGGCCATGACTCTTCTCAGGTGGTCCTGACTTTTCCAGGCGCAGGCTGCAATGATTGTGATATCGGTTCATCTTGGCAACCACTTACTTTTAACTTTTAAATGACAGACCTCTGAAATGAACTCACCTGTCTCTACTTTATGCTGCCATTAGTAGGGGCAGCACAACACAAAATTGATGACAGGTTCCATTTAATGGCAAAGAAACCTGTTGAACTTGAAGGGTTTTTAGTTCAAATATGTGCATACTTTGCAAGTGTGAAATTTGTTCTATATTTAAAGGGAAACTTTTACCAACTTTATGCTGACTAGTTCACTGAGGGCACCAGCATAAAGTAGTGACAGAAATTGTGATTTCTGCGGTGTGTCAATGATGAGCTAAAAGTAAGTGGTTGCTGAGAACCAGCCTCTTAATCATTGCAGCTCAAGCCTAGAAAGAGTCAAATCTCCCTGAGAAGAGTCATGGTTATTCCTAATCTCCTGCTCTCCCTGCCCATCTGCTGATGATTGGCAGTTCTCTCCTAGAGAAAAAGGGAACTAGGCAGAAGATGGTCAATCAACAGCAGGAGGGCAGGGAGAGCAGGAATTTATAAATACCCTTGACTCTTCTCAGGTGGTCATGACTCTTTTTCAGGCCTAGTCTGCAATGATTGTGATGTTGGTTCTTGGCAACCACTTACTTTTAACTTTTAAACGACAGACCTCTGAAAACAACTCACCTGTCTCTACTTTATTCTGCCGTTAGTAGGGGCAGCACAAAGTTGATGACAGGTTCCCTTCCCTATTATGGAAAAGAAACCTGTTGAACTTGAAGGGTTTTATGTTTAAATATATTGCACAACAATAAAGTTGCACATAATTATGTTATCAGGACAACAGGACGAAATTTTATGTTTATTTTTTACATTTAATTTGCACTTTATTTTAAACAATTTTGTGTTTTACTAACACTTAATCTTTACATTGTTTGGAAAAAGATCTGTTATACAATACACATCTTAAAAAAATTCTTAGTGTTGTAATTTGTATACACACACAAAAAAAGTGATGTATCGTGATATATCGTTATATCGTGCATGAATCAAATTATATCGTGATATAAATTTTAGGCCATATCGCCCAGCCCTACTATGTATATATGAAAATGGATAATACAGAATCCAGCGCTTAATAGCCATATATAACCCTAATTTCATATGGCCCCAGTGGAGTGGAGAGATGTCACCCATTATGCTTTACTACACAGCTTCTTGGATGTCAGAAGCATTATTTATTCTTAATGACCCCTGAGTAGTAGACACTATATAAGTGGCAATGATATTTTATATCCCTAGTTTAGAGGTAATGCAACCAATCTCTCCATATGCTACACACATTTATAAGGATTTTTTTTTTATTATTCTAGCACAACCCCAACTGGTGACTTTAACAACAAGTTGTGTATCTTTTTTCTCTTTCACCTATATCATCTCTAGAGATGAGCAAGTTCCAAAATACTCGAATGCTACATTACTCGATAATCACCTGAATGCATCTCTGTATCTATGGAGACCCAACCTTTGAGAATCTCTCTGCTGATCCAGAAGGTCTGATCATGACAGGTACATGTTATCAAGGTTGTTGAAATGCATGATGCATTTCCACAGCCTTAAAGGAGAACTCCGGGCTGGGGTGATTTTTGGCAGAGTGGGGGAGGGAGAGGATGAAAGAAGTAACATGCTCTCACCTCCCCTGCTCCAGCGCTGATCCCGGTATCGTGCAGCTGTAGTCCCTGTAGCAGGGTCCCACCATGGACATTGACTAGCTTAGCATGCCTGACATGTTACATCCCAGGTCCCCACTCAGAGCCAGAAGTGGCCAGGACTGGGGGACCGGAGGCGTGGGATACCGGCATCAGCACTGGAGCGTCTTCAGTTCACGAATTTATATTTAGTATGTGGCCAGTTCACAAATTTATATTTAGCTGCTTTGATTCCAACAGTCTTGCTCATGCCCCTTTCCATTTATTTTTTATGACCCATTCTGAAGAAAAAGTTAAAAAAAATTAACCTGTATGTTAACTGGTAAGTCATAGCTATTTTCTAGGTAGAGTTCTGTTTTTCCCACTTTGTCATATTTAGCTTGTACAGTATTAATTCCAATTTGTAATATGCTTATACTATACATTATATAGAAAACATGCAAGGATTAAACACCAGGGCCCTTTAGGCCATGTTCAGACCTTGTAAGAGACCGGCCGTTCCATGACCTGGTCTGGTCACAGAACGGCCGGTCTCGCAAAAGATCATCCCGGACGGTACTGCAGTATTGGCCGGATGATCTTTAGCGCCGCTTAGTTCTGATGCGGGCAGATCCGTGTGCGCCCACATCAGAACTCTCTACTTCAAACTATGGAGCGTCCGGCCAGAGCCACTCTCGGGCGGAATGTATACTATGGGCGACATGTATCATCCGGCGTACGGATGATTTTCGGCGGAAAGTGCCGATTTGCGTATTTTTTTATTCGCAAATGGCCGATTTGCGAATAAAATATTCGCATATCGGCACTTCATGCTGAGTATGCCGGGGGGGGGCGGGGAGGGGGTGTGGAGGGGGCGTTACGGGGGGGCGCGGACTTAGAGTCCGCACAATTTATCATTTTTTCAGCACAAAGATACGCCGAAAACCTACTCCACCTTTCAGGTGGCTTAGGTTCTCGGCTGTGCGCACCGACGCGCATGGGATTTATGTAGAGGCAGTCCGCCTCTACATAAATCGCCGTAGCGCCGGAGATGCGGGGACATTTATAAGTCCGGCGTAAAAAACGCCGGACTTCATAAATGTCCCCGTAAGTGTATAAACTCCGGCTTGGATTTCATAGGAGTCAACGTCACGTATATTTTCATATTAATCACTATGTATTTACGAAAAGTGTGAACATAGCCCTAATGTGTATTTATAGAAGAATATTGTCTTGAATCTTCTAAAAACATTTAGTGTGGTAAAGCTCTTAATGCATCATCACATTATATTCATCCAATGTCTAAGTCGTGATACACTGTGATTCATTTACTGTATGCTTCTGCCACATGACTCTCTCTCAATTGTTCTACTATTTATAAAGAAACTTGCTGTGCCATGTTGTTAGATTGATAAATTCAAAGTGAACACTAGATGACAGTGCAATGCTTTATTTTAGATGAATGACAATGGAAGTAAATTGAGCAGCGAGAGGGTGTGACAGCACTGAAAGCCTTGGTGCAGCTGTGCAGACCGAAATAAAGGTTTGTTGTTCGTAAAAAGATGAAAATAATTTTCTCTTTTGTTAAGAAAAAAAAAGACCCGTTTTCTTCGGAAAGTGCATGGGTTGTCCTGGAATGCCGAGGAATATTCATGGTATGCTAATTTCTTTTCATATCAAATATCTGACGGCTGGTGCAAGAATGATGGGAAAATGCTATAATTTAACTCCAGTTACTATTGCTGTATCACCAATGTCTGTTTAGTTTCTGTACTATTTTAAACTTCAGGGGAAATAGTGAAGGGTTCTCTTTTCCAATGAAAAAAAGACACCAACTTACAAAGATAATAAGATTAGATCAGGCACATGCGGTAATCCAGTATACCATCTGTATGCTTGCTAAAGTATACTATTACCTCTTTTGTTTTCAATATGTCAACTAACCATATGCTCAACCTGTTGTAAGATGCCAGACCAATAGAATACAGTATTTAGTCTATCAATTATTACCATGATCGGATATCACGTTATTATCTTTGGTTCCTGTCAGGACATATCACTTATCTTTGTCTGGCCTATTACACATGAGAGTTTCTTTTCCGCAGATTATATTCTCGGGTTGGCATTTCTGCAATGCATTTCCAAATGATCAGAACATTAAGGTACTGTTTTAATGTAGAGGATATAAAAAAATATGGAAGAACACGTAAAACACCTAAAGTGACAGGCTATCACATTTGAGGGTAAAAGAAGTAATGGGAATGATTTTTCTGTTAAGGGTAGAGATGAGCGAACAATGAGCATGCGCGAGTCCATCCGAACCCGAACGTTCGGCATTTGATTAGCTGGGGCTGCTGAAGTTGGATAAAGCTCTAAGGTTGTCTGGAAAACATGGATACAGCCAATTACTATATCCATGTTTTCCACATAGCCTTAGGGTTTTATCCAACTTCAGAAGCCACCGCTAATCAAATGACGAACGCTCGGGTTCAGATGAACTCGAACATGCTTGAGGTTCGCTCATCTCTACTTATGGCCAAAGATAAAACTCATAATAAAGGTTACTGGCTTGGATAGAAAGGTGTCAGAACACATAGGGGGAGATTTATCAAACAGGTGTAAAGTAGAATTGTCTTAGTTGTCCCTAGCAACCAATCAGATTCCAACTTTCATTTTTCTAAGAATCTGTGAGAAATGAAAGGTGGAATCTGATTGGTTGCTAGGGGCAACTGAGCCAGTTCTACTTTACACCAGTTTGATAAATCGCCCCCATAGTGCATTTTTCTACATATGGGTCTATATAATCGCAGGCTGACCAGAATGCCCATGCTGACTACTGTCCACTGTTGCATCAGTGAGCAATTAAAGAGCATAGGCTGGTGTAATAAATTACAATTTGTTTTATCTAATGTGGAAAACTGGGTGCTCATGCATCACCTTTAAAAAAAAAAAAGATTAAAAGTTCTTTAAATTGCTCTATTTTGATCCTTATTTTTTGTCTATAAGACTGTGTGACTTGTCATTTTTTGCGCCGTGACCTGTGCTTTCTATCGGTACCTTGTTTGTATATATGCAACTTTTTGATCACTTATTACAATGGATTCTGGATTTGATGTGACAAAAAATCAGCAATTTTGTACTTTAGTGGGTTTTTGCGCTTACACCGTTTACCCTGCGAGATCAGAAATGTGGTATTTTAATAGTTCGGGCGATTACGCACGCAGTGATATCAAATTTATTTATTTTTATAAAATTGGAAAAGGGGATTGATTTAACCTTTTATTAGGGGAGGGGATTTTTTTTATTAATGGAAAAAAAAAATGTTTACACCACACTTTAGCTTTTAGACCCCCTGTGGGACTTATATTATTACTGCAGTTATCTCTTATAGAAATATAAGTGCATAAATTATTTCAGGATTACAATGGGCTGCTGGAGCCCAGAGCAATCCATTACCGAGCCAGAAATAGGAATTATTGTGACACTGAGGCCCAGCCAGGTAAAATGAAGGGATCACCCCTCCATGATCGCATCGGGCAGAGGGGGGCTATCCACTAGAAACCAGGGATGGCTATTTATAGCCATTTTAATGCAGCTGTCAGCTTTGACAGCTGCATATAAATGGGTGATTAGCTGCACCAGCTATGAGCAGCTGGGAGCCATCTGCTGCAGAGAGGGCCCACGCAGTGAGCCCTCTCTGCTTCCCCTTAACGGCGGCAGGACGAGCATACTCGTCCTGCGTCATTAAGGGGTTAAAAGTAGGTTGGTTTTCAGGGCAAAAACAGCCAACTGCCTAGACAAATCTCCTAATGCACCTTTTTTTTAGATTTTTCTCTTCCCCAGGATGGGTGTGGAAATACAATTTAGCTCCATTCACTTTAATGCAAAACCATACCCAACCTGAGGACAAAAATGGCGCAGTTTCTGGAATAAAGTGGCCACGTTATTCTTAGTCTTAATAACCCTTTATATCTTTAAAAACATCCTTCTTCACTTTAAGTGGAAAAATAAAAAGATAAATGTTACAAAGTAATACAGAGGCCTCAACAACTCAAGCCTGTTTAGCACGGCTATCTTTTCTCAGTTCCCTACAGTATTCTATGGTGATGTGATGTGTAATATGTATGCAACAAAGACGGTTTTTCTTTTCGACAGTTTCATAAATCTCCTTTGTCCTTATTACAGCTTCTAGACTTGAGCTTGTGTTGTTGTTTTTCAGTGCAATGATTTTCTTTCCATTTAAGTGTTTTCCAGATAGTACTGCACAATGTATTAAAAATTAATTGTACTTACCAGCACTCACAATGCCTTCAGCCAAAAACAAGATATTGTTATACATCCCACACTTGCTCTGATTGTCCACCATGACTGATTGCTTTAAAGTACTGATCTTGGAGAGAAAGAAATTAAAGTACACTTTATAGTGGTCATTAGGGGTCATATTACACAGTCCAATGCACTTTGCAAGCAAGCACTGATTTACTAGATCAGTGCTCCCTTACCAAGCCTATTACACAGGCCACTCAGCCGATAACTGGCCAAGATGGATAAGCCCCATGGCCAGTGATTGCCTTTACAGACAGCTTTACAGACAACTTCAGAAGCTTCATCAGCGGCTGCAGTCGAGGAAAAAGCCAGGAGGAGTGTGGACAGGTATATTCTTTATTATTTTATTTACCCTGTCATCTGCCATTGGCCACTCATAGATATTACACGTAGAGATGTACGGCCAGCAGACAATGATTTTTAAACATGTTGAAAGACAATGATCAACTGATGATCGTCTCTTTTACTGATTGTTGTCTTTACAGCAATAGCGATAACTGCCCGAATCGGCCTTATTTGGCAGATAATTGCTCCCTGTAACAGGGTATCAAGGGTTTCTTTACCACTATGTAAATATGTAGTTTAAATTTCTGTATAATACTTAAAGGGGTTGTCCGGGACTTCACAATAAACTAGCAATTCATTGACTTCTGTGGGTGTTGTATGTCCTATATATACTTTCATTATTTATTTCTAACTCTTCTTGTGTTCTCAGGCTCAGTCACCTGACAACTCTGCTAGGGATTTATTTTGTCTTGTGATGTCACGTCTAAAATCTGTTCCCTGTTCCTTCCACTGAACATGATCACTGGTGGAGTCATCAGGTGGGTTGGCCTAGGTGTCCCTCCTATGGGCTGGCATGAATTCCACACTGATTTTAGCCCTGCCCCTGTCGGTGGAACTAATATTGGAGCTCAGCAGAAGCTGTAGCAGAAAAGGCAGCATGAAATGGAGGAGAGCAGGAGCTGATAGCTGCCTTGTTGGAGTCCAACACTACAAGACAACAAGGCTAACCACTGTACCGCCCACAAGGTAGCTATCAGTCCTGCTCTCCTCCATTTCATACTGCCCTTCTGTTTCTACAGTTTCTACTGAGCTCCAATATTAGCTCCGCTAACAGGGGCAGAGCTAAAATCAATGTGGAATTTTAGCCTGCTCATAGGAGGAATACCTGCCCATCCCACTTAACCCCCCAGTGACCATGTTAAGTGGAAGGAACAGGAAACAGATATTGAAATTGACATCCCATGAAGTAAAGAAATTACAAGCAGATTGGTTATGTGACAGAGTCTGAGAACTTAAGAGGAGCTAGAAATAAATAATGGAAGTGTATATACACAAGTCAATGCAATGCTAGTTTATTAAAAAGTCCAGGACAACCCCTTTACATTTTGGTTAAATTCTGACTTTTGCACAAAACTGTATATTAAAAAACTTATATTGTGAGAAACTCGGCTAACAACATGCACCATGCACTTTTGGCTCATCCAAGGCCTCTTCTTAGACTCTTGTTTTAGAGGCTAAATTCCCTAATACCCCCCATTTATTACACACTATCCTATCCTGTTGGAGACATTGTCGCTTTACACAAAACACATGGGAGTCAGGTTAGGCTGGTCCAATATCCTTAAGCAACTTGTCTTTTGTCTTTATCAGACTTGCTTATGTTAAACATTATTGAAACATCTACTCCTTGAGCTTTTCCTATTTAAGATTTATACCCTTTTGTTAGGAGGTTTGTTATTCTAGATGGTTGGAGAATATTCCCTGATCTTGGCTGTTCTCATGTTGATTTGTAATCTTACTCTGATGTAGTTTCATTTTGATACGCCGCTCAGCATTCTTTGCTACTTTGTCCCGTTTCCTTATGATATTTGTGCTCTGCTCTTTTCCTTTTGATTTTTTTGTAAAGTCTTACAAAGCGAATAAAAATACAGTTTAAAAAGAAACATATTGAAATGTTAGCTATGTATTAGCTCAGGTTTCCACAAGTGTCTCACAAGTTTTTAAACAGGTGGAACATGGGCATTCCAGTTCCACCAAATAAATCTTATTTTCTTGCGTAATGAAAGGTTATCATGATCTTTGCTTGAAATGTTTCATAGTAACCTCAATTGTTTAGTCAGAGGTATAGAATTTATTTTGGTAAAGGTTTTGGAAATCTTCTGGCACATGTGTCATCTGTAGGGGGCACAAACTAAAGAATGCTCTATTGCCTGTTTTGCCTGGTCCATTGCAGTACTCTGTGTATACCACAAATAATGGATACCATGTGATATTCTTTTATTCTAATTCAGTCATGTCAAACTCCGGCCTGCGGGCCAAATCTGGCCCGTGGTGCCATTATTTTTGGCCCGCCAGGCAATTCAGAGTTTGAATTACATCTGGCCCACCATGGCTACTATATAAGAGACTATGGGGGAGGGCTGGCTACTATATAAGAGACTATGGGGAGGGCTGGCTACTATATGAGATTGTTGGGGAGGGCTGGCTACTATATGAGACTACTGGGGAGGGCTGGCTACTATATAAGAGACTATGGGAGAGGGCTAAGGGAGGGCTGGCTACTATATGAGACTATGGGGGAGGGCTGGCTGCTATATAAGAGACTATGGGGAAGGACTGGCTATTATAAAAGAGACTTAAAGAGGGCTGGCTACTATATGAGACTATTGGGGAGGGCAAGCTACTATATGAGACTATGGGGAAGGACTGGTTACTATATGAGACTATTGGGGAGGGCTGGCTACTATTTGGGCACTATTGGAAGGGCTGGCTAATATGTGGGGCAATTTTTGGGGGATTGGCTATTATATGGGTTGGGGTTTAATAATGTTAATTTATCATGTCATGTCATTTATCATAGCAAACGGGGCTGGAAGACGCACACACACCAGTGCCAGGAACAATGCACGCTGCTTCAATAATTGGCCTACGACTTTGTCCAACTTTTTAATTTTGGCCCACTGTGAATTTAAGTTTGACACCCCTGTTCTAATCTATGGGTAGTTCTATGTCTACACAGTGGCACATGTCAGTATATTTTGATACAGTTAGCAGTCATGTTATTTCTGTATGATCAGTGCAGGAAAAGGCTACATTTTTCCCCTTTATAAAATATATATATATATATTTAGATATGGAAGTGTAACTACTAGAGCGCCAGGCACCAGGTAAAAGCTGGATAAAGAGTTTGTGGGTTGAGATGCAGATATTCATTGCTGCTCACTACTGTACATTCACTGGGCTGAGCTCTTAGATTACAGATCAACAAATATCTATTGTGGCTCTATAGAGCAATTCTCTAACAAGGTAGAACAGGTTAATGGCTATACATATATCTAATGTGTGGCTGCTGGTACCTTTTTGTCTTGTGGTGCTGCATTGGAATAGGTTGTGTAGATTAGTGTTTCTCAACCTGCAGTATGCATACCACATGGGGTGTGCAGTGCAGGTTAAGGGGGTACATAATAAATCTTGCCTTTAGTGCCGGAAAAATGCTTTGCATTGAGCAATGTCCCAGAGCATCAACCAATTGGTCCTCCGGTCAATGCTTTGAGACCACCCACCCTCCTCCTGCTGCTACACATGCCTGCTATCATATGTGGGGAGACGGGCAGTGTACTCCTGCCCTGTGCTGCAGGGGGCATAACTTACTGTATGAGGAATACCAGACTATAGAGGGAATATCCATCTGCCATGGGCATACCTGGCTGAACTGTGCATACAGTATCTGACTACAGGGGGAATTTCTGCCTACTTGGGTAATACCTGACTACAGGGGGCATACCTGGAAGCATGGGGTAAATCTAGCTACAAGGGGCACACTTGGGCATACCTGGTTGTATGGCTTATACCTTGCTATAGGGGGCACACCTAGCTACAAGGGACACATCTTACTGCAAGAGGGCATATCTGGCTGGCGGGAACATACCTGGCTTCAGGGGGCATATCTGCATACAATGGGCATATCAGGTTGCAAGGGGCATACACGGCTGCGGGGGACATCTCTGGCTACAAGGGGGATTTCTAGTTACAACTAGATTTGCATTTCCAGGAAAATACATAGTGCTTGAAAAGAGCACCCCTTTAACAGTGACTTCCCTTTAAGAGAAACTTGGATCCCATTCCTTTAAGAGCAACATGGGTCCATTTAAGAGTGACTTAGGTCCCGTCCCTTTAAGAGCTACATGGATCCCTTTAAGAGCTACATGGATCCCTTTAAGAGCGACTTGGATCCCTTTAAGAGCGACCTGGGTCCCTTAAAGGGACCCAGGTCGCTCTTAAAGGGACCCAGGTCACTCTTTAAAGGGAATCATTTTGCTCATAAAGGGACCCAAGTCGCTCTTAAAGGGACCCAAGTCGCTCTTAAAGGGACCCAGGTCGCTCTTAAAGGGACCCAGGTCGCTCTTAAAGGGACCCATTTAGCTCTTAAAGGGACCTATTTCGCTCTTAAAGGGACCCAGGTCGCTCTTAAAGGGACCCAGGTCGCTCTTAAAGGGACCCATTTCGCTCTTAAAGGGGCCCAGGTCGCTCTGAAAGGCACCCATTTTGCTCTTAAAGGGACATATTTCGCTCTTAAAGGGACCAAGGTCGCTCTTAAAGGGACCGATTTATCTCTCAAAGGGACATATTTCGCTCTTAAAGGGACCAAGGTCGCTCTTAAAGGGACCGATTTTGCACTTAAAGGGACATATTTCACTCTTAAAGGGACCCATTTAGCTCTTAAAGGGACCTATTTCGCTCTTAAAGGGACCCAGGTCGCTCTTAAAGGGACCCAGGTCGCTCTTAAAGGGACCCAGGTCGCTCTTAAAGGGACCCATTTCGCTCTTAAAGGCACCCATTTTGCTCTTAAAGGGACATATTTCGCTCTTAAAGGGACCAAGGTTGCTCTTAAAGGGACCGATTTATCTCTTAAAGGGACATATTTCGCTCTTAAAGGGACCCATTTTGCTCTTAAAGGGACACATTTCGCTCTTGAAGGGACATATTTCGCTCTTAAAGGGACCAAGGTCGCTCTTAAAGGGACCGATTTTGCTCTTAAAGGGACATATTTCGCTCTTAAAGGGACCCAGGTCGCTCTTAAAGGGACCCATTTTGCTCTTAAAGGGACCCAGGTTGCTCTTAAAGGGACATATTTCGCTCTTAAAGGGACCCAGGTTGCTCGTAAAGGGACCCATTTTGCCCTTAAAGGGACATATTTTGCTCTTAAAGGGACCAAGGTCGCTCTTAAAGGGACCGATTTTGCTCTTATAGGGACATATTTCGCTCTTAAAGGGACCCATTTTGCCCTTAAAGGGACATATTTGGCTTTTAAAGGGACCAAGATTGCTCTTAAAGGGACAGATTTTGCTCTTAAAGGGACATATTTCGCTCTTAAAGGGACCCATTTTGCTCTTAAAGGGACCCAGGTTGCTCTTAAAGGGACCCATTTTGCCCTTAAAGGGACATATTTCGCTTTTAAAAGGACCAAGGTCGCTCTTAAAGGGACCCATTTTGCTCTTAAAGGGACCAAGGTTGCTGTTAAAGGGACCCATTTTGCCCTTAAAGGGACATATTTCGCTCTTAAAGGGACCCATTTTGCTCTTAAAGGGACCCAGGTTGCTCTTAAAGGGACCCATTTTGCCCTTAAAGGGACATATTTTGCTTTTAAAGGGACCCAGGTTGCTCTTAAAGGGACCGATTTTGCTCCTAAAGGGACCGCTTTTGCTCTTAAAGGGACATATTTCGCTCTTAAAGGGACCCATTTTGCTCTTAAAGGGACCCAGGTTGCTCTTAAAGGGACCCATTTTGCCCTTAAAGGGACATATTTTGCTCTTAAAGGGACCAAGGTCGCTCTTAAAGGGACCGATTTTGCTCTTAAAGGGACATATTTCGCTCTTAAAGAGAGCCATTTTGCTCTTAAAGGGACCAAGGTCGCTCTTAAAGGGACCGATTTTGCTCTTAAAGGCACATATTTCGCTCTTAAAGGGACCCATTTTGCTCTTAAAGGGACCCAGGTTGCTCTTAAAGGGACCCATTTTGCCCTTAAAGGGACATATTTCGCTTTTAAAGGGACCAAGGTCGTTTTTAAAGGGACCCATTTTGTTCTTAAAGGGACCTAGTTTGCTCTTAAAGGGACCCATTTTGCCCTTAAAGGGACATATTTCGCTCTTAAAGGGACCCATTTTGCTCTTAAAGAGACCCAGGTTGCTCTTAAAGGGTCCCATTTTGCCCTTAAAGTGACATATTTCGCTTTTAAAGGGACCAAGGTCGTTTTTAAAGGGACCCATTTTGCTCTTAAAGGGACCTAGGTTGCTCTTAAAGGGACCGATTTAGCTCTTAAAGGGACATATTTTGTTTTTAAAGGGACCCATTTTGCTCTTAAAGGGACACATTTAGCTCTTAAAGGGACCAAGGTTGCTCTTAAAGGGACCGATTTTGCTCTTAAAGGGACATATTTCGCTCTTAAAGGGACCCAGGTCGCTCTTAAATGGACATTTTTTGCTCTTAAAGGGACCAAGGTCGCTCTTAAAGGGACCGATTTTGCTCTTAAAGGGACATATTTCGCTCTTAAAGGGACCCAGGTCGCTCTTAAAGGGACCCATTTTGCTCTTAAAGGGACATATTTCGCTCTTAAAGGGACCCATTTTGCTCTGAAAGGGACATATTTCGCTCTTAAAGGGACCCAGGTTGCTCTTAAAGGGACCAAGTTCACTCTTAAAGGGACCAATTTATCTCTTAAAGGGACATATTTTGCTCTTAAAGGGACATATTTCGCTCTTAATTGGACCCAGGTCGGTCTTAAAGGGACCCATTTTGCTCTTAAAGGGACATATTTCGCTCTTAAAGGGACCAAGGTCGCTCCTAAAGGGACATATTTCGCTTTTATAGGGACCCAGGTCGCTCTTAAAGGGACATATTTCACTCTTAAAGGGACCCAGTTCGAGCGAAACGGGTCTCTTTAAGAGCAAAATATTTCCTTTAAAGGGACCCAGATCACTCTTAAAGGGACCCATTTCGCTCTTAAAGGGACATATTTAGCTCTTAAAGGGACCCATTTACCCCCTCAAGGGACCCAGGTCGCTCTTAAAGGGACCTGGGTCGCTCTTACAGGTACTTAGTTCGCTCTTAAAGGGACCCATTTAGAGCGGCTTGGGTCCCTTTAAGAGCGACTTGGGTACCGTTCCTTTAAGAGCGGCTTGGGTACCGTCCCTTTAAGAGCAGCTTGGATCCTGTACCTGCTACATGGCTGCCTCAGCTCTGCTATTTTACTGACTGACCTCTGCTACTTATAATGGTAAAGATCATTGCTCGGTTACCATGACAATCTTACTCATGTCAGGGAGACAAAATCGTTTAGGACCTTCCATATATTATATCTTCTATTGGCCAATAGTGGACATGTGACTGTGGATGGTGTGATACAATGCATGACGAGACCTTAGAGTTCCTATTGGCTGCTATATTTCCGCTATTTGCATATGTGCTGTGATTGGCTGTCAGCGGTTAGAGTGTGGCCATTATTTGCAATGGGCCATTATTTTCTATGGGAAATTTGGGGTCTTTAAACGTAAATTTCTTAAAAACGACAAATCCGATCAAAACGAAAAATAGATAGCACACCACACACCGCCAAGGGCTTCGAAACGCAGTTTGAACGGAGTCTGTGCGCAAAGCGGTTCGGGCTGTATTACGCGCAGAAAAATGGCTGGAAGAAGAAACGGAAGAAGAAGAAGAAGAATACGGATTACAATATAGTGCTTTTCAAGCACTATAATTAGCATGCCTGACCACAGGGGGGCATATTTGACTGCAGGGGGCATACCTGCTTGTGTGGATCATACCTGACTAGAAGGGGCATATTTGGCCGCAATAGCCTGATACAAGGGTCACATTCATCTGCATGCGCAAACTCTGGGTGCAAGGTTCATACCTGACTACAACAAGCCTATCTGACTGCAATGAGCATGCCTGGCTACCGGTGACATACCTGGCTACAAGGGGCATATCTGGTTACAGCAAACATCATTGATGACTACAGGGAGCATTGTTAGTGGGGAACAGAGGAAGTATAATTGGATACAGGAAGCTTTATTAATTGCTACAGGGGGCATTTTTATTGAGGAAGGGGGCATTTTTAATGGCTATAGGGGGCTTTGTTTTTAGACAACAGGTAGTATTATCCCCTTAACTACACAGGGCGTATATTTACACCCTGTGGCCGCTTCGGGGTGTTTAGAGCAGTGTTTCTCAACTTGCGGTACGCGTACTCCAGGGGGTACGCACCGCAGGCTGAGGGGGTACGCCGGGAGGTGGGGGGAAAAAATATTTTGGGTGACGGGACACTGCTATCACCCAGCAGTGTCCCGGCACCTATCCCCGCCGCTTGTCTCACATCCTTCCCCCAGCAGCAACCTTACCAGCTTTCTGTGGGGTACAGGACATGGTGAGGCTGCTGGGGGAAGGATGAAGTCCGAGGTCACAAACCAGCAGCCTCTCAACTCACTGTCTCCAGGGCCGTCTTAACAGCATTATGGGCCCCTGGGCAGAGGTGCGAATTAACCCCCCCCCCCCCCCTAGCGGCCGCCGCCCCTCTTATCTGGTAAGGTACAGTGGTACCTTGGTTTAAGAGTAACTTGGTTTAAGAGCTCACAGTTTTTCAAAACTGTGACTTGGTTTAAGAGCATTGTTTTGGTTTAAGAGCTCCCTGTATTGGGTGGGAGGGCGGGTGGAGGAGGGACATGGTCTGAATAGCGGGGTCTACAGCTCTGTACTCTGACCCAGGAAGTCTCCCTCACCTGCCAAATCATAGCAGATCCACTTCAGGCTGGGGCTTACATCAGGGGACAGGACTGTGGGGGGTAATCTCTCCATAGCTGTAACCCCTCTCTCCCCGGACAGAGAGTGCTGCATGTATGTGCCCACATCTGCCCTGCTCATTCCTTCCTGCTCCCTGCAGTCTCTATCAGCCCTTGTGTTTCCCATCCGCTCCATTACTGTACAGTAACTTATAATATCACAATATGTTTGTTTCATCTGTTTTACATGTTATTCAGAATAATAAATCATTATTTTTTGGGTGTGGAACCAATTGTCTGCATTTCTATAATTTCTTATGGGAAAATTTGCTTTGGTTTAAGAGTGATTTGGATTACAAGCACGGTCCTGGAACGAATTATGCTCGTAATCCAAGGCACCACTGTAAATTGCCTATAATAGTGATTGTCATATATGTTGCACACATACAGTATATCACTATTACAGGCAATATACCTTACCACCTATTTATCTACCATATAGATACAGGTATAAGGGTGGAGCAGTAGGTAGGTGGTTATATAGCCTATAATAGTGATATATGTGTACAAATATATATATGGGGGGTACAGGTATATGTGGGGTATACAGGTGGTGGGTAAAAGCCTAATTAATATATATTGGTGCCCCTCTCTATATATGAGACATGTTGCTGTCCCTCTGCATATAGGCCATGTTGTCTCCCTGTATACTGTATAATACAGGGAGTCTGTGTATACTGTATTATACAGTATACAGGGAAACAACACGGCTTATATATAGAGAAGGGCAAAAAAAAAAGTCTTATATATACAGAGGGGCAACAACATGACTATTATATATGAGAACCATGTTGTTTCCCTGTATGTATACTGTATAATACAATATACAGGGAAACAACATGGCTTATACATAGAGAAGGGCAAAACAACATGTCTCATATATACAGAGGGGCAACAACATGACTATTATATATGAACCATGTTGTTTTGCCCTTCTCTATATATGAACCATGTTGTTTCCCTGTATATTGTATTATACAGTATACATACAGGGAGACAACAATGGAGTGATAGGTGAAGGATAAGTATATAATACATTGCTGTATACACTGAATGGAGATATATACACACTCAGGAGGAGGATAAGTATATAATACACTGCTGTATACACTGAATGGAGATATATATACACACTCAGGAGGAGGATAAGTATATAATACACTGCTGTATACACTGAATGGAGATATATATACACACTCAGGAGGAGGATAAGTATATAATACATTGCTGTATACACTGAATGGAGATATATATACACACTCAGGAGGAGAAGTATATAATACACTGCTGTATACACTGAATTGAGATATATATACACACTCAGGAGGAGGATAAGTATATAATACACTGCTGTATACACTGAATGGAGATATATATACACACTCAGGAGGAGGATAAGTATATAATACATTGCTGTATACACTGAATGGAGATATATACACACTCAGAGGAGTTACACCCCCGATCCCTCCCCCTCCCTGTTTACCAGTTCACCCAGGGCCCTGTCTGCATCCCTGCAGAGAGCACTCCCATGATTAACACCTTCCCTGCCAGCTAGCCTCCCCCCTCTGGTATCAGCACATACTCACTCAGGCTTTGTGCTTCAGGCCTCCAGCTTCTCCTTCCTCTCAGGGCTCTGCTGGTGACGTCACTCTCCTGCTCCGCACGGGAATGTAGGGGGTGAGAGAGACCTCTAGTGACCGGAAGCAGAATGCAGCTTCCGGCCACAAGAGCGAGCTGTGCACAGCCCCTATGTACCAGCGCTGATCAGGAGCACTCCCAGTTAAAGGGCCAGGGAATATGACACAGGGCAGGGGCCCCCTAGGACGCATGGGCCCCCGGGCAGCCGCCTACCATGCCCAATGGGTAAGACGGCCCTGACTGTCTCTGAGGCCCTGCTGGTCCGGCCGCCTGCGTGGACAACAGCCTGCCGCCGCATCTCCTCTCCGCCGGGTCACCTCAGGCAGCCTGTTCGGGATTCGTCCCCAGGCAGCCTGACGCTCTTCCCCCGCGGCTCCCGGATCGGGTTGCAGCGTCCAGCCGGGGGCTCCAGGAGGATATGCTGCAGCCTGGGGACGAATCCCGAACAGGCTGCCTGAGGTGACCCCATCATCATCCCCATCATCACCTCTCTCCCCCCTCCACCTCCTCTCTACCCCCATTATCACCTCTCTCCCCCCTCCACCTCCTCTTTACCCCCATCATCACCTCTCTCCCCCCTCCACCTCCTCTCTACCCCCATCATCACCTCTCTCCCCCCTCCACCTCCTCTCTACCCCCATCATCACCTCTCTACGCCCGTCATCACCTCTGTACCCCCATCATCAGCTCTCTCCCCCCTCCAACTCCTCTCTACCCCCATCATCACCTCTGTACCCCCATCATTAGCTCTCTCCCCCCTCCACCTCCTCTCTACCCCCATCATCACCTCTCTACGCCCATCATCACCTCTGTACCCCCATCATCAGCTCCCTCCCCCCTCCACCTCCTCTCTACCCCCATCATCACCTCTCTACGCCCATCATCACCTCTGTACCACCATCACCTCTCTCCCCCCTCCTCTGTACCCCCATCATCACCTCTCTCCCCCCTCCACCTCCTCTCTACCCCCATCATCACCTCTCTACGCCCATCATCACCTCTCTCCCCCCTCCACCTCCTCTCTCTCCCCCTCCACCTCCTCTCTACCCCCATCATCACCTCTGTACCCCCATCATCACCTCTCTCCCCCCTCCACCTCCTCTCTACCCCCATCATCACCTCTCCACGCCCATCATCACCTCTCTCCCCCCTCCACCTCCTCTCTACCCCCATCATCACCTCTCTACGCCCATCATCACCTCTCTCCCCCCTCCAAATCCTCTCTCTCCCCCTCCACCTCCTCTCTACCCCCATCATCACCTCTGTACCACCATCATCACCTCTCTCCCCCCTCCACCTCCTCTCTACCCCCATCATCACCTCTCTACGCCCATCATCACCTCTCTCTCCCCTCCACCTCCTCTCTCCCCCTCCACCTCCTCTCTCCCCCCTCCACCTCCTCTCTACCCCCATCATCACCTCTCTACCCCCATCATCACCTCTCTACGTAAAAAGTGGAAGTCCACAGCTCCAAGTAAAATGTAAAGTCTTTATTAGAAATCCTCTTAAAATCCAAACATAACAATAGAAAACACTCCGACGCGTTTCAGGACACTGGTCCCTTCATCATGGCAAATTTATACTGAATATTACAAGCTTTTTTAAGAGGATATGACCAGTATGTTACAAGGGATACGCCCCCCAAAAGGGAGGAGAAAAACATCACATGATGCTAACAGGTGTGTGCTAATAGTTGACTCCTCCTCTCTACCACCATCATCTCCTCCCGACTCCTCCTCTCTACCACCATCATCTCCTCCCTACCCCCATCATCTCCTCTGTACCCCCTCCACATCCTCCCTACCCCCACCACCTCCTCTCACCCCTCATCACTCATCACCTTCTCTCACCCCCATCACCACTCTCCTCCTCTGTCCTCCTCTCTCCCCTGTCTTCCTCTCCCCCCTTCACCTCCTCTCTCTTCCTCTCCCTTCTTCACCTACTCTCTTCCCTGTCTTCCTCTCCCCCATCACCTCCTCTCTCCCCTGTCTTCCTCTCCCCCCTTCACCTCCTCTCTCTTCCTCTCCCTTCTTCACCTCCTCTCTCTTCCTCTCCCCCTTCACCTTCTCTCTCTTCCTCTCCCTCTTCACCTCCTCTATCCTCCTCTTTCCTTCTTTTCCCCCTCAGACCTTACTCTCCCCTTAATCTCCTTGTGGCTCAGAGGCTGGAGAATAGAGGAAGATCCCCTCCATGGGCGCATAACGTGAGTATGAATTTTTTTTTTTTTTTGTTTGTTGGGGCAGGAGGGGGAGGGAGTAGAATGGTGGGCATTACTATGGGGACAGGGCAGGAGGCATTATTACTATATGGGGGGGTCATAGAAGGAAATATTATTTTTAAATTAGGGATCCTAAATACGGGGACAACCCACACACCTACTCACTTTACAGCGCATTACACCAAACAGCGAAATTATTACTGTATGGGAGCCTATAGGTAGGAAAAAGGGAGGGAAGTTAAAGGAAAACTGTGACGCCTAAGATGTTTGGCAGGTTCTCTGGCAAGAGGTAAATTGTAGCTGCAAGAAATCATCATGGTGGTCTGGGCCAGATGGAGAGGAAAATGAAAAGTGATATATGGCTACATGGGGAGGTATCTGGCTATAGAAGGAGGTATCTTAACTACATGGGGAGATGTCTGGCTGCAAGGGGGTAGGTATCTGGCTAGATGGGGGAGGTATCTGACTACATAGGGGGAGGTATCTGACTACATGGGGAGATATCTGACTACATGGGGGAGGTATCTGGCTACATGGGGGAGGTGTCTGACTACATGGGGAGATATCTGACTACATGGGGGAGATATCTGACTACATGGGGGAGGTGTCTGACTACATGGGGAGATATCTGACTACATGGGGGAGATATCTGACTACATGGGGGAGATATCTGGCTACATGGGGGAGAGGTATCTGGCTACATGGGGGAGAGGTATCTGGCTACATGGGGGAGAGGTATCTGGCTACATGGGAGAGAGGTATCTGACTACATGGGGGAGGTATCTGACTACATGGGGGAGGTATGTGACTACATGGGGAGAGGTATGTGACTACATGGGGGAGGTATCTGGCTACATGGGGAGGTATCTGACTACATGGGAGGAAGTATTTGGCTACATGGGGGAGGTATCTGACTACATGGTGGGAGGTATCTGGCTACGTATAAGGGGTATCTGGCTACATAGGGGAGATATCTGGCTACATGGGGAGGAGGTATCTGGCTACATGGGGAGATATCTTGCTGCATATAAGCAGGCCCGCTCCTGCCATGAGGCAGACTGAGGCTTCAGCCTCAGGCGGCAGCTCCTGTCATCCTGCAGGGGGCGGCACAATCTTCTCTGCCACTGTCATTTTAGTGAAGTTTAACTTCACTAAAATGACAGGAGCCCCGGCCCCCTGCTCGTGAGATTAACACAGCGGCACATGCAGTTTATGCCCACTCATACAAGACCCGACGCTTCAGTTCACTGCTCTCTTGCCCTGTACTGTAAGCCGCCACTCACAGGATTGAGACCCCTCCCCCAGCCAGGACCCCCCCCCCCCCCGGTCTGATCTTTACCTGTCTGCTGTATGGCGCTGTTGTCACTTGGCCTGGGAGAGGGGTCTTAACCCTGCGAGTGCCGGCTTACAGTTCAGGGGAAGAGAGCAGTGGACAGAGGAGTCGCGTTGTGTGAGTAGGGGGAGGGGGGGTGCTTTCTCCTCCTGTCACTGTCAGGCCCGTGTCCCAGTGTAGGTGAAGGAGAAGGAGATGAGGTTACCCTGCTGCTGCCACACGGCCTGATAAACTGTGCTGGGAAGTCTGTATGTGTGAGGCAGCTGTAGGGTTAATCTTCACAGGCCGTGCGTCCCTGTGGTGGAGGACCTGTGACCTCTGCATGGCCTGTGTGCCTCCTCCTCTTCACCCTCCCTGGGCAGCAGGATCCTCTGTCTCCCTCCATGTCTACCCCTGGCTTTTGAGTAAGAAAACTTGTGCTCACTGTCTGTCTGTATTAATATCTCTATCACCTCTTTTGTTCTCTCTATCTCATCTATCTATCTATCTATCTATCTATCTATCTATCTATCTATCTATCTATCTCCTATCTATCTCCTATCTATCTATCTATCTATCTATCTATCTATCTCCTATCTATCTATCTATCTATCTATCTCCTATCTATCTATCTATCTATCTATTATCTATTATCTATCTCCTATCTATCTATCTATAATCTATCTATCTATCATCTATCTATCTATCATCTATCTATCTATCTATCTATCTATCTATCTATCTCCTATCTATCTCCTATCTATCTATCTATCTATCTATCTATCTATCTATCTCCTATCTATCTATCTATCTATCTATCTATCTATCTATCTATCTCCTATCTATCTATCTATCTATCTATCTATCTATCTATCTATCTATCTCCCATCTATCTTCTATCTATCTATCTATCTATCTATCTCCTATCTATCTATCTATCTATCTATCTATCTATCTATCTATCTATCTCCTATCTATCTATATATCTATCTATCTATCTATCTCCTATCTATCTTCTATCTATCTATCTATCTATCTATCTATCTATCTATCTATCTATCTATCTATCTCCTATCTATCTCTCTCCTATCTATCTATCTATCTATCTCATATATATATATCTATCTATCTGTCTATCATCGCCCCCAGTGTACATATATATCCACATGTGCTACTATTTACCACCCCCTCCATTAATATACTACAGTGTACATATACATCTACATGTGCTGCGATATATACCCTATACAACACTATACTGCCATATATTACACTACACTGTTAAATAGTGTGGAGCTGCCATGCTGTGCAGACTAGTTAGTAGTGAAGCGCACAGCTTGTCTGGATCCAGCCCTCAGCCTCTCTGTGCTGGAACTTGTAGTACAACAATTTCAGCTTAAAAATTATGCCTGGTTCTTTTTTTTTTTTTTTATTTAAATTTTATTTTGCCAACTCTTACTTTACAGCAATGTTATTATAAATAAAAATATACATTCTGATCCCTCTAATCTCCCTCCCCCCCCCTCTTCCAGGCAAGGGTATCTCAATATTTGTAATAATATTCTTCATACTTATTGTATACTTTAACCATTTCCTCCCATGCCTTTACCTCGGGGGCTTCTACTGCCAACCAGTTTTTAACTATAAGCAATCTAGCTACAAATAATCTTTTATGTAGACATGTTTTTTCCCTTCTGCCTGTACCCTCCAGTTCCAACTCTGCTCCCAAAATAGTCACCCATGGTTTCCAGGGAGTCTCAATCTTTAATTCTGTGTTAACTTTTACCATTATCCCTTGTAATACAACAATTTCAGCTTAAAAATTATGCCTGCTTCTTTATAAAGTAAGAGTCTTATGAGGTTCTGCAGCAGCTGAGGTGTGTTTACTGATAGCTGCGGTATTCATATGGGAATAGTTGACAAACAATTGATTCTAGGATTTTTTTTGGGGGGGCGCCATTTTGATTTTCGCCTCAGGCAGCACAAAAGCTAGAAACGGCCCTGCATATAAGGGGTATCTGGCCACATGTAAGGGGTATCTGGCTACATAGGGGAGATATCTGGCTACATGGGGGGAGGTATCTGACTACATGAGGAGGTATCCGGCTACATGGGGAGATATCTTGCTACATATAAGGGGTATCTGGCTACATAGGGGAGATATCTGGCTACATAGAAGAAGGCCTCTTGACCACATGGCGGAGGTATCTGACTACATGGGGGAGATATCTGGCTACATAGAAGAAGGCCTCTTGACTACATGGGGGGAGGTATCTGGCTCCAGGGGGACATATCCATCTCTGTGGGATATATCCCACCTGCTTCTCTGGCACCCGGTTTACTGACAGCCTGCTCAGCCAATCAGTGCACAGTCCCACCGTAGCCACTGATTGGATGAGCGGGCTGTCAGTGAGCTGGGAGTCAGAGAAGCAGGTGGGAGTACAGGGAGGTAAGTATGATCTGTTAAGGGCCGGCAGCTAATTAGGTAAATAGGCAGCGGCTACATTCTCACAGCAGATAGAAAATCCTCTGTGAGAATGCAGAGCCATAGGCCATAACAGTACAGAGTATCGCAGTGGATTTTGCTGTGAAACATACATGTAAATCTACCCTGGGCAATGTTATTAATGGATGGCATCGTTGGGGGTACTCGGCTGGAGCATCTCGTCGCATGGGGGTACTTGGCCTGAAAAGGTTGAGAAACACTGGTTTAGAGGGCTATTAGCGGTCCCGGTCCGATCGCTGTGCCCTCTAATAAAGTAATCAGATGCAGCTGTCAAAGTTGACAGCTGCATCTGATTACTTATGCAGCCCGATTGGTGGTGGTATAGTGGCGGAGATCGCCCCCCCCAGGACATTGTTCCGAAGGAGCGATCTCCGTGTCTGCTGCCGGCTGGGGTCTGGCCGTAATGGCACTGATCTCGACTCGGCACTCAAATGCTTTTGGCTGCAGCAGCCGAAAGCAATCGAGTGCCTATCTCATTGATCTATGCTGTATTACTATATAAATAAACAAACATCGTTGGTATCGCCGTGTGCGTATTTGCCCAAATCATTAATTTATCACATTCCTGATCTCGCACGGTAAACAGAGTAAGCGCAAAGAAATCCCAAAGTGCAAATTTGCACATTTTTTTGGTTGCATCAAATCCAGAAAAATTGTAATAAAAAGTGATCAAAAAGCCGCATATGCGCAGTCAAGTTACCGATAGAAAGAACACATCATGGCACAAAAAATGACACCTCACTCAGCCCCATAAACCAAAGGATAAAAGCGTTATAAGCCTGGGAATGGAGCGATTTTAAGGAACGTATATTTGTTTTTGGTTTTTTTTTAACAATATTTTATTAGTGGCTTATGTAATATTTGAACATACATATTGAAAATTCATTACATATTCAAAAAGAAAGTCGCTCACAGGCAACAAAGGATTGTATGTTTACAATATCATACAGATACAATGAGCCTTTGTAATAACCTTAAAAGATATATTATCATATACAATATAATGTAGTCTTACCAAAAACATAAGTAGAAAAACAGTAATTTATAATATCACCTTAAAACATGGTATAGATGTCAGATATTCAAATATGCTACCAATAGAATGGAGAGAATTGTCTTTAACAGAGAAAGGGAAAAGCTTAAGATATTTGGAGTGCTCCCAGAGTTCCCTTTGGGCGGCCATGCAATACCAATCAGTGTCCTTAAATTGATTAATGACAGAGTCTCTCTCTTCTATAGTAAAATCATGAATTAGAAATTGTGTCCATTTGGACATAAATGTTTTTGTTGATTTTTCTTTGGTGCGCAATACATCCAAAAGTTCCCAATGACAGATCTCCTTCAGAGCGGAGATTACCTCAGAAATGTCTAGTAGAGTATCCAGTATCCAGTGTCTTAATAAACATTTCAGGGAAACTAATAGAGTTAAATGAATTCCTTTAGAAGTAAGTAATTTAGAAGAGCGAGTAGTAGAGTCTATATCAATAAAATGAAAAAGATAACTAATAGGGAGAAGTGGTATGGCATGGCCCCAAGTGGACAAAAGATAGAGCCGCACAGAGTCCCAAAATTCCTGCACTCGCGTGCAGGCCCAGGCACAATGAAACAAGTCTGCTTTAGGGAGTGAACATTTCAGGCAACTGTTTATGTGAAAAGTGTGGGAGTTGGAAAAAGGAATATTAAAGACATATATAGCCTTGTGTATAAAGCGGAAATGTATTTCACGTAGAACCACATTGGGAGTGGCAGAATGCACTAGTTGAGATCCTCTCAATATTTGTTGGGTCAGATCCTCTTAAAAAATTACGGAGGACCATTTTTTGAAAAAAATTTGTCTAGATAAATTCTTTTGAGAGCGTGATCTAAGTTCTCCATATGTATGTGATAAAGAAGTATGAACCGGTGGTGTTGGGAATAGATTATCAAATTCTATATCACTTTCTGCTTCTGCTATGTCCCGTACTCTGGAAGGAACGTATATCTGTTAACAACGGTTTGATTTTTTTTATAAGCCATCAGATACAATAAAAGTTATACATGTTACATATCGTTTTAATCGTAACAACTTGAGGAATATATATAACAAGTCAGGGTTTTTTTTTTGTTTTGCAGTGTACTTTATAAAAAAATTCAGTCTGTCATTGCAAAGTACAATTAGTGGCGCAAAAAATAAGAGCTCATGTGGGTTTCTAGGTGACAAAATGCAAGTGGCCTTTTAAACACAAGGAGGAAAAAACCAAAGTGCAAAAATGCAAGTTGGCTCTGTCCTTAAAGCGTAACTGTCACATTTTTTTTTATTGCAGAAATCAGTAGTATAAGCGATTTTAAGAAACTCTGTAATAGGTTTCATCCGCCAAAAAAGCCTCCTTCTGTACTCAAGAAGCAATCTCCCAGCCTCCCTCCCTGACTTCTTATCTCTGCATTATCAGGCAAACACGTCTTCATTACAGAGAAGCCAGTGAAGACGGGCTCTGCTCTCTTCATTGTAAGGGGGGAGGGGCTGAGGGAGAGGAGGGGGCAGGAAGAGGTGACATGAAGGTCAGCTAAAACGCTAAATTCCGGTGTCAGAAAGGTCAGTGCTTATCTATGAACTTACTGAGAGAAGATTGCAGGGTGTTGTGCTTTGCAGAAATCCTCCGTGCTCAGTCACTCCTAACAGCCCCTCCCCTCTCCATAGCCACATAATGGAGACAGAAATCCTGCTTCCCTTACGTCCCATTGGCATCACAACATAGGGGGGTAAATTCGCCCCTGCGGGCCCCTGGGACGAAGGAATATTTAATGAAAAAATAACAATTAAATGTTAATCCCCTCCTCCATGAGGTATAAATAGGCTCCACCTCCCCCTAGACCTCAGTCTTTTTTTACTTCGTTGCTGTTAGCCCTAGGGGACTTTGTCCCTCCTCCGTTTTTATGCTTTGTTAACCTGTTGCATTCAGGTAATGATTGCTGGGATGCCGCTGGAGCCGGTGTCCAGGTAGTATCCTGATATTTGCTTCTGCAGGTCTTAGCTTTTAAGTTTTTCTTACCTAGTGCATCTTGGAACGCACTCTGCGTGTCACCCGAGCCGCTGGCTTTTCTTCCAGTCGCGTTCGACTGTGGAACGCATCGGCGCTGCGTGCGTCTCAGCACTGCGGCGTCGGCGTCATGTCACTTCCGGGGGCCGGCAGCGGCGCGCGCTCTCTGCATGCCGGATTAGCTGTGTGTTCAAGGCAGAAGGTAAGCTGTTGCTACCTCTAGGTCTGGCTGTCTTCCTCTGGAAGGATTTTCTGTGGCTCATTTGGATCTAATAGAAAACATCTGAGTGCAAAGTGCTGTGATCTCTCTTTTATATACTTAAAAGTAAGTGTTGCTGCCACCTAGTGTCTCTTTCCGATATCACTCTAGCCAGGCTAGTGGTTTATATGTATTGTAATACATTGATTATTTGCAGATGTCTGAAATGGAGACCAGTCCTGCTGCTGGCAAAAGACCTTCTAAGGAAGCACTTCATGTGCCGAGTGTGAGACTCCACTACCTGACGGCTATGGATACCGTAGGAGGATAATTTTTTCCAGATAAGATTCATCCTTTCTTTCATAAAAATATTTATGAAAGCCTAAAAATATTTATAATGCCTAAGTACGCTGTCCTTCATGCGGACCTAAACATATGAGGAGCCTGATGTTCAGGATGTAGTTGTATGGGTCAAGGATTATGTGCAAAGACTTTAGCGGCTAATGAGAATCGCCGCCCGTGTCCTAAGTTAAAGACCAAATGGAGTATTTCTCTCTCTACTCCCAGCCTTTGAGTATATTACTTTATGGCTGTAGGATTATGGTCATTTTCAGTTTTACTGTGATTGATGAAGTTAAGTCATCATCTTCTTCTGAAACCTCTTCTACTTCTGAAGATGAGAAAGAATTATTCAGGGGGTATTTCACAGCTGATAGAACTCACAAGCTCTGCTAAGCTGTGCAAGCTGAAATACACCCTGAGGAAATAGAAAAGGATAGGATTGGTCCTCCTCAAAAAAAGCCTAGGGCTTTTTCTGTGGGTAAGACTTCATTGTCTATGTTACAGGCGGAATGGAAGGAACCGGAAAAGGCTCCGGGTTTGAGCAAGAGGTTTAAGACCTTATATGTTCTCAAGGAAGAACAATGTAAGGACTGGATTGAGCCTCCAAAGGTGGACCCGGCTATAGCCAAACTGTCGAAATGTACTGTGCTGCCTGCGGAGGACGGATCCAATCTTAAGGATCCGATGGATAGAAGGGTGGAGGTAGCCCTCAAGAGATCATATACGGCAGCGGCAGCCCAAGGGGCAGTCTCCATTTCTTCTTTGAGGTTTCTAGAAGCCTAAGAAGATGGCTGGCCAAGGTCCAGGAAAATTTGGAAGGTAGAGCTAGCAGGGACAAGGTCCTTCACTCCTTAAAAAAGGTCATTATGGCCATTGACTTCCTCTGCGATGATGCATCTCAGGGAACCAGGTTAGCGTAAAAAAAACTAGTACGCTCTCAACCGCTGCCGAAGGGCGCTATGGTTAAAACCCTGGGTTGGAGATGCTAACTCCAAAATTCAGCTCTGTAATATGGAGTTCCAGCCAGGTAGGCTGTTTGGCTCTGAGCTGGATAAATTAATGGAGGAATTGTCTGACAAGGAGGGGAAGTCCCTACCATTGTCCTATAAGAGCGGTGATTCCTTTCGCAGAGCAAAATCTCCTCAGCGAGGCAAAGGGAGATACCAGTACAGAGGTTGAGGAAGAAACTATTCCAGAAGAGGTTCCGGGAAGCAGCAGAATAAGGACACCAACAAGAAACCAGACTTCTGACGCAGAAGCTGTCCAGTGGGAACACGTCTGAGTTTGTTTCTCCCTGCCTGGGAAGAATTAAGAAAAGATCACTGGGTGTTAAATATTATTCAAAATGGTTATGTCCTTCATTTATCATCTCTTCCTCCTCCAAGATTTCTTCTGTCAAGAAATCTTAAGCCAGAAAGACACTTAGTCCTAGAGACAGAAATTCTTTACCTCCTTTCCATTGAGGCTCTAGAGGATGTTTCTCTATCTGAGATCGGTCAGGGAGTTTACTCCCCAGTGTTACTAGTGCTGAAGCCATCCGGAAATTGGAGGCTTATTATAGATTTGCGATATCTCAACAGGTGCATCAGAAAGAAGACGTTCCACAAGGAGAACATAAGATCGGTAAAATCTATCCTCCAGGAGGGAGATTTTATGGTCACCATAGATCTACCGGATGCATATCTTCATGTACCGATTCTGAAGGCTCACAAGAGAGCCTTCGCCATCCAAATCCAGGGGAAGGTAAGACACTTACAATTCAAAGTCCTTCCATACGGAATACCTCCGCACCCTTTGTTTTCACAAAGGTAGTGTCACCATGATGGTTCGCTTCCGTTTACAGGGGATAAAGTTATCCCTTACCTGGACGATTGGTTGATTATGACTCAGACTCAGGATCTTCTGAGAGTTCAGTTGATCTATGTCCAGGACATACTTCAACAATTAGGTTGGCTTATCAACATAGAGAAATCAGGCTTAATTCCTAATTCCTCCTCGTCAGGTATCCATAAGAACATAAACGCGCTTTCTAGGGCTCCTTGCCTCAGCTGCGGACGCGGTGCCATGGGCGTTATGGCACATGAGATTTCTTCAGAGAGAAGCACTAACAGTATGGAACCGAGGACTGAAGGACTTGGATGCGATGCATGTTCTATCGACTCAAACAAGACATTCTCTAATGTGGTGGAGACAAGTCAAACATGGAGTTTTATTTTCAGAACCACACTGGATAACCATCACAACAGATGCTTCAGGAACAGGTTGGGGAGCTCATCTGACAGTCATCACGACTGCAGGATCTTGGAGTCAACAGGAATCTGCTCTGCCCTCCAACGTGAGGGAGCTCAGAGCGATTTACCTAGCTCTTCTTTATTTTTCTCCTCCAATTTTACAGAGAGCAGTCAGAATCCGGATGAACGACATGACCTGTGTGGCGTACCTTATCAGGGAGGTACCAGATCCCCTTCTCTCCTCAGGGAAGTAGAGAAGATTTTTCTGTTGGGCAGAAACCAGAATAACCAGACTCTCTGCGATTGATATCAGGGGTGTCGACAATATATTGGCGGATTGACTGAGTCGAGGCCTGACATTACCGGGGGAATGGTCTCTCTCAAGGAGAGTGTTCATTCAGTTAACCCAGAGGTGGGGGCTTCCTCAGAGAGACCTCATGGCATCAGCAAGCAATGCCAAACTGAGGAATTTCTGTTCCCTTTACAGGGCAGACAATCCCACGGTAGTGGACTCAATGACAATACCATGGACATACCAGCTGGCGTTTATCTTTCCTCCCATAGCCATGATTCCCAGAGTTTGACGAAGATCAGTCTAGATCAGTCGTCAGTAATAATAATAACTCCCTTCTGGCCGAAGGGGTCATGGTTCACCCTGCCCATGAATATGAGCAGAGGGGAATTTTGGAGATTACCTCTGCATCCGGATCTAATATTCCAGGGTCAACATCTGTGCAGGAATCTTTCCAGCCTCAGCTTGACAGCTTGGAGACTGAGAGGACTGTATTAGGCTCTAGTTTTTCTCAGAAGGTATAGTATACCCTTTCTCACGCTCGTATTAGCACTACAAATAAATCTTATGCACGTATTTGGAAGATTTTCAAGATTGGTGTGCAAGCAGGATTATTGATGGACTTAAACCTTCTACTCCACAGTCATTGGAGTTTTTACAGGAAGGCTTCTATAAAGGATTAAAACCTAGTTCCATCAAGGTGCAGATAGCAGCCCTCTCTGCACACCTAAACTCACGTTTCTTCCAGATCTTGGAGGTAAAGAATTTTGTTAAGGCTAGACTAGGCCTAACCTGGTAAAGCAGGTAGACCCATGGGACTTATCCTTTGTGTTGAGACGCCTGTGTCTTCCTCCCTTTAAGCCTTGGGAGGAAGTAGACTTCAAGTTAACATTGAAAGTTTCTCTTTTACTAGCCATTACCTCTGCTAAGAGAGTTGGAGAACTTCAAGCCCTTGACTCCGCACCTCCATACGTGATTTTTTTCCCAAGACAAGGTCATCCTTGGGTTCCTTCCAGGATTCCTGCCTATGGTGGCTTCATTTGCCAACATCAACCAGCCAATAGTATTGCCTGTATTTTCTCCTACTGGATCATCTAAAGAAGACTTGGATCTTTCTTTATTGGACGTATCCAGAGCTATCAAGATCTATCTACATAGAGTAGGTGATTTTCGTAAAGACGAGAATTTCTTTATCCCTTTCGCAGGAAAGAACAAGGGGAGAAAGGCTTCAAAACCTTCAATATTCAGATGGATCTGTCACTCCATTGCCTTATGTTACTCCTCTGCTGATCTGGATCCAACAGAATTTACAAGGGCTCACTCTACTAGAGCTGTGGCCTCCACTTGGGCAGAGCGTGCCGCTGTGCCACTTGAGGACATATGCCAGGCAGCTACCTGGTCGTCTTTGACTACCTTTGTGAGATATTTCAGGCTGGATACTTCTTTCTTATCAAGAACAACCTTTGCAAGATCTGTTCTTAATGCGGACGTAATAAATAACCCGCCCATTGGGGATAATGCTTGCTAATTCCCCATATGTTGTGATGCCAATGGGACGTAAGGGAAGCTAAAATTATTATGTTAATTTGTTTTCCCTGAGACCCATTGGCATCACAAGACTCCCTCCCTGTGTTTTATGTTTCTTTATAATTAGACTGAGGTCTAGGGGGAGGTGGAGCCTATTTATACCTCATGGAGGAGGGGATTAAAATTTAATTGTTATTTTTTCATTAAATATTCCTTCGTCCCAGGGGCTCGCAGGGGCGAATTTACCCCCATATGTTGTGATGCCAATGGGTCTCAGGGAAAACAAATTAACATAATAATTTTAGCTTCATTTGATGTGAGGGAGGAGGCTGGGAGATTGCTTTTTCACTACAGAAGGAAATTCTTTTAGTACATAAAACCTATTACAGAGTTTCTTAAAATCGCTTGTACTGTTGATATTTAATGTTTTTTTTTAGAAAAATGACCCTGAAATGAGAGTTACGCTTTAAGGGGTTATTACGAAATACAAGTTGACATTATTATTGACTATGGTGGACATAATCATTTGACATTACCTGAGCATTATTACTTGGACCTACAAGTTTTGTCATAAGACCCACATGACCCAAATTGGCAGGATATACCTGTGCTCACATGTCAGTACCTTATGTCTTTCCCATTCTGTCAGCAGCAGCAATGGTGAGTGCAATACCATATTCATACTTGTGTTGTTTGGGGGCAGCCTTCCCCGCCGGTGGTGCCGGCTGGGTTTTGGTGGGGCATTTTGGGTTTGGTCCTATGACATTAGGGTTATAGGTCCATTCCATGGCCTTCCTTTCCTGCATGTGCACGCCTTGCAGGGTTGACGGTCGCTGACCGACAGTGTGGAGTTAGCGTAGGGACCCGTGTGAACCAGGGGACCTGCACATGGTACACGGGGCAATATGGTTTGATCAAATTATATACCAACATCCTGGCGTTGGTTTTTAAAATAGGTCTAGCGGCATTAGTATCAGCCATAGGTGTGATGTGCAGCCGCTCCTTTCTCTCCATGTCGTAACCTACAGGTTTTGTACTCACATTGTTATGGGGGAATTCGATCTGGGAATCAACTGCTGGGAGAGCCTTTATACAGAACAGTAGTAGTATAGTAGTAGTATGACCTCAGCCTTATTTATTCAATGTTTATAACTGATTGTATTTTTGGGGATACTTGGTTGGAGCATCTGATCACATGGGGGTACTTCTCTTGAAATGATTAAAACATGCCTGTATAGATAGTAAAATACAGGTATAATATTTCATACCTTAGCGCTGCTAAGAAAGTATAGAAAGGGCTGAAAACTCTTAACAGTGGGTCACTTCCCACTGCTAACTCTTTTCCTGCTATTATCGGTGCCGCTAATAGCTGGCACGTAGATATCTCAATTCTGACTGCCCCATTCAAATAGTATAAAAATTTGTCATTGTGGTCTGGTGGTTGGACTGCGAGAAAGAGGGAGCAGATCTGTTGTAGACGCAGCTCGGGCTCTCTGCTAGGCCATGGAAGCTGCCGTGGCTCATCAATTGCTAAAGGTAGCCTTAAGCGGAAAGGTAGCCTTCAGCGGAGGTCATCGATCAATAAAGTACATAGATTAGTCATATAAAGGTCAGAATAGACCGATTTTGAGCACATTTTTAAAAGTAGTAAGATAAAATAAAAGTTCTTGTAACTGTACCAACCTGTACTGAGGAATATAGATAACATGTCAGCTTTACCACACAGTGAACGCCATAAACACTAAACCCACCCGAAATTTGAAAAATTGCTTTTTTTTTTTCAGTTTCGCCTCATAAATTATTTGTTCCCAGTTTCGCAGCATGTTTTATTGAGAAATGAAGAATTTCATTACAACATATAATTGGTGTCACAAAAAAATGGGTCTGTAGGGGAAAAAAATGAAGCTGCTATTGTTTTTTAAACATGAAGAAGAAAAACCAAAGTGCAAAAATAAAAATTGGCTCAGTCATTAAAGGGTTAAGGAATTCAAGTGTGTATATTTTTTGCATGTTAGTTTTACTTTGTGCTATAATCACAATTTGTTTGCAAGAGCAAATGATTGTCTAAACTACAGATGGCAAAGCTCTGCCATTCTGTGCTCCACTGACTCATTTACAGTAGATGAATGACTGATATTAGTGAGTAAATGACTTCTTAACACTGTACATTATACATAAATGTATATTTATGTGAAGAACAAAATGGAAATTGTTAAATAATATAGGATAGTTTAGAGCAGAGTGAGCTGTCCGGGAATTGGTATGCACCGATGAATTGGGAGAGGGACCATATCAGTCTTCATCCCTGAGATAAACACAAGAAGGAAGATATCCTATTACTAATAGTGTAATGGAGCAAAATGCAGAACAAATAGTTTATATTTATGGAATTGTGTTAAAAGCAAAAAACTAATATATTATTCATATATTGCTTCATGCATCTTATATAGCAATAAATAAAATATGATATGTAGGATGTCTTTTATTTAAGATGTTCTGCAATAAATATATTTGTTTTTGCATTTTTTTTTTTACTTTACAGAGTACATTCTTTCATATATGTATATATATATATATATTTGCAGTGGTCAATGCTTTTTTCTTTCTGTGATTTCAATCACCTGCGTAAACATATAGTTAAATGGCCATGGATGTTTCAATAAATATTGCATAAATCAATAGTTTAAGCAACTATAGGGAACTTTGTAATATATCTTCTATGTAGACATACAGTTAAATGGTCACTGTTGTTTCAGTAAACATCACTTAAATCAATAGCATAAGCAACTACAATGAAGTTTGCAATATATCTTAAGACAAATGCTATAATGCATCCTAATATTTACTGCCAGCGCCGTCCTGGTCCCAGTCCTGCTTGCAATAATCTCTGCATCTGGCTCGGCCCTGCCCACTCTTTTGCCACAGTCCTTGCTGGTCTGGTGTCCCTAGTGTTCACTGACATCCTCATTCTTCTGAGTCTCTGCTGCTAGCTTCCAGCCACCACTGCAGATCTACCTCTGAGATTTAAAAGGTCACTGTGCCTCCACCTAGTTTTTTTCTGCTTTCATCAATCCTGCTCTGTATGTTCCTCCTTGCCTAAGTGTGATTGGGTCCTCGTATTCCTTAGCAAAGGTGTTCCTGTTTTTGTTATTGCACAGCTATCCCATGTGTCCTAACTGCTGCCTGTTTCCTGGATTACCCACCTAAGCCTTTCTGTACAGTTTGCCTCTCCTATCGCCAACTACCCTGAATCTTAAGCCACCTGCCCCAATCCTGTGCCTAATTAACCACACTGCTGCCTCATCCTTGGTTCCATACCATGCTGATTCTTCCATTAACGAGCTTACTTGCTGACTATGCTTATTTGGCCTGTTCTATGGTGCCTATAACCGTCACTGTCTGGTTCTTGGTACAACTCTCTATCCACATTGGAACCATACTTGTGGAATAACCTAGTGTCCTCTAGCTGCAGAAGCCCAGCTTCCACATCCTGGAGCTGGACAAATGGTGAAGACATAGAGGGCACCTGGACATTGCCTTTTACGAATGCCTATTTTTCTACTTATCAAGCTCCCCTTAACCCCCACTGGCTACACATAGTTAACACTAGAGATGAGCGAATACGATTCGATCAAGTAGGTATTCGAGTAGTGTCGAATATTGCGGTATTTGAAAGATTCGCATACAATCGAGTAGTGTGTCGAATATGCGGCTAACATTCGAAAGCCCCCACATCGCACTTGGCGCTTTTTTAATCCAATCACCATGCAGGGAGGCCGTGAGGGACCCTGGGAGTATGCACGCAGCGCCTACCCTCATTGGATGGCTGAACCACATGACCTCAAACATTTAAGACTTGACTTCCACCTCTCAACCGCAGATGCGCTTTCAACCTAGTCAGGGAGAGTTTTTCGAGCAGGGAGAGATAGGTTTTAATAGCGTTTTGGTTAGGCAGGATTACTACTGAACCCAAAAGTCCTTTTCAGGGCTAATATCCAGTAAAAAAGTCATCTCTGGAGTCTGTATCCAAAGCACTTCTCAGTGCTAACAAATAGATGATATAACAGCAGCATCAGCTGTATACATTCCAGCACTCTGTGTGTACAAGTGACTTATAGTGTCCCTGGTTTAGCCCACTAAGGGCACGTTAACTTTAAACCTATTGTGCCAGTATCCCAGTAAAAGGCATGTGATACCTATTGTGCCAGTTGCCCAGTAAAAGGCAAGTGATACCTATTGTGCCAGTTGCCCAGTAAAAGGCACATGATACATATTGTTCCAGTAGCCCACAAAAAGGCACGTCATACACACTGTTCCAGGAACGTTCGTACAGGATGATGCGTGCTTTGCGTGAATAACATGACGCTCTACAGACGCACATTGGAATCATGTATGTAACGCTGCGCAAGAAATACGAATGAAATGTGTGAACATTGGCGTAAAGCGTTCGCAAATGTTTTTCCTTCGCAACTGCGGAGAGTGGCATTATATCGCGATTTTGTCCCAGTGTCATACCAGAGGTGTTCGCATTGTTTAGGGAGGTTTGATGGGGGACTTGGTGACCTCCAAGTGGTCAAATTTTGATTTCCAAGTGCCGAAATTTTTTTCCCCATAGACTATAATGGGATCGAATATTCGTTCGAATAGTCGAATATTGGTGCCTATTCGATTCAAATTCTCGAAAGTCGAATATTTCACTACTCGCTCATCTCTAGTTAACACTAAAAAAATAATGCTGAAATCTTTGGATGGATCAGATCACTGAGGGATTATGTTACATGCTGCCTATAGAAGTCTATAAATAAAGTGCCTTGTTTTTAGCTTGTACTGCTCAGTACTGCTCCCCTATTTCTAATCAGGTTTTGTTTTTGTTTGATAATTATTGCTGAAAATGCAGTGACAATTTAAATAGATAGAATTCAGACAGCAGCTGCCACTAGTTGGTGCTTAGAAGCTTATTAGAGATGAGCAAATTTACCCTACAAATGAAGCAAATCACTGCTCAACAGCTGGCTTGTACGCCGACTGACTTTGATCTCTGTGCTGCTCCCTACTGCTCCACCCCGGGTGTCTGGAAGGGCTGGATCCAGTCCTGGGAAATTTCTTTTAGTTTTCCAGGACTGGATCCAGCTTTTCCAGGCACCCAGGGTGGAGCGTCAGGGAGTGAAACGGAGATCAAAGGCAGCCGGCGTATAAGCTGACTGCAGAGCAAACAAAGCAGTTCTAAATTCTCTAATCTCTAAAGCTTACAGCATAATATTTATACTTTGAATTTAAAGAGATTACTCAGAGAGCAGCAAAGGTACTATTTTGTCTGCTCTCAAGCCATCCACTTCCTCCCTCTGACAATCTCTGGTAATAACTTTCAAGACAAGAGGGGGCAGAAGTATGTTACGGGCATTACATGTGGGCGAAACCATGCCTACACGCAATGTCCAATAGCTGTCTGATTCTGCCTGATATTGGTAACATTAGGTAGCTATTGATCATTGCCTGCAACATGCTCCTGCCCCCCTCTCGTCTCAGAGGTGTTCAGAGGAAAACACTCCACCAGACTCCTGTTAGACTGACGATTGTGAGATCCATTAGCCTGAGGAAGGTCCGGGAAGGGCCGAAAGCTTGCTTTATATTTATGGTCTCCACTGCATAGTATTTCATAATGGTCGGAGTATACACCATATGTCTATCACTGTAAAATAAACTATCACTTCTGCATAATATCGAGTGCCGTGGATTTCTCTACGCTTTAGTATGCATGGTTGAAGAACCACAACCCACTGAGCACCAACCAGCGAGAGGTGTGCAGCACTGATCTAAACCTACAGAGGAAAAAAGTGGCATGCCGGGAATCAGAACAGGTGGGAACCTTTCTGCTCTCCATTTAATCCCTTTAACAATAATAATAATATGCAGTATTTAAGCTGCCATAGTCAGTGGTTAGCAAATTTATCAGCAACCTTTGCAGCTCTGTCTGAGGAAATAAAGAATTGTGGACACAGCTCTGAATCGAGAGATCCCCTCTTTGATATATTATCGTGTGTAATGGGGATTTGTCTATTTATCTGAATAATTGTGCACTAAAAATACCAAAATCTCACAAAGCAGTTCTACTAGTTTATGGTATTTATATGGATGCAGAAGTGAATGGATCCAAAGACAAACCGTTGGGTGCATTAAGTTTCCATGCTTAACACATATTCCTGACAGAATAGCCATTCTGTGGATGTATACATGATGTTGTCAAGAAGACAGAGCAGCAGCAAAGAATTAATAAAATTTATAATATGTTTACAGAAGTAATATTATCTAAAATGGGAAATATCCCTTAGGTAACAAGAAACACTTTGATCATTGTCATTTTGATTCCATACATGTTGCTGTATTATATTACGATTAACACAGAGATTTTATATCATTATAATAAACAAGATGTTATTCAATTATCACCGTTCTGTTTCAATTCACAACTTTCTCTTGTAATAACTGCAGTATTTACTTATCACTTCTCACCATAGAATCAGGGTGCACATTGTTTACATACACCATTTCTAAGCAGTTTTTGTTTTAGATGATTAGTTTTTCACTCCAGTGATATATTTTCACTATATTATGACATGATGTATTAACACCAGAGAGGGAATCTTAAATATTCATAATAAACAGTCGGAAGCCTCTCACTTTTTTTTTTTAATTTGACACCGTCCCATTATTCAGCTTTTTTAAGCAAGATATAACTTAAAGTAGAAAACATTTTTATAGCCTTTTTTTTACATATTTTCAGAGATGATTTTTATTTGGCCTTATAAATTGACTCATTATATGTTCGTACTATTGTAAGAGATGTCATTGTAACTGTACCTACAATTCTTTATTTTGGCCACAAGATGCCACTGTTGAGCATTAACATTAAGTATAAGTAACTGGTCACATGTCTGTGACATCACTAACGGTCTTTTGGTTGTCAAGGAGAGAGCGGCCATTTTTTCCCTGAGAGCTGTTGGTGAAAATCCTGATCCATCCAAGCTGGGAATCGGTTTGCTGGGACTTCTAGTTGCGGTGGAGATCAGCTGTTGTTGCTGGTGATTGGATCCTCTGTGAGTTGGATCGTGCTGCTCTGAACAGTGCTCGCCATCGTGGGACTGGATGTTGGCAGAGGAGCTTTTCATCTGGACACAGTGAGACAGTAGCGTGCACGCCAACGTATGAGAGACTGAGTCACTGCCTACAAGTAGTTAGTTAGTTAGTTAGGTTTCTTGTTCGTATTAGGCCACAAGCCACACAGAACACACGTGTGGGACTCATATACCACAGCATTGCCTGTCTGACAATATTTTCGGCCGATTGTTGTCTTATTGTCAAATTGTGGTTTTAGATTTATTGTTAAGATTGTAAACCGCTGTGCTACACCGCGAGTGCGCCTGAGTAACGCATCCATACACAATTGTTCCTGTCTTGTGAGGGTATTAAGAGGTAAATAGCGTCCAGTCTATCTGAGACTGCTAATAGGTAAAAGCTGTTGTGAACATCTGGATTAGATAAAGTGTGGCGACAAGCTATGTAGCACAGGGGTCTCCACTAGTTGTTGTATTATTGTTATTATTGTATTATTGTGATGGTTTGGGGGTTATTGGTACCTGTAGTACTAGTATTGGTGCATTTCAGTAAAATTACAATTTGGGTTAACTTGGTGTTGGAGTCGTCTCTCTCGCTCTTGACTTCGCTGTATTCTGGGGAGCCCACCTCGGTACACGGCTTACACTATAGGCAAACCATTTAATAAGGATTGTGTATCATTCGAAATTCATTCAACAGGGCTGCGAGATAAACTAGGTCATGTACTTAGCTGCTTGCAATACAAACTCTTACTTGTCTGCTGCAATTTGTTATAGAAGTGAAGTAGATTTATTACATTACTCTAATGTGTTGGTTAGATTTGTATCTCATTCTATAAAGGAGTAAGCGCTTTTATTAGAAAAACCACTAGCTATTTAGTACAATGCATAGAAATAGCTCCAAAATAGAACACTTAAGAGACACAATCACAAAAAATCTCTGCTTTGACAGGCTGGTAGTTACCCAGTATTTGCTGGGTGACCTTTATTCAGAAGGGTTGTACAAGACTAGAGGCCATGATCTGCTTCTTTCTAGAATCTTCACCGTTCTTGTTCATGTATTGTCTTGTATTTCTCACCTGTCTGCTATTGTCTATGGATAAGAATAGCACTTTAATGCTCATCTTTTTTTTTAAATCTTGGAAGAGTTAACGTCTCCCCTTTTACAAAGTTTGTATATGTGTGCAAATTTACCCAGTATGCATTTGTGGGGAGTCATTCATTTCATGCTGCTTGAATCACACTTCACCATGACTGATATCTTTCCTCAATAAGGTCTCTTTATCAATCAGGGTAGGCAGAAGGCAGCTGACTAAAGCCCCTATTACACTGGGCAATCTGGGCAATCTCCGGAAGCGAGCGCTTACCTGTCATATCATGTCCTCGTTTCCCGCTTGCTACCAGTGCTAGTACTTGCGCCAACAAGTGTGTGTGAGTGGGGGGAGTGTCTCTTTAGATGTTCCAGGGAGTCCATAGGAGATAGCATCGGTCTGCTGCCGCTGCTCCTGTTGCATGGAGCGATGGCAGCAGATTGTTCCTCTCCACATCATTTGTCTTTCAACATGTTAAAAGACAATGAAAGGCAATGATCAGCCGACATTGTTCATGACAGATGACCGTTGCCTTTTACTACACAAAGCAATTATCGGCTGTAATGGCCGATAATCAGCCAAATACGGTCGATAATTGCTTTGTGTAATAGGGCCTTTACAGTTCAGGCACTATTACAGTAGTAACAGGTCCCCTTTAATGTTTGCTTAGCATCTGAAGAAGATCTTGACATGTGTTTGCCTCATTACAAAAGCTGTACCTTTGCCAACTACCAAACACCTATTAAGCAGTGAAATTAAAGGGTTGTATGGAAAGAGAACCATAAGAACAGTACAGTTTGGTATGGTTCCCTCATTGCTGCATCATTTTGCATCTTAATAGCAAAGGATCACGTTTTCACAACACTGAAAAAAATAGGAGTAGCACATATTTCTGGGAAAACAATAGGTAAAGTAGGGAGAGGGGGCGATTTGGATTAATATAATGTGTTGTGGATTAAACCATGTTCAATATAGGTTAAATCAATATTTAGTGAAGCATGTAGCAGCATCAAACCAAGGAATACATAGCCATAGCATATTGACTGACACAGTATTATGCGTTCAACATTTGTATTTGATGTGCTGTGAAATTAAATGCAAGGTCCTATTACCAACCATTTAAAGCTGGCGAAAAAAATTATTATTATTTTTTTTTTAAACAATGGTTTCCCCATGTTTTTAAAGTGTTTTCATCTCCCTAAAATGGCTTGCAAATTGTGTACCATTTGCTTAAGAAAAATAAATAATCAGAAAAAAGTTGACAAAAAAATCTAAAAAAATACTAAATATTTCTCAAAAACAGACCAAATGGCATTAAAAAAACAGCCATTCTTTCAGGTTGAGAACATTTGGCCTTAAAGAGATTTTTAATATTTATTTTTCATTTTCCATTTTACTGTTAAAAAATAACCATAAAATCTTGACATTTTCAGTCTGGTCACTAGGACTAATGTTAAGTTGACACATCCTGTTCTGTACTTTCCAGCAGTGACCTCTTTATCATTGGGTCACTAGTAGATAAATAAGACAGGAGATCTATAGCTCAGAACTCAGCCTTACCCTTCCTGCTCAGGGAACAGAGCATGTCTCTAAACCTTTCCCACACTAGTGAATGGGGTCAACTTCAGAATGTGTCCATGGGGCTTGCTGTAAAAAACGTATCTTTAAATGCTGTTAAAAACAGCTCTGGCGAGATGGCTGCTCCAATAATAATCTACTGAAAATATATTTTAAAAAATTACAGTTAAAAAAAAATAAATTCTAAGTGGTCTACTCATAAGTAAAATTTGTAGGCTATTGGAGAAGAGAAGTTGCATGCAACTGTGTTCCCCTCAATAGTAGCTGTAACTTTAATTTAGAAAATCTAACTAACTATAAAAGGTCTCTCTGTAACCTTATGCTTGACAGGGAATGGCCCTTCACGTTATATTTTGTGAACTTGGATCATATTTGTGAAGCACTTGTGATTGCTGGATTTGACCTTCAGCTCTTGTAATTGAGCCTGAAAAGTCCACTCTATTCGAGACTCTTAGCATTTTTTTTATTTAATCAAGGCCCTAATTATTTTGCCTACAGCTCTGTCTGAGAAGCACCACAAGATGAGTCAGCTGTAATTACGGGATGTAATTACATCCCGAGACTGTGTCATTCATCACACCTCCTGATGAATTACATGTAGTAATGCTAGAAAACCATGCACAGAAGTAATGACTTGTGTCACAGCAACAAATGCATGAATTCCATTAGTATTTGTACCAATTAAATTACTAGGATACCATACCCATACATGCTATTCATGTCTTAATAATGAAACTGTGCTGACATTGGAGCTCCACAGTTATCTATTGTTCATACATTTTCCTCTGTGATTATTTATATTCTGTAAATCGCATTTCTACATATTGCGTTTCTCGTAGGTCTAATCAAATAAGTTAAAAAAATAAAAATAAATTAATTTTATATTAGGCATGATACAAAATGTGACAGAAAGACCAAAAATAAGATATTTACACTGAATTGTGGTCTTTGATAGGTGTAGTAGTCCAATGGCTCCTTGGATTCCACAAGTGAACACTGTAACAAAATACATGAGCCGTAAGCCTGAGAACGACTCGGAGCCATTAAAGGCACTGAGACACTTGAACATTTAACTTCACTTCCGTGGGTGAACATGATTTAATCGTGAAATGCTTCATTTACCTTAATTCTCAGGATCGGTGGGACGCCAAAGGTCGACCATGAATGGATCTTAAAGTGATGGCATAGCCTAGTAAAATGCCATCATTTTATTAGATGGGAATATCCTTTGAAAGAAAAATGTTTGCACTAATATCTTCCTGCAGGGATATCAGCAACTATATGCTTTACAACTATTACATTTGTGCCTCTTCTAGTAATGTCTTATTTAATTTATGTTTTTACTTAAATAAAAAAATACTTTTAGCAATGGTTAAAGGAAATCTGTCAGCACCCCAACCCACCCAGTGCTGACAGCTCACTAGTTAGCAAGTTACCTTTGCCTTAGGTGTCAGTGGAAAGAATGCAGAAGTGGTGAAGCCCACACGTTGCCACACAAAGATAGGTAAACATGATTCAACAAGAAAGCTAAATGTGATGTGAATGGGCCCTTAAAAAAATAAATACTTTCAAGTGCCATTTTCAAAATGTCCTTGCCCTCAGAGTTGTTACATGACTATAAAAACTAACACTATTGTGGGGATGAACCTGAAAACTTGTAGCATTATATACTATTTCTATGAAAAAAAATAATAAATGAATACCCTACAGCTTGTACTCTGAGGACCTGACAGATGTTCTTGAAGAGACTCTGTCAGCAGGTTTATGTTGCCCTATTTAAAGGGGTTGGCCACTTTATAGTAAAATAGGTCAGTACAAAGTATTAGTAAGTCTACTCACTTTATATACTGACAGCAGCTCTCTGTTTAGTTTCAGTCCATAAAATGGCCGACATGGAGGAGCATGTGACCATGCCCCGCCCCCCAGTGTCCTCCATAGATATATACAGGCTCAGTGGTGGACACTAGGGGGTGGGGCCTGGTCACATGCTCCTCCATGTAAGCAATCTTATGGACCAAAACACTACAGAGCAGGACAGCACAGCCTGGAGGAGGGGAGTCGGATATTAGCTCTATGAGGTACACAGGGAGCTGCTGTCAGTATATACAGTGAGTACACTTACTAATAATGTACACTGAGCAATTTTACTATAAAGTGGCTAACCCCTTTAAGGACAATATAAAACTAGTGACAGAGAAGCTGATGTATCACCTACATTGTTCTGTGCAGCTGATTCTGAGATATCCTCCTGAATAACATGGACAATAAGCAGTCCTCTCGATTATGTGCATGTGCTAGGTGGTCCTGGATTTTCATGAGCACCAGCTGCTGATTGGCAGTAATCTATCAATGATGTGTATAGGCAGTCAACTGTTAATCAAAAGCTGGAGGGAGGGGTGCAGCAAGAATCCTATTCTCCTGTATATTAGGAGAACGGCTGAACAGAATGATGATTTGTTCAGCATTTCTGTCACTAGTTTATGCTGCCTTCATATAAGGAAGCACAAACCCAGTGACAAATTCCCTTTAATGACAAGCCACTGGTGTGGCTTTTAATACATGGCAAGATTCCACAAGATGACTAAAATTCAAAAATAGATTGTAATTACCCACATTTCATTTACACAGTACTGAGGAAAATAGGAACTCTGTATCTATCTAATCCTGAAATGGACAGAGAACTAAGCTATCTAGCAGGGTGACTGCCTCGCCTCTTAACCAAGGAACCCTAGCAAGGCATAGTAGGAATCCATCAGAGAATTAAACTAGTATATATTTCAAGAGGCAAAAAAGAGTCACAACTTATATATTATTATTGGTAATATCCAAATGACCTTGCAACAATGGTGGATTCCTTGGCCCTCAAACCTCCAGGCACAGTCACTGTATTAATCATTATTCAATAAGGAGGCATAAATGGTTATTCATAAAACATAAGGAAAAAAAAAAACATATGACTTTGATCCAGGGTGGGAGTTAATAGTCAACAACAAGTAAAATGACTGTATACTTCAATTATATGTTAATAATTTAAAATAAAATCTCTATACTGCAGTGCTGACATATAAAGAAAATCCATAGAAATGACACAATATAATCTGCTAAATACAAATATTTAAAAACCTGTAAAAATAGGTACAGAAATGTTCTAGAGGTTTATACAGAATCATTTTATAATTATCTCGGTCTCTGTAGAAACAAGCAATTCAACTTCAGAAGATACTTCTAATCCTGCTCTGACTTCATTTTGTGGTAATATGAATTACTGGAAACCTAACATTTGCTACTATGGATACTGCTAATATAACTTTTATATTTACAGATTAGTCCAAAGCCTCTATTATCTCCGACAAACATTGGAAGGAAAAGAAATCAGTACAACGGAGGACTCGAAACATAAAGAATTGCTCTCACCTGTTTACCATTTTACTATGATTGCATTATAAGACGACAAGATGACTTTTGCTAGCTAATGGTTGTGGAAAGAACACAACTCTATATACAGTATATATATATATATATATATATATATATATATATATATATATATGTTCTTTAAATATTAAAATATCTTTTGAGCAGTCAAAACAATGCTTGTTCCTCAACAGCGTTCTATAAACATGAAGTCATCAGTCTGAATTTATACTGAGGGACCTATAAATAGAGCTGGTAGGTTTTAACTGTGAAGTTCATGAACTATCCTGTGATACTCCTTCTGTTATGTATACTGAAGGAAAACTATTGCAGCAGACTATAAAGTATAGATAAGAAATGCAAATAAAGTAAGTAATAATATTAATAATAATAATCATTGCCATAGTTATTGTTGGTATCATCATCATCATCATCATCTTCATCACTTTGTTACCAAATAAACTAGAAACTAATTCGATTTCATTTGTGGGTTTACAAAAAATGACAGAATCGCAATAAAATAACAATGACTCCATATATTGCTAAGACCAATGTAATCTATATTCCCCCATAGAGTAGCCTAAAATAATATGATATATGCTCAGCAGCAGAATATGGCGCTTCTATGCCATACAGTAAAATGTTCTCACCAATAGGGCATAATGCCCCAACTGTGTCCTCCCACTCATTAGTAATGCCCCTGTGCCCTCATGTAAGGCTGCCACTGTATCACATACAATAATAATACCCCATGTGCTCTCAGACAGTAAGAGTGCACTTTACATAAATAATGCTCTTGTGCATACAGTAATAATATCCCTCTGTGCCTCCATATAATAATAATGCCCCCCGTGCCCCCATTCAGCAGTAATAATGTCCCCTTTGCCTCCATACAGTAATAGATCCTCATGTATTCCAATATAGTAATTGCTGCCTCTGTGCTCCATATAGTGTTATAATACAGTAATAATGCACCTGTTCTCCCATATAGTAATAATGCCCCTTGTGTTCCCATATAGTAAAATTGCCACAGTAGCCTTTGTAAAGTAATAATGCCCCCATACTAATAATGCCCATCATAAAGTAAAAAAAATAAAAAAAATACTTACCTAGTTCAGGCTCCCGTGATGCTAGAGTGCTTGTTTTTTTTTAAGCCTCAAGAACCTGTTTTTACTAATTTTTGCATCCATTTCTGTGTTAAATCGACAGCAAAAATGCAGTGTAAACCTAGCTTAAAGCGGAAGTCCAGGCAAAATATTTTTAAGATATGTTATTGCCCAACAAAAGTTATGAAAATGACTAATAGACACTTACTATGAGAAACGCACCTATAGTGCATTTTCCCTGCACTTACTACAGCATGGCGTGTTCAGGTCTCTGTAAAGTTGGTGATGTCACGTCACATAAACTGCCGACTCCTGCTGCAGTGGTGGGATAGACTGGAGCAGCAGGAGTTGGCAGTTTATGTCACGTGACATCACCAACTTTACAGACAGCTGAACACATTGTGCTCTATAGATGCGTTTCCCATAACCGATTTTTCACAATCGCCAGGAAGAAGGTGCAGGGGCATAGCGAGGGGGGGCATAGCGAGGGGGGGCACAGGGTGCGAGTGCAGGGAGCCTCCAGAGGTGGCAGAGGAAGACAGTGAGCATTCATACATATATTATATGCATGACCGCTCACTGCAGTACAGGAGCAGAGAAATCAGCAGTAGACTGATGTATCTGCTTCTGTACGCATATTCTGTTGCGCACTATGCTAATAGCGTACCGCCCAACAGAATACGCTTAAAGAAGCAAAGACTGCTTCTGTACGGGTCGCTGCTGCTGTCATCTGTGTCTGTGTCCTGTAAGGGCAGATACAGCTGACAGGAGGCTCTGAGCAAGGAGCCATCAACTCTCTGCTTTCTGTCTCACTTTTAGATCGCAGGCTGTGTTAGGCCTGCAATCTTGAAGTGATCTGGAGCAGCTAGGTTTGTCTGCTCCATCAGATCGGCCAGCAGCCTGTACCAGGAGGCATCCGAGGGACACAGTAGTGTGGGAGCTACATGAGAAGTGAGTAGTGGGTTTGGTTTTTTTTATTTCATTATGTTAGAAGATTGGGGGAGACTTATCATTACTAGAGAGTACAGGAGGGGATGGGGGATCATCATTATTGGGGATCACAGGCTAATGGGGATCATCACTACTGGGGGAGGACAGGGGGAGGGGGATCATCATTACTGGGAGCACAGGAGAGGGGGCTTATCACTACTTGTAGAGCACAGGGGAAGGGGGTTCATCACCACTGGGGAGCACAGGGGAAGGGGGACAATCACTTCTGGGGGAGCACAGGGGAAGGGAGATCATCCCTCCTGGGTTCACAGGGGAAGAAGGGTCATCACTACTGGTATTACAGGAGAAGGGGGATCATCCCTACTGGGATCACAGAGGAAGGGGACTCATCATAACTGGGGAGCTAAGGGGAAGGGGGATAATCACTACTGGGGAGCTAAGGGGAAGGGGGGATCGTCACTACTGGGGAGCTAAGGGGAAGGGAGATCATCACTACTGGGATCAGAGGGGAAGGGGAATCATCACTACTGGTAGAGCACAGGGGAAGGGGGATCATCACTACTGGTAGAGCACAGGGGAAGGGGGATCATCAATACTGGGTGAGCACAGGGGAAGGGGGATCATCATAACGGGGAGCACAGGGGAAAGGGGATCATCACTGCTGAGTGAGCACAGAGGAAGGGGATCATCACTGCTGGGGGAGCACAGGTGAAGGGGGATCATCACTACAGGGATTTCAGGGGAAGGGGGTCATCACTACTGGGGGCACAGGGAAAGAGGGATTATCACTACTGGGGAGCACAGGAAGAGGGATCATCACTACTGGGGAGCACAGGAAGATGAATTATCACTATCACTGGGGAGTACAACAGAAGGGGGATCATCCCTACTGGGATCACAGGGGAAGGGGAATCATCATTACTGAGGAGCACAAGGAAAGGGGGATCAAAACTACTGGGGAGAACAGGGGAAGGGGGATCACCACTACTGGGATCAGAGGGGAAGGGGGATCATTACTACTGGTAGAGCACAGGGGAAGGATGATCATCACTATTGGGTGAGCAAAGGGAAGGGGGATCATCATAACTGGGGAGCATAGAGGAAGGGGGGTCATCACTGCTGGGATCCCAGAGGAAGGGGGTTATCATTACCAGGGAGCACAGGGGAGAAAATCACTACTGGGGAGCACAGGGGAAGGAGGATAATCACTACTGGGGAGCAAAGGGGAAGGAGAATAATCAGTACTGGGGAACAAAAAAAGAGGGATTATCACTACTGGGGAGCACAGGAAGAGGGATTATTACTACTGGGGAGCACAGGAAGAGGAATTATTACTACTAGGACCACGGGTAGGGGTGATTATCACATGGGGAGCATACTGGGGATTGAGGTTTATTGCTATTTCTGGGCACTAAAGGGGGGGTTATCACTACTTGAGGGCACAGGAGAGGGGATTATCACAAGTTGGGGGAGGGTGCTGGAAACATGTGGAGCCTAAAATGTTTGTCTGATAGATGCTTTGGGGACAAATAATTGCTAAAAGAAGTCTTCAAGCTGGCTTGGAGTTAATGAAGAAGAAAAGAGAAAGTGAACAACTCTGATGAGAGAAAATGTCTTTTGTGAGTAACTGGAGTTAACTGTACTGTAATTAATATGTTTTTCATTCCTTGTTGCTGTATACATTGGATGCCACCCTAGCGTGTCCTCGAGAACATGGATACAGACTGTATCCATGTTTTCCTGGTAGCCCTAGGGCAGCATAACGCAAAGAGTTAAGCATTTTTGGCACTCCCAGCATCATTATGATACATGATGCTGGGAAGTCTGTTATTCCACAGGGCAGCTTCACGCTCCGTAGCTTGTGGGGGGACGCCAAACTAAATCTTTGCTGTGTGCACAAAAGACTAGCTACGCCTCTGTGGAGGTGGGTGAAAAGAATTATACCTACTTATCTCTCCGACTCCAGCGCTGCCACCTGCATTCCACTGCTCTGGTCCCAGGTCTCTGGCCGCTTCCTGGTCTGAGGTAGGACTTGAGACATAGTGTGGACAGGCCTGCTCAGCCATTCAGTGTGAGTAGTGGTGTCCCGCATCTGCTGCTGAATGGCTGAGCAGGCCTGAGATGTCACGTCTCAAGCTTTGTCTCAGACCAGGAAGGGAGGTTTTCACCCTCCCCGACGATTGTGAAACAAGGAAGCCCGGATGGAATACCCCTTTAAGAGTTATCAACTCTGTGATTGTCTATGGTTGTGTAACTGTGCAGTTTATTTTACAGAAGATTAGAATATTATATTAATATATAATATAATAATATAATATATTATTATACAATATTACTAATATTATTTAATACTATATACAAGTATCACAGGCTGCATTATATATATATATATATATATATATATATATATATATATATTATACAAATTATATATATATATATATATATTATACAAATAAATATATACATATATATATATATATATATATATATATATATATATATAGATTATACAAATACAGTATATATTATTTTTTTTATTTTATTTACTTATTAACATTTGCAGCATCTCTCCATTAAGAGATGGATGCTTCTGTAGTAGTGCTGCATAAAATCATGGTGATTTATAAGCTCCAGATATTTTATCATACACAAGGCCCTGGCACTTAGACTTCCAGAGATCATGTTATCAGCTTACAAATATAGAATATTAGTCCATCTAAAAGGCTAGTCACGCTGTGAGGTTTGACCTGGCTGCCTGTGAGTTATGCTTCAGCTATTGCATCTGCTGCTGTAAACAAGAGAGTCGGCTATCTGCAGTGTGCAGTGTATGGAGACGGACCCATCCTCTCAGCTTGTGGCCTTTATTGTGTATTGTAAGTGTGCAGTGTGTGTGCAGGATGTTATTAAAAGCCACTTGTTTGGAAAGGTTAAATTAACTTTAAATGGAATGTTCATGCGTTGTGTAAAGCAAATGTGCCTGTCAGATGAGAGATTATACTGTACTGTTCTGGCATTTAGTCATCTGATATTGTTAGTGCATAGTGCATTTTTACATTGTAGTTTTGTTATTTAACTATTTGTCACTCATGCATCATGTTCTATCAGTCCATGTAGCTGTAAAATCACCGCTGTCTCAATGATTTGTGCTGTTGTGTTAACAAACTCGTCTCTGCTAAAGCTGCATTTTTTGAGTGTTTCCGAAAAAAAAAAAAAAAGGCTTTAAGTAGGCAAGTTCCTGTTCCAGCTCTCAAAACATCTCCTGGTTTACAAAAAGTAAAATGTTACGCTAATACTATTGCAGAACTGTATCCAAATAACAATCCCCTTTGTACAACAACTCCGTATAGCAGGTTTAGTCATGGCTAGAAAGACAGCTGTGTAGTCAGACACGCATGTTGGAACAAGGCAGACTTACGAAGCATGAGAAAAAATTCGGTTTCATTCTGTGATATAGTAAAGTGTCTAATCCATACCAATCATTGATGTCAGTATTACAAGTATGAACTAATACAGTGTTTCTCTAGATGTGGTTAGTGCGAACCCAGCAGGCACCTAGACTGTTTTCACCAATCCCACTATATATTTTTTTATTATTATTTTGTGAAAATTTTTGAAAACTTTCCTTTTTTGGAAATTATAGAAAAAACTGCAATTCTTTTCTGTTTTTTCTTAAAAATATAGATGTGAGTTTATGGAGACCGATATCTCCTACACTCTTAAATACCCCCCACCCTTCCCTCCCTGGTTGCAGTCAGTGAAATCTATGGCAGTTGTGCATAGGACCACAGTTTTTGTGCAGTAAGTTATACAAATATTTGCCATCCATGATGCCTATGCTCCATGATAAATAGTATTCTAAAAGTCTGAGTTACTATTCATTCACATATTTCTATTTCTTTGCCTTTTTTTCTGGCACATTTTTTAAACCCCGTACAAAACATAAAAAAGCAGTGTGCAAATAACCCCCAAATAAGGTGTTTTACTGCTACAATTATATAAATCTCTGATGGGGGGGGGGGTGTCTGCTTAAATTCACTAACCCCATTAACCCTTTCATGACCAAGCCCATTGATGCACGAATGTCCTCCCCGCCTTCCAAGAGCCATAAAGCTTTTATTTTTCCTTCTATAGGGCTGTTTGGGGTGTCATTTTTTTTTGCGCCACGACCTCTAGTTTTTATTACTATCATATTGGTGTAAAAGAAAAATTTTGATCACTTTTTATATTTTTTTTTCTGATATATAATTTTTTCTGATATATAATTTTAAAAAATCAACAATCCTGGACCAGGATTGTTGATTTTTTAAAATTATATATCAGAAAAAAAAATATAAAAAGTGATATATGCCGTTCAATGTGCGGGAACAATAATGTTATATTTTAATAGATCTAAAAATTCTGCACGCCACGATATATAATGAATAATGTTTATTTATTTTATATTTTATTTTTTATAATGGGCAAGGAGGTGTATTAAACTTTAAAACATGCAATAAATAGATTGCATGTACTGATCTATGCTGTGCCTTAGCATAGCATAGATCAGTGTTATTAGCGATCTATGCATAGAGCCTGCCTGAGAGCAGACTCTATGCATAGATGGCCGATCCGACAGGACGGAGGTAAGTGGCTTACCCCCGTCTGTCAGTACAAGCCATCGGGATCCCCACAGCATGGCTACGGAGCTCCTGATCAGTCAGTGACAGGACCTTGTCCTGTCACTGACTACCTTAAATGCCGCCATCGCTATAGAGCTCTGTGTTTAAGGGGTTAATGACGGACAGCTGCCTATCATTATCCTCAGCTCCCCGGACACTGATGTGTGTGGGGCCACTCTCGCTGCAGCGATCCCGTACACATCAACCCTCTTTGACAGTCAGGAACGTACATATGCGTTCCTGCTGGACAGGGTATGTGCAGCAGGAACGTATATGCATGTATTGCTGACATGAAGAGGTTAAGGGTGCCCTCACACACACTTTTTGTATGCAATTGTTGTGCTTTTTTATCCATGCATTTGCATTTTTTTTAGCCATCTTTTCTTGCATTTTTGACTTTTTGTGTGAATGATCTTTTTTTTTTTGTTTAGGCATTTCTGTATGCTGAACTGCACAGCAATGCCTTTCTTTGAGACAACCAGGACAATCCCATTGAAGTCTATGGTAGAAAAAAGCACCAATTTAAAAAGAAAGCCAAACCCTTAGCATGCTGCATTTTGGAAAAACAGCCACAGAGCCTCAAAAACGCCAGAAAGGGATATCATAAACTTCCATTGACCTCCAGCTAACATCTGAAACAAAAAGCACTATGGCATTTTTATTGGTGTTTTTTCAAGATTTTAAGGCAATGTGAAGCCAGTCTAAAGGAGGTGATAGATACAGCTGAATGGGCCTTCTTTGGAGGTATTTGGTTGAAATGTCTTTGACTAGGTGGCATTAAGCTCAGAAAGGTTGAGAAACATTGATCTAGTATACTTATGTTAGCTATTTAGTATTCTATATATGAAGGGACCACAGGCATTCTGGGAGTTTGCAATGCAATGCAATACTATGCTCAATGCAAAAAAAAAAAAAAATTGAGAACAGCTATAAACATAAAAACATCTGATTTGATAATTAAATATATTTTAAAGTAACTGTAGATTAACTTCTTATGTAGTTATACACTACTAGTGAATGGAAAGTCTAGTGTCAGAGCTTAACCACCTGACTGTTATACATTGATGCAGGGTGTTACATATGCATTGCTTATCTTAGAATGACATAGATTGCAGTTTTCGGATGTTCTTCTGTGCCCATCACTGATGGACTGTCACATTTCTTAAAGTTCTATTGATATATTTGGAGAGAAAAAAAAAAAAAAACTAATCAGCAGTCACACGGTGTAGTATACTTTGACCTAAATTGTGCAGTACCCCATTTAAAAAGAGGTGCTGCATCAAGATTAATATACCTCCTACACCCTGTTTTATAAATACCCCTAAGATACAGTCCATGCCCATACCATTGTGTTTTTGTATTTCATATGGTCACAGTATTTTTTGTGACTGTGAATATTTTTACATTATTTCAGGACATTATTTCACTTCTACAATATATTTTGCATCATGCATGTAAGCTATGCGGTACTTTTTGGTAAATGAGAGCATTGTAACATTATCCCCCTTACATATAAAAATAATGTAACAACTGATCACAGTAATTGAAATTCACTACAACGGTGCTGTTTGTCTATAAAGTTTACTTAGCTCCGTTCCCACAGGGTGTTATGTTCTGGCACTCAGGATGTCTGTCTGGCCCCTTGACATTTCCCATGAGCTTATGTAAAGTCAGAATCATTACACACTGGCACAATACTTTCCACTACCTAATGTATTTAAAAATGGACCAGAGATGAAGACGTCTTTGATTGTCAAGAACATTCAATAGTTCAGGGCAGTCTGACTGACACATATGCTTATTTACCGTAAAGGTTGTTATCATTATAATAAAACTGTTCTTTATTACTTTGCCCAATTTGCTGGGGATAGAACTGAGGACTGATACATTTACATGACTTAATTTTCTTTCATTTCTTTTAGTAACACTGTTAGCTGTAATGTATGTTTCAAACTGCTCACACATTGTACCTTTCATACATCTGTCTGCGCTTCCATAACATAGAAAAATGCTATTGTTCTCTGGTGCAAAGCGTCAAAGAGGCTTTGCAAAGCTCCTGTAAGTGCTAAGGACTGTAACACCTGCTTTTTTGATTCTTGTGTTGTGCATACAAATTCTTTGCAGGTGTGAGATTTGCAAGCAGGCCAGGAATAAGAGGAGAAGAGAGGAGGCATTACAGTCTACAGCACTTCAGGAGCTTAGGAACTCCTCTATGCCACTTAGAATAAAAACATGTTTTACATTCTAGAAGCACAGACAGATATATAAAAGGTACCATGTGTTTACTTGCCCTAGCAGCTAAATAAGAGTGTACACAATTTGCAGGGCTAATTCTAGTTTTTATGCTACCAAAGGAAAAAATTTAAATATTGAAAATTGCATAAAACTTTTTGTGCAGAAAATCTGTATCATATAGCAGTATGTGCAAAGTAGACTTTATGCCTCTCTGTTACAGCCACAGTTAACAAAAATGTCCCTATACAAGGAGGAATATTATTACCATATATTTTACCATAACAGTGTTACTGAACAAAGCCCATTAGCCCACATTATAAAAAGACCAAATATTACTGCCACACGATTACCACTGCTACATATTACCACCATGCTGTTATTGAATAAACCCAGCATCAAATATTGATCCAAATCAATATTATCAATTATATAACTATGCAAGGAACAAATAAAACTGCCACACCAGGACCCCATCTTACCACCACATAATAATAATAATAATAATAATAATAATAATAATAATAATAATAATAATAATCATCATCATCACTATACTGTTACTGAATACACCAAGTATACAAGTATATAAACCCATGACCTCATCTAACTGATGAATAACATCACCATTTGGTTACAAAAAAAAAGAAATGAATACACAGACCAAGATTACCCGCGTGTACTGACAATATAGTGATAACAGTGCAGTTACTGTTAGTTATTATTTCTTTGTTATTTGGAACAGAGTCTGTAAATTCCAAATGACAAAGAAATATTAACCCCTCTACCATAATACTAATATGTACAAATGCCTAAATATTTATTTCTTACATAAACTCAAGTCTAATTAGTCGTCTTTGGGGGCTAAAATGACATCTGTCATGTTCCTGTAGTGGGAACATGGCCTATATGTGACTTTTTGATCACTTTTTATTCAATTTCTTACTAGAATGTGATGTGACCAAATATCAGCCCTGGGGTGGTCTTTCACACTTTCGCACCGTTTACCTTGCGAGATCAATTATTTATTTTTTTATTATTTAAAAAATAGGAAAAGGGAGGTGATATAAACTTTTATTATGAGATGAATTTATTTATATAAAAAAACAACATTCTATTTTTATTTTTTTTGTACACATTTTTGTAGCGTCCCCGGATTTCTATGAGCAGTACATTGATTGCTCATAGAGATCAATGCTGTTAATATGTACTGTGTTGATTACATAGTAACATAGTAAATAAGGTTGAAAGAAGACAAGAGTCCATCAGGTTCAACCTAGGGAAACCCTACTGTGTTGATCCAGGGAAGGCAAAAACCCCCACGAGGCAGACAACAACCACCCTACCACAGGGAGAAAACTCGCTCCCAACTCCAATGGCAACCAGAACAATCCCCGGATCAACGTATCACCGGAAATCTAATGCCCATAACTTGTAATATTATATTGTTCAAGAAAAGCATCCAGGCCTCACTTGAACTTATTTACTGAATCGGCCATGACAACATTATGTGGCAGAGAGTTCCACAGTCTTACCGCTCGTACAGTAAAGAACCCGCGTCGATGCTGATGATGAAATCTTCTTTCCTCTAGACGTAGAGGATGCCCCCTCGTCATGGTTACAGACCTAGGAGTAAAAAGATCACTACAAAGACCTCTGTACTGTCCATTCATATATTTGTACATTGTGATCAGATCGCCCCTAAGGCGTCTTTTTTCTAGCGTAAATAACCCCAAGCTTGATAACCTATCCTGGTACTGTAACCCACCCATTCCCTTAATGACCTTTGTTGCCCTCCTCTGCACCCGCTCCAGTTCAGCTGTGTCCTTCTTATATACCGGTGCCCAAAACTGTACACAGTATTCCATGTGTGGTCTGACCAGTGATTTATAAAGAGGCAAAACTATGTTCTCATCTTTAGCATCTATACCTCTTTTGATGCATCCCATTATTTTATTAGCCTTGGCAGCTGCTGCCTGGCACTGATCAATAAAGTTGAGTTTACTGTCCACCAATACCCCCAGGTCCTTTTCGGAAGTAGTTTTACCAGTGTTTTATTATTTAGCACATAACTGTATTTATTATTTCTATGGCCCAAGTGCATAACCTTACATTTATCCACATTAAACTTCATTTGCCATTTCACCGCCCAAGCCTCTAGCTTCTCCAAATCCCTCTGTAATATGATATTATCCTCCTCTATACTGATTACTTTACCCAGTTTAGTATCATCTGCAAAAATGGAGATTCTGTTCTGTAGCCCCTCAACAAGATCATTAATAAAAATATTAAAAAGAAGTGTACCCAATACTGACCCCTGTGGTACCCCACTAGTAACTAAAACCCAATCTGAATATGTTCCATCAATGACCACCCTCTGTTTTCTTACCACACAACCAGTTACTTACCCATTTGCATACGTTTTCCCCGAGTCCCAGCCTCCTCATTTTGTAGACCAACCTTCCATGCGGCACAGTATCAAATGCCTTTGAAAAGTCCAGATACACAACATCCACAGTCTCCCCCCGGTCCAGTCTATAACTTACCTCTTCATAGAAGCCGATCAGATTAGTCTGACAGGACCGATCCCTCATAAATCCATGCTGGTGCTGCGTCATAAGATTATTTTCATTAAGATACTCCAGTATAGTATCTCTTACAAACCCCTCAAATACTTTCCCTCCTATAGATGTTAGACTTACGGGCCTGTAGTTTCCAGGATCACTCTTTGACCCCTTCTTGAATATTGGTACCACATTAGCTATGCGCCAGTCCTGTGGAACAATCCCTGTCGTAATAGAATCTTTAAATATTAGGAATAACAGTCTGTCTAACACAGTATTTAATTCTTGCAAAACTCTAGGATGGATACCTTCTGGATTTTAATGTTTTTAAGGCGTCTCCCCACTTCTTGTTGTGTTACGCATGTGAGATTTATGGGAGGATTTATATTATCCCTAGTCATGTCGTCTGTTATGGGATTCTCCTCTGTGAATACAGTAGAGAAGAATGTATTTAGTAGATTGGCCTTTTCCTCTTCCCCCTCCACCATTACACCCAGATTATTTTTGAGGGGACCAACATTTTCAGTTTTAAGTCTTTTGTTGTTTATATAAGTGAAGAACATTTTGGGATTTGTTTTACTTTCTGTGGCTATCCTTCTTTCTGTTGCTATTTTTTGCTTCTTTTATTTGCTTTTTACACATTCTATTCTTCTGTCTATAGTTGCTCAATGCTTCCCCACTACCTTCTTGTTTTAGTAGTCTGAATGCTTGTTTCTTATCATTTATTGCACCCCTTAAAGCTGAAGTTAACCACATTGGATTTCTCTTATTTCTACTACTTTTATTCCCATATGGTATGTGTCGTTCACATGATTTACCCAGGATGCTCTTAAATACGTCCCATTTCTCTTGTGTACTTTTATTTCTGAAGGCATTGTCCCAGTCTATGTTCCCAAGGTCCTCTCTTAGTTTTTGGAAATTAGCCTTCCTGAAATTTAATGTTTTTGTAGCCCCTCTGCTAATTATTTTATTGAAGGATAATTGAAAACTTACTATATTATGGTCACTATTACCTAGGTGACCCCCCACCTCTATTTTTGATATTCTGTCTGGCCTATTGGTTAAGATTAGGTCCAGGAGTGCCCCCCCCCCTCTTGTTGGTTCCTGTACTAGTTGGGAAAGGTAATTATCTTTTACTATTTCCAAAAACACGCTTCCCTTCCTGGAGCTGCAGGTTTCTGCTTTCCCGTTTATATTTGGGTAGTTAAAGTCCCCCATAATAATGACTTCCCCCTGCTTCGCTGCCGCATCTATTTGTCTTATGAGAAGATTTTCTGACTCTTCCACTATATTTGGAGGTTTATAACTCACTCCTATAAGAATTTTATTATTCTTCGTCCCTCCCCTTATTTCTACCCAAAGAGATTCCACATTATCATCACTTATTTCCCTTCGCAGAATGGGCTTAAGGCATGATTTAACATATAGACAGACCCCTCCCCCTTTCTTATTTTTACGGTCATTTCTGAATAGACTATAACCCTGGATATTAACAGCCCAGTCATAACTCTCATCCAGCCATGTCTCGCTTATCCCTACTATATCATATTTCTCTTCAACCATTATGAGTTCTAATTCCTCAGCTTTATTAGTGAGGCTTCGAGCATTAGTATACATACATTTAATATGTTTTTCCATATTCCCTTTCCTCTTGTCACTAGTGACTGTTCTAACCCCTCCCGCCGCTCCACCCCCAGTTCCATAATCTAGGCCCAGCTCTCCATCTACTCTGTCTTCACTTACTATATTGTAGTTGCCCTCCCCCCCGGTCCCTAGTTTAAACACTCCTCCAACCTCTTAGCCATCTTCTCCCCCAGCACGGCTGCACCCTCCCCATTGAGATGCAGCCTGCCCCTACCGTACAGCCTGTAACCGACCGAGAAGTCGGCCCAGTTCTCCATGAACCCAAACCCCTCTATCCTACACCAGCTCTTGAGCCACTTATTTACCTCCCTAATCTCCCGCTGTCTCTCAGGTGTGGCTCTGCACTGCTAAAGGCAGCTTGTAGAAATCAATGATTATGGTAACCCAGAGGGTGCCAGTTGTTTTTCGCACAGGCCAGTCCTAGGTACCAGTCAAGTCACATGTTAAACGGTTGTAGGTAGTCCTTGGTGTTCCTGTAGTGTGGAGGAACCGCAGAGTCCAGGATAAACCTAAACAGCATAAGAGTTTACTGAAGTTTCCTAAAGGTGCAGTACACAGTAATAACATTTCCTTCTTTAGCAAAGTATAAATGATCCCTTTTTATAATACTTGGGAATCACTTCAGTACCAACAGTAGATAATCAGAATTCTTCTTAGATCTTAGTAAAATGCAGCAGAGTATTTCGACTTTAGTTGCTTTAAGCTCCTGGTAGAAGAAGGATCTTTGTAAAGAGATCAGGATAGCTTCTCAGTCTTACTCCATGTCAAAAGTAGCCACACTACAGTTTATCTAGCCCGAAATGGCTAGGGGGTAGGAGTGCTTGGAACTAAACATAACATTAGGATTTGCCTGCACCTTTTGACTCATTGGCTGGTCCTGAATAGTCTCTAAGCAGGACACAATCTATCTGGTGTTGACTTTGACTCAAGACAATCAGAACTGGTCTGAAACTTCCTAGAATAATCTGCTTCACCACAATGTCTACTGCAGGGAGCTTTCCTATAGGTGGAGGAGACATGAGGAGACAAGGAGATTGACCTCTCATAGGGCAAGACCAAAGGTTAAGATCGAGCATGTCTTTAGATCTACATTGTCTTCAGCAGAGGTCTGAGCACATAGGATGTATTTTGTGTAAAATGCCTGGGATGTAATACCATATATTAGTCTAGTTTTTACTGCTGCATCTAAATGTTGAATGTAAAAGAGATAGTTATTAATCCATTTAAATAAGGTCCTCCATTCTGTCTCCGAAAACTGAAGATTGTGTTCTGTAGACCAGGCTTATAATGGATAGACAGTAGGGTCTTCTATTAAGATTATAAATTGGTCAGATGCCTTTAGTTAAGCATGGAAAAATACCAATTATATCACTTTTGCAAATGCATGAAAGATTTTTACAGGAATGTAAAAAAGTGTCTTATTTGCAAGTATTTGTAGAAATCCTGCTTAGGTATAGAGAAAAAGGTTTGAATATCTAGCAAAAATTGGAGCTATGTATCAGAAAATAGTTGGGACACCAGTTTGATTCAAAAAGTGGGAAGAAAAATGGTTAAAGATATGGCACTCACCCCGTACTGGTATCTTTTTTAATGCTTTATTTCCAAAGTGTTTAATTCACATAAAACAGGTTGTGGAGAGGACACTACTAGTGTTTTAGGGCTAGTAGCATCCTCTCCACAATCTGTTTTATGTATGGTGAATACATTGGAAAAAAAGCATTAAAAAAGATACCAGTATGGGGTGAGTGCCATATCTTTAACCATTTTTCCATTTTTGCACTTTATTTCTATCTACTATTTATTGAGCACCACCTGAGCATCAGATCTTTAAAGTGTCTAAAGAGTTCGCTGACCCACGACTAAGTCTGAAAGTGGTGCCGGGTTTATTTTTATCACATGTTGGTGACACAAGTTTGATTCCTCTTGTGACTCATGTATTGTACCCTGGAATATAAATGTTAAATATTGTAAGAAGAGCTTGCAAAATCAATAGGTGATGGGAGGTGTAATTTCTGGAGTGGGGATAGATATTCTGCATGATTGGGGACAAGTGCTTAGAGGGAACATTAAGCAAAGTGACAGATTAGTGATCATAACTCTAGGGTTTAATTTTGTATTTGAACTCATTGTTTGTGTCAACCAGCATCGATATCAAATATATATGTGAAAGTTCTGATGTGTTTCTACCGTTCCTATGTGATGGATTCATCAGGGAACCATATTGGCATTTTAGCACCCAGATGTGCCTAAAAACCATTAACTGCTGATACTTGTTTAAATCTCCTCTTAAATGTGGACCAATGATGATTGAAACCAATATTCATAAATAATGACAGTACCTCATGATGGCTAGGTTAGTGGTGGAGATAAACAATAGGGGAATGCAATATGCACAACATGACCCCCAGATGAAACAGATGGGACTTGTATTAGCCAAAGATATGGCTCAAATATCCAGCAACTACTGTAGCTATAATACCCTGGTGGTAGCAAGATACATACTGGGCTCACCCACTAGGGCTTAATAGCCCCTAGTAGGCAAACATATACTAGAGATTCCAAGCCCAGCCCCCCCCCCCCCCCCCCCTTGAGCCACAGATATAGAAAGCAATAGTGGGTCACTTAGCTCAAAAAGTCTCCTGGGGTCACCGTTTCCTGTAGCTTTTCCACGTGGTCCCCTTAATGATGTGAGAGGGATAGCGGGTACTAAGTGAGTGGGCTCTTTATATGCCCGATGTGAGTGGAGCAAAGACATAAACCTCTTGAGGATATAGGAGGGTTCGTCCACCCCATAGCTTAAAGAACTCCCATTATTTGTGATGCCTGGGGTATAATGTCAATGTATATCCATGGATCACACTGCAGATCTGGCAATGAGCGTTCCACTTCTCGGAAGTATACCTGTTGGACCGCAGTATGGCACACTGTATGTTCTGCATACCCGAAAATGAATCCAAATGTATAGTAATGAAGCTCATATAAGATAAAAAGATAACTGGATTGGTAGAGAATATTTCACCAGTTCACTAATGAGCATCCCATTCGGACTCAATGCAGTTCATGTATTGCTTATTTTTTGTTTTGTTAGTGATTAGATCCACATACTGGAACATGTTGCATTTTCTAGTTTGTTTCTATTTTCTGATTGTATTTTTTAAAATTTAATATTTAATCTAACCTGGGCTGTTTTTAACAGCATTTAGAAAGATGCTTTACAGCAAGCCCTATGGACATAGATAACAATGGACAGAACCTGGCCCATTGACATGCATAGTCAGTGACCTTTAAAGAGATCATTCCACAGGGATAAGGGGGGCTAAGCTGTGAGTTTCAGCTATTGTTCTCTTTATCAGCATGTGTCACCTTTCACTGTATAAATCATTTTCCAGCAGCCAACTCCTGCCAGAACAGGAAGGGTCAGATTAGGTTTAGGGCTAGTGATGAGAATAGAATCTGCAAGATTTCTGAATTATTATACGTGATGTCACAGATCTGCTCTCACAATGCTTTGGTGTAAATAAGACTAGTGTGTTTGTTCTCAATCACACTGGCAATGACAGGCAATAAGCTTAATAAGGCTCAGTAGACAGGGCTAGATGAGGCTCAGTAGCGGTGTATACAGACTACTTATACACAGCCTTGATAGAGAGTATCACTGCAGCAATAGGAGGGAAATAGAGACGGCTAGGGAGGGTGTAGAAGTGTTGCATTTCACTGAGCTATAGCAAAAGGAATACTGGGAATAGGAATAGAGCAAAAGAAATACTGGGACTTGAAGTTTTTGGGCAATACAGTGAGATGTCTAATGCAGGAAGTTTTAGGAAAATGAAAGGAGACTTAGTAAAAAGAAAATGGGCTAAAAAAGTGTTGTTTTTTTGTCCCATAACATGCGCAGCCAAGTGAGCCCTAACTACATCTGCCAGGATAATTTCATTTTATTTTTGTCTTGCACATGATAAACCCTTTAATAGGTGGCACCAGAGAATAAGCTGTGTTCCCTCTGGGATGCACATGTCCTCTGTCTGACAATGTCCTCTGTTTGACAAGTATGTCAGCTAAACAGCTATCTGTTTTATACACATCGGCCAAGATTAACCATGAATCCACTTCCAGATATTTTTGGCAGCAACTTACTTTCCCAAGAACAAAAGAATTAGGCAGCTGAAATCTAATATGCCTAATTCTTCTCTTTTCTATTATATTAATAATATAATCATACTGGTATGAGAGAATTTTTTTGATTTTTTTTTATTAATTTTTTTCTAAATAGAATTAGAAAAATAATCTGCAATTTTTATTTATATTTTACATAGGTTTTAAACTTCTTTTTTTTTTTTACACACATTGTGAATTGCAGATATAAATCCCTTAGGGGACTTATATATGCAATGCTCTGATTGCATATACTGATGAATGCTATGCCATATAGCATAGCATTCATCAGTATTATCTGTGATCTGTACATAGAGACTGCTTGAGAGAGGACTCTATCTACAGATCGCCTATCCAACAGGACAGAGGTAAGTGGCTTACCCCCGCCTGTCGGAACATGCGATCAGGACCCCCCAGCCATGGGGTGGGGGGTCCTGATCAGTCAATGACAGGTCTTTAAGGACAACCTTAAACGCTGCAATTGCTGTGCACTGTGACGATTGAGGGGGGTTAATGACAGGCAGCTGCAAGACCCTGGCTGCCTGTCATTCTGGAGTCTGAGGGCTGTAATGTGTGAAGGGCCGATCGCATTAAAACCTCTTCAAAGCCAGGAACATCTATATACGTTCCTGCTGCACAGGTATGTGCAACTGGAACGTATATGGCCGTATAGCTGACATGAAGGGGTTAGGTAAAGCTTCTTATAACTTTATTTTACATGTTTTTACATATTTCAGACCTGATAACAAGAGTAGAGCTAGACATGAGCAATAACAACATTAATTACCTTCTCTGGCATTATGCTGAAGTACCAGGGACGCTACTTATATTAGCATTGTCATGCTTTCCTTTCAAGATTGCTAATAGAAAGTCAATTAAAGTAAATTCATTTATTTGCACTTCATGGAGGCCTCATTAATAGCGATCATCATTATAATAATGAACTAAAAATTCATTGTTGTCACGGATCTTCAGTCATAACTGGGGAAGACGTAACCAAAGATCTACAGAATAAAAGAAGAATGTTTATGTTAAAAATATACATTCTGAAAAGGGCCTTGGCTAATAGAAGCATTTAGAATAATTTGAATGCGTTTAAACAATAGCGTAATACAACAGAAATGCCGCAAGATGCTCTCTCTGAAGAAAAAAAAAAAAAAAAGCATTCATCCTTATTTATGCAAGGCGCATTATATTCAAGAACAGCCCTGAGATTAGTTGTTTCAGAGCATATCTTGTTAATATACGATTCCTTGGTTAATTGCAAAAGTGAATTGAATGATAATAAAATGCCTAGATTAAAGGTCATTGATGTCAGAATGTCCAATGGGTGTTTGTATTTATTGGCACAGTGGTAGTCCATGATTTGTTTTCAAGAAGTATAATCCATATTAATGTTTAAAGAGATAGTCTATTAGCTATAAATTAGAATCCTTGGAGGTTGGATTTGATGCTGCGAGTTTACTGTATAAAAAGCAAAAAGAACTAATTTTCTACACACTTAATTTTTTATGGTGATTAAAAATATGAAAGTGCACAACAATTAACAATTAACGTTACTTCTGTAAAATACTATATAATATTAATTCTTCGGATATCAGCTGAGCTCTTTCTATAAATGGCTGATATTTCAGTGATTGGCCCCCAAAGTGCCATGGTTAGTAGCAACTGCAGCAATTAGGAGGTTGTCGGAAAGTTGCCCACACTTTCAGGGATCCAATTGATACTCCTGCAATGCAATCACAGGGTGCCAGGGTGCTGATCATTTACTAGTGCAGCCAGAGGCTTTCTGAAGACTTCTGTGTCTGCCATATAAACTTTACTAGTACAGCCTGACTCAGACATGCTGTACTAATAGCTAATGTAAACTTTTAAAACAATACAGTAGTATTGCATTGACCTGTATAACCAGTTTTAAGATATAAGATAAAAGATGGCTTATAAAAGTCCCCTAGGAAGACTAAAATAAGGAAAAAAGGCTATATATATATATATATATATATATATATATATATATATTATTTTTTTTAAATATATCCCCAATAAAATTTTAACCATGCCCTCTTTAAAAAAAAATAAAAGCTTTGACAAGGGTAGGAGGAAAAAGAAAAACATAGCAACAAATGGGGGACAGTTATTCATGCATTTACTCCTTTTTTTCACACACAAGTTGGAGATTCAAAGCAAATCAAATCTGCTGCGGATCTTTTGTGGATCTGCTGCAGATTCAAATCTGCACCATCAGTCTGTTGCAGATCTGCTGCAGATCCTGTACGTGTGAATGCACCCTTAGGCTATGTTCACACAACGTATATTTTCGTAAAATCACGGCCGTTGTTCAGTGAATAACGTCCATAGAAAACCATGTCAGTGCACACTGTGGAGGGAGGGTCTCCGGCCGCTCGCACCATAGCGTGCAGTGCAGAGCTCTGATGCGGGCGCGCACGGAGGCGCCCGCATTAGAACTCTGCGGGGCTAAAGATCATCTGTCCGGTACTGCAGTACCGGCGGGGATGATCTTTTCAGAGACCAGCCACTCCGTGGACCGGACGGGTCATGGAACGGCCAGTCTCTTACATAGTCTGCACTTAGTCTAAGTCTACATTTGTATCAAATGTTTGCATTAATCCCTACCCTTAAAGAGGTTATCCAGGATTAGAATAAAAACACACAAAAAAAACACTACTTTCAGCACAACCCCTCGTGTGGTAATACAATGCAGAGGAGAGGTGTTGTGCGGCTTCTGTAAGAAAGCAGCCATGTCTATGTAACGCTGGATAACTCCTTTAAGTTTTTTCCCAAATTCATAGAATGAAGTCAAATTTGCTTTGACTTTTTCAGTGGTACCTGCATGAATGCTCTCTTTAGCTTACATCGTAAGGATATGTTCACACAACGTAAGTAAATTATTTCTCACGGCCGTGATTAATCCTTTACCTACATTGTGCTGCAGGCTACGGGAATCCCGGCTGGAGTGTATACACATACAGTAGTATTCACTGCGGCTGGGATCCCTAGCGGCACAGCAGAAAACTGACATGTTTTCAGGGCTGTATCTTTGCGGAGCTCTATGCACCCCTCGGCTCGTGATGTGCAGCTAAAAAGGTGCTGATTTTCTTGAATTTGTTCTGTTTCTGTGTTTTGTTTTGCATTAGTCTGAACACTGGTTTATTTTTGTCTGTTCACTTGGTTTCATGGACACACTGGACTTCACCTGCTGAGTTCTGTGTGGCCACTTCATGGTTATTACTGTTTGGGTTCTTTCTGTGACTAGCAGGTCTTCCTGCTAGTGGATGTGTTTTGTGGTCAGGTGCCTGTGGTTGGAGATCAGGGGGATGGTCCAATTGTATTCTGGACGAGAACCCTGGCCTCCTATATAACAACCCCAGTCTGTATACTCCTTGCTGGTTATTGTGCTTGTCTCTGCCTGCTTATGACTCTGCCATTCTGTGTTTATTCTGACCCTTCTGCTTTGTATTTCTGACCACCTCTGCTTGCTGCCTGCCCTTGACCTTATTGCCTGTTTTTTGACAATGTCTATTGGATCCTGACTTTGTACTTTTGCTGCCCGACCGTTGTGACCTGGATTGCTGACTATTCTTATTGTGTTTGTTTGTCTTTGTTTTTGTCTTTTTGTTTCACGTATCCAGGCCAGGGACTGCCACCCAGTTGCCCGCTGCCATTTTAGGGCAGATAGTGGCAAGTAGGCAGGGACAGTGGGCGGGGCTGAGCTTAGGTTTTACTGTCTGTTTCTCTCCTGCATCTCTCTGTTATCACACGTCAGTTTTCTACTGCCACTATTCAATGAACACAATGGAGCATGTGGCACCGGCTGCATGCTCCATTGTGTGCAGCGGCGAATTAAACATCAGTGAAGATAATCCGGCTGGCAGTACTGGCTGGGATGATCTTCTCTGACACTGGCCGTTCAGTGACCCGGCTGGGTCACGGAACGACTAGTGTCTTACGCCATGTAAACATGGCCTAAATTCTAATTTTGAACATAAAGAAAATCCCCTTCTTCTTTCATTCTGTAGATCTCTTGTTATGTCTGCCCCAGTTATCACTGAAGATCCGTGACAACAATGAATTTTTAGTTCATTATTATAATGATGATCGTTATTAATGAGGCCTCCATCAAGTGCAAACACATGAATTTACTTTAATTGACTTTCTATTAGCAATCTTGAAAGGAAAGCATGCCGATGCTCATATAAGTAGCGTCCCTGGTACTTCAGCATAATGCCAGAGAAGGTAATTAATGTTGGTATTGCTCATGTCTAGCTCTATTCTTGTTACCAGATCTATTAGTAGAATATGTTACAGGGAGTTTTACTTAAAGAACAAGAAATGTGATCCCACATGTTAAATGTGTACAAACCCCAAAATTTTATCAAGAACTGGTCAGTCATCTAATCTATATGGTAGCCTCCCAACAATCCTTTAATGGCAGATGTCAGAAAAGTGGAGAATTGGGCATGTTGGATTTCAGCTGCCCAATCTTTTTGTTTTTGGGGAGATAAGCTGCTACCAGTAAAGCTTGGCTGATATGTATAAACAAATGAATCCTTCTATTGCCATAGGGAAAACAGGATGGACTAAAGAGTGGAGAGTCTGTGACAAGGCAGCATTTACCTCATGTAACAAATACAACATGCTGCGTACCGTGATTTCCGTCACTTAGTTAATCTCCTCTTTTGGTCTGAATAATATGTGCACCTGTTAGAGTTATACGCCACCTCCAGCCTGCACCACATAGTGTAGGCTGCCTGTCACAGACAATTCTAATGGGGATGTGGAAACACTTACAAAAAAAGGTGTAAGCAGTTATAGAAGGTGTCCAGAGATAAAGTCAAAGGACATGTTTTACCCAGGAGATGGAATAGAGGTAAGTAAAAAAAAGTTGCTACACATTGATTTGGGTGTTTTGTAAGCTTCTTAACCCCTTCGGGACCAGGCTAATTTTCATTTTTGCGTTTTCGTTTTGTCCTTCTTGTGCTTAAAAGGCCATAGCACTTGCATTTTTACACCTACAGACCCACATGAGCCATTATTTTTTGCATCGGTAATTGTACTTTGCAATGACAGGCTGAATTTTTGCATAAAGTACACTGCGAAACCAGAAAAAAATTCAAAGTGTGGTGAAATTGAAAAAAAAAACAAACGCATTTCTTTTATTTGGGGGGAATGTGTTTTTACGCCATTCGCCCTGGGGTAAAACTGACTTGTTATGCATGTTCCTCAAGTTGTTATGATTAAAACGATATGTAACATATATAACTTTTCTTTTATCTGATGGCCTGTAAAAAATTCAAACCATTGTTAACAAATATACGTTCCTTAAAATCGCTCTATTCCCAGGCTTATAGCGCTTTTATCCTTTGGTCTGAGGTCCTTTGATTGAGGTGTCATTTTTTGCGCCATGATGTTTACTTTCTATCGGTACCTTGATTTTGCATATACGTCTTTTTAATCGCTTTTTTTACATTTTTTCTGGATTTGATGCGACCAAAAATGCGCAATTTTGCACTTTGGGATTTTTTTGCGCTGACGCCGTTTACCGTGCGAGATCAGGAATGTGATTAATTAATAGTTCGGGCGATTACGCACGCGACGATAGCAAACATGTTTATTTATTTACTTTTATTTAAAACCTGGGAAAAGGGGCCTTTTATTAGGGGAGGGAACTTTTTACTTATAACAATACTTTTTTTTTTTTAATTACACATATACTAGAAGCCCCCCTGGGGCACTTCTAGTATATACACTTTGATCTCTCATTGAGATCTTTGCTGTATAGCTATACAGCAAAGATCAATGAGATCTGCTGCAGCCGAAAACAAACGAGTGTCGAGGCGGGGACGGCGCCATCTTGGAGCGGTCTCCGGCCGGCTTCAGTAACGGAGATCGCTCCTCTAGGACAACGTCCTGGAGGAGCGATCTCTTCCACTAGACACCAGGGAAATGCTGCGTCCGGTAATCGGATGCAGCTGTCATGTTTGACAGCTGCTTCTGATTACTGTATTAGTGGGCACGGCGATCGGACCGTGCCCGCTAATACCCGCGGTCCCGGGCTACAAGAGGCACCCGGGACCGCGGCGGTTCAGAGCGGGGTCGCCGCGCGGCCCCGCCTCTGAACGCCTGCACCCGCGCGGGTCCTCGTGCGGGAAAGGGTTAAAGGAATTACCCCCCCCACACACACACACACACACACACACAAAAAACAGTCATACACAGAAAATTTACTTACCATCCCACCAGTGACTCTTGCCGTTCAAATTTCCCGCCGGCCACTTCCGGGCCATCTTTGGCCGCCATCCTCACTTCCAGGTCCGGGTGCGGTAAAAGGGAGAGAAAAATCTGCTGGTGCGCATGGGCACCGGCAGCCTTTTCATTGGCTGGAGCACATTACATGGCTTCCAGCAAGCTCAGCCAATCAGGGCTGAGCAGGCTGGAAGCCATGCGATGCGCTCAGCCAATGAAAAGGCTGCTGGTGCGCTTGTGCACCAGCAGCCTTTTCCTCTCGGATTCACTGCTGTGGAAGACAGTGAAGAGGAAGAAGACCAGGGCCGCCCCCTCCTCTAATGGCATCGATGGTGCCTGGGAGAAGAGGACGGGGTCGACGGTGATTTGGTATGTATACCTTATTTAACTTCCGGGGGGAGGGGGAGGGGGGGGACAGCTTATTAACACACATTACAAAGTTATATAACTTTGAGATGAGAGGCAGAGCAGGAGGTAAAGTAATACCAGTAGGATAAAAGGGCGAGCCAGACGGGTGAAAGGGGCGTGTTTTTCTGGGCACAACGCCACTCTAACATATCTTTTTTTTTCTTAACCTGGACACCTGCACCTTGCTCTGCCCTTCATATGGTTGTCATATGCTGCAACCACAGATTCTCCAGCCTGGTTCAGAAGTTTTTTAGCACCCGCCCTATTAGACAACACCTGGCATATAGGATAACCCTTATTTTTTAGAACATTTTCCTGGGTTTAAAAGTAGTCTTGTACGCAGAAAAATACAGTACATATTTTGTAAAAAAATGAATATAGATAACACATGTCACATATTACGCTTGAACATGATAATGGTAAGAAATGTTTCCCACTAGCTTTTTCTATCATTGTACAGGCAAAGTGTCCCTACCATGATAGATCTCGACATTGGAAAAGCACAATTATCCGATACCATGATCGATCTCAAGACAGGAACCCTTTTATACTGCTTGCAGTTACAAGGAGAGAACAAATATTATTTTATGATTTCTTAATTTATGAGTACCTTTTAACCACAAGATACAATAAGAATGCTGTAAGTCACTGCTGATATGTGAGCGAAAACAGGAAACATATGGATAAGAACATTTTCAAACTCTGTTTCATTTAACCTTAAATAAAAACATGTTAAAGTTATAATACGCCTACTGAAAGTATAACCTTGCTTGCTGAGATGTAATTAGGGGGTCATTTTACAAGTGGTTTGCATTTCTAAAGATAACATAGTAGTGTTCCACCGGTTTTGCTTATGATTAGTTAAAGAAATACAAAAGTCTACATATTTTTATGTTTTAAGTTTCTGTATCAAAGCAATGTTTCATTACAAAGTACTAAAAGAATATAGAGTACATTAAAGGGGCTAGTTAAGTTTTCAAAAAATGATGGTCAATCCCTAGCACTGGTCATCAGTAGTTAATCAGTGCAGGTCTGACTCTCTATATAAAAACCCGTTTGCTCTACCCCCTTTTCCCCATGATCAACTGTTTAAAGGGGCTGATCACTGCTACAACATAGAGCAAGCTCAGGACAAAAGCCTGTCCTATACATGGCCCCTCCTGTCTGATATCAGCATCAGGAAACTCAGTTCTAAATCGGCAGAATCGGCCATGCCGGCTAATAGAAGCCACTGTCGAAATTTCACTGCGCAATTCTTCTTTTTTTTTACCCTAAAGGCCCTGTCAAATCGTAACAGTAAGCTAAACGACTATTTTGCTTATGAATTGATTCAATAGGGAGAAAAAAATCTGACATGGCCGCACATCTATAAACTTATCACTAATAAATTTCTCAGCACAGTACACAGTACAATTCACGGCTCCTAATTCCTGTGGGTCCCTAACTAAAAATGCTGCAGCGCCACGCAGTGACCACCACCACAGTTGCCTAGCAATCCCAATGCTGCCAGACAGAGCCCCCCAAGTTCTGGGTCCTACCACCCTACAGACACTGCGCTGGTGCAATTATGGCCACCGACATATGAATTGAAGACTGAATGTGGCAAGTGCCACTACAATGTACTTACTGCTTTCAGGCCTAGTGTGTGTCTTTTTTTGTTTTTGTGCCAGTATTATTATTATAGTAGTATTATTGTCCCTTGTATAGTATTCTTAGTAATATTGGTCTGTATGCTGTGATTTTTATTTAGCAACAGTATGGTGATGTGGAGGAAATACTGTGCTTCTCCGAAAATAAGACAGGGTCCTATAATATTTTTCTCTTTGAAAAATGGGCTTAGGCTTGTTTTCAAGGTAGGTCTTACTTTAAAAAAAAACACAGTATGCCCCTACACTGTAGCCCCACTCTATGTGCTAGTTATCTGCCATACTGTACGTCCCAATGTTGTTAGGCTCCTATACTGTAAGTTCCCCTGTTGTTAGGCCTCCATGCTGTATACCTTCCTCTCTAGTTGTTTCCCCACAGTGTATACAATCCCCTCTGCAGTTGTTCCATACACACATGTACCTTAGGGCCCTATTCCACGGACCGATCAATAATGTAAACGAGCGCCGATCTTCTAGATCGGCACTCGTTTACTAGGCCTATTCCACGACCCAATAATCGTTTAGCGAGGGCTGCAGAGACACCGTTACCAATGTCCTTGCAGCCCTTGCAGCATACATTACCCAGCAGGGCTTCTCCTACGCTCTGTCTTCATCCCGGTCCCGCTCGCAGCATCAACAACTCTGGAGCGGCCTGACTGAGCTGTCAGACCGCTCAGCCAATCACTGGCCGCGGCGGTCCTGGCCTGTGATTGGCTGAGCGGTCTGACAGCTCAGTCAGGCAGCACCGAAGCTGCTGCTGCGTGTGGGACCAGGATGAAGACTGTGCGGAGGAGAAGCCCTGCTAGGTGATGTATGCTGCTTGAATCGTCGGTCGCCCGCCCGCTATTCCATGCAGCGATGCGCAGTGGGTGACCAATGATTTTAAGTTTGGGCCTAAATAAACGATCAGCCGATGACATGATCATCGGCTGATCGTTTTCTCTATTCCACTGAGCGATAATAGGCCGAATTGGGACGATTCGGCCGATTATCGCTCCGTGGAATAGGCCCCTTACTGTGCATCTTCTAATCACTCCTGCCTCTCCTGCGGCTTGTGTTAAGCAGGTAGGGGCGGAGCAAGACAAGTCTGGCACTGATTGGCTGATCCTCTGCCACCCAAGTCAGGAATCTGGTCAGATGACTGTAACTAGGGCTTATATTTGAAGTAGGGCTTATATTTAAAGCCTTCTCCAGAAAGCCTGCAAAATAAAGCTAGGTCTTATTTTGGGGGTAGGTCTTATTGTCGGAGAAAATGTGGTACAGTATGTAGTTATGGTGTGGCTGCATTATTCTCCAGTGTAGTGGTAATATCTGTATTGTTTTACTGGTTAGTCAGTAACCGTATTATGCTAATATGAATGGTAATATATTCTCGTTGTATACTGGTGTTACTTGGTAGATATATTACTCACTATTATTTACATGTATATGGTATTACCATATGTAGAAAATGTTCTTAAAGCTATGTTGTCTAGGAGATATAATATATTTATGTATAGTTTTTTGTTTTATTTTTGATAAATTAATCTTAACCTGAGGCCCTCACCCCTATAAATATAGCATAGTATTTTTCAGTATAATTTATTTTTACATAAGACTGGTCTATAAATCATGAACCATGATTATGCAGCCAACACCAGTACCAATGAGATTTTTTTGTAAATTGAGTCATACTGTCCACACATTTCGTTCACAAAATAGTGCTTACATTCTAAAAGCAGGTTAAGACTTATACCCTAGTTATGTCTATACAGTAAGGAATTGGATGGAAGGTGGGAGGGAGGAGAAGAAGGAAAATTTGTAGAGAATCCAAGTTGAAAGTAAGAATAGCCAGCAGGAGGTGTCTAGATCCAAGGCCATGCAAGTGTATTAAAGACAGCTAAAGCCAAATTCTTTTAGGGTATATTCACATGGACGGGCTCGCAGCGAGATTCTCGCTGCGAGCCCGGCAGGTCCTGGCAGCTCCCATACACTACATACTTGCTGCGGTCTAAACGACCGCAGCGAGTATGTAATTCTGCCGCCCTTAACCCCTTCTGCTCCCGGCCGGCTCCCCCGCTGTAAGCATACATTACCTGTCCTTGCTGCACGGGTCCGGCGTCCTGCTCTCCCGCCCGGCCAATCAGTGGCTGCGGTTGGGCAACACACTAATTGGCCCGACAGGAGAGCAGGACGCCGGACCCGTGCAGCAAGGACAGGTAATGTATGCTTACAGCGGGGGAGCCGGCTGGGAGCAGAAGGAGTTAAGGGCGGTATAATTACATACTCGCTGCGGTCGTTTAGACCGCAGCAAGTATGTAGTGTATGGGAACTGCCAGGACCTGCCGGGCTCACAGCGAGAATCTCGCTGCGAGCCCGTTCGTGTGAATATACCCTTAAACTAGTGGATGATAACCACCTCAATAGAGATACCGGGAAACACTTTACATTACAAATCACTAAAATAATTATATTATGTATCCTAGAGTATATTTTATGTTTTTTGTATATTCTAGAACACACTGATAACTAAACAGTAAAAGTGATATAACCTAAAAATCGATAGAACCTCTTAGAGGGTTTTCTTAACAACTTTAATATGAAAATAAAAAATCTGCAAAGCTTTGCACAGAAAATCCACAAACAAGCCCAATACAGTGCATGTGGATGAGCTATATGGCATCGATTTGAATCAGACATTTTGTTATAAAAGTCTGACGTAAAATCTGTTTGTAATGTATTCAGATTTTGCCATGAATTTGCCATGGTTTTCGGGCCATTTTCATGGTGGAAGATTTGAGAACATACCCTAAGAATTTAAAATGAATCTGCTACCTGGATATTTAGTAACAAAAGGCTGTCCGGGTTACATAGGTCTTGGAGAATGGATGCAGGTATTACCTTTTATAACGCTTTACGTGGTTGCAATCTGCTAAACAAATTCACTTCAATGCAACATAGAACATCTTTTAGCAGTTTGCATCCACAGACAGCTGAATAAAAAGTATTATGTGTATATTAGTAACACTATCGGCACCATGGTACTGACTTTCCAGGTGAGTGTCACTTTAGGTTCATTGAGTTATAGTAGTGAGAAAGGAAACTAAGGTTGGGCAACAAGCCTTGGCTCAAGCTGACGTCCTAACAAATCCTAAAGATGGTTATGCCCGGTCTTTTGTCCAGAACAAATTTTATGCATGGGAGAATTATCATGCTAAAATAGATAAATGTCTGACTGAAACCTCTGCCAAAAAAAAAAAAAAAAAGAAGCATTATAGCAGGCAAACACATACTCTCCTGAGTAAATGAGGTAGAAAAACCCGTAACAAAGTCTCATTTTAGCAAGACATTGAATATGGCAGTATCCAGCTTGTATATGGTTATATGGGCATTTTATTCAAGAATTCAGCACTAATTAGCTAGGTTACTATAATTCTAATTGCAACTTGTCCTTTACTTCACCAAATTTCATGTATGGTATTGATATGACTTCTAGAAGAAATTGATTTTCTTCTACTATAAAGTAGATGGATTGCAATATGAATAATATAGATATCTGTTTGTATTTTAAATGAATGTATTATGGTGTTAGAGGTACATTGGGCAAAAATCTAAAAATTTGATTAGGATATTGTTTAATCCATAGCTGCACCAGGACGTTACTGAACGTCCTGGTGCTGCTAGGGAAGTTTAGAGGGGGGTCAACTGCTGAGATCCCGGGTGCTATATGCAGCCCGGGACAGCGGCTATTAGCGGGCACAGTCGACACTGTCAAAGTTGACAGTGCATCTAAATACATAATGTCCCCCTTCCCTGGTAGTCTAGTGGGGGGACTTTTAGTATGTGTGTAAAAAAGTAAATAAATGTTTTTTTATTAATAATTAAAAGTTTGAATCACCCCCTTTCCCCCATTTTATAAAATAAATAAATAAACATATTTATTATCGCTGCATGTGTAATCGCTTAAAATATTAAATTATCACATTCCCGATCTCGCACGGTAAACGATGTAAGCGCAAATAAATTCCAAAGTACAAATTTGCACATTTTTGGTCGCATCAAATCTAGAAAAATTAAGGTACCGATAGAAACTACAGATCATGGCGCAAAAAGTAACACCTCACACAGCCCCATAGACCAAAGGATAAAAGCGTTAGGGGGCTATGTTCACACTACGTATATTTCAGTCAGTATTGTGGTCCTCATATTGCAACCAAAACCAGGAGTGGATTAAAAACACAGAAAGGATCTGTTCACACAATGTTGAAATTGAGTGGATGGCCGCCATATAACAGCAAATATTTGCCATTAAATGGCGGCCATCCACTCAATTACAACATTGTGTGAACAGATCCTTTCTGTGTTTTTAATCCACTCCTGGTTTTGGTTGCAATATGAGGACTACAATACTGACTGAAATATACGTAGTGTGAACCCAGCCTAAGCCTGGTTGATTTTAAGAAACTTTTTTTTAAAAGGTTTTATTTTTTTAAAAGCCATCAAATAAAATAAAAGTTATACAAGTTACATATCATTGTAATTGTACTAACATGTATAACAAGTCAGTTTTACCCAACGGCAAACGGCATAAAAATAAAATCCCCCCCAAATAAAAATATTTGCTTTTTTTTTTTCAGTTTCACCACACGTATAATTTTTTTCTGGTTTCACTGCATATTTTAGGCATGCCGTTGCAAAGTTCAATTAGTGGTGCAAAAAATAAGGGCTCATCTAAGTCTCTAGGTAGAAAAATGCAACTGCTATGGCCTAGTATACACACAGAAGAAAAAACAAAAGCACAGAAATTAAAATGGGCTGTGTCCCCTAATGGTTAACCTCTAGACGACCCATGACATACAGTTACGTCATGGATGTCTGTTACCAGATGACCCCTGACGAAACTGTATGTCATGGGTCACTAAGGTGCTATAAGGTGCGTGCTTCATAGCAGGTGGGGGGCGGCTGCAGTGAGCAGCCGGGCCCTCACCATTAATGACATGCTGCAGTAATCGCACTGCAGCCTGTCATTAACTCCTTAAACACAGCAGCGTTTAAGTGTAAGTGACAGAAGCAGCTCCTGTCACTTACCGATCGGGAGCCCTGCAGTGAGACTGCGGGGGTCCCGATAACTTTCATGGACTGCTGGAGGTCTCTTACCTTCCTCCGTGTGGTCCAATCGGCGCTCTGCTTATTGAGTCTGCCACAGGCCCCTTTTCCCATTATATAAATAAAACATATAAAAGTAATTAAATAAATAAACCTAATATATATGTATGTGCGTAATTGTCCAATCTATTAAAATATAACAATCATCATCCTGTACGGCGAATGGCGTGAACGAAAAGAGGGGAAAACTTGCCAGGATTACCGATTTTTTTTGTTACTTTATATTTTTTTTAAAAAGTGATCAAAACTAGAGATCATGGTGCAAAAAATGATGCCCTATACAGCCCCATTGGTAAAAAACTAAAACCGTTATAAGTGTCACAATAGGGCCATTCTATTAATATTTAATTTTTAATAAAAAGGATTTAATAAAAAAAAAAATATATATATATAACATTAGAGAATCTGTGCAAACCTGCATATGGTTGTGTTCGGACTGACCTATAGAATAATGGTATCATGTTGCTTTTTTCGTATAGTGCATTACCTAGACACAGGAACTCCCCAAAAGTTACCATATTGCAATCTTTTTTACAATTACACCAATTTATGATAATATTTTGGGGGTTCCATCATACATGTTATGGTAGAATGAAAGACGCCATTACAAAGTACTCCTACTCCTGTAAAAAAACAAGCCCTTACATGGCTTATAGATAGAAAAATGAAAGTGCTAGAGCTCTTAGAAGAGGAGGAGGAAAAAACGAAAGTGCAAAAATAAAAATTGGCCCGGTCCTCTGGGTCATTTTGGGCTTGGTCCTTAAAGGGTTGTACTTATTCTGCAATGTTGTATAATCTATCCCAAATTAAAATACCTTATTGCCTACCATTAGGGTAGGGGAGGTGTCAGATCATGGGCGAGTCCACCTGCTAAGAGCCTCACAATCTCCATGGGGCCCTGATTTATCATTATGAACAGAGTGGCCACTGGTGCATGTGCTACACCGCTCCAATTATTGCCTATGGAGCTGCTGAAAGTAGCTGAACACATTACTCTGCTATCTACAGCAGCTTCATATTGATAACAAACATGTGTTCAGTAGTTTTTATCAGTATTACATTTTTGAAGGTATGACAATTGTTCAATGTTTTTTTGATGTGATCAAGAATTATCTATTTTGGGCTGTGCTAGTTTTTTTTTTTGCATTTACGATTTTGATTATTTAGGATTAGGAATGTGATATTTTAGTACCTCAAACTATTATGCATATCACAATTCAGAATTATAGAAAATGGAAAAACGTTTTACTTTTTTGTTTTATACTTTTTAAGTCTCCCAAGGGGGCAATAATTTGATTACTTATACAGATTAGTGTAACACATACTGTATGCATTACACTGATCTCTTAGATCTGTTGCCATGGTCTGCCAGCAGATTATACCAGCAGATCAGTGACAGCGGACACTGAGGCCTATCAGAGGACTAGGGCTGCCATGACAACCAGTTGGGCTGCTGGACCACCAATGATGCATGTAATGTAAAAATAATGTTCACCTACACTGATCCCCCGCATTAGCTGCTATTCCCAACTAATACTGGTCACCACTTCTTCCTGGTTCCACTAGCTGGGGCAGTGGTCTGCTTGTCAGTGGACAATGTCTATAACTTAAGAAAAACAAATAAGCAATTTCATGTAACACAAGAAAGGGCTTTATATATATTTTTTATTTAAAATAATTTTTTTTATTGAATATATACAGTATACAGTACAATACATAATTTATTTCCCCAGCTAAACAAAAGAAACATAAAATTAAATAGCGTAATGCCTACATTACATCACATATATACTGCACATGCTCCAGCCTATACAGGCCCAGCATCTACCTATTCTATACATCAGTCAACTGTACTAATTCCCCATCCAGGTAAGGACATAAATTCCACCAATTCTCGGGAAATTCTATCCAAAAACAAAGCACGGAGCAGCATATATCAATTGACAAATGTTCATGTTCATGCAAATGAGGCATTCTAAAAAAAACACACTAGAGAACATCTCTAGCTCCACCCCCCACCCCCCCCCACCCCCAACTTGACACCAACCCTCAACCCTCCTCGAGAGTAGCAGGGAAAAAAAGAAAAAAAAGAAGAACTGGGTAGTATGCTATTCTTTTATAACCCTCTAATCGAGCCATGGTCCCCAAATCGCCTGGAATTTCTCTTCACCTTTCTTCTTCCGAGCAAACCATATCCGTTCATATTGACAAATTTTTCCAACTCTATTACGCCATTCTATCTAGTGATGGAGCTCCCGATGCAAACCAATGAGATGCGTACAATAGGCATCTGCTTAGCATTTTAACACTGCTCTGTAATCCTGTAGTGTCTCCCAGAATTGCCACTACTGGCAAATATGGAATATCACTTTTCGTTTTCACTTCAAGATCCCTCCATGCATCTCTCCAAAACGACTGAATGACACTACAGCACCAAAACATAGACATAGATCATGTCTGATCCGGACTGAGTACAACTAGGACAATAAGATGATTTCCACCTCCCCATCTTCTGAAGGATATAAGAGGAAGAGTAGGTCATCCGAATAATCCTATACTGGATTAACCTGTGGGCTTCACACAAAGAGGCCAGCACAACATTACCAACTATAGATTCCCAACTGTCCTCTGATAGGGGGCCAATCTTACTAACCCATCTCCCATATATTTTACCAGGTCCTTTACCAAGAACATTGCTAGCAGTAATAATTCTATACTTCAAAGAAAGACCCTTTTTTGCTCTCCCCATTCTAAAAACTACCTGAAAAACCCTATGATTTCTTTTAGTGAACAAATCTTTACTTAGCGTGTGCTCATATGAGTGTTTTACCTGTAAATAATAATAGACGTGTTTACTATCAAACCTGAATTTCACACAGAGATCTTAAAAATTAATAATAACCCCTGATTCAAAGATCTGACGTATCCCTTGTAATCCCTTTTTTTTATCCAAATTTGCTTATTGCTAATTTTTTGAAACTCCTCTAATTCAATGTTTTCCCACAAGGGTGTGCATTCAAAATGACCCTTTATTTCAAATAGTGAGTTAGTGAACCGTCACACCTGATAATCTGTCTAAGCTCCTGGAGTTTATTAGGCACAAAGCATACAAACATGTGTACCTTTTTGGTGATTTTAAGTGTGTCATGGACTCAGTGTTGAATAGGAGGAAAGATGGCAGTTGTGGGGTTGGGCGGTCACCCCTTTGTGAGTTCTGCAGGAAGGTGGGATGGCTTGATGCCTTGCGGTTGCTCCATCCCGACAGGGAAGAATTTTCATGTTTCAGTATGTCTTATGACGCTGCGTCTGGGATTGACCTGTTGCTATGCAATGAGTCTGCCGTGCATACAATTTAAAAAAAGGGAAATACGAGCCTAAGACTGTGTCCGACCATGCCCCCCTTCTGGTAGAGCTTTTTTGGGGGTGTCCTCCCAATCCCCCCCTGAGTATGAGAATTAACCCCTACTGGTTGGCTTTAATTAAGAATAAAGAAGTAATCAAGCAAGAAATAGTAGTAGTTTTTGGCAGATTAATAGAGCAACTGCTTGTCCGTTAATAGTCTGGGATGCCTTCAAGGCTTTCTTCAGATGGGTTATTCTAACACAAATTAAGATCTGTAGAAGGGCATTTAGAGAGGAGGAAGAGAGTATAAGAGGGGATGTTGCTAGGACCACCCAGGAGTATAGTAATTTAGGGACGGCAACGGCTTGGGAGAATCTGAAAGTAGCGCAAGTGCGTTGTGAAAACTTTATGAACACAAAATCTCAACACCGTGCATTCTTCCAGGAATATAACAGATTCCTTGCAGGGGGTAAACCAAATAAGTTTTTGAGTAAAATCTTGAAAAATTAACAGGACAGCCAGGAGATTTGTGGCATTAAAGATCAGGGTGGACGGGTAGTTAGAAGTGGAGAAGGGATGGAGCAATTGATTGTAGATTTTTTTTCTGATTTGTACTTTTCAGAGAGGAGAGTGGGAGGAAAGAAGTTAGAGGAATCTGTTGGTAGAAATCCTTTCCCGTTGTTATCCGAATCTGAGAAGATGGACTTGAATCGAGACATTACCCTAAACGAGTTACAGGAAGCGTTAGATTCCTTCTTTGGAAACACATCTCCGGGGGCAGACAAACTGTCATTCAAAATTTACATGGATTATAATGGATGGATGTTACTGGCATCTATGGGGCTGGCCCATATCGTACTAAAAAGAAGGGCAAAGACCCTGCGGAGGTCGGGTCGTACAGACCCATATCGCTGTTGAAAACCGATGTAAAACTGTATGCGAAAGTACTGGCTCGTAGATTGAAAAAGGTGATCTCTTTGGTAGGGGAGGAACAAGGGGGGGGTTCATGCCCGGGCGAACCGTGTTTGATAATATTCTTAAAGTTTTTGCAAATATCCAGACAAGTGAGGGGTGGTCCCGCTCTATCCTGTCCTTAGACGCCAATAAGGCATTCAACAGGGTGGAGTGGGACTACCTTTGGGTGGTTCTCACCCGAATGGGTTTGGGGACTAATTTTTTCATAATGTTAAGCCTCTTTATATGGGCCCGGAAGCAAGAGTAATTGTAAATGGAGTACCTTCCAAAGCATTTGTTCTTTTTAGGGGTACTCGCCAGGGGTGCCCTTTATCGCCTTTGCTATATGCCTTATATGTTGAACCTCTTGTAGTGTGGGTGAGGCAGTGTTTGGAATTTGAGGGCTTTGGAGTTCGGGGAGGTCTGGACAGGAATCTCCTCTATGCAGATGACATCCTAATTTTTTTGAAAGAAGTAGGGAAAGGTTTACCAATAGTTATGAGAGCACTGGATGAATTTGGAATGGTGTCTGGTCTGGAGATTAATTGGGGTAAATCCTGCTTGCTACCTGTAGGAGAGGAGGAGGTGGAAGGACAAGTAGGGGACCTGAAGGTGTTAAGCCGGTATGATGCACTTGATTATCTGGGGGTGAGAGTAATCTAATCCTGTATCTGAAAGCATTGGAGAAAAGGGTGGAGGTGTGGAAAAAACTGCCGATCAGTATTGCCGACAGGCTAGCAATTATAAAATTAGTGGTCCTGCCTCAGTTATTGTTCTATTTTAACGCCTCTCCGATCTGGATAAGTAACGTGTGGATAAGAAAGGTAGAGAATATGTTGGGGAGCCTGATTTGGGGCAGAAAGAGAATAAGGCTGAAATATAATGTATTAGCTTCACGTAAAGAGGATGGGGGACATAATATGCCTAACCTAAAATTGTATTTTATAGCAAGTAAACTTAATTTCATAGCTGGTTGGCGCAGTTGTAATTATTGTAACTACACTAGCACTTGTCACAAAACTGGCGATTTCTTTGAATTACTAGAGTCTGGATGGTTAGCCTCAACAAAGCCGAACACTATTTTATATATGCTGAATAAGAAAGGGCTTTCTATTAATATTACTGATTAATAGAAAAAAAAATTATGAAAGGTTTGCGTATACAATTAACTCTAGAATGGCTTGTGAACAGGCATAACTATTTCTAACTATGACTTTCATAGTGTAGTTAGTTGTCATTTTATTTCTGGGTTCCGACAGAGAGCCAAAATGGAGCTAATGTTAGACAATAAATATTTTTTTCCAGTATTCACAGATTTCTATTGAATCCCCACCAGCTGTTGTGACTCCCTGATGCTATACCTGCCTGTGCCCTGTTGCACCTTAGAAATGTTCCACAATATATTTCAATAAAGAAAAAAATCTAAAGAAAGGAAATCAGAAAAGAAAATTATATGTTCCATAGAAGTATCTATTTTAACTCAAAATATAATTTATATTGTGTAGTACTTCATACAAGTGTGACTGTTTTCTATAAAAATAGAACTTGTGAGAAATTATGAACATGTAAATGGAGATTATGTATTTTTCTCTTGATGCAATATTGTTAGACTATTTCACAGTGTAATGCTATTTTTTTTTTCCAGTAGCCCATGATTGTGGGTAATAAATCAGAATCATTTTACATATTTAGTGTTGTGACATTGAAGGTACAAATTATCCCTACTCTGTGCTGATTGCAGGTTTGAAAAGTCTCCTATGTATAGAAACCATCCACAATAGTGCACTTATGAATCAAGTAATAGCACTAATAAAATATGCTCCTCATATAATATAGGAAGATTAGCTGCAGCTTTCTCATTTTAACATCTAATTAAGATACTAAGAGGTAAAATGTTTCATTTTGCTAAGAAATTAGCTGGTTCCCACAAGAACTAGATGATGTATAATTCAGTCGGTTGCACAATAATTATGATACCAATAATTATGATACCAGCACTTTCTATCAGCTGGTAAATAATCATATTGGGGGCAAATTTGACAATATTTTATAGAAACTATTTTCCATATTTATTCATCCACTGTATCTATTTACAAGAATATTAAATGGTTTAAGCTTTCAAGGACAAAATGTGTCTGTAAAGACTTAATTTGTATTACATGGCAGGAAAGGGTGAAGGGGATGGGCATTATCAAAATCTATAAATACATTTAATGATCTCTGATAATTATGTTAAACATATTTTAATTGTTCATTTTACTATATTAAAACAATTGTGAAATCTAACAGTTTTCATTCTCACCATGGAGAGTTCATGTCCTGGGCAAATGTAGGGAAAATGTCCGCTCACCAAACTGCTGTAGTGGTTAACTCAGTTGGCAGTGGTATCCCGAAGCACGTGGAAAAACAATATTGCGGGCCACATCCCGTAAGATATCCGAAAAAGGTAAATATCCACAGCTTCTTAAAATGTAAGATTCTTTATTCCAGCATCAAAACATAAAAAACAAAACAAAAAATGTGAACAGTGAGCTAAAAAAACGCTGACGCGTTGCTAGGCTCTACCTCTTAATCATGGCAATGTGGAAGCATAAATGACAAGTTTTTATGTTGCCGTATGTGATGCAAATGGACAAGGGAACTCCCCTCACAGGGAGGGGAAAACTCTCGTCAGATAGATCACATGATCAGCTTACAAAATATACAAAGTACCTGAACGAGAAATAAATAACAAAATTATTTTACATAAATACATAAATGACGCTGATTATTATCAGGCCAAAAAGTTAGTAAATATATAGCAAATCTGATTTATAGTTCAAACCTTTCGGGAATCTTGTATCTAGCAAGAGAATCCACAGGGCTTCTCGTTTGCGCAATAGTGAGGTCCAATTACCACCTCTCCTGGGTTGTTTAACCCTTTCAATTGCGCTTATGCGGAGACTATTAGTGTTACCAGCATGGCAGTCTACAAAGTGTTTAGATAAACCTGATAGCGGTCTGCTCGATCTGCCGAGAAACGTGACCTTATATCTGTTAGGTGTTCCCCCACTCGGATCTTGAGTTTTCGTGTGCTAGAGCCCACATATTGGACATTACAAATGTTACAATGTGCTACATATATAACATGGGTAGTATTGCAATTAATAAAAGACTTTATTGTGTAATTACGGCCTGTGCTACATGATTTAATGGCATAGCTTTTTTCAGTGAACTGACAAAGGCCGCACCGCGGTACCGCACATCTAAAAAATCCCTGTACTGAAAGCCAGTTACGTGCTCCTTTGTCAGATTCACCGGATGATATATCACTGGGTGCTAGCAAGTTACCCAACATTAATCCACGTTGTGCTACACACCTAATGCCAGCCTTAAGGACTAATTCACATCTTTTGTCATGATAGATTAGAGGAAGATATCTATTCACAATTTTACATATGTCCTGAAATTGGGGACTGTATCTGGTGGAAAAAACTATTGGATTTTGTGGAGACTGATTGGTTTGGATTGGTTCACATTCCAGTTTAGTGTTTCATATCTGTCTTGTAAATGAAAAGAATGGTCCTTTCTTTCCGCTATACCCCTCGCTCTATTGATTACATGGTGTCTATACCTGCTGAGTAAGAGGCGATGGGTAAGTTGTTCTGCCTGATGTGAATAGACCTCTTTATCTGAACAGTTACGTGTAAGGCGAATAAACTCTCCTATGGGCAAGTTTCTTGTAACGTGTGGTGGGTGGCTACTTGTGGCATGGAGCACCCCGTTCCCTACACTTGGTTTTCTGTAAATTTCAGAGTGAATTCTCCCTTCCACAAACTTCAGGGTAACATCCAAAAAAGAAATAGACACAGGTTCAAACTGAAAAGTAAAACTAAGGTTAAGTGTGTTGTTGTTGATAAAACACACAAACTCGACAGCCTCCTCATGTGAACCACGCCATATCAGGAGGAGGTCATCTATGTAGCGTCCATACCAGGCCACCAGGCCAACAAAAGGGTTATGGACACTACATAGATAGACCTCCTCCCAATAGGCCATAAACAAATTAGCCAAAGAAGGGGAAAAAGACGCGCCCATAGGGCAACCAAGTATTTGTAGAAAAAAATCCTCTCCAAACTGAAAAAAATTATTAGTCAGCAAGAAATCAGTAACTTTAAGTATAAATTCACACAGAACATTGCTGTAGTTACTATATTTTCTGAGGTGATGTGCCAAAGCAGTAATAGCGGCATCATGGGGTATGTCCGAATAAAGAGGGACTACGTCACAAGACAGCCTGGATACATTGTCAAGCACTTGAAGATTTTCTATATTGGCTAGAAAACTTTTGCTGTCTCGAACATACCCCATGGTCCGAACTGCCAACGGTTGCAATAAATTGTCCAACCATACGCAAAGTCTTTGCAACAAAGAATTAATACCAGAAACAATAGGGCGTAACGGTGGGGTAAAAACATTTTTGTGGGTTTTAGGTAACGCATGAAAAATAGGAATAACAGGGAAGGGGGGGGGGGGGGGGGGGGGGAGATAAACACGCTGTTTGTCATTCAGAATATTGAGCTCCACTCCTGTGTCCAACAAATCTTGCAATTTATTGCTGATAATCCCAGTTGGATCACACGGTAACTTTTTATAAGTTGCCGTCAGGGGCGTAGCTAATGTCTCCTGGGCCCTGGTGCGAGAGGCCAACTTGCCCCCCCCCCTCCTTTCACGACCAAGTGATGCTATTGGTGTGTATATGTATATATATGTATATATATATATATATATATATATATATATATATATACATACACACACACACACACACACCAAGTCAGATATTACCAATAACACCAGCATATAGGAAGAGAAAGTATTATCACCGTACATATTACCGCCATACTGTTACCGACCAAATCCTGTATACTGAGACCAATATTACCAGGAATACCAGTATATAGGAAGGAAACATTACTGCCACACCACAACCACTACCATCACCACCATATTGTTACTGACCAAGTCCAGTATACTAAATCACCTCATCCAGTCATATAGAGGTGGCCCCAGCTCTATACAGGTTCTATACACCATATACATTACAGTGCAGTTATATCAGGTGACTCACAGGAGACGTCTTCTCTGATCGGAGATCTTTCCTTTCCATCTTCTCCATCTGTCCTGGGCCGTTATGAGAACTTCTCTGAGCCACGAATCCACAGAATCTGCCAGACAGACATATTAGGCTTCTCACTCTGGTACCATCCTCATCTCTATACACACTGCACATCTGTACTGTCCCCTTTACACCCTCATTTAGTGGGTAGCCCTGACTCTATGTGACCCCCTAATAATATATGCCCCCTCTGTGTATTCCCTCTCCCCATGTTGCCCCCCCAAATAGATGGCCCCTCTCCCCCCATAATGCCCTCATTATAGATGGCCCCCTCTCCCCCCACCCTCCCTTATAGGTGGCCTCCTCTCCCCCCACCCTCCCTTATAGATGGCCTCCTCTCCCCCCTCCATATAGATGGCCCCCTCTACCCCCTCCCTAATAGATGCCCCCCTCTCTCCTCACCCTCCCTTATGGATGGCCCCCTCTCCCCCCACCCTCATAGATGCCCCCTCTTTCCCCCCACCCTCATAGATGCCCCCTATTTCCCCCCACCCTCATAGATGCCCCCCTCTTTCCCCCCACCCTCATAGATGCCCCCCCTCTTTCCCCCCACCCTCATAGATGGCTCCTCTTTCCCCCACCCTCATAGATGCCCCCTCTTTCCCCCACCCTCATAGATGCCCCCTCTTTCCCCCCACCCTCATAGATGCCCCCCTCTTTCCCCCCACCCTCCTAGATGCCCCCCGTCTTTTCCCCCACCCTCCTAGATGCCCCCCTCTTTCCCCCCACCCTCATAGATGCCCCCCGTCTTTCCCCCCACCCTCATAGATGCCCCCCGTCTTTCCCCCCACCCTCATAGATGCCCCCCGTCTTTCCCCCCACCCTCATAGATGCCCCCCTCTTTCCCCCCACGCAGCAGGCTGATAAAAAAACAAAAAACAAAATTAACTCACCTGACAACGCGCTCCCATGTTGATCCTCACTCCTCCTGGTCTGTCCGCTGCTGCCGGGGGTGTCGCGTCTTATCCCCGGCAGCGTGCGCATCCCAGAGCTCCCTGCGTGACGGAACCGGAAGTCAGGGCCCAAGGCGCGCAGGGAGCTCTGAGATGCGCGTGCTGCCGGGGGTAAGACGCGACACCCCCGGCAGCCGCGCAGCAGCCGGGGGAAGACGGAGCCGGACTCTTTTGACCGCAAGCAAAACAATGCTTGCGGTCACAAGAGTGATTGATCGGGGGGGCCCCCGCGGGCCCCACTTCGTGGTGGACCCGGTCGCGGCGGCGACCGCCGCGACCGCGGTAGCTACGACACTGGTTGTATCCAGGATGCTACGGACCTCTCGTACATATAAGTCCTTATCAAGGATGACTACGGAACCCCCTTTATCTGATTTTCTAAATACTAGATAGGGATTATTCCTAAGCTCTGTCAATGCCAAACGTTTTTTTCTAGTTAAGTTATCTCTGTGAATATTATCCCCAGAGTGAGTATATAAATCAGTAAGGGCTTCTTCGATCCTGTGTTGGAATAAATCCATCCCAGAAGTTCTGGATTGCACAGGGTGGAAGATAGGATTAGGTATAGTCAAGCGATCACTAGTGTTGGTGATGTCATGTTCATTGTTAAAACCTGATGCCTGCAAATCAGAAAGCCCTTGAATACATAGCTGTTCAGAAAATTACAGATTAATAGGAATGGTACCCCTACCCACTGCATTTAAATCTGGCCCGTCAGCATTAATTGTTTGCAACGCATTGTTGATAGGTAAATCAAAATCACATTCCTCTGGCACATTAGACTTAAAATGTCTTTTAACAGTTATTTGACGTACAAACTTATTCACATCCTGAATGGTATCATATAGGCAGAATTTTTTGGAAGGGACAAAAGTCAGGCCAAGAGACAGTACCTTCAATTGATCACATGTGAACGTACAGGCCGACAGATTATAGATGTCTAAGGCAGGAGGGGTTACCATCTCCTGCGAGCTCCCCCGTAACCTCCGTGATCGGTGCTTCCACCCGGCCCGGCGGGTTGATGGACTTTTTTGTCTGTGTGCTCTCAGTTGTTTCTCTAGAGCGCGTAACAGGGGGGTCACGATAAAAGTTTCTTTTCTTGTTTCTGTGGCGAGCCCCACCAGTTGGATTACGGTTTCTGTAAGTAGAAGGCTTAACTGCCTCATCCTGTTCAGAATAGTCCGTTCTGACACAGATTTTTGGCCAGTAGATGCTTGGTTAGAATTCTTTAAGATTGGTGGTAGAGATCGCTGGATACGTCGTTGTTCCCACCAAGTGGTGTAAACTGTGTCAGTGGAATAATCCTTTAAAACCCGATTAAATTTGATCTTCTTGCTTTCAATTATATCATTTTCCACCTCTACTAGTGATTTGTTTGTCTGTTCCAACATTGCGGAAAAACCAGGGATGTGATTAAATTGCTGATAATAATCAGCGTCATTTATGTATTTATGTAAAATAATTTTTTTATTTATTTCTCATTCAGGTACAGTACTTTGTATATTTTGTAAGCTGATCATGTGATCTATCTGACGAGAGTTTTCCCCTCCCTGTGAGGGGTGTTCCCTTGTCCATTTGCATCACATACGGCAACATAAAAACTTGTCATTTATGCTTCCACATTGCCATGATTAAGAGGTAGAGCCTCGCAACGAGTCGGCGTTTTTTAGCTCACTGTTCACACTTTTTGTTTTGTTTTTTATGTTTTGATGCTGGAATAAAGAATCTTACATTTTAAGAAGCTGTGGATATTTACCTTTTTCAGAGTTCATGTCCTGTCTGTGATAAGGAGGAGAATGTAAAAGTCCTTCCTCTAGGACCCACACTTATGTTTAGATAGCAAAGGTGGTCAGGAAGCAACAAACAACCGAAATGGGCAATTTGCATAACTTCCATTGACTTAAATAAGAGTTGCGCGAATGGTGTAGCGTGTGGACTATGCAATTTCTGCAAATTCCATTAGCAATAGCAAGTCAACCAGAGTTAAACACATTGGGGGACATTTATCATTTGCACCTTTTTTTGCGAATATTTTTATCACTGTGCACTGGCTTATATGTTTGCAGCCTAGTCAAGTATTTATTAACATATGAATGTTGGTTCATAAATCACCTATCATAGCTTCCCTGGCACTGTGCATTTTACTGCAGATATTCATAAATTGACCTTAGTTTGGAAAATTCCGCTACCCTGGGACTGGAGTACAGATGCGAATAAATATGCAACATTTCCAAAATTCACACATGATAAATCACAGCTAAGAGAATTCTTAAAGGGAACCTGTCACCCCCCGTACCGGGGTGACAGGCTCCCGACCCCCCGTTAGAGACCCCTATACTTACCTCATCCCGCAGGGTCCCGCTTCTGGATTCGGTCGGGTGATGAAGATCTCAGCCGCTGCAGCCCGACGCGCGCGCTGAGAGATGAGTCCAACACCCATAGAGAATGACAGGAGAGTCCAGCGCTCCGTCATTCTCTATGAGCGTTGGACTCATCTGTCAGCGCGCGCGCCGATTTGATTTGTCATGTGTGCCCACATAAATCAAGAAGAAAAAAAAACAGGCGTTAGCTGTCATATTCACACATACACCGGGCTATACTGTTTAGTAAACCTGACGAAGGTCTGTGCACATCACACAAAAGCCAAAAATTGCTAAGGAGCACCTGAAAAGATTAAGAGTTTAAACATTTTAATTTATGTTTAAAATATGTTTATTTTTTTTAATTTATTTTTTTATAAAATGGAAAAGGGGGGTTATTCAAACTTTTATTAGGGGAGGGGGTTATATTTTAATAAAAAAACTTTATTTTATTTTCACATACAGTAATTAGAAGGCCCCCCGGGGGACTTCTATATACACAGCACTGATCTCTCATTGCTGTGTATTTAATAGAGCACTGATCCATCAGATCTGTGCTCTATTACAATGGGCTGCTGCAGACCATCTACATGGACTGCCGAGCTGGGATCAGCGTCATTCTAATGCTAAGCCCCGGCCAGCTCATTACAACGGATACCCCACTAGACACCAGGGACAGGGGACACATACACTATTCTAATGCAGCTGTCAGCTTTGACAACTGCATTTGAATAGTTAATTAGCCAGCCGCGGCAGAATCTTAAGGGAGTTCTCAGTGAGAATTCCGTAGAGTGGACATAACCTAATTCACTGTCTAGTAAAGATTTTACCTCAGTCTCTGGCTAGTTAGGTGCATGTTACCATGCAGGGCACCTTAACCTCCATCAGCCAGGAGACGTATACACTCAGGGAGTGCCCCAGGGACTATTACCGCCATGAACCTAAATGTAATCCCCCTCTTTATTACACCAGTCCAAGGAGAATGGGAGGTATGGGGGAAAATATCCCAGTGAACCAGACCATGACAACTGAGAACTACAACCCACTCTAAGATTTATCCATGCACCTACATTACAACCGCCCCTTATGTTACTTGAGAGGGTGACTTGAAGGGAGAAATAAACCGGACCCACCTATTTACAGTATGTGTACTACGTCTATGAGGGTGTAATATTATTTCTATTTTCAGCACATGTATACAAATGAGGGATGTACACTTGAGGAGCTATTGCATTGTACATACATCTACCGGCAGGGAATATTGCCATGAATTGCTCTCCTTACATGAAGCAGCACTGCTGTTTATGCTAGGGTGGGCAAAGCCAAGGCCATATTTGGAAAGCCTGAAATCCCTGTGTATAAAGTACCCAGGCTCCCATACACTGCTTGATACTTGTCCCCCATTTACACAGAAAGATTATGTGACAGATTATCTGCCAAAGATTTGAAGCCAAAGCCAGAAACAGACTATAAACAGAGATCAGGTCATAAAGGAAAGCCTGAGATTTCTCCTCTTTTCAAATCCATTCCTGGCCTTGGCTTCAAATCTTTGACAAATGATCTGTCTGATAATCTTTCTGTGTAAATGGACCATAATGCTACGTTTACACGAAACGATAATTGGCCTGATCGTACGATTAAGGATGTCGGAGTAACAATTTATTTTTTTTCATAACGATCAGCATTTAGACGGTACAATATATCTTACGGAAAAATCGTTTTGCGATCGCGTGCCCGCAGCCCTGCCCCCCGCTCATCCACAGCCCGGCCCCACAGTAAACCGCAGCCCCCTGCGCCGCCCCCGCCGCTCCGATCGCCCCCACCACCGCTGCCGCCGCTCCGACCCGTTTGTAATTCCCGCCTCATGGGCATGGCAGCACTGATTGGCTGAAGAGGGGAGCCGGGAATTTCAAACGGCTATAAATACAGGTGAACAGGGCCTGCCACTAGAGAGAGCAGAGAAGCCACTAGACAGGAGAAGATGCTGTAAGACCAGCATACTAAGAAAAAGCAGATGACCACAGGACAGAGAGATCTGGCAGGTAGGGGATAATAGACATGACCGCATGCCATTACTGTGTAGGTCCCAGAGGTGGGACCTGCATCTAAGGGACATTTATGACATATCCTGTGGTTATGACATAAGTGTCCCAGTTGGGTATACTCCTTTAAGGAGCTTGCAGATTCTGCTGGCCATTTCTGGATCCAGGCAATAAAGAATGGTGTTGTAACACTGCTGGACAAAACCCAGTGGCAGAGCTGTCCTGACCGCTCCTCTGCTGTGCTCCATGCTCATCTTGGGGCTGCTTATGTCTTCCAGTGTCTTCTTCCTCTTTCTGCTGCACTGACACCTGTGGCCACTAGGGTGAGCGGGCAGCCATATGCTCTGGCTTTATAGAGGCAGCTTGCTTCCACCTGGTACTGCCATCTGCAAATACAGAGCCATCTGCACCTATTTAAACTAGCTCCACCTGCCTCCACCTTCCTGAACTTGAAGCCTTGAAGCCGCCTGCCTTAACATTTTGCATGCCTGACTACAATTTATGTCTTATCCCAAGTACTGCACCGACTTTCACACTGACAATTCGGACTGCTGACCACATAAACTCTACCAGTTCCCTGGTGCCTTATGCCAGAACCAAGTTTGTGGAACAACCTGGTGTCCTCTAGTTGCAGAAGTCCAGCTTCCACATCCTAGAGCAGAATAAAGAGTGAAGACATAGAGGGAACTTGGACTCTTCTCCCTGGTGTGTACCAAAGCCAAACCGATTGAGCAGTACAGTGGGTCCACACTCGCTGTCTGTTGGGAATTGGGAATACCCTTCTCACCCTTCTAGAAACTAGTGAAGTTAAACATACTCAAGTAAACATGCACAGTATGGCAATACACCGACTTTGTGCCCTATTTATGCTTCATTGCATAAATATCAGAGTATATTTATAATAGTCACTCTGTAACACTTAGGCTATGTTCACACTAAGCAAAAAAAGAGAAAAGCCATATGCTTTATCTTTTTAAAAAGACAGCCATTATTACCACATTTAAATTGACCGTTATGCAATGCATTGAAGTCAATGGAATGATGGCTACCCAATGCACACAGTATATTAACCCCTAGATGACCCTAGACATACAGTTACGCCATGGAAGTCTGTCACCAGACGACCCAGGGCGTAACTGTACGTCCTGGGTGTTCCTCCTGCTATGACGCGCGCTCCGGAGCGGAGCGTGCATCATAGGAGGTGGCGGCCGGCTGCAGTGAGCAGCCACCACCTCACCGTTAATGACAGGCTGCAGTGATTGCGCTGCAGTGTGTCATTAACTCCTTAAATGCCGCGGCCGCAGCGTTTAAGTGTAAGTGACAGGGGGAGTCCCCTGTCACTTACCAATCGGGACTTCCGCAGTGTGTCCCGATCGTTAAAGCGGACTGCCGGAGGTCTCTCATCTGCCTCCGTACGGTCCGATCGGCGATCTGTTCACTGAGCCTGCACAGCCAGGCTCAATAAGCAGATCACCTATCACACAGATCAATGCTATGCCTATGGGTCCGTTTACACACACAGATTATCTGACAGATATCTGACAGATTTTTGCAGCCAAAGCCAGGAATGGACTATAAACAGGGAACACGTTATAAAGGAAAGACTGAGATTTCTCTTTTTTTTTTCAAATCCATTTCTGGTTTTGGCTGCAAAAAACTGGCAGATATCTGTCAGATAATCTGTGTGTGTAAATGGACCCTATGGCATAGCAATGATCAGTGTGTGTAATCAAACTAATGAATGTAAAAGTCCCTCAAAGGGACTTCAAATGTGTAAAAATCACTATTACACTACCCCAAAGCCCCTCCCCCAATAAAAGTTTAAATCACCCCCCTTTCCCATTATATAAATAAAACATATAAAAATGAATAAATAAACATATGATATACCGTAGCGTGCGTAATTGTCCGATCTATTAAAATATAGCAAGCGTCATTGCAAACGGCGAACACGAAAAGAGGGAAAAAAGTGTGCGGATTATCGATTTCATGTTACATTATATATTTTAAAAAATGTATAAAAAATGATCAAAACGTCCAATCTTTACAAATATGGTATTAATAATGGCTAAAAAAAAAAAGACGCCCCATACAGCCCCGTGGGTGAAAAAATAAAACTGTTATAAGCGTCACAATAGGCCCATTTTATTAATAATTAATTGGCAAAAAAAGGATTTCATTAAAAAATATATATATACTATTAGAGAATCTGTGTAAAACTACATATGGTTGTGTTTGGACTGACCTATCGAATAATGGTATCATGTCGCTTTAACCATATAAAGCATTACTTAGACACAGGAACCCCCCAAAAGTTACCATATTGCATTCTTTTTTTACGATTTAACCAATTTATATCTTCATAAATAATAATTTTAGAATCCCGTCATACATGTTATGGTAAAATGAAAGACGCCATTACACAGTACACCTATTCCTGTAAAAAACAAATCCTTACATGGCCCTGTAGATAGAAAACTGAAAGTGCTAGAGCTCTTAGAAGAGGAGGAGGGAAAAGAGAAAATAAGATCCTGGTCCTCAAAGGGTTAAATAACGATAATCAAATTAATGATCATGACAATTATTTCCGGACATCGTTTCAAACAACTGACATTTTTTTTAGTTGTTCACACACAGTTTTCTCTTTTTACCGTCCTTTCACCATCTTTACTATTAAACCCAATGGACTTTTCAATTAAAGACTCACCCAAAGGGCAATCAGTCCAACACAAGTAGAATAATGTACCAACAGCCATCATGGCACTGACCGTTGGCCAAACCACAAAATGCCTGACGTAATTTTGAACTCAATATGACGGAAATCATTGTAAATAATAACTGGAAAAAAACGTCATGTGGACATAGCTATACAACATGAAAATTATGCTCTTACCCCACTTGTATAGCAATGATATACATCCAAGTTCAAAATTAAAACAAAGGTATATGAAATCCTTCTAAAGAATGAAAATATGAGCGATATACTGAGGATTAGGTTATATACAGTATTTTTCTACTTCTCAACTACTTACAATTACTTTACATTTGCTAAGAGTATGCCAAAAGTTATAAAGAGAATTAACAGATGGATTGCAAAGTGTTATGTAATATTTATTAGATATATTAGAAGAAATATGTTACAGTGATAAAAACCCCTTCAACTTAGGACATATGTTATATAAACTAATTAAAAGAAGGAAATTTTTCTCACAATGGAACCAGCAAGAAAATATAAGACACAATATTTGTGCATACAATATCACTTGTTTTTGTACATAAATATACTTTATATATCCTCAGACACACTAGAAATGTTAGTGTATAGTAAAATGCGATGGTTCTGCGATTGTGCCCACTGTTTTGAAGAGAATTGAGGGTGTAGGGACATGGACGAGTGTGAACAAAGCCTAAAGGACGCAGGCCATGCTATTTCTAGCAAGGGATCCAACTTACCAATCGGTGAGCTGGGCTGATACAGATTACTACTGACTAGGGATGGTCCGAACCTGCCGAGGTTCGGGTTCGTATGAACCCAAACGCTCGGCAGCAGATTCCTGCTGTCTGCCTGCTCCATGGAGCGGGCGGATCCGGCGGGAGTAACGCCTGGAAAACTGGGATACAGCCTATGGCTATGGCTGTATCCCAGTTTTCCAGGCAGTCCTCCCGCTGGACCCGCCCGCTCCACGGAGCGGGCAGACAGCGGGAATCATTGCCGAGGGTTCGGGTTTGTACGAACCCGAACAAAACTTGGTTCGGACCATCCCTACTACTGACAGGCTCCCGAACAGGAAGAGTTTCTGCACAATGAGCAGGAATAATATAGAGATGAAAAAGAGGTAAAACTAAAATTGTTGAAGTGTCTCCATTTATGCATGTATCCACATTTTGTCGCACTTTGTATAGCTTCATATGTCCTGGATAACCTCTATAAGCTCAAAAAATTATACACATATACAGTACTAATGCACCATTCCACAGATTGCTGTAGTACGGTGATGTAAAAAAGTATTGGCTGCCTTCCCAATCTCTTTTTTTTATGTTTTTCACCATTGAAACAGTTGTTTCAGATCAACAAATTAAGAAAAACACAAAATGCTGATTTAATTTAAGTTATTCTAACTAAAATAGTTTTCAAGCCTAGCGGGTCTTACACAGTAAAGTAGTTGTCCTTTTAACTACAAAATCAACCACCTAATTAAATTTGTTTTCTATAAATGCATTTCCAATACGTTTCCCATAAACTTCACCGACAAGCCAAATATCCCTATCTTTTTGTGAGTAGAGGGGTGGTGATTGAAGGAAATTCCAACTTTGACAGTTGTTCTCTAAATATTATTGATGTAGCTTTAAATAAAGGATAGTTCTAGTGGTACAAAATACAAGAATGCTGTTTCAATGTAAAAGAACAAAAAATTTTGTTGTAACAATTATGTTATTTATTTTACCTGTCCCCATAGCTCATATTCAACCAAATTGGATGTAAGGCCATGACGTTTGAAGTTATTGTTGTTGACTTTTCCAAAATAAGAGGACTTTGGGAAAGACGTGTTAAGAAGTATAAAGAGAGATGCAAAAAGGAGAAGGAAAGGCTAGAAACGAGTGCCTTGCAAAAGTAAGTATAGTCATATAGTTCACACATAACATCAAAATTAGAGATGAGTGAATTTACAGTAAATTCGGGTTTGTGAAACCCGGAATGCTTGGCATTTGACTCCTGGTTGCTGGAAAAGATGGTTTCAAGAATCTAAACTCACTGTAAATTCACTCATCTCTAATCACTATGATCACTGTTTCAAAAAGTAGAAACTCGAGAGAAACTTTGTTAGTTAATTAGTGAAAACAGAACTGGTGTTTAATTGCATCAGGTGTCAAAAAAAGTACAATGTTTCAACTGCCTCTTGCAGTCTTTTTTGAATTGACACTTTTGACACTAGCAAACTCCCACTAGATCCAACTCTTATCTTGTTATGGATCCCCTCTCCATCGTTTACTCAAACCAAAAATAATTTACCTACTATCCTGTTGTCGGCGGCAAAACTGCTCATCCCAATTCATTGGAGGGATGAATCTCCACCCACATTGTGTGAATGGGTTGAAAAAGTCCAGCAAATTGCTCGCTTTGAGGAGTTGTGCAGCTGGGAAACAGGAACTTATGACAAGTACCTAAATTTGTGGGAGCCATGGCATAAATTTTACAGAAATTACTTATCTGACTCACCAACTCCTTGAGACGTTGTATTTGTATTTGTTCATTGTGGATTTGACATTCTTCTATTGAGGCTTTCCAAACTCTAAGGTTTCTGGCACTCACTTATATTCCCTTATTCTCTATCTAATTCATTAATGCTCCACTTGCTGATCAACTCTGACAACACAAGGTTCCTCAGTTCTTATTCTATTCTAGTTTTTGATTAAGTTTTTGACTGCCAATCATCTGTTGCCTACTACAAAATGTATGTCCCCCCTTTGTTTGTTTGTTTTTTTTGTTTGTAGGAGAATGTGATATTTACGATCTCTGTTATTTTTTTTTTGTTTTTGTTTTTGATGTTTGCCCTATTCTATTTGCTGAGCTTACATCGGCACAAAACTGTATAAAACAAGTGATCTTGATCAATGCAAGGGACATCGTATCAACTATGTACTTGGTGCTAGGACCTGCGCGTCCTAATTGTAATTATTATTTTTCTGGAAGATGTTCCTTATTTTTTCCTGATCACAATAAAAAATTTGTTTGGAAAAAAAAAAAAAATTGACACTTGAGAAAGACTGCAAGAGGCAGTAGTAACACTGCCATTTTTTTGGCACTCAATGCAATAAAACACCAGTTCTGTTTTCACTAATTAACAGAGTGCTGCAGTTTCTTTGGATTTTATACACTGTGACCTTTGGATCCTGGCCTGTACTGTGTGCACCCTATCAAGTCGCTGAAAGTTGTAATGTTGTCTCTGCATACTGTTTCAAAAAGTAGATTTGCAGCTAAGTTTATCTGTCCAAACCATGCAGGATATTCTCATGCTTCATATTCACAAGGTTCTTACCTATTAAGGCTATGTTCACACAACGTGAGAGACCGGGAGGATCTTTCTGGCTGCAGGGTTCTGATGCGGGCACATCAACGTGCGCCCGCATCGGAACTCCCCACAGCACATAATGAAGCAAGCAGACGGATCTGCTAGCTTCATTGTGTGAACTGACAGGGTTTTCTACGGCCACAATGCACTGAATTGTGGCCGCAGACAACTGACATGTCAGTTATTTGCGGGTCCGCATGGGATCCCGGCTGGAGTGTATATGATGTGTATATGCTCCAGCCGGAATCCCATAGCAGATAAAGCTATGTTCACAGGCGCATAAAGTACAGCCGTTATGAACATAGACTAAATCTAACAACATACAGGTATTGTGGTATGGGTAGCAAAATGTTTATAGGTTTAAATCTAGCCACGGTCAACATTTGTGTGTTGTTCATCTCATGTTTGTATGGGGTTTTTTTGGGTTCTCCAGTTTTCTCCTGCACTTCAAAAACATATCCTTAACAAAAATCCAGATGAGTCAAAACATTGCACTCACAGCGGGCATCTACCATCTGACTCCTGAAGGACTTATTGGGACCAGGTGCTACTGGACCCCTATTGTATGACATGTCGTAGAGACATGTCCAAAGATGTTTACACTCAGACCCCCTAAGTTGCAGTGACAGAACTGGGAAAAAACAAGATAAGCTAGCAATGTCTAGTGATTGGTAAGGGCTCTGAGACTCCAACTGTTTAAAACTTTTGACATGTCCTTACATGACAAATGTTTTTGAAATGACACAGCCCATTTAAATAAACACTGGATTTTGACTTCTTGATTCTCTCAGTTCAGGTTACATCTTGCATTGACAATCCAGGTCTTTTCTTTGAAATTCCCTTCTAGAGTATACAAGATGAAGATGATTTTCTCATCCACTACTCAGTATATAAAGGATACCTTAGAATTAGTGGTCTTTTTAAATGGAAACTATCAGCAGGTTAGACAAATCTAACCTGCTGTTAGCTCCCTATTGTGCACGGGGCACTGAGGACGAAGGATGTCCTTTACCGTCATCCTTGGCACCGTTAATGTGCAGTTTTTATGTAGTGTTCTGTCCGGTAGGGCCGTTGGGAGCACTTCCCTGCCCCCAGAGCACCGATCCAGCCCTACCTTACCGGACAGAGCACTACATTAAAACTGCACAGGAACGGAGCAGAGGATGAAGGTAACACACATACCTTCATCCTCGGTACCCCGTACACAACAGGGAGCTATCAGCAGGTTATATTTGTCTAAGCTGCTTATAGTTACCCTTTAAATGTATCCTTTAAACTGTAACCATTTCTTAATTTTTGTGCTGCTTCAGAGCTTTTAGAAGAAAAAAGGCCAGATCGATGCATTTTATCATGTTACACACAGACTTGCAGATAAGGAACAATATGGAACATCAGCAAAGATTTATGAGAATAACCTTATTTTTACATATTATGATACATACTGTATAAGACATTAAAGGAACTGGAAAGATCAATGATTTGCCAGCAGCAAACAACTGGTTGGATTTCAATTGAAAGTTTCTTTTTTGGGCAGCACATCAGAGAACTTGTGCTCAGGGGAGGGATTTGGCTTCAGGCAATAAATGTTTTTAAGGAAAGCTAAAATTAAAATAAAATTATCCTCACTTCTAAATAGTTGAGGTGCCCTAGTTGTCAGCCTATTGTGTTACTTTTAACTTTTTCTTATTCATTAAATCTTTATGCAACTTCTGCCGTGACACTAAAAATTGCATTAAAGCTATATAAATTATACACACTTGCCACTGTATTTGCCATGCAATATTTCTCAGACAGATTAATATCTGCTCTCGAGAATGACAAGTCCCTCAGGGTCAACATGAAAGATTGCCCTAAAATACCATAAAATATTCGATCTAGAAGTTTTCTCACTGACATATTGGTTAAAGAAGATTAGATGTAAAAATCAAATATTTTGTAAGCATATTCGTTTTTTTTTTAATAGGAGCTTTCCTGTTCCCCTACCGCACATGAGGACAATATACATAGAAATAAATAATATTCGGAATGATAAATGGAATTTCTATATATATAAAACAACATTGATCTGAAGTGTAATCTTAATTTTCCTTCTTGCATACAGGAATGACAGCTAAATGCACGGCCAGGATTTAGGTGCCTCTTCTAATACACTGACCAAAATGATTGCAGCAATTTATTTTCTAAGACAGAAATAGTCAGTTAGAAAATGATGCTTGTACAATCCACTGCATTACCTAACAAATTCCCATCGTGACAGCTACACCAAGCTAAAGCACCCAAACTGCAGAAAAAGCAAGACGGATAGAAATCAGCATTCAGAATGTATAGCCAAAGATGAAAGCTCCATCTCTCACATTAAAGGGAATTTATTATGAAAAGCCGGATTCTACTATTTAAGGAGTCGAAGTAGAAATCCACCTAGTTTCTACAATTAAACACAATTCAGTGAATCACAAGGCAAAAATAATCTGGCTGTGTCTACATGAGAATATCCACAGTTGTGATCTGCAAGCTATAGAGCTGTCTTAAAATGACAAATCCAAGCACCCTTTACAGCTGCAGGCTGCAGTTTTGCCCCAGTGAACAGCTGAAGGTTACCACAGGCCATGATGCTATCGACCAGAGGTTTCTAAGGTTTTGTAGGTCACAATTCAATTTCCTATAAGCCAGGTGGCATTGAACCAAAGAGAACATTAAGGCTATGTTGCCACACAGTATTTTTGCAACCAAAACCAGGAGTGGACTGAAAACACAGAATGGCTATGTTCACACACTGTTGAAATTGAGTGGATGGCCGTCATTTATCAGCAAATAACAGCTGTTATTTTAAAACAGCGGATGTAGTTTTAAAATAAAGGCAATTATTTGCCAATAAATGACGGCCATCCACTCAATGTCAACAGTGTGTGAACATAGCCATTCTGTGTTTTCAGTCCACTCCTGGTTTTGTTTGCAAAAAACTGACCAAAATACTGAGGAAAAATACTGTGTGTGAACATAGCCTAAAATGGAAAAAACATATTAAAGCATTACTATCACAAAAAAAAAAAAAAAATATTAGAGTCTTAGGGGGAGATTTATCAAACATGGTGTAAAGTGAAACTGGCTCAGTTGCCCCTAGCAACCAATCAGATTCCACCTTTCATTTTCAAAATAGCCTGTGAGGAATGAAAGGTGGAATCTGATTGGTTGCTAGGGGCAACTGAGCCAGTTTCACTTTACACCATGTTTGATAAATCTTCCCCTTAGTGTTCAAACTCCACTCATCATTACTTACTCCCCGGCTTGCTGCGTTATCTAACACATTGCAGAAGGCAGACTCCATCGCATCAGACAGAGCAGTGAGACGCTCAACGGATAGAGTTAGTAAAGTGCTCAACTGCATGCTTCTCACAGCACTTTCTAACAGTTGGTAGAGGTCCTCATGTATTGCCATATGTGGCTTCAAAATAACCAGATGGGAAACCATGACATGCACAATAAGAATTTATGATATCCTAAGGTCTGAACAGACCCTGACCAATAAAAACTTTTGACATGTATGTGTGATCTGTTAAAGGGCAACTATAATTTAAACAAACTTCTGACATGTCATAGTAACATGTCAGGGGCTTGTATCGGTGGGGTTCTTGGTGCTGAATGCCTCGCCAATTAGTAGAACAAAGGGGAAGAGTTCTGACCCATTATTTCTGATAAAGTAGTGGTGGATGGAATAATAATGGAGCCTATGGAACATTTGGAAATTGTGCCTACCGGAAGTTCCATAAGCTCCATTATATTTCCAGATAAAGGGGCGAGTGCTGCTGAGTGTGTCCGCCCCTTCATTTTATTAATCGTGGGGGTCTCAGTGCCTTACCCCCACTGATACAAACTTATGACATACCACTGACATGTCAGAAGTTTGTTAAAATGATAGGTATCATTTAGAGATGAGCGAACCTCGAGCATGCTCGAGTCCATCCGAACCCGAACTTTAGGCATTTGATTAGCGGTGGCTGCTGAAGTTGTATAAAGCCCTAAGGCTATGTGGCAAACATGGATATAGTCATTGGCTGTATCCATGTTTTCCAGACAACCTTAGAGCTTTATCCAATTTCAGCAGCAAACACTAATCAAATGCCGACCGTTCGGGTTCGGATGGATTTGAACCCGAACCCGGTTCGCTCATCTCTAGTACCCTTTAAAAAGTATTTAACCCCTTAACGATGCATGATGGGTATGCCCGTCATGCGGCCTTTAAGGGGGATCAGAGAGGGCTTCCGGCATGAGCCGTCTCTGCAGCCCGCGGTCCCCGGTTGCAATGTGCAGCCAGGGACCGCAGGTATTAGCCGCCGCGGCCGGCTAATTAACTATTCAAGGGGGCGTGGCTAGCAGCCAAGGAGTTCGGACGCACAAGACTTAAGCTCCTGCTACAGTGTCTAGATAAGCGACCTAAAGACTCAAGCTTTTTCACCCATCTGCCTTCCACTGCTTCCTGAACCCTTTCGGCAAAATATGAAGCCTGCAAAACCCCTAAAGATTGCTTCTTTGGAGATTAAATCAGTCTCCTCTTCAGCAACTGCCGGGCAAGATGGCCGCCACCACAGGGCAGTGAATAGAGCAGCCTCTGCACACAGCATAGTTCCGCACAGGACGGGACGGGCTCCCTTCCTGCCTAAAGCAGCTATGAGGATCCCACATGTGAGTTTCTCTCCCCTACGGATCACAAAACACACTGTTTCGTCTTCCTCTCTCCCTGCAAAGACTGAAGTGAAGGAAGGGTTGAACAGCATGCCGCGGCACCAGCCGATCCTGGACACTGAAAACGCATCTCCTGCACAGCATGGTATGTCTCCCTCCCCGGTTAGCACCTCACATCACACCCGGTGAGGATGTTGAGTACTCAGCTCTCTAGCTCATTTAACACATCGGGGCACCCTTCCCCTGACAGCAGCCCATCTCCCCTACAAGAGCACAACTGCCTCTTGCCCTGCAGATTCCTTATTATCCCCCTCCAACCACAGCTATGAAGACATTGGCACGTCTCAACACCTCTATGGCTGACGATGCACCGCTTACCAATGCCTCCCTTAAGGCGATCATTATGACCTATCAAGAAGCTATCCAAGCAGATTTTCACCACACCATCTCTAATGTTAGATCTTCTATAAAAGCAGTGGACTTGAGACTCCAAGAGTCAGAAACTAAAATCACTGGGCTTGCTGCAGCATACTCCTCTCTATATGATTCTCATCCTGCCCTGACTGAAGAAACAAAGCAACTCCAAAGCACACTGACAGCGATGGAAGACAAAATAATCTCAAGCTGAGGGGTGTTTCAGAGAATATTGAATCAACAAATTTACTTGGTTATGCTTATCGTTTCTTAGGAGACATGTTACATGGTTATTTTTATATATTTTGACGTCCAGGAAGGCTAATGCGTCCTCGCTGATTTCGTAAGTGAACCGTAATCCTAGATCATTGACGTTTAACCATGCCACGAAGGAAACAAACTCCTCCCTTGTCGCCCCGCCCACAGAACAAAAACGTCGTCAATGTAACGATTCAACATGATAATTTTAGAAGTCTATTCAGTATCGGATAAACATCTAGGGATCTATTACCCTGTGGTTGTCCCACGTAGTGTCTACAACAGTATTACATTTATCAGCTTGTGTTTTTTTTTTTTCTTTTTACTTTTGTTTTCTGTCCTGTTATACCCTACTTGGTCCTCTCCCCTGTTAAGTGTTTGCTCAACTCACTAGTACATATCAGCCTAGACAGCTAATACTTAGTGAGACAGCATAGCTCATGGTGCTATCACAGGGTGGTGTAGGAGCTAGGGTTAGGTTCCAGAGCGGATCCGCCCTTTTTAGGGCCTTAACTCTGCCTAGGGCAGGGTAGACAGGGAGAAGGGAGTACAGGGTGCAACAGGTCCTGCCCCCTAATATTCACCTGAGGCCCTCCCTGTTACCCGGACCAACATACTATCGGGGTAAACACATCAGGGCCCTACGTTCGTATTCTATTTTTGTGGCATAACCTATTTTTGCAACCATTCTGATCACAGTCTGGTTGAATGATATTATGAATGAAATTGAAAATCTAATCAAACTTTAACATAAAAATATTTCTAAAAAAATTATTTGTAAAATTTAATTGTGATTTTGCAAAATACAAAAAAAAATCACTCTCTCCCACTGAATCAATAAAGACTGTGGGGGAGATTTATCAAACATGGTGTAAACTAAAACTGGCTCAGTTGCCCCTAGCAACCAGATTCCACTTTTCATTTTCCAAAAAGTCTGTGAGGAATGAACAGGCGAATCTGATTGGTTGCTAGGGGCAACTGAGCCAGTTTTACTATACACCATGTTTGATAAATCTCCCCTGTGTTCTTAAATGGTTAATTGTTAGTGGTAAAAAAAAATGTCCCTCAAGTTCTAATACTAATTGGTTACAGGACGACCATTGTATGTTGAAAATATTGTACAATGAGACCATAACTCTATGGAAAATTAGTAATTGGTACTGGTATTAATACTAGAAAAATAAGCAGTTAACTAAGATGGGTAAAGCAAGTCCTTATACACAAAAAGAGCTACTGGAAGCTGTAAATCACTTTCATTTTCAGAGTCCCATACAGTTTACTGTTTGGGTCCAAGAAACCTAGTGCCCAAAGCAGCAGCTTGTCCTGTCATAGGTAAAGAGCAGTACAGGACATGTAGTATCACACTGTACTGTAGAGAGGAGATACTAGACACACACAGCAGCACAGGATATGTAGTATTAGGCTATGTTCAAACTACGTAAAAGTACAGCCGTTGTTGCCATTGGCAACAACGGCCGTACTTTGTGCAGAGGGGAACATAGCCTATTGTTCTATGGGATCCTGGCCGAAGCGTATACACATTGTATACGCTCCAGCTGGGATCTCGTGCGGCGCCGCAAAGAACTGACATGTTAGTTTTCTGCGGCCGCAATTCAGTAAATAGCAGCCGTAGGAAACCCTGTCAGTTCATGCAATGAAGCGAGCGGCTCCGGCCAATTGCTTTATTGTGTCCTATGGGGTGTTCTGATGTGGGCGTGTGCTGATGTGACCGCATCAGAACACTACGACCATGAAGATCATCCGGCTGGTACTGCAGTACCGGCCAGGATGATCTGTGCAGAGACCAGCCGTCCGAGGCCACTGTAAGCTGAGGGATTACTCTATAGAGTAAACTAAGCTTTGTGGTATATATTTTTTACTTCTACAAATATATATATATATATATATATATATATATATATATATATATATATATATTTGTAGAAGTAAAAAATGTGGGTTAACAAGCTCTTAAGGTTTAACAGTCTAAATCCTTTAAAGTATAGAGTATAATTCATGAATAGAAATTATTCTGATAAGCATACCACACTGTCAACCATTTCAAGCAAAAAAGTAAAAATCACTATTTTATTTTACTAGCTACTATTTTCATTACATTTCAACTTATAATTTTCTCTGACAAGTGAGACAGCTCTGCAAACGTATCTTTATAGTGATGTGTCATAACGTTTTCCTGGGAAATGAATAAGAAACACAAACAAATAATAAATGTAACAGTAATATATGTGTGTGAGAGCATGCCAAGGGATAGCATGCCGATATATTTTATGGTCTCCTTTTAATTGTGTTTAATACTCAGAGCAGTAATACAGTCACTGGGCTCCTGGGTCTGACTCTGATTCTTGGCTACTTAGTGCCACCCAGAAGCTCATCTGCCATCTATGCCGGTAACATGTGCCCAGATGTGATGTTCAAGCCATAACCCAGGGATTCTCTCTCTGCTGGAAAATACTCTGGATATGACCTAAAACACTCTTTAGGAGGTAGGGTTTTGGGTGCAAAGGTCCCATTCTCTTTCTAGCAATTTAAAAACGAAGATTGGCACAAAACCACTGTAGCTATTACAAACTGAAGAAATGAATACTGTATTGTTATTGTATAACATATTTATGTGTTTTTTTTATATATAAGTATTCAACAACTGCTTTAAACAGGGAGGGTAAATAGGTATATTTAGGCTCCATAAATACAGTGGTACCTCGGTTCCCAAACTGCTCGCCTCTCAAACTACTCGGAACTCAAACAGTATTTTCAAGGAAAGTTTGCTTTGGTTCTCAAACTCTTGCTCGGTTCTCAAACACTTTTCGGGCACCCAGTCTCGAAGTACAGTAATACCGCAGTATTCAAACAAAAATTTACCGGAAGTAACGTTTAGAAATCAAACTTTGCTCGGTATCTGATTGTTTTTGAGAGCGTGGATGGTGGGTTGTCCCTGGTGAGTTTAGCACTGGTGAGGCTTCACGTACAGTGCAGTGCTGTATACGACTGCTGGAGTGCATATACAGTGCAGTAGTAGTACAGTCAGTGCATCACCATTTCCCATCTGTTACAGTGCTGGGATTCTATACAGTAAAGGATGGAGGAGTTAGTGACTACTGTACTATAATTGCTGGTTTTGTTGAATGTTTCTTGTTTACAATGTCCTGTACAGTATAGTGCTGCTCTGTAATGTACTGTACAGTATAGTGCTGTTCTGTAATGTCCTGTATAGTATAGTGCTGTTCTGTAATGTACTGTACAGTATATAGTGCTGTTCTGGAATGTCTTGTACAGTATATAGTGCTGCTCTGTAATGTAGTATACAGTATATAGTGCTATTATGTAATGTACTATACAGTATACAGTGCTGTTCTGGAATGTCCTGTACAGTATAGTGCTGTTCTGTAATGTCCTGGACAGTATATAGTGCTGTTCTGTAATGTCCTGTACAGTATATAGTGCTGCTCTGTAATGTAGTGTACAGTATATAGTGCTGTTATGTAATGTACTGTACAGTATACTGCTGCTCTGTAATATAGTTTACATTATAGTACTGTTCTGGAATGTCCTGTACAGTATATAGTGCTGTTCTGTAATGTCCTGTACAGTATATAGTGCTGCTCTGTAATGTAGTGTACAATATAGTGCTGTTCTGTAATGTCCTGTACAGTATAGTGCTGTTCTGTAATGTCCTGTACAGTATATAGTGCTGTGCTGTAATGTACTGTACAGTATATAGTGCTGCGCTGTAATGTACTGTACAGTATATAGTGCTGCTCTGTAATGTCCTGTACAGTATAGTGCTGTTCTGTAATGTCCTGTACAGTATAGTGCTGTTCTGTAATGTAGTGTACAGTATATAGTGCTGTCCTGTAATGTCCTGTACAGTATAGTGCTGTTCTGTAATGTCCTGTACAGTATAGTGCTGTTCTGTAATGTCCTGTACAGTATATAGTGCTGCTCTGTAATGTAGTGTACAGTATATAGTGCTGTTATGTAATGTACTGTACAGTATACTGCTGCTCTGTAATATAGTTTACATTATAGTACTGTTCTGGAATGTCCTGTACAGTATATAGTGCTGTTCTGTAATGTCCTGTACAGTATATAGTGCTGCTCTGTAATGTAGTGTACAATATAGTGCTGTTCTGTAATGTCCTGTACAGTATAGTGCTGCTCTGTAATGTCCTGTACAGTATATAGTGCTGTGCTGTAATGTACTGTACAGTATATAGTGCTGCTCTGTAATGTCCTGTACAGTATAGTGCTGTTCTGTAATGTCCTGTACAGTATAGTGTTGTTCTGTAACGTCCTATACAGTAGATAGTGCTGTTCTGTAATGTCCTGTACAGTATATAGTGCTGCTCTGTAATGTCCTGTGCAGTATAGTGCTGCTCTGTAATGTACTGTACAGTATAGTGCTGCCAGTAGCGGATTATAATATGGGCGGTTTGGGCGGGCGCCTGGGGCCCGAGACTCCGGGGGGGCCCAGGCCACGCCGCCCACATTATAATCCGCCACGGCTGATGCGCGGCTGCCGGGGGTGTCCCGTCCTATCCTGAGCAGCGCGCGCATCAGAGAGCTCCCCATGCGCCTGTGGCTGTGACTTCCGGTGCACGGAGAGCTCTCTGATGCGCGCGTTGCCGGGGATAGGACAGGATAGGATACGACAGCCGGAGGCTGCAGAAGGAGAGAGTCACGACGGGGGAACGGACGGCAGGTGAGTTGTGTTGTTTTTTTTGTTTTTTTTGTGTTATCTGCTGGGGGGGACCATCTATAAGGGGGGGAGGGGGACCATCTATAAGGGGGGAAGAGGGGAGACCAGCTATAAGGGGGGGGGGGCGACCATCTATAAGGGGGGGGAGGGGGACCAGCTATAAGGGGGGGGGGAAAGGGGGACCAGCTATAAGGGGGGGACAGGGGGACCATCTATAAGGGGGGGAAGAGGGGGACCAGCTATAAGGGGAGGGGAAGAGGGGGACCAGCTATAAGGGGGGGGGGGAGGGGAACCAGCTATAAGGGGGGAAGAGGGGGGACCAGCTATAAGGTGGGGAAAGGGGGACCATTTATAAGGGGGGGGAGAGGGACCATCTATAGGGGGCGGAAAGGGGGACCAGCTATAAGGGGGGGAATAGGGGGGACCAGCTATAAGGGGGGAAGGGGGATCATCTATAAGGGGGGGAAGGGGGACCATCTATATGGCAGAAAGAGGGGGGACCAGCTATAAGGGGGGAGAGGGGGGACCATCTATAAGGGGGGAAAGGGGGACCAGCTATAAGGGGGGAAAGGGGGACCAGCTATAAGGGGGGAAGAGGGGGGACCAGCTATAGGGGGGGTAGGGGGGGACCAGCTATAGGGGGGAGGGGGACCAGCTATAAGGGGGGGAAGGGGACAAGCTATAAGGGGGGGAAAGAGGGACCAGCTATAGGGGGGAAAGGGGGACCAGCTATAAGGGGGTGAAAGGGGACCAGCTATAAGGGGGGAGGAAGGGGGACCAGTTTTAAGGGGGCAAAGGGGGACCAGCTATAAGGGGGGGAAGGGGGACAAGCTATAAGGGGGGGGAGAGGGGGACCATCTATAAGGGGGGGAAGGGGGACCATCTATAAGGGGGGGAGAAGGGGACCAGCTATAAGGGGGGGCCATCTATAAGGGGGGAGAAGGGGACCAGCTATAGGGGGGAAGAGGGGGGACCAGCTATAAGGGGGGAGAGGGGGACCAGCTATAAGGGGGGGAAAGGGGGACCATCTATAAGGGGGGGAGGGGGACCAGCTATAAGGGGGGGGAAAGGGGGACCAGCTATAAGGGGGGGAAGAGGGGGACCAGCTATAAGGGGGGGGAAGAGGAGGACCATCTATAAGGGAGGGGGACCATCTATAAGGGGGGAAGAGGGGGACCATCTCCTATAGGATTAGCACCCTCCTCTCCTGACATCCTCTGTGCTGCTGTGATCTCCCCTATAAGATCAGACCCCTCCTCTCCTGACATCCTCTGTGCTGCTGGGATGCTGTGACCTCCCCTATAAGATCAGCACCCTCCTTTCCTGACATCCTCTGTGCTGCTGGGACCCTGCGACCTCTCCTATAATCCTATAAGATCATCACTCTCCTCTCCTGACATCCTCTGTGCTGCTGTGACCTCCCCTATAGATCAGCCCCCTCCTCTCCTGACATCCTGTGCTGCTGTGACCTCCCCTATAAGATCAGCACCCTCCTCTCCTGACATCCTCTGTGCTGCTGTGACCTCCCCTATAAGATCAGCACCCTCCTCTCCTGACATCCTCTGTGCTGCTGTGACCTTTCCTATAAGATCAGCCCCCTCCTCTCCTCACATCCTCTGTGCAGCAAGGGACCAAACATTATGTTTATTGGGGCCAGCAGGGAGGGGAGGCAGGCAGTGTTTATTGGGGACAGCATTGGGGGGGGGGGGCAGTAGTGGATTATAATGTGGGCGGATTGACCGGCGGGGGGGGGCTGGTTTGGTGGACAGCCCGGGGCCCAGGGTACGTTTAATCCGCCACTGAGTGCTGCTCTGTAATGTGCTGTACAGTGCTGCTCTGTAATGTACTGTTGTGATTTAATTGGGCACTTTCTAATGTAATAAATGGGTATAATAGGTAATTATTGGTTGGGGCTTAAACACATTTACATTATTTCCTATGGGAAAACACTGCTCGGTTCTCAAACTGCTTTCCTGAACCAATTAAGTTTAAGAACCGAGGTACCACTGTAACTGGATAGCAATCCTTCTGGGCACAAGTAGTGGTTGTCTACAAACTGTTTAGAAAGGTCTAAGAAGAATATTATATTCACACAAGAGGACAACTCATGGACTAACATTTCCAGGTTGCTTTTTAAAGTATTTTTTTTTTCATAGAGAAATGGTCTTTAAAATTGCTAATAATTCTTTTATATTCTTTTAGATTACAATCAAATTTTACGAGCCCTTCCCGGTGTTGTAGTTAATGTTTACTTTATTAGAAAATGACAACATTTTGAAAGGTTTAATGATTCCTAAAATAAATTTAACCAAGTTAATGTCTTTACCTCTATGCATTTAACTGCGCGACACATAATTAATCATTACTACAGGTCCTTACTTTGCATCGAACAAATCAAGCAAACATATTAAGAAGTCATTTGCTAAACAGAAATGTTGATGTCAATCATTTTGATGGTAGCACATGCCAAAGCAAATGGTTCTAATGAAAAATGGGATGGTAAGTACTGTATATGACAAACTCTTAAAAACTCAAGCAGAAGAAAAGGGTGGTCATAATCATTTCATTAACTCATTGGAAACATCTACTTTACATGTATGGTGTACTGGGGAAACATGGCAATGGCTCAAATGCTGACCCAGATCCATATGTTGCGGGCTCCAGCTGTGTTAAACAGCTGATATTTGAACGCAAAAGTTGGAATCAAAGAGAACTTTGATTCTAACTGCTTAGTTCTCTAGATGCCTGTTTAGGTGCTAAACAGAGAAAGGAGGCTTCTTCCATAACCCTGCTTTTATTGCATAGAGAAATATAAGCATTACAAAAATATAAATGTGGCCAGCCTCATCACAGCAGCATTCCACCAATTCCAACTTTATGGCAGAGTGGCCACATGAAAGCCCACCTTGGGTTAGCAAAACTCTCCTCAAACTGGGCTCTCAAACTGTGTGGAACAAAATTCTCTGGTCTAGTGATCTGGACCTCAGACTAGGCAAAAGGTTCACTTTCTAACAAGACAATGATTCTGAGCACTCAGACAGGAAAACACAGGATGGGCTTATGGCCCTATTAAACTGAGTGATTATCTGCCAAATCAGGCCAATTCAGATGGATATCATTATGTCTAATAAAGACAACAATCACCCGAGGAGCGATCATCTTTCAACATTTTGAAAAATCACTGTCCGCTGACTTCGCATTGCTACGTGTAATAGTGTAATGTAGTCTAATGATGGCTGATGACAGTATAAAGAAAATAATAAAGATTATGCTTCCCTGTCCATGCTTCCCAGTGTCCTTCTGTGTTTTTCCCGCCTTCCTCGCTCACCACAGCCACCACTGAAGTTAGCAAATCACTAAGCAAATCACTGGCAGCGGAACTGTCCTGCTTTGGCCAGCGATTGGCTGAGTGGCCGGCCATAATAGAGACGGCATCAGAAGCTTTAGTGGCAGCGGTGGTTAGCCAGGAAAAGGCAGAAGGACACTGGGGGAGCCTAGACAGGTAAGTATAACCTTATTATTTTCTATATATATAGCAAGGGCTGCAAAAACATCACTAATGATGCCCTTGCACTTTTCTTGAACAGTTTAATAAGCTGTGTAAGCATGCATCAATCTACCAGATCAGAGCTCGCTTGCTACAATCATTGGGTCATGTAATACTACCCTTAGGGACAACTCTCTGAATGTCATTGGGTGATCCAAATTAAGATAACTTATGGACAAATCACAATAACATTCTGTAATAAGTAAATGAGTTATTGACAAACCTTTTGATTTATTAAACAATTCACATATGTATCATGTGATAAGATTTCACCTAGGGCATAAACGGCACCATCATAACATATTATAATGGACACCTAGGGCATAAACGGCACCATCATAACATATTATAATGGACCTTCTGTCTTTGCAGAATTAGACAAGAATGGAGTTTCATGTTGGAATGCAGAAACAAAGGAATACCCCAGTCTGAATATTTAAAGAATGGTTTTGCAGACACTACGCTTAAGATACTGAATACACATCAAAAGAATTTAATTTCCAAACGTGGTCCTTACACAGATGGAGAACCGGAGACAAACAAATTTGTTTTTAGCCTTTATGGTTCAGAGTGGCAGGTAGGTCCCATTAGAATTTATATTACTGTCATATGGTTAAGAAAATCACAGTGACCTTTTGTGTCGTTATCAGAACCTGTTAAACAATTTCCGAATTGTACAATTTGGACTTTGCAAATAGAATATAAAATAAATAAAATCTGTTATTTATACTTTATTAAAATATACAATTATATTACCTCTAGTGGAATACAAGTAGACATCAAATATACAAAATAGTGAGAGAATGTATAGTATAATTTATAAATAAGATGCCAAATGGTAAATAAAGAAGTCACCAACCTGATAAATCCTCCGTTGGCCAACATAAATGGTGAGGAAAATTTATATAAAGTGATGCGTGTAAAAAAAAATATATAGATTCATTTAGGCATCCCAAACGGATAGGGAAACAGTAATTGCTGTAGCATTGATACAATATGCCATACAAAAAATGTGATATATGATGCAGTAAGTAATGTAGTGTATGCCCCAGCTAATAGGTAAAATATACTTGGGGATTGGAAGGGCTAATGAACCTGGTGTAGGCAAAAGATATGTTAGCATGACAAAAATTGATGAAATTGCTGAATAAAACAGAAAGGTGCAGTACTGTAACACCGCTATTAAGAAAGCTCCTGTCACTCTCATGGACTCGTGTCCTCAGACTCGTGAATGAGGATTCTTCTTTTTTTTTTTTTTTGCATATTCTAATTTTCTGCCTGGGCTGGCAAAAAAAAAGGCTGTATATAAAAAAAAAATTGTCCTCATCAATTAGATAGCAGCCATTGCGCATATGAGGGTAAGGACCATATATTATAGGCTCATACCTAGTCATAAATATATGCTGTAAAGATTGGAGAAATTAGAAGCACCGTCCAAAAAAAGATGTTACATACAGGATAACTGCAACTACTTCTTACAGCTGATATACATGTGGATTACATGTAGCTAGCATAATTGAATTGTTCATTTAGGCCAGATGGATACAGAGGGAGATTTATCAAAGGGTGTAAAGTTTAGACTGGTGCAAACTGCCACAGCAACCAATCACAGCTCCTCTTTCCTTTTACCAGAGCTGAGAGCTAAGCTGTGATTGGTTGCTGTGGGCAGTTTGCACCAGTCTAAATTTTACACCCTTTGATAAATCTCCCCCATAATGTACTAAGCTGAAAAATTCATTTGATGTCCTTCCTTAACATGACCAGATCTAAATAAACCTTTTCTATGAAGGGGTGTACAACTTTTAGAGCTAGCAATTTGATAATCAGTGGGTCCCCACCTTGGTAAAATGAGGGACCACAGGTTTATCTCATGTTCCATAATCTCTACTTGTGACCTACTGTTTTTTAAGCAACAGTTTGTTTAAGACAGGGCATAATTTTGATCTGTATTTGTAAGACAAAACTAGGAAAGATGCAAATGCTGAGATCAATAATAATAATAATAATAATAAAAAATAATATTTATTTATATTTCACAGTGCTTTTTTAAAATTTATATGTACAATACAGTTAATATTTATATTACATTATACAATAAATAAATTAAAATAAAAATAATACAGAGTTAGAGACCTGCTAGTGAGAGCTTACAGACTAGGATGACTGGGGGGCGAAACGAGAGGTGCTTTATTTGCCGATGTTTCGGTCATTGTACATAGTCGCAAAGTGCCTATAGGTGACTGGGGGAGCCATTCAAATGCCACTACAAACGCCACTACAATGAATGATTTGCACTAATGCTGCATTTTGGACCTTCTAATTTTGGCTTTAAAAAAAAAAAAAAAAAAACTGATGAAAAATAATGACTAACATATTGCCATGTGGAATTGGAATTGGTATGGACATAAGACCCTTTGCTATGACACTTATAATTTAGTCCATAAAGTGCAAAAATGCCAAAAGGAAGGCCGTGCAGACCGTATAGCTAATAAAATTTATTTATAAATTCTTAGGTAACGCGTTTCAGGACATAAAAATACACGTGTCCCTTCCTCAGACCTCAATAATAGTATCCATAAACCTCATTGCAATACCGTCATATATATACGTACAAATACTGGAAGTTAAACATAAACAATCGTGCATAATTTCATAACAGTTACACATGTCGTGTGTGCATTATCATCGTATTCTAACTCCTTATACTTTGATAGATCAAAGGAATACTGTAAGAGAGCATAAAGTACTTACAGCATGATGATCTGATAGCGGCTTATCCCGGCATCCGGAAGTTCACCTAACCGGCAAGGACCTTCGGCGCATGCGCAATATGCCTGTTGTTACTGCAACCAAAGACGCCAAAAGGTCCTGTAAGTGTAAGGTACACGATCTCAACAGGATCATTAACCCATTGTACAAGTACTCCAAATGAGCATACGGATAGGTTTACTTCAATAGCAACCTATTGATCTGTGTAGCCTCTAATAGGCAAATATATTTATGGCTATAGAACGTAAAGTACACATAATTAGTTATCAGCCTGCGGTAGCGCACTTAGTATGAATACCATTTACAGGCGTCATATTTAGAATGGCATGTACAATTAAAAACCATGTTGCCCCAAGTAAGTTAAGAAGAATTGCGCCTAAAAATACCATTATTGGGCCAAAATTACAAGGGAGTTTTAGATGTAATAATGGGAGATGTAAGTGTTGTAACAACATAGGGCACAATATTAAAACTTTTAGTTAAGTAACAGGTGAGACATTTGAGATCTCTTCTTTTTTAAATTGTTCGAGCGACTTTGTGATTTATTTATTGGAGTGCCCATGTGGCCTCCAATATATTAGCTGCACACGTGTGCCTACGAATAAGAATGAACAAAGGTCTAATGTGGTCAATAGATATGTGAAGCATAGCGTATCTCGACATGCCATTGACTGTCAAAACAGCTCTTTTAATGATTTTCGTATTATTCCTATTGAACGCATCTCTCATGATCACACCAATCGGTTTGCTACCTTAAGGAGAAGAAAGATGTTCTGGATATTCAAAATGAGCACCTTATCCCCCTGGGGTCTCAATGAGGCCATTGAAAGCACCTTATAAATCTATAAATTATGGAGTAGGTTTCTATAGATATGCACTTTATATATACATTGGGTCCTATACTGTGGGTCAGTCCACTTTGGGCGTAGTTATGTGTTTTATGTGTACAGGATCAGCTTTGATCTGATGAATTCAGTGTTCTATGTTTATAGAAAATTGTTTTATATTTGTAAATGGTATTCACACTACGTGCGCTACCGCAGGCTGATGACATAAATATATTTTCCTATTAGAGGCTACACAGATCAATATGTCACTATTGAAGTAAAACTATCCGTATGCTCATTTGGAGTACTTGTACAATGGGTTAATGATCCTGTTGAGATCGTGTACCTTAAACTTACAGGACCTTTTGGCGTCATTGGTTGCTGTAACAACCGTTGCCGGTTAGGTGAATTTCCGGACGCCGGCATAAGTCGCTATCAGATCATCATGCTGTAAGTACTTTATGCTCTCTTACAGTATTCCTTTGAGTTAGAATATGATGATAATGCACACACGACATGTATAACTGTTATGAAATCATGCACGATTGTTTGTTTAACTTCCGGTATTTGTATGTATATATATGACGATATTGCAATGAGGTTTATGGATACTATTCTTGAGGTCTGAGGAAGGGACACGTGTATTTTTATATCCTGAAAGACGTTACCTTTGAATTTAATCTTTGAAATAAATTTTATTAGCTATACGGTCTGCGCAGATGCACTTTTTTGCTTTTGGCATTTTTTGCACTTTATGGACTATTGGAACCGTATCTATTGGGGACAACGGTGAAGGATTCCTGCAGCGACCAATAGCCCTGTTGTACATGTCTACTAAGTTGGTGGTGATTATACACAACCAAAATAGGTGAGCAGCTACAGTATCCGAGTGTGAACATTGTCACCCTATGAGGCGCTCAGCCTGTCTTTTTGTGTTTTCTGTTTCTTACTTATAATTTAGGTCTCCCATTTACCTCCCATAATTGAGATTGTTCTACACCTTGACTCACCTGTGGTAAATTCAGTTGATTGAACATGATAAACCCTCCTGTGCATATAACATCTTACAGCAGTAAAATGTATATCAGTGCACAATGCAAGCCATGAGATAAAAAGAACTGCCATTAGAGCTCAGAGACAATGGGGGCACAAAAATCTAGAGAATGGTAGCTGAGCAAGAACCCAATAGTTACTCTGGATGAGAGCCAAACCTCCTGGGGGAGATTTATAAAAGAGTGTAAAATATACACCCTTTGATAAATCTGCCCCCCTGCGTGCACATGGGAAAAACTTTCAGAACGCCAGCTAAGACTACAGAGTGGCCATGTCTGGAGAAAACCAGGCACTGTTCATCACTTGCTCAATACAATCTCTAGAGTTTTTTTTCAGCAGCTAGCACAGGGAGGCAGGTCAGGGTTGAGGGTAAGGTAAATTAAAGCGAATGTACCATTTTCAAGTGGATTTTTTTTCACTACCTTGTCAGCAACGGCACAGAGATTTCAGTGGCATGGTTCATTTTATTAAACACCACCACTGTTTTATTTTCATGTGCATCGGCCCGCTCTAAATGCCGTAAGTGGGCCTGGTGCCCCGAATGTAATGATATCCTCTCCCCTGAGTGACACACCTCCATTAGAGTTAAGCCTTGTTGCATCACTGAGGGGAGGGGATATCATTACCCTGGGAGCGCTGGGCCCACTTCCAGTGCATAGAGCGGACCAGTGCACATGAAGAAACCAATGCCAAGGGCAGTAGCCAGGTGGCATTTTGAAAAATGGACTGCACCACTGAGATAAGGCAGGGATAAGGTAGTGGGGAAAAAATTACTTATTAAATAGTACAATTTTCTTTAAAGGAAAGTTTAACCATTAGGGGACACAGCCAGTTTTCATTTTTGCGCTTTCGTTCTTTCCTCCTTATGTATATAAGGCCATAGCGTGTGCATTTTTCCACCTAGAGACCCACATGTGTCCTTATTTTTTGTGCCACTAATTGTATTTTGCAATGACAGACGTAATTTTTGCCTAACATATGCTGTGAAACAAAAAAGAATTATATGTGTTGTGGAATTGAAAAGAAAATGCTATATATATATATTTTTTTTTTTTTGGGGGGGGGGGGGATTGTTTTTATGCTGTTCGCCCTAGGGTAAAACTGACTTGTTATACATGTTTCTCAAGTTGTTAAGATTACAACGATATGTAACTTGTATAACTTTTATTTTATTTGATGGCTTTTAAAAAATTAAAACCTTTTAAAAAATATATGTTCCTTAAAATCGCTTTATTACCATGTTTATAACGCTTTTATCCTTTGGTCTATGGGGCTTTGTGAGGTGTCATTTTTTGCGCCATGATGTGTTCTTTCTATTGTTACCTTGATTGCGCATATGTGACTTTTTGATCACTTTTTATTGCAGATTTTCGAGATTTGATGCGACCAAAAATGTGCAATTTTGCACTTTGGCATTTTTTTACGCTTACGCCATTTAGTGTGCGAGATTGGGAATGTGATAATTTATTAGTTCAGGCGATTACGCACGCCATTATAAAATGGAGAAAGGGGGGTGATTCTGACTTTTATTAGGGGAGGGGATTTTGTATTAATAAAAAGACATTTTTTTATTTTTACACACATACTAAAAGTCCCCCTGGTGGACTTCTAGTATTACTAGACTGATTTCTCATAGAGATTTATGCAGTATAGATATACTGCATAGATCCATGAGATCTGTGCTCTATTGCTTTTGGCAGCCGAAAGCAATAGAGTGCCGAGCCGGAATAAGCGCCATTACGGCACAGACCCTGTCCTGAAGCTGATGTGGGGATCACCCACCCCACGATCGCATCCCCCCCACTAGACCACCAGGGTAAGGGGACAGCAAGTATTTAGATGCAGCTGTCAACTTTGACAGCTGCATCTGAATACTTAATTAGCAGGCACTGCAATCGGACCATGCCCGCTAATGGCCGCGGTCCCGGGCTGTATGTAGCACCCAGGATCGCAGCATTTCAGAGTGGGGTCGCCAAGCAACCCGCCTCTGAACTCCCCTAGTAGCACCAGGACGTTCAGTAACATCCTGGTGCAGCTATTGGTTAAAAGGAACCAATCAGCCCAATCGGATTATCATGGACTTAAGGGAACCAATCAGCCTGATATGGTTCCCTGAACCACTGCATACTGCTTCTTAGCAGCCTGCGGCATGTACTGGCTGCCGCTGCAGCAGGAGCTTTATACCCCCCCAAAAAAGCAGTTTAATCACCTGGGCGCGTGACAGGCAGAGGAGGCTTAGGTAGTCATCTGGGTGGCTCCCCGCCCGTCACTATTTACCGCTCTGTGCCTGTCATCACGCTCAGAGGGATAATTGACAGGCAGAGGGGCCAGTAACAGACCTCTCTGCCTTTCAATAATCCCCTCCAAGCGTGCTGACAGGCAGAGATTCAGTATGCTCTGAACCCCAGATTGGGCCAAAGGTTCACCTTTCAAAAAGACAATGTGGGACATTTACTAAGGAGTCTAATAAGTCCAACTATTGTAATGGGAATTGGTGTGTATTTTGTTCTAATATCTTGTGACTGATTCATTAACATGTAGCACTGCCATAGTAAATGCATCTTTTAAAAAAAGGCGCAAAAAAAGGCGCAACTGTGAAAAAATTGTGCAGTTTTAGTCTTGCGCCTGTTTATGCAACTTTTTACAAAGTTGTAAATTATAAATTGGGCGCTAATCCTGGATTATGCAAACTTTTGGGGGAATACTTAAAACAGGCAGATTAAAAAAAAGTTGCATCTAAAAATATTCACTTGTCGAATACTGGTTCATAAAAAGAACACCAAAAATTAGGAACAAAACCCCTTGAGAAATGTCCCCCAATGGTCTTAAGCACACAGCCATGACAACACAGGTGTGGATTAGAGACAACTTTGTGATCGTCCTTGAGTGCCCCAGCCCAATCAAACCTTTTTAGAGAGAACTTCAAAGGTCCCCAACCAAACTGATAGAGCTTGAAAGTGTCTGCATAAAAGAATGGAAGAACCTTGTGGCATCATAGCCAGGAAGACTAGAGGCTGTAATCACTGCCAAAAGTGCTTTGAGTACCCAGTTTATGCAATATTTTAATTTTACTTTTCAATAAATTAGCAAAGATTTGTAACATTTGCTTTTTACATTCTCATTATGGGGTATTAAATGCAGAATGAGGGGGGGGGGGACAACATAACAGAATGTTTAAAAGTAAACGGATCAAAATTCTTTCCAAATGCATTGTATCATTTTTCACATATATTTTCAGCATGGAAAACCAATCATGTTATAGTGCTGCACAGAAGCAGGGCAAACATATCTTTTGCAGTAAACTTCAGGATGTGTAAGGCAAATTTCACATAATCTATTTGGAAAAATATGCCTTACTAGATCCATGTAAAACTGGCATGAGGATAAGTCACATGCATTACAAATTATTTTCCCATAGAATCCACAGGGAAATCTGGAAGACAAATCCGCTCAGAGTCAAGCTGATTTTCATATATGCGTCATCAGATCTTTCTGCAGAAGTTGAAAAAAGTCACATCCTGGATTCTGCAGCAGATCTGGAAATTTCATTGAGGATTCTTTGGTTTCCTGTTTAAATATATTTCCTTGAAATATCTATAACTAAATTGGATTTTATAATGCAGCATAATGTAGGTTGTGTGTGGACAATTTCTGCAGGAGGTAGGAGGAGAAGATATAGTAATGGATTTGACCTATGTTAATCCACAGGTAAGAAAGGATATGAAAGTCAAGAGGTCTATCAACATGGGTCAAAGGGCTTAAGGAGAGTCACTAACCCTTTGACCCACGTCGATAGACCTCTCCCTAGTCAGCCAACACCCTGCTCTGCACTGATGAGGGGCAAAACCCCTAAAACAGCTGTATGCAGATGGGAAATCTTTCCTTTTGGAGAGATTGTTTGGCTTGGCATAAAATCCCCAGTCAATGTTCTAAGGCTCCTTGACTGAGCGAAAGTTGATTTGAAGGGAAATCTCTTTGCTCAAGAGGTGTGAGACCTATTTTGCATATCCTTCCTTCCCAGAATTCTCAGTGGAGCAGCAATGGTCTGTAAGTTTCCACACGTCTTTTCGACGGGCTCTCCTTAAGGAGAGTCACTACACCTTTGACTTAAGTCCACAGGTAAAATTCTCAGCAATTCTATCAACAAATTTCTGCAACAAAATCTGTGATGCTGCATGTGAATGTGCTATATTAATAGAAGGAGCATCTTCTCATGGTTTTCATTCTAAGGACAGAAACATGTTTTAATTGACTGACAATAAGGGATGGATGTGGAAAATGCTACATATATATATATATATATATATATATATATATATATATACACACACACACATACACACGCACACACATTGGTACCTCCATTCTCTAACACCTCAATTCAAATCTCGAACCACAATTTCCCCCGAAGTTTTATTTGGTACTCAAAATTTTCTTTTTGTCTAAGCAAAACTGGGAGAGATAACTGTTGGCTGAACTATTGTTCAGTCAGCAGTTATCAGAGCTGTTTGGTTACCACTGTTTAGAGCAGTGAATCCATTCATTATGAAGAGATTACCATCTCCTCTAAATGGGGGTTTCTAGCCAGAAGCAGAAAACTTCTGCTTCGGAAGGAGGCCTGTCTGTACAGCTGGTACTGAGCAGGCTCAGTTTGCCAGCCAGGAAGAGGTTAAGTTATGATGCTGTGCACATATACACCTCTTAACTAGAGATGAGCGAACTGGTCGAGGTTCAGGTTCGTATGAACCTGAACTCTCGGCTTCTGATTTCCACTGTCTGCCAGCTCCATGGAGAGGGTGGATACAGCCTGAGGACCGCCTGGAAAACTGGGATACAGCCATAGCCATAGTATCTAGGAGGACCAGAACACAAACATGATGGGTGTTGTGCTCCTCTTTGGAAAGGATTCACTTACTTTTTCTTGGTCCTGTCTGTATATTCATGTGCTCAGCAGCTTGTAGTGACAGTCACATGTTTATATATATATATATATATATATATATATATATATATATATATATATATATATAAAATCAGATAACTACCTAACTTTTCTGTACAGTGATTACATTGCATTCACATATCATCAGAGATACTTGCACTGTTAAAAGTATGTGCATCAGTAAGTTCTACATTTAATCTCTTTTCTTACAGTTTTTAGAGTCCTTTAACAAGTGCACTATTCTTTTTATCATACTGCATAGTTAAAAGGCATCTCTACCTAATACTAAGATCTATATGACTATAGGGTCCAAGTGAATAGACACATTAGTAAAAATGTGCAGTTTTGTCTTTTTAAACTTTCTATAATATTTTCACTTAATGACCGCATATAAAGCAGAGACTTCAAAGCTTACATCTGTTGGATACTTTGATTTATGTTTTTCAGTAGAGTCCGTCATTGCTGGCACACACAATGGGTTGTTACTCTGAGGCCTGGGTTTACTGAGGTTCTAAGGGAAACTCTAATTAAGAAGGCAGAGAAACATTCTGGTTCAGGTTGTTTTCATTCCACTATGACACTGTAAGAATGTGCATATCACTTCAAAGTCTGCTACGAGGGTTTAAAGGAAGGTTTGGGCTGCACTGGGATTCATTTTAAACAACATATTTTCAGACACATGGCTGAAAGCTCAGGGAATTTGAAAGTACAAAAGCCATTTCTACCAGCTAACTCCAGGTCAAGAGTGTCATAGTGATCAAGGAGAGTTTCCTTCAGATCTGACTTCATTACGTACTAACCGAAGAGCAGCAGAGAATGGAGACCGGACTGCATCATTATTGCTCCATTCAGAATGTTAGGAGTTATGCAGTGCAGTAAGTTTTATGATACAGAGAAATATAAAAGATTATTGTACATGAAAATAGGGTATTGAAGTGTGTCAAAAAGATAAAGGAGCACTCTACTGCTGAGAGTCCAGTGCTCTGATGAAGCCTCAGGTGGTAGTGAAATGAAAGGCTAGGCAAAGTAGTTAGGGTAAATTCAGATGTGGCAGATTTTATCATCAGACTTGTACAGGTATAGGCTCGGTTCACACGTTGTAAGAGTGCGGCTGTATTTGCGGCTGTAATTGTGCGGCGGTATTTTTGGTGGTTCGTGTGTATGCTTGGAAGTATAGGATATGCGGCTGCACAGTGCACACTATGTATGAATCTACGGCCCTATCGTAAACGGACCCGTAAAAAATGAACAAGACCATTGTTTGCGGCTGAATATGCGGCCGTGGATTGACAGGCGGTCCGTACGGAGTACTTCAAAAATAGCCGGCAATGATGCCGAATGCCGATGCCTCTAATAGTTAATATATTAAATTAATCAAACACATTTTCTTTGTAATCAAGACACTTTCGTTGATCAATAATTTATTTCTAACGAATCCATCATTTTGCAATTAAATATACTGTTAAAAAAAATAGATATATAAATAAATGTATATTTATCTATATATTTATTTTTTGACAGTATATTGAATTGCACAATGATGGATTCGTTAGAAATAAATTATTGACCAACGAAACTGAATTTATTTCAACGAAAATGTGTTTTTTTAATTAAATATTAATTAGTACAGGAAGCTCTATAAGCCGTTAATTCATATGCCGGCAATAGAGCATTCTGTACTAATCATCACTTTACTTTAATGAAAACATCAAATGTTTCTTCTAATTATGTTATCACAATAGCATTATTAGAAGAAACATTTAGAATTATATGTGCGCTCAGCTGATTGGCTGTTCGGCTGAGCGCACATATAATGAGCCGGTCCGCAGCACAGTGACTTCATTGTGCTGCGGACCAGCGAAGAGGACACATCGGGGTGAGTATAGAGCTCTCCCCACCCCCTCCCCGGCACTGCACCCCTCCCAGCAAGGAAGGGGGGTCACTTAACCCCTTCCTTGCTGGGATGGGTGCAGTCTGACATCAGTCTGGCCCCCAGGGGGTTAAGGGGGATGCAATACATCCTCCCTTAACCCCTTGGGGGCCAGACTGTAAGCAGCGATCTGTAAAGATGCTGCATACTGTAAGGAGCACAACACCGCTCACAATGATGGGTGTTGTGCTCCTGTTTGTGTGTTTTTGTGTGTTTCTCCCTTTTTGTTTTTCAGATATCGGTATCCTGGGGATTACGTTGGATTCCATGGACTACATTGATGACCAGCGTTTTTTTAATGTTTTTTTTAATAAAATGGTCAATGAGGGGTGTGGGGGTGTTTTTATTTGAATAAAAAAATTTGTAAACTTGTGTCTTGTCTTTATTTCTTTACTTTATAGACTTAGTAGTGGAAGCCTTCTAATAGACGGAATCCATTACTAAGTTGGGGCCTAGTGTTAGCCGGTATAAAATGGCTAACACTAACCCCCTATTATTACCCCAGTACCCAATGCCACCAGGGGTACTGGGAAGAGCCGGGTGCCAGTGGTCCCGGAGCGTCAAAATTGGCGCTCCTGGACCGGGCGGCAGCAGGCTGGTAAGATTTAGGCTGGGGAGGGCCTAAACCAATGGCTCTTCCCACCCTGGTGTTACCAGGCTGCTGTCGCTTGGTTTTTAACCCGGCTGGTTATAAAAATAGGGGGGACCCTATGCGTTTGTTTTTTTTAAATAAATAAATAATTAAAAAAAAATGCATAGGGTCCCCCCTATTTTTATAACCAGCCGGGTTAAAAACCAAACGACAGCAGCCTGGTAACACCAGGGTGGGAAGAGCCATTGGTTTAGGCCCTCCCCAGCCTAAATCTTACCAGCCTGCTGCCGCCCGGTCCAGGAGCGCCAATTTTGACGCTCCGGGACCACTGGCACCCGGCTCTTCCCAGTACCCCTGGTGGCATTGGGTACTGGGGTAATAATGGGGGGTTAGTGTTAGCCATTTTATACCGGCTAACACTAGGCCCCAACTTAGTAATGGATTCCGTCTATTAGACGGCTTCCACTACTAAGTCTATAAAGTAAAGAAATAAAGACAAGACACAAGTTTACAAATTTTTTTATTCAAATAAAAACACCCCCACACCCCTCATTGACCATTTTATTAAAAAAAACATTAAAAAAACGCTGGTCATCGACGTAGTCCATGGAATCCGACGTAATCCCCAGGATACCGACATCTGAAAAACAAAAAGGGAGAAACACACAAAAAACACACAAACAGGAGCACAACACCCATCATTGTGAGCGGTGTTGTGCACCTTACAGTATGCAGCATCTTTACAGATCGCTGCTTACAGTCTGACCCCCAAGGGGTTAAGGGAGGATGTATTGCATCCCCCTTAACCCCCTGGGGGCCAGACTGATGTCAGACTGCACCCATCCCATCAAGGAAGGGGTTAAGTGACCCCCCTTCCTTGCTGGGAGGGGTGCAGTGCCGGGGAGGGGGTGGGGAGAGCTCTATACTCACCCCGATGTGTCCTCTTCGCTGGTCCGCAGCACAATGAAGTCACTGTACTGCGGACCGGCTCATTATATGTGCGCTCAGCCGATCAGCCAATCAGCTGAGCGCACATATAATTCTAAATGTTTCTTCTAATAATGCTATTGTCATAACATAATTAGAAGAAACATTTGATGTTTTCATTAAAGTTAAGTGATGATTAGTACAGAATGCTCTATTGCCGGCATATGAATTACCGGCTTATGGAGTTTCCTGTACTAATTAATATTTAATTAAGAAAACACATTTTCGATTAAATAAATTCAGTTTCGTTGGTCAATAATTTAATTCTAACGAATCCATCATTGTGCAATTAAATATACTGTCAAAAAATAAATATATATATAAATATACATTTATTTATATATATATTTATTTTAACAGTATATTTAATGGCAAAATGATGGAATCGTTTACATTTAATTATTGAACAATAAAAGGGACTTTATTAGACAGAAAATGTGTTTTATTAATTCAATATATTAACCATGAGACACATCGGCTATAGTGCAGAGGATCGCAAACCCCGGTAATAGCGATTCATGTAAACTGTGTTCCCTGCTTTCCCAGATGCATCCAGAGGTGTTTGCATCACTTTCTTAACATTTTATTTGTTATTTTTAGTTGAACCAGATTTCCAAGTAAATGACCGTATGTTTTGAGCCGCATGTCTATTTTTTCCCACGGCCGGAGTTTCACCCGCACATTTACAGCCGCATAAAAAATACAGCCGCACAGTTACAGCGTGTGAACCCAGCCATAATCTGTAGTGTATTATAGTTCCTGGTAAAGGCATGAGATTTTTGAAAACCTAATCCACATGTTCACCATAGATATTACCACTTTCAATTGCACATTTAACTTTAAGATTTTGGTGCAAATTTGCGGTGGAAATGCAGTAAAATACACAGCGGATTCTTTTTTGGAGCACATAACTTTATTTGGGACTCCATTTTATGGATCAAAACAAATGCTTTTTGAACCATAAAATACAAATACTTTTTTGGGAATATTTTAAGACCTTTTGTGCCCTAGCAAATACTAGAGACCAAAAAAAAAAAAAGATTTTCTTTTTTTATTTTACAGTCCAAAATACATATCAAATGATATCCTAGAATACGACCATGTTTAGTCTGGACACAGTTTTACAGGCTTAACAATTAAAGGTTTACAAATTAATATGTGCGGGTACAAATAACTGTTTTGTCATGTCATGTCAATTCTTTGAGCGGAGGCGAGCGAGTCCGTCCATACAGATGCCCTATGACTCTGAGACAGGTGGAATTCCGCCACATTTGCTCAGTGTGAACATACCCTTAACAATTAAAGTCATTAAAAATAATATGTGTGAGAACAAACAGCTGTTTTACAAATATCTGTTTTTAATAGAACTCAACATTAAGAAAAAAAAACTGCTGTTAACTTTAGATATAAAACATGTTTTCCCCCTCAAAAATGGCTCAAAAAACTTATTGTGGACATAGCCCAGCTGAACTACTAATCGAGTTTTTACACTTGACTGTTAATGTATGATATATATATGATATTTTTATGTTGGTACTCCTATTGTGTAATCTGGAATACAGGTACCATCAGGTTAGGATCATGTCACTATCAAGGACTCTCTCAATCAGTGGCTGAGGCAGAACACCGCTATCGCTCTACAGGAAATCAGGAAGTTTCTAGTGCAACACAGACACAAGGAAGTGCAACAATGCATGGGTACTGACACAAACATGGTGGTGAGGGAGTAAGGGGGGGGGGGTGTAATTTTTTTTTTTAACTGCTCTCTAAACCCTTATGTTGCTGGAATACCCCATTAGGCAGTCTCTGATGAAAGATGCATTGTATTCTATTACATTTAAAATATGCTTTTATCAAATTATCTGGACCTGTCATGTAAAATGGTTCTCTCCCTGTTTAGTTCAGGCCTGACATGATAACAGCCATAAATACATGTAAGAAGGAATTATCTGACTTCTTGGCTTTACACAGCAGCCAAGTCAATAAATGCTACTCTAAATGCACACGAGGTCAGTGACATGCATAAGTAGGTGCAATGATATCAAGTATGAGTAATGCCAGCACATACGTACTGCAAATAGGCATACAAGTTTTTCTGCTTGACAAGTGACCCTCAGATTTGTCTGCCAAGATTTGGAACTTGATCTGCTCAACCACATAAGCGAAGATCAAGAAGAGCACTTTAGAAAGCAGATGCAATAACTTGTCAATGAGAGGATAAACAAAACAAGACTTGGAAATCAGTTCTGTATCTTTGAGTATATGATGAATGTTTCAATGTCTGGCTTATTCATATTCATGCACAGCAATAATAAGGACTTCTATATTCTTCAAACATCCACTGGGTTCTTGATTGACACCTATGTCTGTATTTGTCTCCCTTCAATTCTATCGCTTTCTCCCTGTTCCAGATTTTACAGAAACACTGTGGATAAAATCAGGCTGGTGACAGGGCTGACATCCTTCAAAGTATTTCTACATATCACTCCAGTTAAACATAATACATTTTAATAAGTATTTTTTGTGATGTCTTGGGAGCCAGCTAAAGGCTGTATTATTAGTCTGTTCACAAAAGGTTGTCTTCCCAGGATTCTCGAGGAATAGGAGTTATATGGATAAGTCTTGATAAATTAATATACTCCAGAGCAGTGCTATTTACAGGAGACTGACATTTACACAATCCAATTTAAAGGGGTAATACTAACTCAGGCATATATGGTATACCCACGGGACATGCCATTAATTTTCAAGAGATGTTGGTTTAACCTCTGGGACCTGCACCTTCAGTAGATCTAGCTTGGGGACTGCCCCAGGCATATCTTGCTTGGATGCAGTAGGCAGAGGTGGCCTGGAGTACAGAAACTGCCATGTGGGCCTTTCTACACTATTTCAGGTTTCAGGAACTGAATAGGAGTTAAATAAATACTGCAGCAAAGACTTATGTAACATTCTAATGCTAAATTAAAGGGGCATTGATCAGGACAACTAATTTTTTTAATATAGAATTCTCAACTTATAGTGTTTTCACTGCCGGAGCATGCAGCTAGCCTCCTCTTGACTCTGATGATGTACCGGGTCCGGGAAGCATGCCAACGGTGTCTCTGACATGGCCTGTTTGGTTGCTAGGAGAGCATTCAGTCTTCTCTGATGTTGCCGTGGCTGTGGCTTCCCAGCCCCCGGCCGATCAGCTCAGGTGTTTGCCAAATGTTTGAACTGACTGGTGGCTGCACCGCCAGTCAGCTGAGTAATGTTGCTTGGAGCTGGAGTCTTGGCTCCAATCACAGCCTGGGGCTGGGACTCCGCTCTCCATAAATAAACTCCCTTGTCTGTCCTTCCTTGCCTGCGATAGAGCCTCAGTACCTGAGTGTAACTAGCTAGTGTTTTGATATCCTGATAGTATTGCCTGGTTTTTCCTGATCTCTGTCTCGGCTTCTGACTATTCTCCTGACTTCTGATTTTGTACCGCACCAACTGTTTGATACACCGTGACAGGCTTGTGCAGCAGTGCTATATGTCATCCTGGAGCTGCTAAACAGAAAGGCCTACCTCCTGCTCATTGCCCCACCAAGTGGTAGGGCCCACCAGGAGATTCCCCTGCTGCCCTGTGGGCCGTGCCTGGTTTTAACCCTTACATTCTCCATACACTTCTCCAGTGTTTGACTGTGTTACAAGCAAAATGGCAGGGCATACAAGAAACACCACACCAAGTCAAAGATTAAAAAACTAAGCAAGTTGAAGTTGGATCTCCTTGTGTGTGTGTGTGTATGTGTGTGTGTGTGTGTGTGTGTGTGTGTGACATTACAGAGGCTAGGCTAAAGCCACTAGCTCAGGGACAACTAAAAATAGAGAAGGAAAACAGTTAAAAATGATTTACATGTAATAAATAAATATAATGGTATTCCTCACACCACAGCTTATCTTTAAAAAAGATTGTTGAAAGGCTAGTGAGCATTAAAGTCACCTTTCATTGAGCAGGGATATATCACTCATTTTTCTGCACCATATTATCTATGGAAACTCTAAAGGATATGCATGTACATCCTGAGAAGATGAAATGAAAAATGATGGCTTATTTCTTAGTGCTGGCTTTCATTCTCTAAGGAATGTAAAACTGCATTGGTTCTCTATATAGTGTTTAACCAACATTGACATTGTCAGTTATCTAAAATACATGCGTCAATAGTGACAGCGTGTAAGCCCAGCATACTATATGTGCACTCAGGGGATCCATGTATGCCAATGGCTTTAAATACAAACAAATACTTTACCTTGCAGTAGCATTAAAACATAGACAATTGTAAGCCAACATAACAAAGGCAAAACCTTACCTGGCACATTGTTCTGATCCTCCCATTGCTTCTGATAAAGTCGCAAATGCATATGCCTAATATAGAAATAAAAAACGGGGAAAAAAAATATTAAGAAAAATTTAAAACAGGGAGGCATTGGGTACATTTTATTTGCTTCAGAATAATATGTAGGAAATAAAAAAGAAAGTTAGGCGAGATTCTCATTAAAACCAGCCCTCGGGCACTTCATACTTTTATATTTTTTAAGCTGCCATCAACTGCCAAATATAGAAGATGGATTGTAACATAGCATGCACCGTGTGGGAAATGAAGCAAACATGAAATGATCCATATCAGAGTGGTGGGGAGAAAAATGTAGCAAAATGTCTACAGATTTAAAGATACAAAGTATATGGATTTATTCATAAATTGCTTCCTATCAAATTGGACTGCCTGGTCACTGAAAGAAAAATATTTATTCCCGTAGACAGCATAGAGGACAAAAATGATCATTTAAGCTATAATGATGAGCATCAGTTGGGTGTGTGTCCTGTCTAGAAGATTCCGAAAACTAAGGAGCAAGTTATTTGAAGGTGAACAGAGTGATAATCAAATCCACCTTGGAGATGAAAGGAATGTAAATCAGACTTCAAAGGAAATCTTTAGGAGGAAAGCTTGCAATGTGGAGCCCTACTAGCAGCATTACTAGCTGACACACAGAGAGTGTGTTTAGTTTTAAAAGGCTAGGATTTTCTATTGAACAACATTAGGCTATTCATAGATTCTGAGCGGGAGTCCTCAACACCAGGCAGATCAATATAAAGGCATGAAACAAACTCATGCATTAATACATTTCAGGTAGGTCAAGGCAAGTTTGCCACACAAATAATACTCTGATCCCTAAACTATGATGTGAATAAAATGAATTAAATAGCATGCGCTACACTGGGCAAATGGACTGGAATTTTAGATATTACTACTGGTCAACACTCTCTACAGAATACAGAAGTAAATTTTATGTGATGACAGGCACCTGCTAGATTATTTCTCTATTGAAAATAGTTTTCATTCCTCAGAGGGTAACCTATTTATTTTATTTTAATATTGCTTTCTTGTTAAAACCGTTACCTTCCATCAACTTATTGCAAGGAAAACAACAGTTATCATAAAGTGAAGTTGTGGGTGATCATGTGCTTGTCTATTCAATGACATGGGGAAGGTAGTTCCAAGAAGGGGTACATAGAGAGGTGTTGTCTTTTAATTTGTCTTTTAATTATGGTGTTTTTCTTTTAATTATGACATAAATGCTGATGTTATTTATATATATATATATATATATATATATATATATATATATATATATTTATATATATATAAAAAAAATGCCCACGAGTAAAGAAAGTTTTAGGTTGGCTGATTCTTTACAACATTTGGTGTCAATGAAACATCTTTAGAGTCCCCAAAAATCTAATGAAATTATCCCAAGGTGGCCAGCCATTTTGATTTATAAAACTGAAGTATCATATTAGGCTATGTTCACACTGCGTATGAATCCGTCCGTAGTGCGAACTATACGCACTTAGTTTTGAGGTTGATGCGTTGCTTGAAAGTATACGATATACGCCCTCACAGTGCACACTGCGTATGAGCTTACGGCTGGATCGTATACAGCGCCGTGAAAAATGAACAAGACCATTGTTTGAGGACGGAAATGTTGAAACTCACGGCCGTGGATTTCCATGCGGTCCTGTACGAAGTACTTATTTCAGCCAAATTGAACTTGATTTTTCGATCCAAAAGGTTCTGTGTGGTTTACGGGGCTGGGCGAAGATTTCCAAGTAAATGACCTGACACAGATCGCTTCGAAACAAGCTAGGGAAGCATAACTGTACTACGGGCGTATGTTCGCGGTTCGTACGCATCTGGCTGCATGTCTATTTTTCCCACGCCCGTAGTTTCAGCCGCACATGTACGGCGGCGTACGATCTACGGACGGATTCATACGCAGTGTGAACATAGCCTTAAGGTGTTTTCTGAGCAAAACATTATTAATTGGCCTATCTTCAGGATAGAAAAAGAAATGTTTCTGTTGTACCCCAGGGGTTGCTAGGTGGATCTTGCAAGAGCAGGTGTTGGTGTACCGCAGCAGCACTTGTCACAGGGCCTGAGTGGTATATGCCATGCCTGGGTCCCAGAAACACTCGTCAAAAGGTTGTTCGTGTAGTAGTGCAGATGAACCACAGGGTCCAGGATGATTTAACCACTTGAATGCTTTACCAAACACTTCTTTAAGTTCACGATAACTTTTGCACAGGTTTAGACACAGCAGTTTGTGCTGGAGTATGATTGCCAAATGTCTTGAAGTACTTGAGAATAGTTTTAGATAGGTGACACTTGGGTTGCAAAGTCTCTTAAGAAGGTTTAGGTAGAAGACTTGTAGAGCAGATAGGGAGGCTACCAAGGGGACCTGTCTAGGCAGTTCCGACCTCTGTCAGGGTGACCTTAATATTTGAATCTTGACAGAAGAATACTCATACTCATATGGTTTGAAGAATACTAACTAATGCAGAGAAGAAGTTCCAGAGTGCCAGATGCAGGAACATGGAGGGAGCTAATCCCTTCAGGTTACCAAAGGTGATTGAGCAGTATTCACTGGGGTACTTTTGCATTAGTTGCAACTAGAGATGAGCGAAAATGCTCGTCCGAGCTTGGTACTCGTTCGAGTATTAGGGTAATCGATGGTACTCGTTACACAGACAAGCATCTTATAAAAATCAAGACAATGGCATCTTCCTCTTCCTGCATGTTTGGCGGCTTTTTTCAGCCAATCATCATGCAGGAGAGGCTTTGGGAGCACGTAGTATCAAGGGGGAACCCTACATGTCGATAGCAGTGATTGGCTGGCCAGATCAGATGACCTGGATATATAAGAATCAGATCCTGCGATGCTCGCTTCAGACGCAGGCTGGATGAGTATAGGGAGAGAGCTGCTGTCTGTCAGGGAGAGTGTTAGGCAGGGAATTAGTGTGCGGTTAGGCAGGAATCCGAAATAAAGAACCAAACAGTCCTTCTAAGAGCTTAAAATTCCCTGTCCTGTTGCTGACATTACCTTTGCTTGCTGGGATCTGTAGTTCAGCTATACCTATCCTCACTGTGCAGTGTCCTGTGCAACGAGTGCCTTAAAAAAAGAACCAGAACCAGTTACGCATATACTCTATACGTCTATCCCCAAAACTACTCTTGGCTGGCTGGGATCTGTAGTTCAGCTATACCTTTCCTCACTGTGCTGTGTCCTGTGCACATAGTGAGAGAGACATGGATCAGCAAAGTACAGCTACTGTATCAGTGTGTCCAAGGCTGTACTTTGACCCCTGATAGACATCAATCAACTCAGGAGATTTATGTCCCGACAGTGAACAGAAGTTGCAGCGATGGAGGAGGTACAGGATCGTAAAGGAGAGATGGGAGCTCATAATTTGGAGTAATGTTGCGATTAGCCAGCCCCAGAGGCATTCATGCATGCTGCCCCTGCTGTTTCCTGTCCATTTACATGTTGTTTCCAAGTTTTCACGCAACCTTCCTTGTGCAGAGCTTTAGTCCCCTGCAAAAATGCTCAAGTTTTCCGTTGACTTCAATGGGGTTTGTTACTCAAAATGAGCACCCGAGCATCTGGAAATATTCATCTCGAGTATCAAGCACCCAAGCATTTTAGTACTCGCTTATCTCTAGCTGCAACTTAACCAACACGTTGGGGACAGTTCTGCTCAGCTGAAGAACCTCCTGAGAAAACACTTGTAGAAACTGGTCACCTGAGATGTAGACAGACGGTGGAAATCCCTTATGGATATAGTTGTCCCTTTTTAGGGTTTTATGAGGGCATAATCTTGTGAAGATACTAAAGAAGAAAATATTCTTTGCAGGAGCAGGCACTTGGCCACAGGGACCAGACCCTGAGATAAACTCTCTCTTGTGCAGCAGACTTGTCAGGAAAACTATCATTAAAAAATCTCCCTAGAAATAATCACTACCCTCTATATAAGGGCCACAGCTGAACTAATCCACCATTGGTGGGGGAATTCTTGAGGTAGCTCTACATTGGTGGTAACTTTCTAGAATAAATGATACATAGGTTCCTTAATATGGTACCACTGAAAATCTCATTTCATGTCGAAGAAAAAAAATCCTTTAAATGGTTCTGTTAAAGAAGAAAGGCAAAAGTTATACTGTAGCTCTTAGAATAGGGTGAAACAAAAACATGATTTTGTCATGTTAGTAGGTGAACAGTGAGCCCTGCACTGAACTCTGCCCACTGTCCCTGCCTACTTAGACGATCCTTCCTAAACAGTAGCTCCCAAGTTGGTGACAATCCCTACAATAATTAAGTATAGTCAAAAGGCCAGGTGAGAAACAAATAGATTTGTCAAAGTCCAAATCACAATCCAAATACATAAACCAGAGTTTGGCTTGTTGTCAGAATCAGAGTACTGTAAGCTCATCTCAGACGTAGCGGAAAATTTTCTTTTTACATATAAGCAAAAATAAATAAATATTTCTCAAAACCAAGAGCTTTCAGCAAGATGAAAATCAACACGACCAAATATAACAAAGAGCAATCACTTGTTCTGATACAGTATACAAAATTCAATTATTCTCTAGAAGTCAATGTAAAAAAATACTTGTATTAAGAATAAAAGGTAACAGCCATTAAAGGACAACTCCCGCGGACAACCCCCCCCCCCCCCCAAAAAAAAAAAAAAAAAAAACAACACAGACACACACAGACACCATACTCACCATCCCTCCGGTGACGATCGCCACTCCATTTGCCCGCCGTCCGCCTCACCGTCACCTGCGTTCGCCGTCCTGCGATGTCTCTGACTTCCGGGTCCTGGGGATGGAAAAGGCTGCCAGTGCTCTTGCACCAGCAGCCTTTTCCGTCCCATTCACTCTCTATGAAGACGCAGAGGAGGAAGAAGACCCAGACCGCCCCCCGGCTCTGACGTCGTCGTCACCAGATGCCGCCCGGGAGAAGAGGACAGTGACGACCGTAATAGGTAATGTATACATTCTTTAACTTCCGGGGGGGGGGGGTCGGGGGTCCAAAAGTGGGGGAAGGGGCCCAGACCGGGTATTTAACCACATTACAAAGTTATATAACTTTGTAATGTGTGTTAAATAAGCTAAAAAAAAATTTGTGGGAGTTGTCCTTTAATGTAGCATAGGTAAGGGGAGGGTGAGGTTTGCGGCATGTGAGTAGATATTATATGCAATGGGAAATGTATATGCAGAGTGGCAGCCCTGTATAGTACAGCAATTCGGTGTCTATCAACCCCCCCTTTCCACATATTAACACCTGATCTTTCTAAAAACTGCTGGTCAACTATAGGGCTACCAGAACAAGCCCCTTTTTATCTGTGTAACAAGAGGAGATGTAATTCTCTGTTGCCGTTTTGTGTCAGGGCAACAAACTACCACCTTACAGTGAATAGGGTAATACATTACATGTAGTAACACTCTGGAGAAAATAACTTAAAGGCACTGATAAGACAGTAACAATATGTGATGGCCACAATTTTAAACATGGTGTCCAATTTTCCTGAAAAGATGCATCCATTTACAAATATATTATCTCCATGGCATTACTTTGCTTTATTACTATAGTATCTGCCAACAAAGGCTATGTTCACACTACGTTTATAGGCGCCCGTTGCATAGCAATGGACACTGTGAAAATGCCGGCCGCCGAGCTGCATTCAGGACGTTCCTACAACCGATACCTCTGTATCACCTGTAGCTACTTTTACTATTGATTTGAGGGCACTGTCGGGTGTGCCTGCAAATCAATTAGCCGTTTACTTCAATGTAATGTTCAGCCACTGCCGCACATTACATTGTGTGAGCAGCTATTATTCTGAACACCGTTCATTGAACAGCGTCCGGAAATAATAAGCAGGTACATTATTTTAACTGTTTGAGGACCAGGCCCAAAATGACCCAGTGGACCGCGCAAATTTTGATTTCTCGTTTTTCCTCCTCCCCTTATAAGAGCTCTAGCACTTTCAGGTGTCTATCTACAGGGCCATGTAAGGGCTTGTGTTTTACAGGAGTAGTTGTACTTTGTAATGGCGTCTTTCATTCTACCATAACATGTATGCGGGAACCCCAAAAATATTATTTATAAAGATATAAATTGGTGAAATCATAAAAAAGAATGCAATATGGTAAGGTTTGGGGGGTTCCTGTGTCTACGTAATGCACTATATGGTAAAAGCGACATGATACCATTATTCTATAGGTCAGTCTGAACACAACCATATGTAGGTTTACACAGATTCTCTAATGTTATATTATATATATATATATATATATATATATATATATATTTTTTTTTATATGAAATCCTTTTTTTTGGGGGGGGCAATTAATTATTAATAAAATGGGCCTATTGTGACGCTTATAACGGTTTTATTTTTTCAACTACAGGGCTGTATTGGGTGGCATAAAATCGGTAATCCTGGCACTTTTTTCCCTCTTTTTTCATGTACGCCGTTCGCCAAGATGCTTGTTATATTTTAATAGATGAGACAATTACGCACGCTACAGTATATTATATGTTTATTTATTTATTTTTTATGTTTTATTTATAAAATGGGAAAGGGGGGTGATTTAAACTTTTATTGGGGGAGGGGCTTTGGGGTAGTGTAAGAATGATTTTAATTTTTTTTTTTAACACATTTTAAGTTCCTCTGGGGGACTTTTAAATACAGTACTTTGATTTCATTCACTGTTCATTGCTATGCCATAGGCATAGCATTGATCAGTGTGATAGACGATCTGCTCATTGAGCCTGCCTGTGCAGGCTCAGTGAGCAGAGCACCGATTGGACCGCACAGAGGAACTGTCATTAACAGTAAGCGCCCGGCTGCTCACTGCAGCCGCCCCCCACCCCCTATGAAGCACACTCTGCTCCAGAGCACGCTTCATCGGTAAGGACATACCGGTACGCCCAGGGTCGCCTGGGCACAGACTTTCAGGGCATACCGGTACATCCTTGGTCATCTAAGGATTAAAAAAAAGTTTTTTATTGTATGTATTGTATGTATTGTGTGTATGTGTACGGTAGGAAATCTAGATTTTAAGGCTGAGTTCACACCGCGATTTTGCAATCCGTTTTTTTCATCCGCTTTTGAAAAAAAACTGATGCATTTGTGTGCATCCGTTTTGATCCGTTTTTCCATTGACTTCCATTGTAAAAAAAAACAAACGATCATAACGGATCCGTTTTTTTTGACGGATGCAAAAACATAGCTGACACTACTTTTCTGTCCGTTAAAAAAAAACGGATCCGTTTTGATCAGTTTTTTTACAATGGAAGTCAATAGAAAAACGGATCAAAATGGATGCACTCAAATGAATCCGTTTATTTTCATCCGTTTTTCACAAAAAACGGATTAAAAAAACGGAATGCAAAAACGCAGTGTGAACCCAGCCTAAGCTTTTAGCACCATATAAGAAACAAGAATGACTAAAAGTAGTTAACATATATACTAAATTACAGTAATTTGTTTTTTTTGTGTACTTGCACTTTGTGCACGGTAAGTTTCATTCAATTACTAAAACTGCTGGATACCAATATAAAACAAGTATAAATACAAAAGCAAAGATAATCTTACCCATGTCTAATTTCTGTGGCGGATCTTAACGCGCTTCAGCTTTATATCATTCCAAAACCATTTTTTCCCAATAAAAACAACATTGCACAAAATAGGATTTTAGGTACTCATAAAAATAAAACCTTGACTCATATTCACAAACCTGTGGTGATTTAAGAAAGTAAGTGAATTTGATACTTATAACACATAAAAATATCATAAAATGTGAAATGAAACTGTAAAGCCTCAGTGGCATAAGTTAAAAGGAGAAGCATTATAACAGAAAGAGATTAGAGTGACTATTTCATGAACATGATGTTTAGCTCTAGAGCAAAAATCAAATTTTGTTTTCATCTATGAAGTTGCAGATATGTAAAAAAAAAAAAAGAATAATGTAGCCGGCATACGCTATCCAGGGACATGGTAATCAGCAAATAGAGTAACATGCTGATTCAGAAGCAGTGGGGATGGTATACCCCCTGTGGCATAGTTCTACTTGCCATAGAAAAAGTTTGTATCGTTTCACATAATTGAAGATATCAGCATGTAATATGATGCAGCGCAGGCTCTGTGATATTACGTGACTTCATTTAAACTCTTCCTACTTTATTGCTGTTCAGAATCTACATCAACAAATATTAACTGCTACAGATTGAATATGCGTGAAACTAAGACAAAATATGATGTTCCGCTCTGTCGTAAAAACATTTGTAAATGGAAACACTATACATATGATATTGTATATTAACATATTGATTGAAAAAGGATGGCCTGGGACTATATGTATTCGGTCTAAGAAATATTTAGAATTGCCATGTTTTTGTTTTTTTATAGAAGACTCCAACACAAGAATAAGAGATCATCAAATAAATTTTTGAGAGAGTTGCTTTGTCTCGTGCAGTAGGCAGGACACTGTAGAAAAAAATCCATGACTTTCTCTGCACTGGAGAAAAGACGATAATAGCTATAGAAGCTTCCAGAAAGCCTGTAAGCTTCTGCGTCTGATTACAGTGGGTCAGTAGGGTAGGGTTTATGGTGCAGAACGTTATGCTTAACATAAGTATTTTCCAAGCCATATAACCCCTTTTCAAACTTTTTGGGAGCTGCCTATAGGGATCTGATAGGTGATATTATCCTGTTGTGTACAGGAAGTAAACAGACCACTTACACATTAAACTGTAATTTAGGGTAAGCCTGGTGATCACACGACCCCATTACAGTATGGTTTCATCCAATAATAAAAATCACCACCATTCGAGAAAAAGTTTGTGCTTGATTTATTTCAACCATCCATGTTGACAAGCATGTTAGCAGGTAAGACGCTAGCAATTCATGAAAGTAATTAAGAGACAGCTGTTTCGCGCTACACCACGCTTCTCCAGGGGTCTGCCCACATTATTATGTCCAGCATTTCCACTTGATAGTGGTACGTTAAACAGTTTCCTAGAGGTCCTTCAAAACTGTGCCGTATGTATCTTGTATCTTGTTTGGCGTATACAGTATGGTTTCAGCTGTGCTAGAATAGAACACAGGGTGCTGTAGGACTAGCGAGGGTGAGTGGTGAGTGTGCATGATATAGGTTAAAAAAAACTGGTGTGCTTCAGTAAATAAACCTTATTTAAAATATTTTCAAATTGTAGAATAATTCAGTCCATGAGAACAACTTTCTAGATTCTATTAAAAATGTCTCACATACAAAGGAAATTAATAGATGAGGCTAATGAAATGTGTGGATGGCATATGGTATAGCAAATCTTGGAACTGGTATTATAGATTTAGTTAAATGTTAATATAGTAAATATGTTTTACTGTCCAGAAAAAAAATGTATTCAGCCAGAAGAAATAAAAAATGCAGATGATAAAAGTAAGTTTTAACTATATGATTCACAACTTCAAAGAAATTTGTTTTATTTTTGCAAGTTCTTAAAGTAAACTAGCTGCTGGAATAAAATGTATGAGTCAATGTTTTCAAAGCAGCTATTTTCAGTTCATTAAAGTCCCTTGTGGTTTTTATAATAGGAACAACCCTGAGGTATAAAGAGAAATGGAAAGTAAAGGGAAAATTGTAAAGGTTATACCCTCAATATTAAATGACCCACTAATAGATGTAGGTTAGTAGAAATGCAAGGTCTACATTGTAGGAAAGGTAACAAGGACTGGACAAAATAATCCCTCGAATAAGTAATGCATTAAAATTCTATTATCAATGAAGGTGATGATGGCTATTAACATTTTGAACGTTTTTTCCTGATTGATCTATTGTATTCTGTTCTGAATTATTAGAAAAATTAAAAATAAAATAACCTAAGAATGAGTATACGAATTAACCAGACTGTTATGCATTTATACTACAAACATTGTAACAAAAAGAGTTCCTAAGCCATTTGTAATAATTTCATAAAAATATAACTTCTATGTAACGCTTAATAAGATGGCATAAATGAAATTCTAAAAATAGTGGCATTAAGCTGTCATCAGTATAAGTCATCAGACAATAACCTATAAAACAAAAAAACTGAGAAAAACGGAGATCTCATTTCTTGTTATCAGATTATATCTGTCATTCGGAAAATGGATATTTTTACCAAGGTAGGGTACTCGCTCACTTCTGGTGGGGAGAAGTAGCACACAACTCCCGGGCCAGGAACACTTGCTCCATATGCTCCTTCGGGTCTGTACACCAACAGTCCACCAGAACAATAATGGCCTATTTTCCTTAGCTATGATTCTTGTTAAATTGGAATGACATAAATAATCTGATAAGAAGCCCGCTCTCCTTTTTTCTGTTTTTCATTTTATATGTAATTCCATACCTGTGAGGACCTCTGAGATCCACGAGGATTGCAGCAGACCAGAATCAAACCATTTTTGGGTGTTGTTAAGAGATCACCACTGTACAAGTGCAAGTGCTCCGGGTGCATGGTCAGATTAAAAGAATGTTAGCGCTCCCACAAAAAACTTTTTTCTCTGATGTCATCAGACAATAACTGACAATAATAATCTTAATTAAGTTTTTTATAGTTAAGGCAACCTGTAATCTCTGTATAAAACTACGGCTGCTGTATTACATTGTATGAACATAGCCTTAGGCTGCAATTACACAGATTTATCTGACAGATTATTTCAGCCAAAACCAGGAACAGACTATAAACAGAGATCAGTTCATTAAGGAAAGATTGAGAGTTCTCCTCTTTTCAAATCCATTCCTTGTTTTGGCTTAAAAAATCTGTGAGATAAATCTGTGTGTGTAATCGCAGCCGTAGGCTGAGCCTTAACAGCTTCTGTAGCTGTGACACAGGAGGCCTTGGAGAAGCCTCTTGACGTCACAGCAGGAATTAGGGCCATGCGATCCCTTGCATAACCCCAATAGGAAAAGGCGGGAGGGTTCTCCCTTCTTTTAACACTGTTTGTGCTGTGATCGCACTGATCGCAGCACCTATAGAATTAACTGCCAAGTTCCAGGCTCAGCCCAGGGCTCGGCAGTTGTGGTGGGTGCCTGGCTATCACTGACAGTCGGGCCCCCCCACCCACCTGCAGCTCCTGCAAACCTCTACGAGGATTACTTTGTTCCTCCTAAACCAGAGCATCCTTAATCATTATATGGGCTTCAAACTCTATCCATTGTGACAATAATTTGATCTAAAATGGACCAGAGTAAGTAGGCATGGCTATTATGCAGTGAAAGGAGTCAACTGCTGGCAACCCTGCCGAAACAGGTGTTGGTGTGAGTGTCAACACCCTGCTTATCAGCAATTGATGCCCGGTCCGGAAAACAGGCAATTATTAAAATTTGCCTAGAAAATCCCTTTAAGACATATTGGATTATTTATTTAGAAGTCGTATACAAGCAGGCTTTATTTTTCTCTTATTTTTATTGGGTACTTGCATTTCACTGATGAATTATTTTAGTATGAAATAATTTTTCTATGAATGCTTCCACTTTTTAATGACCAAAAAGTTTTATAATTCAAAAAGACAATTTTTGACTACACTGCCTACAGTAAATTTTTAATATAGCCTTAGTAGCTCCACACAAGACTCTAGACGGGAAACTAGAGTGCGGATGGAAAATAGATTGTAAACTTATGACCAAGTTTTTAGTCCATGGGAATCATTATAGAAGATATAACAGCTACCTTCAAAACATTCCCAGACATCACAGTGAAGATCAGTTCTGAATATTCCATAAACCAGGCCTAGTAATTTTTATGACTGAATTAATTTAGTTTGTCTTAAGTAGTCTGTTTAATCAAAATCAACATCAAGCTTAGACCGGAAACCACCCATGGCTCTCTGCAGAACATAAGGTTCACAACATACAAACGCAGTAGGATACAGCAAATTAAAAAGAAAATTGAAACATATTTGAACTAAATCTGTCAAACAACTAGATCAAACAGAAACCAGAGATTTCCAAGAAAATTGCTTAGTCCCCATTTCTTTTAACCTCATCGGCCAATGTTAATCAGAGCTTAGAAGGTTAACTGAGGAATTACCTGGATATTTTCAAAACTACTGTGCAAAAGTCCAAGAATTCATGTTCTCACTGTAGCTCAAAATGATAAGCAATAATAGAAAAATGAAAAAGATTTTTATCTATGGACTGCTCAATATATAGAACAGGACAACCTTCTTCAGTGTTTTATAAATTGCTCACTTGTTCTTCCTTATAGAAAAAAGGCGCAACGACATCTAAGATGGTGTAAAAATAATGCACATGCTCTTTGTACAATGTAGTGTTTCCCAAGCATGACGCTCATACAACATTTACAGTATGTTACATTGTACCAGTCAGGTACAGTTGTTGTAATTACATCAGTATACACCAGATGTATGCTAGCCATTATGTCCAAATGATTCAATTTACGTCACGCAGCAATAAGCCTTAACATATTTAACACGACTGTTATTCCACATAGAATAGTAGGACTAAGAATCCAGGAAATGATTTCTCCTGCATCGTCACTCTCTACAGAACATAAAGTCTGATATATACCAGGGGAGGTTAGTCACTCCATAAAGTAAAATGAAATAAAATATGGCAGCGTTCCGAAGCCTTAAAGAGACGAATATAGGATTTTTAATGAAACATAGAATAGGAGACAATCTATATCGACATCTCATTTACATAAAAGATCGTCTGCAGAAAAAGACCACTTGGTCCATCTAGTCTGCCCTTTTATTATTTCTTTTCTTATTAGCTTAGGATAGTTATATGTTTATCCCAGGCATGGGATAATTTTAGTTATTGTAGTGGATTTACCATCCACACCTACCGTCGTGTTGTTTCTGATCTTTCCTACTAACCTCAGATTGTGGCACCTTGTTCTTTTATTGAATGTTCTTTAATGAAGAACACTTCCCTTCAAAAACAACATTTAGGCTATGGCCCAGTAAAAGGGGGATCACTGCCATTGAAATTCCAAATCAAATCAAATGGCCTTTTTCTTGCATCATGAGATTCAAATGCTGCAAGCACTTGTATCACTTTCTCACCATCAAATTAATCAAATTAATGGTGATTGGGGGTCAAAATATTATGCTTATTGCTGTGTAATATTTTTCAGGGTATAAGTCACACCCCTGGTTAGGGCAACTAAAAACTAGAAAAAATAAGTCTAAGGCAGCAGAAGGGTCAATGTCACTAACTTTGATGATCTATCATTGAAGAGAGGGTTAATAGTTAGATCATGATAGCTATTTTATGATTTGGTAGTTTTTATGTAATTTGGCCAAGAAGACCAATCTCAAAAGAAATCCCCTTCGCCATTCAAATATGTTTACAATATGAAGTAAATTTGTGTTTCCTGAAATTCATTAGCATACTGTGTCCTCTGCAATTTATTATAATGTACACCAGACCCTCTGAAATTCATTACAATACAATATGATTTAAGTCTCAGGACACCCTTTTATTTCAGAAACAAAAGTGGAAATGACAGTGGAGCTGTCCATGGTGCTGAACACAGAGCTAAAGGTGCTAGATCCAATCATTATGAATAGGGATGAGCGCAACTTGAGCATGCTTGAGTCAGATCGCTCAACATTTAAATAATTGCAACAACTGGCAAATGTTTTTGAAATGGAAATAGAAACTTGGAGAAATATCTAAAGATATCGATCTGAAATACTTTCATAGATTAAAAATATATAACCTATCCTAAGTATTCATCTTCTGTATAACTTCTAGAATTATCTATTAAAAGTACACTGATCTAACTGGAATTTTTCAGATTCTTAAATAAACAATGTATGCAAAACAACAATTTCTAGTCTATGATAAAGTTAACCCTTTAAGGACGGGGCCAATTTTCATTTTTGCGTTTTCGTTTTTTCCTCCTTGTGTTTAAAAGGCCATAGCACTTGGATTTTTCCACCTAGAAACCCACATGAGCCCTTATTTTTTGCGTCACTAATTGTACTTTGCAATGACAGGCTGAATTTTTGCATAAAGTATACTGCAAAAGCAGGAAAAAATTCCAAGTGTGGTGAAATTGGAAAAAAAACCCGCATTTCTTTTATTTGATGGAATGTGTTTTTATGCCATTCACCCTGGGGTAAAACTGACTTGTTATGCATGTTCCTCAAGTTGTTGCGATTAAAATGATATATAACATGTATAACTTTTCTTTTATCTGATGGCCGGTAAAAAATTCAAATCATTGTTAACAAATATACGTTCCTTAACAAATATACGTTCCTTATCGCTCTATTCCCAGGCTTATAGCACTTTTATCCTTTGGTCTATGGGGCTGTGGGAGGTGTCATTTTTTGCGCCATGATGTTAACTTTCTATTGGTATTGATTCTATTGATTGCTCATATACAACTTTTTGATCGCTTTTTATTACATTTTTTCTGGATTTGATGCGATAAAAATGCACAATTTTGCACTTTGGGATTTTTTTGCGCTTACGTCATTTACCGTGCGAGATCAGTTATGTGATTAATTAATAGTTCGGGCGATTACGCACGCGGCGATAGCAAACATGTTTGTTTATTTATTTTCATTTAAAACCTGGGAAAAGGAGGGTGATTCAGACTTTTATTAGGGGAGGGGGCTTTTTACTTATAACCATACTTTTTTTTTTTTTTACACATATACTAGAAGCCCCCCTGGGGGACTTCTACTATATACACTTTGATCTCTCATTCAGATGTTTGCTGTATAGTTATACAGCAAAGATCAATGAGATTGGCACTCGTTTGCTTTCGGCTGCTGCAGCCAAAAACAAACGAGTGCCGAGCCAGGGACGGCGCCAGTCCCCGGCTGGCAGCAATAACGGAGATCGCTCCTCCGGGAAAACGGAGCGATCTCCTCCACTAGACACCAGGGATGTGCTGCGTCCGGTAATCGGATGCAGCTCTCACGTTTGACAGCTGCATCTGATTGCTGTATTAGCGGGCACGGCGATCGGACCGTGCCCGATAATACCCGCGGTCCCGGGCTACAACGGGCACCCGGAACCGCGGTGGTTCAGAGCGGGGTCGCCGCGCGGCCCCGCTCCTAACACCTCTTACGGGCGCATGACGTACGGGTACGTCATGCGTCCTTAAGAGGTTGAAAGGGTACTCCAGACAAAACGTATTTTTAAATATGTTATTGCATAAAGAATAACATAGTGCTATTTCCCTAAACTTAGTAGATCAGGCAGGCTCACTTCCTGAAAAAAAAACGTGACGTCACATCTCAAATGTAGGGTCCAGCAGGGGGCGCATGTAAAAGTATAGAAATAGATTAGACGTCTATTCTCCCACCCTCCCTCTGTCCCACCCCCTGCCCCATTCTATTACAGCTTCTGCAGTGGGGTGAGCGCTCCATATCTGATGCTCACCCCAACTAGCCACCCCCACTAAGCCAGTCTCCCCCCTGTGCCTCAGCGCTCACCCTGACGCCCGATCCCGGCGGGGTGAGTGCTCATGCACCTCCACTCAAGCAAGCTGCACCATCTCCAAAGCAGCTTGCTTCATGTCAGCCTGTCTCCCCCCTGTGCCTCAGTGCTCACCCCGTCTCCTCCCTGTGCCTCAGTGCTCACCACGCTGCCCGGTCCCGGTGGGGGAGCGCTCCTGCTCCTTCTACCAAGTTCTCTCCCGTGCTGCCCACTCTCCCGTGTTGTCCGTTCTCCCGTGCACAAGCACTCACCCGCCGCTGGGTCCTGGCGGGGTGAGCGCTCCTGCACCTTCTTCCAAGTTCTCTCCTGTGCTCCTTTTCCTGCTCTCCCGTGCTGCCCGCTCTCCTGTGCACCTTCTCCCATGCACGAGCGCTCACCCGCTGCTGGGTCCCGGCAGGGTAAGCGCTCCTGCACCTTCTCCCAAGCTTGGAAGAAGGTGCAGGAGCGCTTACCCCGGCGGCGGGTGAGCGCTAGTGGAAGGGAGAGCGGGCAGCACGGGAAAGAACTTGGAAGAAGGAGCAGGAGCGCTCACCCCGCAGGAGGCGCAGGGGGGAGACGGGATGACATGAAGCAAGCTGCTTTGGAGAAGGTGCAGCTTGCTTGTAAGGAGGTGCATGAGCGCTCACCCCGCCGGGACCGGGCTACATACTAGGGTTGCCATGGACCCCTGGCATCTAGATTGTTAAATACAAGTTTAAATCACATAAGTATCAAGACTGAATAAAGAGATAAATTCAAAGTCTATTCTAAGAATAAAAATATCATTTTTGTCAATGTTGATAAAACTGCAAATCTATTGTTTGATTTTTCTCCTCTCAGGAGCTTCCTGATCACCTGATAGAACAGACATACCTAAAAGAATGGCATATTCACAAAACCCTCATACATACCATTCCAGACTATATTCAGACATTTGAAGACATGAAAGTTTTGGATATGTCACAGAACAAACTAACACATTTTCCTCCAGAAATAGGTGAGTACAAAGAATGTTTCATTTCAGGTTGCCAAGAAAGAAACTGAGATAATTGCGTAGAATGTATTGTATATTGCATCTTTAAATCCATGGAACAGAATAGTAAAGTCATACATTTTGTTGGTTCTATGTGTTTTATGGCATTTTGGTGGCCTTTATTCCATAATTTAGTGGTTTCACATTGCATTTTTGGAAAATATTTACATTGTGCTTTTCTTCTTTAGGGTGAACTTTTTTTTTTTGGTCGATTGTATTTTTTTCCCCAAAAAAGGCAGCAAGTGAGAGAATTTGTGGCATTTTATTTCTGTAAACTTTACATAATTTTTTTTTTCTTTCTTGGCTAAAAAGTATCAAGAAAGTGGTTGGGTTTTTGTGACTTATTTCACATTATTTCTCACAAACATGATTCACATATTTAAAGGAAATATGTCAGCTGCAAGTCATGTTCTAAACTGCTGACACTGTTAGAAAGCTGTTAGGTCAAGGAGACAGATCGCACCTTTCATATATCTGTCTGTGCTTCCAGAATATAAAACAATGCATTTATTCTATAATAAACAGAGTTAAAGAGGCTTTAGTGAGCTTCTGAAGTGTAGCAAGCTGTAACACCTCCTTAGGGTCCATTTACACAGAAAGATTATCTGACAGATTATCTGCCAAAGATTGGAAGCCAAAGCCCAAAGCAGACTATGAACAGAGATAAGGTCATAAAGGAAAGACTGAGATTTCTCCTCTTTTCAAATCCATTCCTGGTTTGGGCTTCAAATCACTGGCAGGTAATCTGTCAGATAATCTTTCTGTGTAAATGAACCCTTAGGGTACTATTACACCAACAGATCTGACGACAGATTATCTGCCAAAGATTTGAAGCCAAACCCAGGAGTGGATTTGAAAAGAGGAGAAATCCAGTCTTTCCTTTATGACCTGTTCTCTGATTTATAGTCTGTTCCTGGGTTTGGCTTCAAATCTTTGGCAGATAATCTGTCGTCAGATCTGTTGGTGTAATAGTACCCTTACTCTGCTCTCCCAAGTAATGGCTGTTATTTTACAATGACTGATGTCATTTGTATAATAACAACCATCTTAAAAGACAGCTGTCCAACTCCAAAAAAAGATGGTATGTAAACTTAGCCCAAAGGAGGCTTAGGCCTCCTTCATAGGCTATGTTCCCACTATGTTTATTTTTAAAAAAGAATGGCCGCTGATTGCAATGAAATCAGCATCCGTTCTTTTCAGCAGCGGCAGCATTGCATTAAATTCAATGCTGCCCACTGTGTTCCTACTTCGTTATTTTAACTTTCGTTCTTTAGAAAGGCCGTTAAAATAATGAACATGCCTATTATTTCAGAACAATAGCTGTTGACACAGTGTAAAGTGCAGCCAACAGTGGCCGCAATTCAATAGTAAACGGATAATGTTCCTACAGCTTTAACGGCTGCAGGAACATGCCAAACGCCCCAGACGTCCGGCAGTATAACACCGTTCGTTGTTATACTAAGTGTGGACATAGCCACACAGTGTTTTTCATTAGTTTACATAAGTTTTTGGTTCGTTTCATCTTGAACATGTGTTTCCTGCAATTTTTTAAGCCCTACAGAGAAGCCTATCTGAAAAACAAGAGAAAGCAAGTCCATATCCAGAGAATGCTGTTTTAAAAAAAATTTGACATTAAAATAAATAATACTACAAAACCTAAAAACATTGGCTGGTTGCTGGGACTTACTTACTACATAAACGTAACGTGCAGCAACCCCATACATACATGTACTGTACATGATTTTGCATTAAGGGGTTAAAGTTTCTCTAAATCTTTCAACAGCATGAAGGTTTATAAAAATATTTGAAGCAACGGGTACACTGTGTACCTATAATATTTGTACTACATCATTTGATTGCACAACTTAGTGTATAATAACAAAAAAAGGGTGATAATACTGTATAATTGCAATAATTTCTAACAAATTCAGGTACTAATTAAAAATACATAATTTATATTTAATAGCCTGACTGAGTAATAAAATCTGTCACTCAAAATCATATTTAGTGCCATTTATGTTCATTGCATTTCATAAATTAAGGGGACATCGTTTAAGGGTATAAACCCACACACCGTATATGCAGCGTATTTACTGCTGCGATACGCAGCAAATACGCAGCAAAAACGCAGCAGATTAGATCTAAATAACTGAACACAGCATCAAATCTGTACCAACAAATCTGCTGCGTATTTGTTGCGTATCTGCTGTGTATACGGTGTGTGGGTTTGTACCCTAAGGGTACAAACCTACACACCGTATACGCAGCAGATACGCAACAAATACGCAGCAGATTTGATGGTTTAGATTTAATGCTGTGTTCAGTTATTTAGATCTAATCTGCTGCGTATTTGTTGCGTATTTGCTGAGTTTTTGCTGCGTATCGCAGCAGTAAATACGCTGCGTATACGGTGTGTGGGTTTATACCCTAAATGAAATTATTGTGTGAATAAGGTCATCAGGGACACGTTGATGAAGTAGAAGGATAATGCCCTGCTAGAGATAATATTTCCTTGATTATAGCCTGAAAGTGCAACTATTTTAAGTAATAATGGATTATCTTACCAAAAAAGTGTAGCTGCTTGTCTAGAAATAATCTTTAGTTATATAACACCAACATATTCCACAGCAGTATACAATACAAACAGTAAGTGTACAGACAAAATAAGACGATACACAGTAAAAAAAATAATAATAATAATAATTAATAGAAGTGAAGTAAAGGCCTTGCTCACAAAAACTTACAATCTACACCCTAGCTTACAATAGGATTGATACAAATGTTAATTGTTTGATTTGTACAAAGGTCCATCCTGGGGGATATACTAAGAATTGGTTTCAATACTAAAAATACTAATTAATTTCACAATACAGACACCTCTAGTCCATGCTCTCTCCTCCTGGCGCCTTAGCTCCCCTCCTTTTGGGATGATGTTTTGTTGGTGGGTCGGCACTCTGGAAGGCATTAAAGGCAAATGCCAAACAGTAATGAAGCTTGTGGTCAGAGGGAAGATGGAACCCTGGATGAATGTATTCATGCCCCCACATCCCTGTAGGAGATTGGTTGCTAAAAGTCTTAATGTGGTCCTGTTCTGTAAATAAGTGGCTCTGCAGAGGGTTGGCGTGGAACTAGCGGATTAAGGCTGGATGATGCAGAACTTGATTGTTCTTCCCTGCAGTGGCCTGGTAAACAAATAGCATTGGCTGCAGATATTCTGTCAAGCTCAGTGGCATATCAGAAGACCATGATGGCAGGAGCTATATCCATTCATAAGCCCCTTCTATACTATTGCTGCTGGTAAGCCCCTGAAGGGGTTAAAACATGACTTATATACTGACACTGGTTATATGTGAGGGGGAGGGGGGTTGTGTAAACACAATTATGTAAGGGAAGACCACTGTTTGATTTGGCTTATGTAGGCTTGACAATTTATGGTGATCTCTCCTTGACTCACAATTTACTGTGATCTCTTACTGTGATCTCTGCTTATTCTGGAGAAAAGAAAATGTTATAAAATAAAATTTCCTAAACTTTTCCCCCCTCTGTAGTACCCATTTAAATGATTTAGGAGGGGTAGCATCATTATATAACAGAACCAAGCTTTTTGGGCAGTTGGGCTGTTGGTGAACTGGTAAAAATGATCTTTTTGTGACTTTAGCTGTGGTACATTGCGGTACCTTATGTATGAAGTAATGCACAATGCAAAGTTAACTGCATGGCTGTCAATACGCATGGGTGGTTTTCTCTCTGCTCAGTTAATAAAAGGAAGATAACCTTGGAGGAAGGGGGGCATTGAAAGGATAAATGGAATATTATGGAGCAGATGACAGATTCATATGGAAGAGTAATGGAATATATAAGGCACAATGAGTGCTTAACCACGCTATTTGAGAAATGACATGAAGTGCCTTGTATGATTAATTTTCAAAAGACATACTTCCCTATCTAACTCAGTTGGACAAGTACCTTGGTATATATTTAAAGGGGTTGTATCATTAAGAAAACTACTGTAGGTCTAAACTAAACATATTTTAAATGTGCAAGCATTTTGAACTGGTACTGTTTAAGAGAGATAAACTTACTAATACCCCATGGGTCTTCTTTGTTTTGATAACCTGTTGCCCTTGGTTAAGGTGGGAGAGACAGACTCAACTGCAATCTCCTGGAAGTATTGGAAGTTGGTCTCCACCGAGCCTGCAACAGCGGGGTAGCAGTAATTAAATCCAAGGGGTGGGAAAATAGTACAGTGATATAACTTTTCCAAAAGCAACACATTTGTACTCATGCATCTGATTTAATTGACTAGTTATGGTTTCCAGTAAGGGATACTGAGGGACATTAAATGGGGAAGGGGATGGGCTTAGAAGACAGGAGAAAGAGTTTTTTTCACTTCATCTTCTGTCTCAGCTGGTGAACTTTATAAAGGATAAAATATATCCAACAACAATTGTAGGAGGGAATTTCAGTTGTGACATGGAAAACAGGCTAGATTAGGAAACAATGTACTCGTTGCTGCCTGCGAGTAGGAAAATGTGCAGGATGCGGCCCGGAAGTCATGAGAGCATGACACAGGAGAAAGATGTGCGGTTTAGCCCCTCCTGCACTACTCATACTGCAGCCCAAGAAAAATAAAAGAGCACGACGCTACACGAATTTCTCCTCGTCCCCCACACAGGATCCCACACATTCATAAATCGTCAGCCCCCCTCTGGGTGAATTAATCAAATTTATTTGATTAATAACCCAGCTTGATTCGGCAGTTCACTGAACTTTGATATAAAGTTTTGGTTCATCTGAAACTTAAATGAAGCACACTAAAGCAGCTAAATGATTGCGAGCCACAAAGTTGTGAGTCCTAAAGTTTGCTCATCTAGACTTACCTTTCCAAACTTTCTCAGTGTCCTCCTCCTCTAGTCTCCAGATACCTCACAGTGACCAAAATATCTCAGACAGAGGTGGGACAGCACCATGGCCAGTGATTGGCTGAGTGAGCTGTCACTCTAGTCTTGAGAGTGACACCCCACTCAGTCAACCACTGGCTGTGGCACTGTCCCAACTCAGTCAGTCAGTGATTGGCTAAATGGCCTGTCACTTCCATCTCAGTTAATAAAGCTATTTGAAGCCCACTGGTGTGTACAAGTCTATATATGCTCAAGCTTTTTGCTTTATTTTGGATAGTTACCTTGGGTCTAACACTACTAGGCAACAAGGCTAACCACGGAGCCACCCTGTAATCTAGATGCACTAGTTATGAGTATATCCTTCTTTTTTTAATCGAATCAGCGGTAGAACATAGGGAACATATATATCCTTCTTGTATGTTTTCTCCTTTTGTATCCAATCATGCTATTGGACAAAAGTTGTATCACATTGCCTCTGCGAACCTGGCCTTACTCTTGTTTCGACTTATCTGTCTAAGGGCAGCTTCACACGTAGTAAATCACCACGGATTTTATGCTGCAAGTTTCGCTGGGAAATCCGATACGAATCCCACTACTGTGAGTTTGAATGAGGTTACATACTCGTAGTGAAATTTTCATTCCACTGTATGTAAATGCCGGCCCCCTTAATCAGTCGCTGCACGTGCTCCGGCTGCATCTGAGGCTCCCGGTTCCCATGGGTGGTGCAGCCAATCAGTGCATGGGCCCACCAAAGTCACTGATTGGCTGGGCGGGACTTACGGAAGACAGGAGCCTCAGATGCAGCTGGAGTGGGAGTATGTAACCACATTCAAACCCCTTGCTCTGGGCGGCGGCAGGTTAAGGGGGGCTAGCATTTACATACTTTTTCATTTTACATCATTTTCATTCTGCTGCGAGTATGTAACCCCATTCAAACTCACAGTAGTGGAATTCACTACGTGTACTGCTACCCGAAGGGTAGCTTCACACACACCGTAGAGCAGCGAATTTTCTGCTGCGGATCCGCAGAAGATCCGCAGCAGATATGATCTAAATAACTGAACACAAAATCAAATCTGCACCATCAAATCTGCTGCAAATATGCTGCGGATCCTGTATGTGTGAATTCACCCTAATAGTACATTCTATATAACAACAGTTGTCAACGCATGGCTCCCCAGCTATTCGGTAACTTGCCCTGACAGTTGAAGACATACTGGAAGCTGTAGTTTCCAACAGTTATAAAGCCAGAGGTTGGGGATCATGACTATACAATGTAAGTGCACCATTCAGTCTTTCAAACTATTTGTATTAGTTTCTTACTTTCTTCACATTTCTTATTAAGGCTACAACCCAATTTGCGGCCCAAAAATATTTCAGGGATGATGATCAACTAGAATAAAAGAACAATAAAGACAATGCGGAAAAAAAGCTTATGTATTGTTAGGAGGCTTCTGGTTAGTTCTCAAGGGGACAAAAAGCTTTCTAAAGCTAAAATTTACCAGCTTTGCTGTATAATCGCTTTAAACCCATGTAAAATTGGCTGTTCCAGCGATCACATTATTCACTTTCTCTAGGACTGTAAGGCTCTGATAATGGTTCTCAGTTACTTAGCTGGGCATAGCAATAATTCCATTGAGTACAATGTCAATTAATATTTGTATTGAGTGATTTAGGCTTGTATTCACTCACTTGGAACTGAAATCTAGAATGTAAGATCACCTTGCCAAGCCTTTCTACTTCTGAACAAATAATGCAGATTTTCTCCAAGCTATTCTCTAATCTGCATGACAACTACAAAAGATTGAGCTCACCGACTCATTATAATATTTTCTCCCCAGATTAGTGATTTAAGCTTAATCATAAGCATTGATTTCCTTTCACTTTTATTTTGTTTTGAAAACCGCTAATTAAATAGGGAGCAACTAAGTACAGACTTCTATTGCCTTTTTTTTTTCTCCGAAGTTTCCTCTACTTTCAATCACAACTTATTTTAACAAATTGCAGATCATTGGGCTACAGAGATTACTTTCCTTTCATGGCTGAAAATGATCAGAGCTTCAATTTTCTTTCAGGAATATTTAATGAGCGTTTCTTCAGATAATAGCTGTGCAGCGGAAGCGTTGACCAAAGAACATATTTTTTGGTTGCTCTGCAAAATACAAAGCTTGGAAGGGATTAATCCTTCACTCTGCTCTTGCAAGCCTATTAATTTCATTTTAATGTAATGTATACTCTGTCTTTTGCAAGACTAGCGCGTCTACCATTAGTGATAAGCCAATTTTGTTATGGGATAAGAGGGAAATAAAATTAAGTTCTAATTAATAATGTAGTTTATTAAGTTAGGAAATGTTAGACTTCACTGAGCATGAAGCAACAAAGTTTGGTATGGATTTAGAGACACTAAGCCGCCAGTTAATCATTTGTTATTACCCTCGCTTTACTGGGTACAATGACACCAAGGTTATACGCTTGTGTCGTGTGCTATATATATATATACTGTATACATTAATCAGCTATAATGTTTCAAACCACTGTCAGATCAAGTGAATACATCAGTCAAGGATTGGAATATATTAGACATCAAGTAAACAACCAGTTTTTATACGTGATGCAGGAAAAAGGAATCTTGTGGCTTGAACAAAGGTGACAGTAAGATGACTATATCGGACCATCTCCAAAATAGCAGATCTTATGGGGTGCACCCAAAATTAAGTAAGTACCTACAAGAAGTGGTCAATGAAAGACAACTGGTGAACTAGTGACAAGGTCATGGAGACCCAAGGTTCAATGATTCACATGGGGAAAAAAGCTTACTCCAGGTGGTCTAATCCTACAGAAGAGTTACTATAGCTGGCTTTGATAGAAATTTGTCAAAATGTACACTGTAGAGATAATCGAACATCGAAAAATATTAGGTTCTATAGACCTCGAACCTTGTCGAACCTTCAGCATTTGATTCCCGATGCCTTCCCGATCTGTGGGGAAGGAGGAGACAGCCCGGGTACCGTCTGTAATTCCGGGATTCAGCCTATTACCTAGGCTGAATCCCGGAATTCCAGGCGGTACCCGTGCTGTCTATTTTTTTCTCACGGACCGGTAGGCCATCGGGAATCAAATGCAGTAGGTTAGACAAGGTTCGAGTTCTATAGAACCTAAGATTTTCCGAAGTTCGATCATCTCTAGTATACTGTATCACAAATTGCTGCATATAGAGCTACATAGCCTCAGGTCAATTAAAGTGCCCATGCTGACTCCTGTCTAGCATTAAAGGTGCCTGCAATGTGCACATCAGTATCAGAATTAGACCATAAAGCAATGGAAAAAAATTTAATCTGGAGAAGAGATGAGACAAGGATGTTTATGTTGTGCTTGGGCTGTCACAGTTTTTGAGGACAGCTGGCTTTAGATCTAGCTACACCTGTGTCATATTCTCTTTTTAATGACTGACTTTTTAAATGTATCCTAGACTAGCACTTTCACAGACATGTCATTGTTTTACCAATATCAACTGGATGGAAATTCCAGAGAAAAGTCTACTTACACTACAGCTGCTGAAAACCTTGCCTGGATACCAATTAGTTGACTTGTAAAACTTGTATATATGTGATGGATCAGATATGTCATTGTTGTGGTGTGAATAAATTCCATCATCTGTTATTTTTATTTTAATGCCAACATAGTTTAAAGTCTTTTTGCTGTTATTTTTAGGAGCTGTTCCCGCTGTGTAACTAGAAACTAGAAGTAGAATGATTAGGAACATGATGAGACCTCTGGTAGTGCAGGATGTATAAAAACATAGGTGGTGGTGGTGAAAGGGTTAATTAAAGGCTGATCCAACGTAAAAGGCAGCATGTTTCTAAACTAAGCCGCTTATTGTATCTGTGTCTTGTCTGTTTTATACCTTTTGGTCTTTAACAATAGACAGTGAGGCATGCCACAGTTTGAGCCTGTTACTGACAGTGTAGCGACAAATCTACCGCTAACATTTTCTTTCCTGTTTCTTTGGGAAAATGGACTTTACACACATTTTTTTCTATGCAGTAGAAACCTTTTTTGGCATTCAGAAGAAGTCATTATCCTCCCCAAGGGAAACACTAATCATCCTGATCCTAGCCCAATTATCACATCAGCTTTTTCTATATGAGAGATATCGAGTCATACACTGTATGGTTAGTTTAAAAATGCTGTCTGGGCATCATCACAAATTCTGCAGTATAATGATACCTACACAATGATAACACAATGATGGCTCATTATTTTGAAAAAATGAGACAAAATCTATTATAAAAAAAAATTGAAACATGTAGATTACTACTCTATTCATACTGCAGTTTACTTGCAGCTGAGCTGGCTACCATCATGTTTTACCAAATTCCTTAAAAGTGTTACGTGGAAGCACTGCTTTCTAAACAAAAATTATACTACAATATAGTAGAGAATTTGCAGTTTTTAACCATTGGGCTACAGCTGCTACAGGAGTGCAATGAAATAGGAATCTATGATGTCTGTCATTCAGGTCACAAGACTTGAGGTCATAATAGGCAAGTGTGCCTGGCTTAAAGGGTTATCTAGGATTGGAAAAAAAAACCCAGCTGTGTTTTTTTTTTGCTCAGAAACAGTGCCACTCCTGCTCTCAGTTTGTGTGTGGTATTGCAGCTCACTTCAATCCAAGTGAAAAGAGCAGAGCTGTAATACCACACAGAACCTGAGGAAAGGGGTGGTGATGTTTTTCTATATTTTTCTAATCAAGGACAACTTTTTTATCTATGGAAAAAACAAACATTTGAGCCTTTTCAAAACTATATATTCATTGGTCATACATCTCCCTTTGTAAACAGGGATTTGTGCGGCCAAGAAAGATAAATAGAAATTGACAGCACAGATACTGTATGTGTATATCTGGGCTGTCAGTTTTCAGTTCACAAGTAGCAGTCTATACTTACCAGCCCCACTGCTTGTGATCCAGCATCTGGTTCTCCCATCTTCTGGGCGCTGCTGGAACCTATGGCTGCCGCCTCTCCTCCAGCATGATTGACAGCCGAAAGAGGCAGAGCCTGAAAAACAGCCGACCGCAAGGACAAAAGAGCCACAAGCAGCATGGCTGGTATGTACAAACTGCTGCTTGTGATCTGGAAACTGACAGCACAGATATCCACCTATCTATGCTGTCAGTTTCCAGGGCTGCATGAGTGATGCAAGGATCATTCATGCAGCACATCTACGCAAATTTTCATGCTGTGTAAAGGCACAGCAAACGAGCGCTGTTCGGCGATCATTAATGGCCCCCATAGACGAGACATCTGCACATCTAAAAGGACCCCAAGCCTCTTGTATCAAACAACTCACAGGGATGCTACCTCCAATGGTGCAAGTTTTTCCTTTCTGGGAAAGATCTACGTTGCATATCCCTTCTTTCCAAAACTCCCAGTGGAGCACGAATGGCCTATAAGTCTCCACTTTTGTCCCTTGCTTGTATATACTGTATGTTGCTTTATCTTATGCTCCTCATAAGTCCTTCTCAGGTCTGTAGCTGAAAGGTTTAAAGCCATTTGAGTAAATGCTATTGTTCTCAGCCCGCTTAACATTTTTTGTTTCCCTTTATGGCAGTTATGAAATGTATTTTATCCTTTATGTAATCAGTACAATGTTTGTATAATGGCCTAATTAAATAAACTATAAAAATCAATCCAGTAAAACTAGACTTCGGGAAAGTGACAAAGAACTGATGTAAGCAGTGACAAGAAAAGCATAGTTAAGCCAATGATTATTCCGAGATCCGATCATTGATTAGTTGTCTCTGGTCAGACTTCTTTGGTTGTCAATCAAATGCAGTAAAATGAAGAAAACAGGCCCATTATACATTAAAATGACCCCATTTACACTTCAAAATACTACATAATAAAATTGCCTTGCAGTATTAACATATAAGTAGATCAGGCACACATAGAAATATAGAACAGTGGCAGTCACTATATAGCCTGGCAATGTAACTTTCTCTTTACAATTTAAATTGGTTTGTGAGGCTATCACCTTGGGAGAGATGAGCATTTGATCCAGGCAGGTGTGAAATTAATTGGTTTCCTCCACTATGTTTCATGGGAATTTATATACTCTCTGGAGAAAAATAACATTTTCCTTCACTACTTTTGCTTTTCCTTAACCAGTTTCAGGCAATGCCTTCTTGTACATCGTATTTGTGAGGGATGTTGTCCCCCTGAATGTTGTTGAAATACTTTATATATCAAAAAATTAAACATTTATATGTCAATAAAAAGACTTATTGTAGGTTTTGTATTACCCTTTAATATAAATGTAAGTTGGCAAAACTACTGAACTGAAAAGAGGACGATTTGCTGTATCTGAGGAGCCCCAATTACCTGGACGGCAAAAACCACACTATTATGACAGCTCTTTTTGACCTTTATGACCCATCGTTTAGACAAGTAGCAAAAGTAGTACCCTTGGATCCCACTATTACCAAGAACGAGAAGTCCTCATATCTGTCTCTACCCAGCTACTTCATATAAATAAATTGGGCAACTGGAGAAATTATTTATTGCTGGGACTGGCATGGGACCAAGGTAGCTGACACACAAAGCCACCTACTTAGCGGGATATGACTGCTGCAGTATTTCTTCATCCCCTACAGCTACATTCCTGACACCCTGTGGCTCTTAACTATATGTAATTCACCTTTGAACGTATATATGAAGATTCTAAGCCCCCTATAACAACCCAATAGGCAACCTGAAAAATTATTACATGTATATATTTTAAACTCTTTGTCATTCAGTCTTTTATCTCATGTTATTACTGTCTTCTCTGGGATTCTTGTAGCATACAATGGCATTTTGTTGCTTAAATTGCTTTAGTTGTTCTCCATCTTATTACTTCTTTTTATACTTTTAGTCATGGTTGTCAATAATTAAGTAAAGAAATGCAATACCATTTGGTAACATTTCTTCTAACAACTTAAGGAATTATTATTTAAATATTACTTGGCCTCATTTTTTTGTAAAAATTTTAAGATTTACTAATTGTAAATTGCCCAGAAACCTTCTAAAACTGCATTTCTGTATATGTCTAATAAAGCATTAAAATGGACATTATCTTGTAAATGGTTCAAACCTGACCACCTCCTGCAGTCTTCATCTCAAAAACATTTCCCGAATCTGCTCTTTTCTCAACCCTTACACCACAAAACTGCTGGTACATGCTCTCATTATCTTTCCCTTGGACTACTGTAACATCCTCCTTTCTGGTCTTCCATTTTACACCCTTGCTCACCTCCAGTCTATCCTTAACTCTGCTGCCCGAGTAATCCACCTTTGCCCTCACTTTGCCTCTGCCTCTCCCCTCTGCTGATCCCTTCAATGGCTCCCCATTGTCCAACATATTCATTTTAAATTGTTTACCGTGACATACAAGGTCATCCACAACCTGTCCCCTCCGTATATCTTTGACCTAACACACAACCTTTGATCTTCCAATGACCTCCATTTATGCTCCCCACTTGTTTGTACCTCACACTATGCCTCCAAGACTTTTGGCCAAGCCTCCCCCATGGCAATTCAAGCCTTTCCATTCAAACAGATAGCAGGCAGGATTAACCACTCATTCCGTAGTGTAAAGGGACCTTTAAAATCACTGTTTGCTTTTTAAAGAGCCTTGTAACATGGCTGGGGATTATCTGCAAAGCCAAAATCTCCCGCAGAAGGGAATGTTATCTATCTGTAAGCAGCTGTTTTACCATTTTTGCCCTTTATCAACAAAGAGAAGGGTACTGGCTGGATAGGTAAGAGTTTTTGTTGTTGTGGGGTAATGTTAATCCTTAAAAACCATGGTAAACCATAGGCGTATAAACTTTTTTATGCCATGCAATTCTCAGTAGACAAAAAAGTATGTAATGTGAAGACGGCTCATTTCCTTCTGAAAGATAAATACTTTGCATTCAATATTTATTCAAATGTAGATACTTCTAAAGAATTTTTAAGCCTATAACTGATTATCTGTTTGTTATTTTTATTAGCAGTCTTTTACTGGGAGCTAGCTTATTGCCTAACATCAGCACTTCTTTAATTTGCCAAGAAAATATCTAAGTATAATACTATGTAACCCGTCATACCGTTGGATACATTAAGATATTTATGTTTAATAAAACGTGAAATAACATATACATATAGCTGCTCTTTACAAAGGATGTAATAGCCTTCATTTATGTACACTGAATATCAATTGAGTTAGACATATTTATTTTGGCTCAGTCAGAAGAAGCACGTTACCATGCTGTGTCACTAGTACATGTATTAAATAGTAGATATGATTGAACAGGTTCCTGTGATCTTGGTTCGTCTCCACTCACGCTGCATTGATGGAACTTGCCTGCTGTTCTAACTTTCTTTGACACTGTGGGAAACTAGAGCACACTAACTACAACACAAAGAATATAGTATATTTTAGCTCATTTTAATCCAGAGGAAATATTTTTACAAAGAAAAATAACTGGCTATTTAGTGAGAGAATTAAGGGTAGGTATAATGAGCAAATCCAAGAGACTATTCTCGCACTGAGAAGAAAATTATGCTGGCATGAAAGAAAAATGAGCTGTGTATTATTAATCATTAGAACTATACACATTTTTGTTCCTATTTGAGCTTTATACAGAAGTTTTGTCTCAATTTTTTTTTCTTAGAATAAATTGTGAAATCTGAAATAAATGCATGCTTTAGCAGTCTAGACAATGCTTGAAATACTACATGAAAATAAAGACTGCAGTGCAAAATCCTTTAATGCAACTTGCCTAGCCAAAGCAAACGCTAGCAAAGACTGGATTGGGCCAGTTTCAGACAAGGGTAATAGAGACATATTTCCGCATTCCAATTACGGCCACAAGCCCTGGCTAAACCATGTGACTGATGACCAGAAATAAAAGCATCATAGATTCCTATCATTAGCACTGCAGTTGGGCTGGGAATTGCACCATAAAACGAGCATAAAAATGTATTTGTATTATGATTGTCTGAAATGAAAGGAAACAGAACAGTTATAGTAACTGAAAGAGGTTGTCCGGGGAGCAGAAAAGGTCTTGCCTGATCTGCTTCCCAGTGCTCATTTCCTCTTTCTGCTCATTTCAGAATTATACCTTCTAAAGTGAGAGGTGGGTGGGTGCATGTCAAAAGCACTGTGCACAAGCAAAACCATGGTCACACGGGGTGTCCAATAGCTACCTGATGTTGATGATGTTGCAGTGACAACGGGCAGCTATCAGACATCACATGTGCTCATCAGGCCGCCAGCCTATCAGCGCTGCTCTGCTTCCTGCAACTCCTCCAAGGATGCCAGGAAAAGCTGGATGCAATCCTGGGAAATTTCTTCCAGTTTCCCAGGATTGGATCAAGCTTTTCCCTGGCACCTGGGGTGGAGCGGCAGGGAGCGGAGCAGTGCTGAAAGGCCAGGAGCTTGATGAGCAAAGCGCTAATCAACCGAATCTTATTGTTTCATTTAGTTTAGTTAAATCCCTAGGCTGGTAAGGTGTTTCAGTACACTGGGGGTGGGGCTACTGCCCACCAGTGCACCGATCAGCCCCCAGCCAGCCCACCCCTTCTAATGAACATCAGTGAAGTGGGCCAGATTAGTGCACTGTGGGTAGTAGTCCTGCCCCCAGTGCATCAAACCGCCTTACTAGCCTAGGGATTAAAGTACAAACTGCACAGAAACAGCACCAAGGATGAAGGTATGAAAGGTAAGAAACCTTGTATTCTTACACATACTAATAATGCTATACAAGGGCCAAAAAATCCCTCCACACCATGATCCCATATAAAGACATATATAACCAATGTTACCTTCATACAGTGCCCACATAATGGTAGTCACCAGTATTATATAGGTCCTGCAGCCTTAGATATGATTACAGTGCAATTATATACAATGACATACCTAAAGTGGCATCTTCTCTTTTCATAGTGCTTAATTTTCTCTTTCCATCTCCTTTTGACTTAGACAGTAATGACAAATTTTTTCAATGACACTCCCATTAGTGTACCATACCAAAATAATATCCTTAATAAGGAAATAATGTCCTTAATAGGGGGCGAATTATGCCCCTACTATCATTCCAACTGACAGCTCCAGGCTCTGCTGTCCTTCTTGACTATATCTGCTTCCTGCAGATGCAAATGCAGTAAAGAGTGTAAGTTACCTTATGATCCAGGGCTTGCTCTCCATATGCCCAGTGCCAGCAGCATCACTGCCACACACAAACTGTTGGCAAGAGTGGCACTGTTCCTGGAAGAAAGCATCTATGTTCATGAATAACTCCATTAACAGGTCTGTTATGGGGCCCCTTGGATACAATTCTCATCATTGCATCCAAAGACTTTCTAGTCCAGCTCAGTAATTCTGTGAAAAAACTTTACAGTGTATGGAGTGTAGTACATAAAAAAATCAGTATATCATGAAAGTATGGGCTCTATAAATTTATATCCCCTGTGCTTCTCCTAGCAGTGGTTGCCACCAGCCATTCCTTTTTTATGTACTTTATACTGTATAGTATATTTTACAGCTGTCTCGAATAAATACATTGAAAAATATGATGTTAGCCAGGAATTATAATTATACATTTTCTGCAATCGAGTCAGGAAAAATTGGTGAACCTTTAGGGTATGTTCACACCTACCGGATCCGCAGCGTATTTTCTGCTGCGGATCCGCAGCAGATTTCATTTAAATGACTGAACACAGCATCAAATCTGCACCATCAAATCTGCTGCGGATCTGTTGCAGATCTGCTGCGGATCCTTTAGGTGTGAACGCACCCTTACAGTAGTGCCAAAGAAGAATTAACTATTTAAAGGGAAACAGTCGTCAAGTGCAGAAGGAGCTGGGCAAATTGATGCATATCTTCATGGGAAAAGATTCAGTATAACCTTTACTTTATTGATATCTCTTATGTTTCCATGCTAAAGAGTCCAGTTCATTGAGTGACAATGCACACAGGACTCCTTATTACAGAATGAGCAGGGATTTCAATCAAGGGGTTACAAGTAGAGATGAGCGAGCATGCTCATCTGAGCTTGTTACTCGTTTGAGTATTACGGTACTCGATGGCGCTCTTTACTTTGACGAGCATCTCGCGATACTTGAGACAATGGCTTCTTCTTCTTCCTGCATGTTTGGCGGCTTTTTTCAGCCAATCATTATGCAGGAGAGGCTTTGGGAGCTCGTAGCATCACGTGGGAATCCTACATGTCGACAGCAGTAATTGGCTGGCCAGATCAGATGACCTGGGCATATAAGAATCAGGTCCCACGATGCTCGAGTCAGACGCAGGCTGGAACAGATTAAGAAGGGAGCTGCTGTCTGTCAGAGAGAGTGTTAGGCAGGGAATTAGTGTACGGTTAGGCAGGAATCCGACATGAAGAACACAACAGTCCTTCTAAGTGCATAACATTTTTAAAACATATTTATTTTTTGCTACTCTTGGCTGCTGGCTTGGACTGTCAGTAGTCAATTTGTCCTGTTTCTGACATTCTCTTGGCTAGCTGGGATCCGTAGTTCAGCTATACCTATCCTCACTGCGATTAGCCAGCCTCAGAGGCATCCATGCATGCTGCCCCTACTGTTTCCTGTCCATTTCCACGTTGTTTCCATCATTTTCTGAGGTTTCCAGGTTTTCACGCAACCTTCCCTGTGCAGAGCTTTGGTCCCCTGCAAATATGCTTGAGTTTCCCATTGACTTCAATGGGGTTCATTACTCAAAACGAGCACCCGAGCATCAGGAAATATTCGTCTCGAGTATCGAGCACCCGAGCATTTTAGTACTTGCTCATCTCAAGTTACAAGTTATACGGAATTTTTTTCGCACTCAGAAATATTTAAATCTGCTCAGTTCTTCCTGCTCTATAACATGATGCTGATAGATAACATTGTTTTCCCTTTAAAACATTCTTCCAACTCTCTACTGCTGAACTAAGCTATGTTCATCAGGCCCATAGAGATCAATTGAGAGGCAGTGCACATGTCTGAACACCACTTTTCATCAACAAGGGGGACCCACTTTCTTATGATTAGAGGGGATCCAAGCAATCAGACCACCATGATTAAACATACAGGACAGGTAAAGACTGTTGATGGTGTAAAAAACCTATTAACCCATAGACGCACTAGGACGTTATAGTACGTCCTGGCAGGAGGTTACTTTCCGCACCAGGACGTACTATAACTTCCCGGCTCCCGGTGCTCACTGTTTACACAAACAGTGACCGGGAGCCGAAACTAAACTGTCAGCTGATAGCTGACAGTTTAGTGTAGCTGCCCCTGGACCCTTTGAAGGTGTCCAGCACAGCCAATCACCGGCATCAGTGGATCGGTAACGATCCACTGATACCGGTAAAGCGAGCAGTAAACCCCCGGGTCCCAGTCTCTGACGAGTTCCGGGATCCGGGGGAAGCTGCAGCCGATCCGTCCCGCCCCCCTGCCGTGTCTGCTGATGTCCGCCGATGTCCCGCCCGCCCCCCCCGCTGATGTGTCGCCCGCCCCCCCGCTGATGTGTCGCCCAGGCCATCCCGCCGCCGCCGATGTGCTGGAGGGTCACAGCAGATGCGATCTCTGCTATGACCCCCTCCTGCTGCAGCATGATCCCCCCCCGGATCGCCGCTACAGCCGCCGCCGCTGCTGCGGGGGTCACAGGAGATGTCTCCTTCCCCCTCCTCCTGGCAGCCCTGGCTCCCCGGATCCCGGAGCTTAGAGTGAGTTCCAGGAACGGGGAGCCAGTGCTGCAGCAGCATGTACCAGCATCTGTGTGATGACGCTGGTACATGCTGCTATATACTGTGATTGGCAGCCCTGTGATCAGAGCTGCCAATCACAGTATTTGATCGTGGCAGAGCATGGATGCAGGCTCTGATCACTCACTTTGTGAGGAGATCAGAGCCTGCATCCATATACTGTAGAAAACACACACACACACACACACACACACATATAATAAAAAGTACCCCCTCCCCTGTGATCTCCCAGTAATAAGGGAGATCTTAGTTAGCGTCCGTCAGTCAGTGTCCATTAGTAAGCGTCAGTCAGCGTCCGTTAGTAAGCGTCAGTCAGCATCCGTTAGTAAGCGTCAGTCAGCGTCCGTTAGTAAGCGTCAGTCAGCGTCCGTTAGTAAGAGTCAGTCATCGTCCGTTAGTAAGCGTCAGTCAGCGTCCTTTAGTGTCAGTCATCGTCCGTTAGTAAGCGTCAGTCAGCGTCCGTTAGTAAGCGTCCGTCAGTGTCCGTTAGTAAGCGTCAGTGTCATTCTATATCCGTTAGTAATCGTCAGCGTCAGTCAGCGCCCATTAGTAAGCGTCAGTGTCAGTCAGTGTCCGTTAGTAAACATCAGTGTCAGTCAGCGTCCGTTAGTAAGTATCAGTAACCGTCAGTCAGTGTCAGTAACCGTCAGTCAGTGTCCATTAGTGTCAGTAACCGTCAGTCAGTGTCAGTAACCGTCAGTCAGTGTCCATTAGTAAGTGTCAGTAACCGTAATTCAGTGTCCATTAGTAAGTGTCAGTAACCGTCAGTCAGTGTCAGTAACCGTCAGTCAGTGTCCATTAGTAAGTGTCAGTAAACGTCTGTGCACACACAGACATAGGTGCTCCTTCTCTTCTGAGCCCTGTTGTACGCCCACACAATACTCTATGTTCACAAATGGGGTATTTCTGTGCTCAGTAGAGATTACTTTACAAATATTGGGGGGCTTTTTCTCCTCCAAGCTTTTTGAAATTTGAAAAATTTGAGGTTTCATCAATGTATAAGTGTGAAAAATGTGATTTTTCATTTTCACTGCCCACTTTTGCAAAAAACTGTGAAAAACCTGTAGGGTCCACATGCCCACTGTACCCCTTGTTACATTCTTTAAGGGGTGTAGTTTTCAAAATGGGGTCACTTATGGAGGGTTCCCACTGTCTCGGCACTAGGGGGGCTCTGTAACTTTAACATGGTCTCCTATATTTATTGCAGCCAAATCCCCACTCCAAAATTTAAAGGGTGCTCCTTCTCTTCTGAGCCGTGTTGTGCGCCTGCACAACAGTTTACACCCACAAATGGGGTATTTGTAAAAACTGCAGATTCAGAGGAATAAATGTTTTATTGTATTTTACTTTTTATAGCTGTGCGGTATGAAAGAAATAGGATTGAATTGGAATGTCTGCCAAGAAAATGGAAATTTTTACTTTTCACACTTACTTTGCAGTTATTCCTCTGAAATGCCTAAAGGGTTAAAAACTGTTTTAAATGTCAATTTGAATACTTCCAGGGTGAAGAGTTCAAAATGGGGTGAATTATGGGGGTTTGTAGTATACAGGCCTCTAGAATATGCTTCAAAACTAAACTGGTCCCTAAAGAAATCCCAGTTTAAATTTTCACAAAAATTTAGAAAATTGCTACTAAACAATCACGGCCTCTAAAATCCTAAAAAAGTTAAAGCATGCTCACCAAATGCTGCCAACATAAAGTAGACATGTTCTAGATATGAATTAGTCAATAATTTATATGGTATAACTATCTTTCTTATTAGCAGAGACTTTCAAATCTAGAGAAATGCTATTTTTTTCAATTTTTCACAACATTTTGGAGTTTTTCACAAAAAAACTTAAAGGTAGTGGCCCAAATATACCACTAACATAAAGTGGAACATGTCACAAAAAAACAATCTTGGAACCACAAGGATCGGTAAAAGCATTCCAGAGTTATCAATATATAAAGTGACACATGTCATATTTGAAAAATATGGTCGTGTCATAAACACCAAATGTAGCTGTGTCCCCTAAGGGTTAAGTGATGTAAATACAACATAAACCTCACGGTAAAAATTTATTTATCTGTAGCTAAAATAAAAAATTCTAGTCCATCAAGTACTTTTAGATTAGTCCATCCTACTTTTTACGTATCCAGACCAGTTATTAGCAGCATTCTCTGTTTGCCAGTTAAAATGCATTCACTGTGATTACACATGTACAAAAATAGACGCTGAAGATTTTGCATGAAATTACAATTTTGAACACTAATTTTGAACCAATTTTGAACACTATTTATATTAGTTATTTCCTTCTTCTACCCAGCTAGCTTTCTTCTCCTCTTTTCCTCCTTCTGTCTATGACGTTGGGGTGGCAGCAATCAATCAAACCTTTGATTGTCATTTTTAAAGCATGGGTTCACTGTCCTTATCCAGCTGGTGGCAGCAAGTGATTTGTATTTGTTCTGTTTGACAGGATGCCTGAGAAATTTGAGAGAACTCAATGTTAGTTTCAATAATCTAAAAAACATACCATCTGAGCTGGGAGATTGTGAAAATCTCGAGAAATTGGATGTTTCTGGAAATTTAGAACTCACAGAATTGCCTTTTGAGGTATGACATCTGTTTCTTTAAGTAAAAATGAACATTGAAAATAAGTTTCTATAATAGAACATATTCATGTTAGAGAGATATTAACACTGTATTTTCTTTTATTGACCTCTTTAACTTTTTATTGGCATTATGTAAATCTTACGTAATAACTGGATGTACTGTAATCCACACTAATGCATGTTGCTTAGACTGAATGAGCATTATACATTCTAGAATTTACTTCAACTGCAATACATTTTCAATACACTAAAATAAAACCAAAATACGACTGTAATTTTTTGTGAAAATGTGTGAACAGGTAAAAAAGAGGGTGTGGCTTAAACCTTAAAAAAAACCTTATTATTTAGACTTGTTTTTACTAATCAGAGCTATGGCCTGGGCCAGATTAGCATTCCAGCTCCTATACAACCAGGCCCACTCTTCTGCTACCCTGGGGTGGAATGGATTTAGTCTTTTAATATAGAGATTATTAATGGCTTTAGCAGGGGTACACGTGGGTAAGTCTGTAGGGTCCCACACTTAGCTCCCCACTGAATCAGCCTGAGCTGGGGTGAACAGCTAGATATTGCCTAATTCTATTGCCATGTCCCTGTATTTGGGGAACTACTACATTTGGGGAGATTGGATACAGGTGGGTGTTTTTCTAGCAGATTCTGCAGAAAAGTATCATCATGGCTGGAAGTAGTCATAGTGGTTTGGAGAAGATGAACGAAAAAGAATGACAGCAAGAAGACAACAACTGTGAGTAACTGGATATAACTGCACTAATCACTTATATGGTCTACTGCTATATGGTCACTATATTGTGGAATATTGGTCTGTATATATGTTTTTTTTTATTAAAGTGTCACTATCATTATAACTTCTAAAATCTAAATCAACAGATGTAATATAAAGCAAGTTTGCAATTAACATTTTTTTTTTTTTAGATATCGTGGAAAACACAGCACTTAATGTTTTCTGGCTCTTTTTTTCTCATAAAACAGGAAACTTAGTGCTCACAGAGAAGGCAGTCATGTGACTGATGGACACATTGAGCCGTAACTCTCTGTGCTGGCCAGAATTACTGTGTTTAGTCGTTTTTTTTTTTTTCCCAACCAGCACAACTCAGAAAATCTGTTTTCAGGAGACTGGACCTGGATTTCTGGTAAGTTTCTTTGTTTTACAGAATGATAACAAAAATAATAATGAATGTATATTGCAAACTTGCTTTATTTCACTTATACTGTTGATTTAGATTTTGAACGTTTTAATGACAGTGACACTTTAAGTAATGGTGTGTTTACACTGACAGATTATCCGACAGATTTTTGAAGAGGAGAAATCTCAGTATTTCCTTTATGTTCCCTGTTTATAGTCTTTTCCTGGCTTTGGCTTCAAAAATCTTTCAGATAATTTGTCTATGTAAACAGTATATAGGTATTTTTCAGTCACCATGCAATGGTAATGTTTTTTTTTCTGGTTTGTCAGTATTAGGGCCCTAATATAGGAGACAATTATGGTGTGAAAAATCATTATATTTTTGAAGCCAAAGCCAGGAATGGATTTGAATAGAGGATAGATCCCAGTCTTTATGACATTTTCTCTGTTTATAGTCTGTTCCTGGCTTTGGCTTCAAAGATCTGTCAGATAAATCTCTGTGTAAACGCACATAATTTTACACCCTTAGTTCATTTGCTGGGATCAGATCAAGTAAACGATCATACTAACGATCATAACTAACGACTGTGTAATATGGTGAACGATTTCAGGTAGCTCTTTTGCAATCAGCTATTGTTAAATATAGCTTTGTCTAATAGGACCCTTATATAGTGGTATTATTGGTAATCTTAGTCTGTATGCAGTGATTTTTATGTAGTAACAAGATAATGGTATTATTCAGTCATTCACACAAAAAAGGTGAAGTCTACAGCTCCAGAGTAGGTGTTTCATTTTGGCTTTCATTTGGGTTATATCTTTCAGGGTTTGGTGGATGGAATAGTGCAGATCCCCATATGGTTCCATTGAGGTGAATTCAGAAAAAGCTACCAGGCGGAACACTTTCATTTTAACACAACATCCTATGAATAATGGATGCCACTAGCCAACATCCATCATATATGTATGGCTCATGTATGATTACATTAGATAAAATTAATATCCTTCAGATTTACTAAAAGGCATGTGCCTAGTAAATCCGGTGATTTGCATGGGGGTGGGGCTTTAAATTAGACTGATTTGATACATTGTTCTTTTCTGAATACATAGGGATTTCTTCCATTATATACATTCAATGGACACTGCTTTAATGCATTTTGAAACCAGCCTAAATGAGGCCTTTGATTGCTCTAAAAGCATGTCATGTCACATGTGTTAGATGGTTTTATGAGATTTAATTAGAATTCTTAGCTAAAGGAAAGGTAAGGCTGGGCTTGTCTATATTGTTAAAGTAAGTCAAGTACAAAATATAGATTTAATACATATATAGTAGAATTAATTGAGCGAGTAAGGTAATAGAGACTTGACTGCACCAAATAGCATAAAAGTATATTATGCTGCTATAAAGTATAATCTACAGAACTTCAGTAACATTCAATGAGAGCAACCAGGGGGATATAACTATAATATTGGCTCCTATTTAAAGAAGCACATATGGTAATCATTTCTCAATCATTGGACAATTTTCAGGTATATTATCTCATTGAGCTGGTAATAGGATACGTCTACCAGTGGAAAACAGCAAACAGGCTAGGCATCATACTGTATCGTAAAACAAGCCTCTCTTTTCTCTACTTACCAATTTCATGTTGTAAAACCCCTTTTCTTTCTTACAATTCCTCAATAAAATTTTTACAAGCTTAAAATCCTAGACCTGCTCTGCATCTTCCATAAAAAACGCTATTGAGGGAAGGAGAGATTGATAGCTGGAAGTACAGTTCAGTCTCACAGTTCTGATGGTCTCGTAAACCTTTATGATGCCGTCAGAGATCGTTGACTGAATTACAGCCACATTTTCAGTTTCTCCTTGAATTTCTCATACTGTTGGTTATCAGGTGATAGGTCTCCCTCATTCATATACAATCTAATACCGAGAATAGAATCTGTGTTGTAGGTATTATGTATTTTTCTCGATCAGTAACACACAAGTTAGATGAAACTGATGCACTTTTGCCTTTTTACTTTTTTCAATAAATTTGTAAAATATGTTTTTATTTGGAAGCCCTATGGGGAAATATTTTATATGGCCAATGTAAAAAAGTAGTTTACTTGGGTTCTATAATGGGTCCTGTTTGTTTTTTACTATACTGGCCAATATTTTCCGGGCTTCAGAAATATCCTGTACTGTGAGGGTCAATAGAGTATTAATTGGTCAACTGATGCAGAAGTTACACAAAAAGGACAATCTTTGTATCTATTTTAGAGGATATAAATCCTGGCCTCTCTGTAGGTCTGACAACCCACACTGACAGCTGTCAGATCTCATATTTAGACCCAAGAACTTTAAGCCATAATATGTACTCAAAAAAAGGTCTGGATTATGCATGTGTGAAGCTGGTCAAACATTTCCATAAGATGTGAGTGAGTGTATCCTTAGGCTATGTTCACACAATGTTTGTTTTACGCTGAAAGACGTCTGTCTTTTGATAATAAAGGCAGCAAATAAAAATCATAATCATTATTTGCGACCATAATTATGAGAAGACAGATGTCTTACGACATTAAAATGGCGGTTGCCTGAAAAGGTGGCGGGGGGGAGGTTGTTCTGTAATGTGTTTCTGTCCTTCCTGATTGAGCAGTTCACAGAATGCAATGCTTTCCCTCAGCTGATCATCACAGCCCCTACCCATTACAATCAGTAAAATTAGTGCTGCACCTGCTTCCGGCCATTCAGAGATGGTGGATCACTCAGGGGATTGGGGGATCCTGCCAAGCCTCCTGTGACATCACACCCTTCTCCCTGTTTGCATCATTAGCAAACACACACAATGTGAGACAGAGGCATGGAAGATTTGTCTCCTTAGGGGGGGATAGCAGAAGAAGCAGGAGACAATGTGAATTGGCACAGGGGCCATTTCTTTTTTTACTTCCTGGATTTCTATAAGCTACCAGTGTGGCAGAACTGTACAGATACAGTAATACATTTTATAGACACATCTATATAACTTTTAATGTACTTTTAATAGAAAACAAGTTTTTCTTATCCTGAGTTCCCCTTTGAAGGGTATATTATACATGCAGTTCTCTCTGTTGATATATAGTAACATAGTTAATAAGGTTGAAAGAAGACAAGAGCCCATCATGTTCAACCTAGAACCTATATAGTTGTATGCAGCCTAACTTGTACAAGATTTCTTATGTGCATTTCATGTTTATATGTGATAGATCTACAAGTGTCGTAGCCCTAGTCAATAGAGCTAATATATTAGTGGCTACCTCCTTTTTTTTTTTTTTTTTTGCAATTCAAATTTTGAATTCATGGAGGAAAAAAACTGGTTTTTATCTACAAAACAGATGAAAATTTAAATGTATGTGTGTGTGGGGGGGGGGGGGGGGGGGCGGGGGCAAACTTTACATGGACTTTAGTGCACTCTGAACATACCCATACATTTTCTATTCTATAGATATTTAAATCATTGAGTTACAGTGGTATCCCCCAACAAAGCATTTTAACAAAGGTGACACTGATATTAGGCCTCATTTAAAAAAAACAAAAAACGCTAACATTAACATAACCACCTAAGCGTTTCTTGGGTGCACAGAAAATATCTTTGCCATGTACTAACTACAATACAATATAAGGCAATACTAAACTAACTGGTTAAAGGAGTAATGTCTAAAGAATATATATATAAGATAATGAATGATGGGAAAAATAGGTTAAAAATAACACAGAAGTCTCCAAAACTGGAGGTCAAAATGTAATAAACAGCATAAGGAAAATTAGATTTCTAACAGCCTTACAAGACCTAGAAGACCTCCAAAGCTTACACCATCAGGTAAACAGCATTTTAAGTTTTTATCTATGAAAAAGAAAAAAAAATCATGTTCCTCTTGCTTTAGGTCTGAAAAATTCTCCAGGTATTTCTTTCTCTCCTCCCGATATAAGTTTTAAACGCAAAACTTGAGATCTGATAGAATATATAGCAATTACTGGGAAAGGAAATAAACAAAAATAAGGAGAAACTGTTCTAGACCACTGAATGTCAAAAAGTACGTCTTAGTGTAAGGTTTTATAGTCTCATAGGTCTAGATTTAGCAAGCAAGTAACACAAGACAGTATGTTTGCCTCTAGGTTAGTGACAGACTCTTCAAACCATAGCTTCAACTATCACTGAAGAATGCTAGAGGTGAAGGTGCAAGTTTGGGGATGTATGACAACATCTGGGGAGCGTAGATTGTTGAGATTCGGCAGGTAGATATTCTGACCACTTATTTCATTCCCATTGACTTTGCTGATGATTTACTGCAGGCATCAGCAATATCTCAGACTATTGTCTCTCCTATATCGCCACAAAAAAGAAGTGTTAGTCAGAAAGTCAAGAAGACACCTACCAGGGGATTGTGCTAGTGGTGATCCTACAGCATATTATGGCTAATCATAGCATGTAAACATAAAAGTTTGTCACCTGGCCCATCTAGTATGTAGTAAGATAATTTCCTTAAAAAAAAAATATTTATAGATATCTGTTTATCCCATGCACACTTTTATTCGACTCATTTTTGGACACAGTTGGTAAAATAGAGAAATTAAAGGGGTTGGCCACTTTATAGTAAAATAGGTCAGTACAAAGTATTAGTAATTGTACTCACTGTATATACTGACAGCAGCTCCCTGTGTACCTCATAGAGCTAAAATCCCCTCCTCCAGGCTGTACTGTTCTGCTCTGTTTTGTTTCAGTCCATATGGACATGGAGGAGCATGTGACCATGCCCTGTCCCCTGTGTCCTCCATAGACATATACAGGCTCAGTGGTGGACACTAGGGGGTGGGGCCTGGTCACATGCTCCTCCATGTCAGCCATCTTATGGACCAAAACACCACAGAGCAGGGCAGCACAGCCTGGAGGAGGGGAGTCTGATTTTAGCTCTATGAGGTACACAGGGAGCTCCTGTCAGTATATACAGTGAGTACACTTACTTATACTGTACACTGAGCTATTTTACTACAAAGTGGCCAACCCCTTTAAAGATATAGAAATGTACAATGCAATGTGGAAAAAATGCTTTGAAAGAGTGGAGGCATGCTTTCTCCTGGATAAAGAAAATACCTCATGATAAAAAACAATGTGATTCGACAAAAAAATATATATATATATTTCTCCATTGGTTTCTCACACCTCCAAAAGTAGCAAAAATGAATCAATCTCTTTCAGAGGTTTGCTAAGGTGATGTAACTCAAAGGGACCACATGTAGTGGTATTGCCCCATCTTTTTAAATCTTTTTTTATTTATTTTTTTTTGTCTTTGATCAAGACCTGGCACTCTCATGCTTTCATCAAAATTTGGGCTATTACATTTATCACAAAGTATGCCGAAAACCATGTCAGAAAAATGAGTATACTATTAAATTTATCAATACATATATCTGATTCTAAGGGCCCTTTTACATGAAGCGATAATCTGCTGAATCAGTCTGATATCCTTTGGTGTAATAAAGATAACAATCAGCCCAAGAGCACATCATCGGCTGATTGTTGTCTTTTAGCAAGTTTAACATCATCAGCTGCACATCACTGTAATAGTTATGCATGGCTGATGGCTCATGACAGTGTAAAGAGAAAATAATAAACAATATACTTACCTCTCCAGGCGTCCTCTTGCCTTTTCCCCGCTAATCTCAGCTACAGCTGAAGCTTCACAGACTGCTCATCTAATCACCGGCTGTGGCGCTGTCTTGTCTCGGCCTGTGGTTGGCTGAGTGGGCTTGTCACTGCACAGACGGGTTCAGAAGCTTCAATGGCGGCTGCGGTCAGCAGGGAAAAGGCAGGAGGACAGCAGGAGGACACCAGGGAGTATAGAGAGGTAAGTATATACAGTACTTTCTATATAACCAAGGGCTACATGGACATTGCTAATCATCGAGCCATGAAATAGAGGCTCGCTTACAGCAATTGTCAGGTCGTGTAATACAGCCTTAGTCAACCCCTTCCTGAAGTTGCTGAAGGGGAAAAATGTAGCAACTTTTTGAAAAGCTACAGATCAAGCCTGGTAATAGCAGACAAACAGACATACCATAACACCACATCCATTTCAGACAAAAATAATAATTTGGGGATATATATATTGGAAACAAATATAATGTACATATACATTTCCTGAGTCAATGATGAAGACATTTTAATGGTTACCTTGGACATTTTTTAACCCCTTAACGACATCGGGCGTAAACTTACGCCCTCGCGCCCTGGTACTTGGCGCATCAGGGCGTAAATTTACGCCCGATGTTTCCCCGATCGCTGCGTGTTCACACACAGCGGTCGGGGAAGATGGCCTGCTATAAATCATAGCAGGCCATCTTAGCTTCACGGCACGGGGGGTGGTTAACACCCCCCGTGCTTACGATCGCCGCTATTGGCTGATCAATTCAGATCAGCCAATAGCGGCGATCGGAACCTTTCCGGGTCATCGGCGACCCGATGACCCGGAAAAAAAATGGCGGTCGGTGCTGTCCGAGGACGGCACCGACCGCCATTACTGTAAAAAGTAATGGTGATCGCCGTGCCACCGGCCCGATCGCCGTGAACGGCCGGCCGGCCGTTCACGGCGATCGGGCCGGTGGCACGGCGATCAGAGTCCCACAAAATAGTAAATACCTGCCCTGGACCCCTCAGCTAGGTAGCCGAGGGGTCCAGAGCAGGTATTTGTACATTACTCACCTGTCCCGGGCTCCTGATCGGCGTCTTCCGGGTTCGCGGCGTTCTCGTCTTCGTTCGGGTCTTCGGCTTCTTCCGTGACGTCACGTTCGGCTTCTCTCGGCTATTTTCGGCTCTCGGCTCTTTCCGTATTTTGCGCTCTGCTGCCCCCTAGCGGCTGATATGTGTAATACACTTATCAGCAGCTACAGGGATATTCAGAATGTAGAATTTTTTTATTTTTTTTTTTTTCAAATTTTTTTTTTTCTATTTTCCGCACCCTATCGCCGCTGAGTGTTGATCAGCATCGCACGAAAGTGCGCTGCTAATCAGCAACTCCTCCTTTTTGGCGTAGGGTGTTTTTTTTCTATATCCTACTGCCATGGTCTGCTTATAAGTGCCGCACATAAGTGCGGCATTTAGCAGCAACTCCTTTGTTGGCGTAGGTTTTTTTTTTATACTTACTGTAAAAAAACACGTAAAAAACACTACATTACACCACACTACATTGAATAAAGTTTGACACTACACCACTACATACCCCATATACCAATCCCCGTATAAAGATGACCCCCAGGGTGTTTTCGGCGTCAGAGGGATACGCTATTATTGCCTCCGACACCGAAACAGCCAGTGAGGATGAATGGGGGGATCCTTCTTTCCTCCATTCATCCTCATCATCCTCATCATCCAGTGACATGTCTGGGGGGTAGCATAGCGTACGCTGCCCCCCAGACACGTCTTTTCCGCCAGAACCGTCCCAATAAGAGATGACGGCATGGTGTGAAATTCTACAAACTGTGTGAGCGTACCTCTGGGTACACTTACAGATTTAGGGTACGTGCACACTGCAGAATGGAGAAGGATAACCCTTTGTGCATTCCGCAGCTGGCACCCGCCGGCGGACTGATGCGGGCGCATGTCTCCACCCGTGTCATAGACTCCATTCTATGCACGGGCGGAATCCGTCGTCCATCCAAAGAATGAACACATTGGACATAGAATGGAGTCTATGACACGTGTGGAGACGTGCGCCTGCATCAGTCCGCCGGTGGGTGCCAGCTGCGGAATGCACGAAGGGTTATCTGTTGCGATTCCGCAGTGTGCACGTACCCTTAGAGTGTATGAAGGAAGGGACACTCGAATCCAGCCCCCAGATGCCCCCTCCCCCCCCATCCTCCGAGTTAGTGGGGAGATCGTCCGGGAACTGATCTTCCCACTGCTGGATAAAGGTCACCACCTGTACGGGGATAACTTTTATACCAGCACCCCCTCTTCCGGTCCCTCGCTGCCCGAGCTACTGTAGCTTGCGGCACGATCCGTAAATATCAGAAGCAGTAATAGAGCCCTAATATTTAGCAGCCATGGAGCGGACCCAGCGCTTCTGGATATGAAGGACCCCGTATCGCACCAGGACAACATTTTCCAGGTGACGTCCCCCACACTGGAGAAAGGGAGACCCCAGAAGAAGTGGAGAGTGTGGCGTAACAGGGGGATCAGGAAGGACACCATTTCCAGTGTGACGCCTGTCCTGATCACCCCGGCCTCTGCATACTGGATCGCTTCAAGGCGCACCACACGTCACTGGGGTTCTACATTATCTAAATTCTGTCCCTTATTCCTATTTCAGGGGTCACGTTGGTCCAGGGATTATTCTGATCGCCATTATGGAGTCAGGAAGGAATTTTTCCCCTGTGATGAGGCTACTGTCGTCTGCATTACGAGGGTTTTTTGCCTTCCTCTGGATCAACACAGGTTGAATTTGATAGACACCTGTCATTTTCAACCTTATAAACTAATAATTGGCCTAATACCCCCAAATAAATTAGAATTGTCCCTTTTCCCCAGCTAAATAGGTATGGCCGCCATTCCCATTAGAGGATGCCATGATGCAATTACAAAGCCTCTGTGCGGCCAGGACAGTAGAAACCCCCCACAAGTGACCCCATTCTGGAAACTACACCCCATAAGGAATCTAACAAGGGGGGCAGCGGGGATATGGCCCCCTGGTGACGGCCACATTTGGGACGTGAAAATGAAAAAAATTGTATTTTTTATTTTCTCGGCACATGTTCTACGTAAGTGCCCGTCACCAGTGGGGTCCATATGCTCACTGCACCCCTTGTTAGATTCCTTATGGGGTGTAGTTTCCAGAATGGGGTCACTTGTCGGGGGTTTCTACTGTCCTGGCAGCACAGGAGCTTTGTAATTGCGACATGGCCTCCATCCTCCATTCCAGCCTCTAAATGGCGCTCTGTCCCTTTGGTGACTTGCCCTGTGCCCATATGGCACATTATGCCCACATGTGGGGTATTTTCGTACTCAGGGGACACTACCCTACACGTTTTGTGTTCATTTTCTTTTTTAACCCCTTGTGGAAATGGAAAAAAATCAAGGCTAGACCAACATTTAGTGTAATTTTTGTAAAATTTTTACTCTAAATCATTAATCTTGTCATGTTTTTTCATTTTCACAAGGGGTTAAAAGATAAAAAAAAACATTTAATGTGTAGAGCAATTTCCCCTGAGTACGGAAATACCCCACATGTGGACATAAAGCGCCATGCGGGTGCAGGGTAAGCCTCCAAAGGGAAGAAGCGCCATTTGGTTTTTGAAGGCTGGATTTGGATGGAATGGATTTCGAGGGGCCATGTTGCATTCAAAAGGCCCCTGTGTTGCCAAGACAGTTGAAACCCCCCACAAGTGACCCCATTATGGAAACTACACCCCTCAAGGAATGTAACAAGGGGTGTAGTGAGCATATGGACCCCACTGGTGACGGGCACAAATGTGGAACAATGTGGCGTGAAAATGAAATATTACATTTTTTACACTATAATGTTGGTTTAGCCTTGAATTTATCATTTTCACAAGGGGTTAAAAGAGAAAAAAACACACAATATGTGTAGAGCAATTTCCCCCGAGTCCGTAAATACCCCACATGTGGACATAAAGCGCCATGTGGGCGCAGGGCAAGCCTCCGAAGGGAAGGAGCGCCATTTGGATTTTGGAGGTTGGATTTGGCTAGAATGGATGATGAACGCCATGTCTCATTTACAGAGCCCTTGTGCTGCCAAAACACTGGAAACCCCCCACAAGTGACCCCATTCTGGAAACTACACCCCTCAAGGAATCTAACAAGGGGTGCAGTGAGGATATGGACCCCTTGATGACGGGCACATTTGTGCCATGAAAGTGAAAAAATGAAATTTTTCCCTTTCACGTCACATTGTTCCACATTTGTGCCCGTCACCAGTGGGGTCCATATGCTCACTGCACCCCTTGTTAGATTCCTTGAGGGGTGTAGTTTCCAGAATGGAATCACTTGTGGGGGGTTTCCAGTGTCTTGGCAGCACGAGGGCTCTGTAAATGCGACATGGCCCTTGAAATCCTTTTCAGTGAAATTCAGCTTCCAAAAGCCAATTGGCGCTCCTTCCCTTTGGAGGCTCGTCCTGCGCCCCCCTGGCACTCTATCGCCACATGTGGGGTATTTCTGTACTCGGGAGAAACTGCGCTACACGTTTTGTGTCTTTTTTTGCCTCTTATCCCTTTAAGAAAATGAAAAATTGAAGGCTAGAACAACGTTTTAGTGTAAAAAATAAATTTTTCTTTTTTCACGCCATATTGTTCGGAAAATCTGTGAAGCACCTGTGGGGTCCAGATGCTCACCGCACCCCTTGTTACATTCCTTGAGGGGTGTAGTTTTCTAAATGGTGTCACTTTAGGGGTGTTTTTTAGGTTTTGGCACCCCAAAGCCTCTGCCAACCTGAAGTGGTACAGTCAAAAATGACCAAATATAACGGAGGCGTTGAAATTCACTAGGCGCTCCCTTATATCTGAGGCTTGTGGTTGCGTCAAATAGCGCAATAGGGCCACATATGGGGTATTTCTATAAACTGCAGAAACGGGGCAATAATTATTGGGGTGCATTTCTCTGGTAATAGGTTTATAATTATGAAAAATATTGGATTACAATAAAATCTCTGCACAGAAAATTAAAATTTTCAAATTCCTTACACACTTAGCTTTTATTTCTGTGACTCCCCTAAAGGGTTAAAACACTTTCTGGATATGCTTTTGCAGAGTTTGGGGGGTGCAGTTTCTGAAATGGGGTGCTTTGTGGGGCTTTCTAACATACAGGCCCCTCAAATACACTTTAAACCTGAACAGGTCCCTAAAAATATCTGATTTTGAAATTTTACTGAAAATTTGGAAATTTGCTGCTAATGTTTTAAGCTTCCTATCGTCTAAAAAAAATGAAAGATAGTTTAATAAATGCCGCCAACATAAAGTAGACATGTTGCTAATGCTATTTAATATATAATTTATGTGGTATAACCACTTTCTGTATACGCAAAAAAGTTTCAAAGTTGGAAAAATGCATTTTTTCACATTTTTTCACATTATTTGGGTTTTTTTCATAAAGATTTGTTATGAGTATCGACTCCAATTTATCAGAAATGTAAAGTACAATATGTCACGAGAAAACAATCTCAGAATCAGCCGGATAGGTAAAAGCATCCCGAAGTTATTAATGACTAAAGTGACACTGGTCATATTCATAAAATTTGTCTCTGTCATTAAGGCCATTTCAGGCTCTGTCCTTAAGGGGTTAAGGCAATGTCTACCTAATAGAGATGAGCGAATCGGGTTCGGGTTCGAGTCGATCCGAACCCGAAAGTTTGGTATTTGATTAGCGGGGGCTGCAGAACTTGGATAAAGCTCTAAGGTTGTCTGGAAAACATGGATACAGCCAATGACTATATCCATGTTTTCCAGATAGCCTTAGGGCTTTATCCAACTTCAGCAGCCACCACTAATCAAAAGCCAGGTTTGGATCGACTCGAGCATGCTCGAGGTTCGCTCATCTCTACTACCTAATGCAAATTATTAATGAGAGAGATGATCTGGATAGCACATCATCTTTTGTTGAAAACTTTCTTATGCATGCTGTGGTCCAATCCACTACAGTGGCTGTAGGCTACACTTTATTGCTCTTACATTAGTTTGAATTAGCTATGGCTGATTCTTTTTTTATCCATAATTTCTAACATTGGATACTAAATCAAAATCTGCTCATTTTGCAATGTGATTTATGTTATTTTTACTTTATCTCCTGCATCTTTCCCTTTCTCTCCATAACCAAACCAATTATGCAACTACTGTATGTCTTCCAATTACTTTATTTAAAAGAAATCTACATTTTAAATTATTAAAAGTATATTAAAATAGCTTAGAAACTAAACTAAATCTGATCTTACAATTGTATAATGTAACAAGTAGCAATAATTACTATAGTAAATAAAAGAAAAGAAACCTTTGTAAGACAGTCACTTCAGTGAAGCACTTAAAGCCATTGAACCATTGTGGTATTTATTTAAATGAAAAGAAGCATTTACTGTATAAAGTGAAGTGAAGTGTTTAAAGTAAAGCTTTTATTCTGGGTTCACCGAGAATCGGTTATTGTTTAAATTTATTAAACTAATTTAAAAAAATCTATTTGAAAAGAACTGAATAAAATATGAAAGATTAAAGAGCTGTTGTCATAAAGGTGTGTGTACGGTGTGGGTATAAATTGAAGACATACAAAGCTACATATGGACCCCATACACTTTAAATATAGTATTTAAAGTGCATCTGTTATCCGGGAAACAACCACCAAATGCCCAACGCAGTTATGCCTTTTAATTATGCACACCATGGGGGACATTTATTAAGACAGGCATTTTCTCCACCAGTCTTAAAAACACCCCGGCGGCACAGAGGCTCGCATGATATATGTAGAGGCACAATGTCTCTACATAAATCCCATACGTACCAGAGTCTCTCTGTGCGCCCTCATTGAGCTCTGAGCTGGTGAAGATTTTACTGAAATTTTTCAGCTCAAATAATTTTAAATTGCAGTGCACACAGATGCCATGCCTGCTGTTGGGGGGCTCCTTCCCGCCACAAGTGGCAAAAAGGGGTAAGGTTCAAATAAAATATTCACAAAGCAAGCTTTAGCAAAAATAATTTAGTCGCATTTGGGTCTCTGCATCACAAAATGGCATCTATGCCACATCATAAATGTCCCCCATATCTTTAAAGGGGTTGTCCAGCGAAAATCTTTTTTTTTTTTTTTTTTTCAAACCAACTGGTGTCAGAAAGTTATATAGATTTGCAATTTACTTCTAAAAATCTCATTTCTTCCCATGCTTATTAGCCACTATATGTCATGGAGGAAATGTTTTATTTTCAGACAAACACAGTGCTCTCTGCTGACATCTCTGGCCCAGACAGGAACTGTCCAGAGCAGGAGAGGTTTTTATGGGGATTCATAAAAAAATGAGACAAAGTTTCTGTCTCAGCCAGAGATGTCAGCAGAGAGCACTGTAAAAGACTGAAAATAAAACAACATTTCCCGCATGACATATAGGTGCTAATAAGTATGGGAAGACTTGAGATTTTTTTTTTATAGAAGTAAATTACAAATCTATAAAACTTTCTGATATCAGTTGATTTGAAAGAAAAAGATTTTCGCTAACCCCTTTAATCTTCAGTACCTTTTCTGGAAAGGATAGTTGTTCAAAAACTTACAAAATCTTTTTGTGTCTCAGTTTAACATCTAGGAAGTCAGTGCTGAGCTATTCAAATGCTGTAGCCTAGCTGGCATACCACCCCTCTTGCCCTCACTTTTGGAGCCCTCTTTGACCTTCAGAGCCCTGAACATCAGCTAAGGAAGGGCTCGGAGATTAAGAAGGGTGTCAGGACTTCCGGTTCCGGCACAGGCATGTGAAAACGGAGGCGCAGGAGCTCCCGCCGACCCTGCTACTGACCTGCTAACAACCGCCTGGCCGGGCGACCCATCCGCTCCTAGGGACCCCCCTTCTCTCCCTGACAGGCACCGGACGCTGCACGCCCGCCGGGACAACGAGCCGCCGCCTGGAACCGCTGTGGCGAGCCGCCGCCGGAACGGAGCAGTGGAGCGGCCGCCATTACTTAGCCGCCAGCACAGAGGGTGAGGAGAGCATTAGCTGCAGGGTTAGCGCTCACTAACTCACCCGAACGGACCCGCGAGCCCTCGGACAGTGGGCACGGCACTGGTGATAACAGTGCTCTCACATACCCTGTTCCTGGTGCTGGGGGAGGGGACGCCATCTTTCCCACGTGGGCGGCCACCTACATCAGCAGTCTTAAAGTGACAGTGCTTCAGACAGGGACTTTATGCATGTAGCTCCCATCCTCTGGAGCATAATACTCAGCACTCTGAACTCTCCTATCACCCCTCTGCAACCATCCCTCTCCACACGGACCATCCCTTGTCAGCCAGTGCTTCTCCTCCATTATTTTTATTGACCCGGATTAATATATGGTCACTATCCTCTTGTTCTGTGATCCATAATGTATGATGCACGGTATGGGCCTTCCAATGACTGTGCACACATCCTATAATCCTGTGTATGGACAATATTGACCTGCTTGCCACTCATATAGGCTGCACATTTCCTCTATTTTCTGAAATTTCATTATTGTCCTGGACAGATTCCCCCTGCTATTGCTACTTGCATGGTATGACCTCTGGAGCCACCTAGTGGATGCGTGCAACAGTTTGCTCTGCTAACACACGTGTCTGGGAGCCTACTCTCACCCTTGACTCTCTGGCGCCATCTGTTGACCTGTCACAATATTGCTGGACCTGTTGTTTAATCGTTCTCTGTTCATAAAACGTACCTGCTGACGATTCTGCACCAGATACTGTTTTCTTTTTCTAAGTTTATATAGTGGCATCACGGATCGTTTTGTGCAGCGGAACGCGGGCAACCCGCCAGCCACGCAAACAACGGCAGTTTCTCATGCCGCAGACCAGAATGTGTCTCCTAGCCAGACAGATATGTTCCCAGCCTCATTGGGGGACACAGCCCCCATTTTGCCGCAAGCTACCACACTGCGAGATGCGGACATTGCTGCTGTCTCCTCGGGCATCAATCACCTGCAACTAGCTACTGAGGTAGCAAAACTATTGGCTCCTGAGATACAAAAGACTGTCGAGGAAACCATTCACTCTACTTTGTATCAACTTAAAGCCGAGGTTACCGCACAGGCGACTCGCCTTGACACGCTAGAGCAAAGGCTCACTTATTTGGAGGAGGAGAACGAAGACTTATACACGAGGATTAGCAAATCGGAGGAGAGGAACGTTAAAATGGCTGACAAACTGGAGGACTTGGAAAATCGCTCTCGCCGGAATAACCTCCGAATAGTGGGAGTGAGTGAAATTATACTGTCATCTGAGCTACGGCGTTTCTGCGAACATTATCTGCCAAAAGCCTTAGGTCTCCAACATACATGCCGTGTGGAAAGGGCTGACCGCATTGGCCCTCCCCCTCCATCTTCTCCACGCGGTAAGGACTCTGATAACATCCGACCAAGGCAAGTTATCTTCAAGTTACTCGACTACAACGATAAAATGGACATCCTGCGTGCGTTCCGCAAGCGCACGAAACCCCTGGAGTTACACCGCACCAAACTTTTGATTTTTGAAGACTTCTCGGCTGAAGTCGCGAAGAAACGGAGAGCTTTTAGCCACATTTGTTCCGGTCTTTACAAAGCAGATCGTAGATTCCAATTGCAATACCCTGCCACCCTGAGAGTATACAAAGCGGATGGTACATCTCGATCCTTCACCTCTCCTGAGGAAGCTGAAAAGGCCCTGGCTGATATTATTACACCTTCCAGGGGGCCTCGGGGTTCTGGCAAGCAACGCTCACCGTCGCCGATGGAAGCCAGACCGTCCAGAGCACCTGCGATGCACCGGGACGCTCTGCAAACACCAGCTGAGCGCAAAAGGAGGCGCAGATATTCTGGCAGACGCCCCGAAGGCGACCGATCTAGATCGCCAAATTGAGACAGTTTGTATTAACTAACACCTATTTCTTGCTTTGTTCTTTTATAGGGGTCGCATCTATGGTACATTTGATGGCGATTCTTTTCTATGTGCCTTTGTGCAGGTTTATCCTTTGGACTCTATCACTTTAATTCTTGTGGGCGAGTCCTGGCGGGTAAATGTCCACAAATGTCTTGCTGCTCTCACGGGAGCCAGTTTATATCACGGGGGGCGGGAGTCTCCAGCGTTCATGCCTGAAAAAAGGTAGTCCACTACTCCCATAATAGAGAACTATGAAAAACCAAGCTCTCTATTGGGTTGTTTTCTTAGGTTTTGTGTTTTATGTTAATTATTTTTGGGTTAATGTTGCACTCACAGTTTGGACCAGATGGGACAGACTTCGTTTTCTACTTGGACAGACTTCGTTTTCTACTTGCTCATCCAGTTCCTGTATGGCCTCTATACTCCGTATGTGCCCTGCCTGATGCTTTATCATACTTAACGATATTTTTCCTCTGCTTTGTGTGTGCCCTGCCTGCTGCTTTCCCATCCTTAACGATACTCCTCCTTTACATTTACCGGTTAATTGCCCCATTGAGATGGACTCCCTATGGCTGAGACAATTAGTGTAATAATGTGGAACGTCAAAGGCCTCAATTCACCCCACAAGCGCATTAAACTGTTGCGACATTTAAAACGCTTTCATCCCGACATAGTGCTCCTTCAGGAAACGCATTTGGATGCGGAGGATTTTGTGAGGATGCGAAAGCTGTGGGTGGGGCATGTCTTTGGGTCTCCAGCAGTAGGTGGGAAAGCGGGAGTACTGACCTTGATCCATAAAAATTTCCCGTTCCAACTTTTGTCCCATGAGTCTGATACTGAGGGTCGCTTTTCTCATATAATGCTGGACCATAGGGGTCAGACCCTTAGTATCTACAACTTGTATGGGCCTAATGCTGACAACAAACAATTCTTTAATACTGTTCAGGGTAAGCTGCAAGGTGACACTGAACCTTGGAAATTGGTGGGGGGGGACCTCAATTCAGTGGTTGATCCAGCGTTAGATAGGAAGCACCCGTCTAGACGACGTATGCCCATACGACCCAGTGACAAACTACTCCCTATGCTCCTCACTGCCGCAGACCTGTGCGATATTTGGCAACAGCGCCATCCTGATACTTGTGACTTCACCCATTTTTCACATGTCCACCAATCGTGGTCACGTTTGGACTATTTTTTGGTGAGTCCTTTGTTATCGTCTAGGACTGCGGCTGTGGCGATTGGGGACATGGTTATCTCTGATCATGCTCCAGTGACATTGGAGCTTTATACTTCTTGCCCCAAAGCTACCGACTATATCTGGCGCTTCCCCTCATACCTAGCCAAAGATGAAGCTTTTCACGAGTTGCTGAGAGGTTGGTGGCTGGAGTTCGAATCCTATAATGCTGAACATAGACAAGCCGAAGCTATTTACTGGGGGACCGCGAAAACGGTCATACGAGGTAGAATTATAGCTTACCACTCTACTATGAAACGTAAAACTACGTCACATTATCAGAAAGCCAGTACGCAATTACAATTAGCCTACTCTCGCTTCTTGCTCTCCCCTACTGACCTGACTAAAAAAGGATGGCAAGAAGCGAGACAGTCATATGAACTCTGGTTAGATAGACGAGAGAGGATGTACAGATCTAACATGGAGACGGACTTCTTCCGGCAAGGCAACAAGGCAGGACGCCTTTTGGCTAGATTAGCCAAGGGTAGTCACTGTCGATCCCATATCCTGGCCCTTAAAGACACCAGCGGTCATGTTCATAGGCAACCTCGTAAGATTAACGACGTTTTAGTAGATTTTTAGACGACGCTTTATAAATCTCCCACGACGAGTTCGCCTGTGGATTTTCTAAAAAGTCTGCACTTGCCGTCACTGTCCGATGACGACTGTGCTTCCCTTAGCGCTGTGATCACTAAGGAGGAGGTTGTTGCCGCCATAAAATCTCTAAGTAATGGTAAGGCTCCCGGGCCCGATGGTTACCCGGGAGAGTTCTATAAGATTCTGTCAGCGCAAGTCACCCCACTGCTTACTGATTACTTTAATTTTGTTCTGAGTACAGGCACCCTTTCCCCTTTGGCAAAACAAGCTCACATTAAAGTGCTCCCCAAACCAGGTAAAGACTTAACAGACCCAGGTTCATACCGACCCATCTCCCTGATAAATCAGGATATAAAGTTGATTACTAAGATCCTTGCAGACAGGTTGGCTGCTTTTCTCCCTGGTTTGGTGGGGACCCATCAGGCAGGTTTTGTGAGAAACAGGTAATCTGTAGTGAATATTCGCGCAGGTCTCAGGCAGTTTCCCAACCGGTGTTACTGACACTGGACGCAGAAAAAGCGTTTGATAACGTGAGATGGGACTGGCTGGGATCTGTGCTTGATGAATTCGGGATCCGAGGCAATTTTAGGACTTTTTTATCGGGGTTATATCAGGACCTCACAGCGCGTATTTACACGCCGGGCATACTCTCCCCACCCTTTCCAATGGAAAGAGGTACCCGACAGGGGTGTCCCCTATCTCCCCTTTTATTTGACCTAGCCATAGAACCCTTAGCAAAACACTTATTATTACCTGACGCCTTTGAAGGCATACATCTCCGTAACCACACCGTAAAGTTAGCAATGTTTGCCGACGATGTGCTCCTTTTTTTAAGTAATCCCGTGTCTGATTTGCCTCGCTTATTCCAGTTTTTCTCCTGGTATGGCTCATTCACGGGCTACAAGATTAATATAACAAAGAGCGAGCTCTTGCCATTGGGGAAAGCCGGTGCTCAGTTACATCCAGTAGCGACTTTACTAGGTCTGGTGATAGCCTCCTCCTTTATAACGTATTTGGGTATTAAAATAGGGAAGTCGGTCGGCCAGTTATACTCCTTGAATTATACCCCGGTTATACGGAAGGTAGTCACCGAGTTGCAGTCTTGGCGCTCCCTTCCGCTTTCTTTCATGGGGCGCTGCCATTTGATTAAAATGATAAGTTTTGCTCGCTTGTTATATCCCTTACAAACCTTGCCACTCCTGATAAAGCATGCGGATGTTAACGCGCTCCAGGCGGCCTTTTCCAAGTTCATATGGAATGGCAAGCGGCCGCGGATATCTCTAGCAAAACTTATGTTATGCAAGGCGGAAGGAGGTGTTAACTTTCCAAACGTACTTGGATACAATTTGGTGAGTCTTTTCCGCCATATTAGGGATTGGCTACACAACTCCTCCCGCTTCTCTAATCTTCTATTGGAAAAGGACCTTGCTTTTCCGTGGAACCTTGTAAGCCTCTTGCATACTAACTTTACCAAATTACCCGCGGAAATAAAGCAATCCTGCATACTCCGTGACGATAGTGTCATGGAAAGTACTCAGAAAGATGCTCGGACTTCCTTTTCTGCTCTCCAAGCACATGCCGTTAGATAGACATCCAGAATTTTTGAGGGGCCAAAATGTAGACTGGCTGCGAGTTTGGCATGAAAAAGGTTTTAGCTGCGCTGGTGATCTTATGGATCCTAGTCAGCGACGTTGGCTTACGCCCCAGGAAATTCGGGCGAAATTCCAGTTGCCACTCACACATAATTTATATATTAACCAGGTTCATGCATTTTGTACCGCTAGGCTTAAAAACGTCAGGAGGGAATCTCAACCGCATGGGCTTGACGGGATTATTGGTGACAGTACTAATAAGGCATCCATATCTATCTTATATAATGCCCTAAGGAACGACTTCCTTAAGGTTGATCCCACAAAGCTTTTTCACAAGTGGGCACTACTGACCGGGGACGAGAATATTACCGAAGTAATTTTGTCAGGATGGGCGGTTGTCAGGAAATGTGTTATAAATGAGAGATGGCGGGAGACATACTTTAAACTTTCACATTCAGCATTATATGGATTCAACATTCTTCCATCGCCTTCCTTCCCTGATAGAATCACTGAATGTCCTAAATGTCACTCCCCCCTGACCAACCTATGGCATGGAGTGTGGACTTGCCCCTCCACAGTCTCTTATTGGACCATGATAATCACTTACATTCACACTTCTTACAAGATTAAACTTGATTTAGCTCCGAAGGTACTCTTATTTCACCAATTGAGACCCCCCGAATCGACATCGGATAGCAGAGCAATACCACAATTGGTTCACATCACTTTACTGATTGCTTTACGGTGCCTGTTTACCAATTGGTTATTGCCTCATGTACCTGACCTTGATATGGTAGTGGCACAGAAAAAACTCTTTTTTGGAATCGATAAGATTGATACGGAGAGGCATAAAGACTCTGGTTCAAAAAAGTTTTTCCAGAAATGGAGACCCTTTATTTTACAGCATTATGATACGCAGGCCATTCATGACATAGTGAAGCCCTTCCAGTTCACAAAATGGTATTGTAAGGAGTCGCTGAAAGGTACATTGGGGGCCTTACAGCTACCACATTGACTCTCTTTCTCTGTTACTCTATTTGCATCTTACTAAGCCCCTTTGCCATAGGGTACTGTGAGAACCTTTCTCTGTATGGTATGTTGGCCACTTTATACTTCTAGGGGTCTCCTCTTGTGTTCCTATGTCCGGATCTTTTTTGTTCTGATCCCATTGCCGGGCTATGTTTTCTCTATTTTTGCTTTATATGTGTTATAATCTTGGTGTCTTGCGCGACACCTTATTGTTGTTTTTGCTCATTATTTCTGATAATCCAATAAAAATATTTGAAAAAAAAAAAAAAAAAGAAGGGTGTCAGGCTGTGAGCAGCTACATTCTGCTCCCTTGACACTTGGGGTATGTGCACAATGCTTAAAACAGACAGAAACTCCGTTGCGTAATCCGTCGCTCGCAGGCAGAATGAAATTGATCATTCTTTGGACGGAGGAAGGAATCCGCCGGTGCATAGAATGGAGTCTATGACGCGAGCGGAGATGCGCGCGCTCGCCGCCGTCCGCAAGTGACGGGTTACGCGACGGAATTTTCATCTGTTTTAAGCAGTGTGCACATACCCTTGGCTGGCAAACAAAAAGGAGAGTATGTAAGTTTGGTACGCACTACGCATCAGTTAGAGGAAAAGTTCAGCATGCTTTTAGATCCTAACAGCCTTTCAAAGTTATCTGCAGCTATTATAAGCAAATTGAGCTCGCAGATTCACTTTAAGAACAGAGTCAGAGAGGCTGAACTGTAAGCTGTCTATTTATCAGTAACTGTGGTTTTTGTCCTCTCCTGTGAAGAGCCTGTGTGGAAGAATCCATACAGTAATCATACAGATCATTCATGTGTCTTGCTAAGTGACAAATAGATCTCCAAAGACTCAAGGATACGTGCCTCACTGTAATATTTAGTGATAAAAGTATTAATATAAAGGTAAGGGAGTGAAATATGACATATGTTAACGGAACAGATTAGATTTGGTCGGAGTTTCTCTTTAAATTCAATGAACTCACATTTTATATTTTTTAATATGGCAAAAAATGAATGGTATTCATTTAATATTGAGAAGGAATTAATATTTTATATTTAATAAAGATGAGTTTTATAGCATTAATGTGCAAATTTGTGCTCTGGTCAGGGAGGGTAGCGGCGTCCTTTGGTAGACAAGAGAATGTAAGAATTTTAAACCTTCATCTGGATTTTTGCATGGTAATGATAAACGTTTCTGAAAAGAGGAGCAAGGCTCATTGAGATTAAAGGGACTCTGTACTATATACAAATAGTATTCATTTAACTGAAAAGTAAATCTATTGGCCATACTAAACAATTAAAAAAAATCATAAGTGGAAAAATAGATACATTTCCATTTTTCATCACAAATATTATAAATATAAAATCCTATAGATCACAAGATGCAAACATTTCATATCCAAATGAGAAGAAAGTTTTAAAATCTGCATGTCAAAAAACAAAACTACATCTGGCCATGAAGAGGGGTAAGAAGCCCAGTTTAGATAAGGGTAATTCAAGAGTAAACATAAGTGGATTCCTTTTGAAAAATGTTTTCCTCACACAAAAACACACTCAGAGTTTAGATGATGTCATGGCAAAATAGTTCTTGCATGTAATCATGAAGCTGAAATACTGTAGATTTGGTCACTTTCCTTTGATTACTACACTCTATAAGGGTATGTGCACACTACAGAATCCTGGCAGACAACCTGCCGTGGATTCTGCCGCTTGCGCCCACGTTCATCTCTACCGGTGGGATTGACTACCTTCTATGCACAGGCTGATTCCGCGGTCAAACCTAAGAATAAATAGGTTCATTCTTTGAGCGGACAGCGGAATCCGCCTGTGCATAGAATGGAGTCTATGGAACGGGCAGAGATGTGCACGGATGCGAGCAGCAGAATCCGCAGCGGGTCATCCTCCCGGATTCTGTAGTGTGCACATACCCTTACACTGGTGTCAAACTGGCGGCCCTCTAGCTGTTGCAAAACTACAATTCCCATCATGCCTGTCCAGGTATGATGTGAATTGTACTTGAGAAACAGCCATTGGACCACCAGTTTGACACTCACACTCTTTGGCTGGGTTCACACGCTGTAACTGTGCGGCTGTATTTTTTATGCGGCTGTAAATGTGCGGGTGAAACTCCGGCCGTGGGAAAAAATAGACATGCGGCTCAAAACATACGGTCATTTACTTGGAAATCTGGTTCAACTAAAAATAACAAATAAAATGTTAAGAAAGTGATGGAAACACCTCTGGATGCATCTGGGAAAGCAGGGAAACAGTTTACATGAATTGCTATTACCGGGGTTTGCGATCCTCTGCACTATAGCCGATGTGTCTCATGGTTAATATATTGAATTAATAAAACACATTTTCTGTCTAATAAAGTCCCTTTTATTGTTCAATAATTAAATGTAAACGATTCCATCATTTTGCAATTAAATATACTGTTAAAATAAATATATATATAAATAAATGTATATTTATATATATATTTATTTTTTGACAGTATATTTAATTGCACAATGATGGATTCGTTAGAATTAAATTATTGACCAACGAAACTGAATTTATTTAAACGAAAATGTGTTTTCTTAATTAAATATTAATTAGTACAGGAAACTCCATAAGCCGGTAATTCATATGCCGGCAATAGAGCATTCTGTACTAATCATCACTTAACTTTAATGAAAACATCAAATGTTTCTTCTAATTATGTTATGACAATAGCATTATTAGAAGAAACATTTAGAATTATATGTGCGCTCAGCTGATTGGCTGATCGGCTGAGCGCACATATAATAAGCCGGTCCGCAGCACAGTGACTTCATTGTGCTGCGGACCAGCGAAGAGACAACATCGGGGTGAGTATAGAGCTCTCCCCACCCCCTCCCCAGCACTGCACCCCTCCCAGCAAGGAAGGGGGGTCACTTAACCCCTTCCTTGCTGGGATGGGTGCAGTCTGACATCAGTCTGGCCCCCAGGGGGTTAAGGGGGATGCAATACATCCTCCCTTAACCCCTTGGGGGTCAGACTGTAAGCAGCGATCTGTAAAGATGCTGCATACTGTAAGGTGCACAACACCGCTCACAATGATGGGTGTTGTGCTCCTGTTTGTGTGTTTTTTGTGTGTTTCTCCCTTTTTGTTTTTCAGATATCGGTATCCTGGGGATTACGTCGGATTCCGTGGACTACGTCGATGACCAGCGTTTTTTTAATGTTTTTTTTAATAAAATGGTCAATGAGGGGTGTGGGGGTGTTTTTATTTGAATAAAAAAATTTGTAAACTTGTGTCTTGTCTTTATTTCTTTACTTTATAGACTTAGTAGTGGAAGCCGTCTAATAGACGGAATCCATTACTAAGTCGGGGCCTAGTGTTAGCCGGTATAAAATGGCTAACACTAACCCCCTATTATTACCCCAGTACCCAATGCCACCAGGGGTACTGGGAAGAGCCGGGTGCCAGTGGTCCCGGAGCATCAAAATTGGCGCTCCTGGACCGGGCGGCAGCAGGCTGGTAAGATTTAGGCTGGGGAGGGCCTAAACCAATGGCTCTTCCCACCCTGGTGTTACCAGGCTGCTGTCGTTTGGTTTTTAACCCGGCTGGTTATAAAAATAGGGGGGACCCTATGCGTGTTTTTTTTAATTATTTATTTATTTAAAAAAAAAAAAACGCATAGGGTCCCCCCTATTTTTAGAACCAGCCGGGTTAAAAACCAAGCGACAGCAGCCTGGTAACACCAGGGTGGGAAGAGCCATTGGTTTAGGCCCTCCCCAGCCTAAATCTTACCAGCCTGCTGCCGCCCGGTCCAGGAGCGCCAATTTTGACGCTCCGGGACCACTGGCACCCGGCTCTTCCCAGTACCCCTGGTGGCATTGGGTACTGGGGTAATAATGGGGGGTTAGTGTTAGCCATTTTATACCGGCTAACACTAGGCCCCGACTTAGTAATGGATTCCGTCTATTAGACGGCTTCCACTACTAAGTCTATAAAGTAAAGAAATAAAGACAAGACACAAGTTTACAAATTTTTTTATTCAAATAAAAACACCCCCACACCCCTCATTGACCATTTTATTAAAAAAAACATTAAAAAAACGCTGGTCATCGACGTAGTCCATGGAATCCGACGTAATCCCCAGGATACCGATATCTGAAAAACAAAAAGGGAGAAACACACAAAAACACACAAACAGGAGCACAACACCCATCATTGTGAGCGGTGTTGTGCTCCTTACAGTATGCAGCATCTTTACAGATCGCTGCTTACAGTCTGGCCCCCAAGGGGTTAAGGGAGGATGTATTGCATCCCCCTTAACCCCCTGGGGGCCAGACTGATGTCAGACTGCACCCATCCCAGCAAGGAAGGGGTTAAGTGACCCCCCTTCCTTGCTGGGAGGGGTGCAGTGCCGGGGAGGGGGTGGGGAGAGCTCTATACTCACCCCGATGCGTCCTCTTCGCTGGTCCGCAGCACAATGAAGTGACTGTACTGCGGACCGGCTTATTATATGTGCGCTCAGCCGAACAGCCAATCAGCTGAGCGCACATATAATTCTAAATGTTTCTTCTAATAATGCTATTGTCATAACATAATTAGAAGAAACATTTGATGTTTTCATTAAAGTAAAGTGATGATTAGTACAGAATGCTCTATTGCCGGCATATGAATTAACGGCTTATAGAGCTTCCTGTACTAATTAATATTTAATTAAAAAAACACATTTTCGTTGAAATAAATACAGTTTCGTTGGTCAATAATTTATTTCTAACGAATCCATCATTGTGCAATTCAATATACTGTCAAAAAATAAATATAAAGATAAATATACATTTATTTATATATCTATTTTTTTTAACAGTATATTTAATTGCAAAATGATGGATTCGTTAGAAATAAATTATTGATCAACGAAAGTGTCTTGATTACAAAGAAAATGTGTTTGATTAATTTAATATATTAACTATTAGAGGCATCGGCATTCGGCATCATTGCCGGCTATTTTTGAAGTACTCCGTACGGACCGCCTGTCAATCCACGGCCGCATATTCAGCCGCAAACAATGGTCTTGTTCATTTTTTACGGGTCCGTTTACGATAGGGCCGTAGATTCATACATAGTGTGCACTGTGCAGCCGCATATCCTATACTTCCAAGCATACACACGAACCACCAAAAATACCGCCGCACAATTACAGCCGCAAATACAGCCGCACTCTTACAACGTGTGAACCGAGCCTTTAACTGTAGAAAGGACTGTATTTGCAATGTGACAGTTTCCCTATTATGGGGCGCTAGGGACATGATACACCCTGCTCATCAGTATTTTCTCCAATTTGGGCAAAAATGTATGTGAGATTAGTCTTTTTTCTTTAGTCTCAGTCAAGCCCTTAGTCCAGATAGTTTGTCTATGACAGTGAATACGCCTTCATTGATATGTAAAATGCATCAAATTCTCATTGAACACAGGACAGAATCATTTATTTTATACACTCTGGCACATTAATGAAACCCAATGTGAAATGTCATTTGTATTTTTATAGAAAGTAGAAAATGTAAAATGAAAAAAAAAAAAAAAAAAAAAAATGAAAGAAAAGAAACATTTTTCTTTTCTCCAGTCATTGTGACCCCTTAACAGTATATTACACATAGATGAGTGTTCTTAGACAGCTCCACAGCACACCATGTAATTATGACACCTGAAACAAAACTTTTTCTTAGGATAACAGATGTACTTTGTCTACGATATTGGTCAAATTTGATTAGGTATTCATGTCAGTAATCTGTATTTATACGTTCATACTGCACATACCCCGTGCAGTAGGAATGTATTTATGAGGGGCTGTAGATGTGTGTGGGACTGCTGCAGTTAGAGTGGTCCCGCACACATCAGTGTCACTGTCACTGACTGATCGGGACCCCTGCAGCATGGTCCAGATTGCTTGTACCGACAGGCGGGGGTAAGCCACTTACCTCCGTCATGTCGGTTTGGCGTTCTATGCATACAGTTTGCTCTAAAGCAGCCTCTAATGTAATGATTGCATGTTTTACTTTAAAATAAAGTGTAAAAAAAAGTGTAATAAAAAAATAAGTTTTCAAAAGTATTTTTTTTAAAAACCTTATATAACCCCCCACAATAAAAGTTTAAAATACCCCCTTGCCCATTATAAAAATCTAAATATGTAATATAAGTAAATAAATAAACCCTATGACATATCGTAGCGTGCAGAATTATCCGATATATTAAAAAATAACATTATTGTTCCCACACGGTGAACGGCGACTTTAATGAAACCCAATTTGTATTTTTATAGAGTAGAAAATGTAATATGAAAAAAAGAAATTTTTTCATTTCTCCAGACATTGTGACCCTTAGCAGTATATTACACATAAATGAGTGTTCTTAGACTGCTCTACAGCACACCATGTGAGTAATTGACACCCTAAACAAAACTTTTTCTTAGGATAACAGATGTACTTTGTCTACGATATTGTTAACAATTGCTACATCTTCAGGTTCCCTGCCTAATGATCCCGTCCCCAATTCTTAGACAGACTCATCTTGGCAGTGACAGCCCACTCAGACGGCGATTGACTTAGCGGGCTTTCATTGTTGAGACAAGTCTGTCTCGGAAGTGGCAGTGGGATCGTTTGGTGGGGGGTCCAAAGAAACTGCAGGGGGACCCCAGGACAGCTTTGTGAGGTAAGAATAGGCTCTTTATTATTTTCTATATAAGTTCAGCAATATATAAAAACCTAAACAGCCGGAGTATCTCTTTAAAGTGAAAAAAAAAAAATATATTTATAGTTTACTTAAATCTTGTTATAAAATCACAAGAAACAACTCAAAAAGAAGAAAGGCAAGCTAAGGTCCTCAAGACAAGTTAGAAAGGAGATAAATTGTTGGATTGAGTGAGTATCAGGTTCGATAGTTCGGATTTGGATGCTCGAGGTTCGCTCATCTCTAGTATGGTTAATACATATTAATAAAAGAATATGCTCTGGTACCAGAAACTAAATACAAAATTTATAAAAATAAAATATGATATTAAAAATAAAAATGCAAAAAATGAGAATAAAAAAATGGAAAATGAAAAAATAAAAACGAAGAAAATTTTAAAATAAAAAAATGAAATGAAAATATGGTAATTCAATGTGTAAAAATATTTCAACAATTAAAGTGTAAAATAAGTTCATAGGATTTATCTAATTCATCCAAATAGGTGATCGCTAATTGCGTGATTCTAAACAGCGTTGTGCAGATAATACTGTCTCTTTATTAGGACTGCAGTGCATATGAATTAAAAAAATCATTGTAACATTCTGTAGGTTTGGTTACATAATAGTTGAAAGTTCATAGAGTAGATGGAGTTGTAAATTCATAGAATAGATAGAGTTATAAGCGTTAATTAGCGCCGGCTGTATTAAAACTTCTTTATGCAAGCCGTAATGAGTCACTCTGTAAGGTTCTGTAACAATGCTTTTTTAGTAATCAACGATATATGTATCACTTTGAGATATGTGGAGACTGGTGTAATGTACACCTCTCACTCGTCTGGCGCTGCAGTCTGATCTCAGGCAGTATCAGGCCCGGTAAGGGATTCCCACGCATGCACTGTTTCTCCTTCTGGCTGTCAAGCGCCTGCAGTGCTAACTGATGTTTCATATATAGAGTGGATGGTCTGCGCATGTACAGAGTAAATTGTTGCCCGTGGGAACTTGGCGCCAATTTCAAAATAAGCTGTTTGATAGTAAATGGTAGATGAATGAATGGATTATTAAATATTCCTGTTATAGGATAGCAATGTGGATTATAGGAAATTAGAATGGCTGGACGCATTTCGATGCCCTCTTGGCATCTTTATCAACAGCAAGATAATAATAATTCTGTGGAAAAATCATGTATATTTATGCAGAAAGGGTCTGTCCTGATTGGGCCTTCCTTAAATAAGATCGGACGTAATGGACAATCTGGAATGGATTATTTCTAACCTGGTAGAAAACAAAGAGAACCATGTGTGGCAGATACTGGCTTGCTCCAGTCTTCCTTCTCCCAGGGCCAAACAGTTAGTCCTGGGTGAGAGGGGTACATTACACCGGACTCCATATATCTCAAAGTGGTACATATAGCGTTGATTACTAAGTAATCATTGTTACAGAACGTTACATAGTGACTAATTAAGGCTTGCATAAAATGAATTTAGCTGGCACTAAATAACACAATTAATGCTTATAATTCCATCTACTCTGTGAACTTTCAACTATCATGTAACCAAACCTACAGAATGTTACTGTCAGGACTGTATCTTTGCGGAGCATTATGCGCCCCTCGGCTCATGCTGTGCGGCCGAGAAGGTGCTGATTTTCTTGCATTCTATTTCCGTGTTTTGTTTTGTAGTGTGTAAACACTGGTTATTTGCTCACCTTGAGAGACACACCCGACTTCACCTGCTCAGTTCTGTCTGGCCATGTCTGGGTTAATCTGTGTTTTGGTTCTGCTGTGACTGACAGGTCTTCCTGCCAGTGGATCTGTTTTGTTCTCAGGTGTCTGTGCTTGGAGATCAGGGGGATGGTCCAATGATGTTCTGGATCAGAACCCTGGCCTCCTATATAACTTCCTCAGTCTGGGATATCATTGCTGGTTATTTACTTAGTCTCTGCCTGCTTGAGTTCTGCTATTATCTGTCGTTTCTCAGACCCTTCTGCCTTGTGTTCTGACCATCCTTGCTAGCCGCCTGCCCCTGACCATATTGCTTGTTTTTTGACTCTGCTTATTGGATTGTTATTTTGTATTTTTGCTGCCCGATTGTTGTGACCCGGACTGTCGACTATTCTTCATTGTGTTTTGTCTGTCTGTCTTGTCTTTGTGTCCCACCTAGCCAGTGCAGGGACTGCCGCCCAGTTGCTCGCCGCCATCTTAGGGCGGATTGTGGCAAGTAGGTAGAGGACAGTGGGCAGGGCTGAGCTTAGGGCTCACTGTCTAGTCTTGTCCTGCTGTCCGGTTCCTAACAGAATAACGAGCCCTACTTTTTTTTTTTTTTCTCCACCTTGCTATGGACCCCATGAAAGCTCTGGTTGAGCAAATGCAAAGTCTCAACCAGCTTGTTCTGGACCTTACGCAACGGGTGCAGCAGGTAGAGTCTTTCCTGGGCCAAAATGCCATGCTATCTGCTGCTGTTCCCCCAGAACCTCCAGTGCAGCTTCCTGATAGGTTCAAAGGCGAGAGAAAGGCCTTTCGAATCTTCAGAGAGGGATGCAAGTTGTTTTTCAGACTTTGTCCCCGGGCCTCTGGGGATGAGAGCCAGAGAGTGGGCATTATTATGTCACTCTTACAAGGACCTCCGCAGGAGTGGGCCTTTTCTTTGCCTCCAGATGCCACGGAATTGTCTTCTGTGGATCAGTTTTTCTCTGCATTGGAATTACTGTATGATGACCCTGAAAGGGCAGCAGCAGCTGAGAGGCAGTTGACAGTTTTGAGACAGGGCAAGCGACCAGTGGAGGAGTATTGTGCAGAGTTCCGCCAGTGGTGCGTTCCATCCGGATGGAATGATCCTGCGCTTAGGTGCAAGTTTAAGCAGGGGTTATCTGATGGCATAAAGGATGCCTGGACAGGAAGCCCAGATCCTTCCACCCTTAAGCAGGCCATGAATTTAGCTATTCGCATAGACCGTAGGCTCCGTGACAGACATAGGGAGAGAGTAGGCTCTGACCCTTCTAAGACCTCTGTTCCCTGCTCTGTCAAAAACTCTGTTGCTATCCCTGATATTCATGAGGACGAGCCCATGCAGCTGGGACAATTGGACGCCAGGACCAGGCGAGAACACCGGAGACACAACGGTCTATGTTACTACAGTGGTGACAGCGGCCATTACATCAGTTTCTGCCACAAGCGGCCCAAGCGGCAAGAAAACCAGCACTCAGATCATCAGCGTTCAGGTGACTCCCAGGAAAGTCACTTGGGCGCACAGGTACCCTCCGGCGAAATAAATGTTTCTAGTTCTGCTGTACCTTATTTGCCTGTATCTGATGTGAATTTATCATGTTTTTCTGCTCGTCCTGTCAGTAAGCCTGTTCTCCATGCCATGGACTCGTCTTCTGATGAATGGGAGTCAGATGGCAATTTTCTAAGTGAGGTTGAGTCCTGTGAGGCTCCTGAGGCCCCTCATAAAAGGGGGGGTACTGTCAGGACTGTATCTTTGCGGAGCATTATGCGCCCCTCGGCTCATGCTGTGCGGCCGAGAAGGTGCTGATTTTCTTGCATTCTGTTTCTGTGTTTTGTTTTGTAGTGTGTGAACACTGGTTATTTGCTCACCTTGAGAGACACACCCGACTTCACCTGCTGAGTTCTGTCTGGCCATGTCTGGGTTAATCTGTGTTTTGGTTCTGCTGTGACTGACAGGTCTTCCTGCCAGTGGATCTGTTTTGTTCTCAGGTGTCTGTGCTTGGAGATCAGGGGGATGGTCCAATGATGTTCTGGATCAGAACCCTGGCCTCCTATATAACTTCCTCAGTCTGGGATATCATTGCTGGTTATTGACTTAGTCTCTGCCTGCTTGAGTTCTGCTATTATCTGTCGTTTCTCAGACCCTTCTGCCTTGTGTTCTGACCATCCTTGCTAGCCGCCTGCCCCTGATCATATTGCTTGTGTTTTGACTCTGCTTATTGGATTGTGATTTTGTACTTTTCTGCCCGATTGTTGTGACCCAGACTGTCGACTATTCTTCATTGTGTTTTGTCTGTCTGTCTTGTCTTTTTGTCCCACCTAGCCAGTGCAGGGACTGCCGCCCAGTTGCTCGCCGCCATCTTAGGGCGGATTGTGGCAAGTAGGTAGAGGACAGTGGGTGGGGCTGAGCTTAGGGCTCACTGTCTTGTCTTGCCCTGCGGTCCGGTTCCTAACAGTTACAATGATTTTTTAATTCATATGCACTGCAGTCTTAATAGAAAGTTTTATTTGCACATCGCTGCTTAGAATCACGCTATTAGCGATCACCTATTAGGATGAACTAGATAAATCCTTTGAACTTACAGTATTTTACACTTATTTTAAATTTTAATTGTTGAAATATTTTTACACATTAAATTACCATATTTTCATTTCATTTTTTCACATTTTTTTTTACATTTTTTTCACTCTCATTTTTTGCATTTTATTTTTAATATCATCTTTTATTTTTTCAATGATCTCAGTTGCATAACCATACCATATGTATCTTCAAAAAAAAAGACCTTGTATTTTATATCTAATTTCTGCACATCGATTATACTGACTCCATCCAACAATTTATCTCCCTTATAACTTGTCTTGAGGACCTTAGCTTGCCTTTCTTTTTGAGTTGTTTTAATCCTTGAGGTACAGGATATTAAGGTTAACCTCACCAAGCTAGTGGCAGTTGAACTCACACTATCCTCTATTCTCATAATAAAATCACATACGTTTATAACAGATTCTTTATGATTCTCCAATTCTACAAAATATCTTAACAAATAAGATTAGTAATATTTATTCCATTGTAAAAAATGATATACTTCTTGTTTAAAAAAAAGAACTGGTACGAGACAGAATGAGTAACACATGAAAGTGATGAGATAAGAAGGAAAGGTGGGTGGAAGAACAAAGAACAGAAAAAGGAAAAAAGACATTCTGCCAGCTCCCTTGAGATATTTTGTCCATGCACTTAAATGCAAGTGAAGAATCTTTCAAAGGCCAAAGATACCCAGGTAACCAGATGTTTTTTTTTTTTTTTTTAGTCTTAACAAAACAGTATTTGTAATAAAAGAGCATACAATGACAATACTCATTAAAACTCAAATAAGCTTAGCAGTCACAAAGAGATTCATATATGTATACACCAACTGATCCGTGCGAGTTCAGTTCACTTTATTGAAAGTGTTTGCAACTCCATCAGAGAATACAGAGTCTATTCTCATATTGCGTGAACTTTATGAAAGTGTCCGGGTTCAGCAACTACTCCAAACCTAAACGCTCCCACGTCTAGGGAGTCCTTGTAAACCTCCATGTTTTCCAGGCAGTCCTTAGGCTGCCTCCACCTTTTCCAGATGCAGGAAGTTAAATGACTAGCGTGCGTGTTAAAAGAAGTTGCCGAACCCGGACACTTTCATGAAGTTTACTCAAAACTACTTGTAGGCACATGTAAGTTGTAGTAAATGTGGCACACAAAAAGGGCAAGCCCTCTTCATCTTATGTCACTGAACCCTTCGCACCTACCTGGTGAGTGACATGCAGACCTGGGAAAATGATGCAAAAAGTTTTTGCGCAGTTTCATGTCCCTATTTCCCAGGCCTATGCTAAGCGCATGCTTGATAAATTCCCCCAAAGAGTGCCTATAGCTATAGGGTTTCTATATGCCTTTGCACTTTTTCCCTGTATTTATTTCTGTATCTTACTAATTCTTATAGTAATCAGTTAATGTGTTTAATTGCTTAATAGAGATAAGCGAATTTACAGTAATAAAGCGAAGCACTCCTTTATCGCTGCAATCCACTCATCAGCCTGCTGTCTTTTAACTCACTGAGACTCCGTGATGGAAAAAGCTGGATCCAGTCCTCGGAAACTTCTCCCACTTTCCCAGGACTGGATCCAGATTTTCTCAGCTTCAAGGGGAAAGCAGCACAGAGCGGCAGTGAGTTAAAAGGGAGCAGGCTGATAAATGCATTGCAGCGATAACGGAGCACTTCGCTTTATTACTGTAAATTTGCTCATCTCTATTGCTTAAAGTGTCACTGTCGTTTTAACTTTCAAAATCTTAATCAACTGTAAATGTTAAATAAAGCAAGTTTGCAATAGACATTCATTATTTTTTTTGTTGTTAACATGCTGTAAAACAAAGCTGAACTTACCAGAAATCCAGGTCCAGTCTCCTGAAGGCAGATTTTCTGACATTGGCTGGTGAAAAAAAAACGACTAAACACAGAAGATCCGGCCAGTGTCGGACTGGGATACCTGGGGCCCACCAGAGGAAATGATCCTTGGGGCCCACCAAAGAAGAATCTGTAAAAAGCCACATATTGACCCGGCCCTATCCTGGATTCACCTGGCTCTGCGACAACTCCCTTGTGAATGACATGTTTTCAGTTGAACTATAACTCTCAGAATACCCTACACTTATGAAGCTTTAATGAAGTTGGGAGTTGTAGTTTTTTAGACAGAACAAACCTTTAATAATTAATTGTTGTGCAGAAGCTTCTGGTGGCCGTAATCTGTTATAACCATCAGCCCTCAAGGTCCAGCACTATACAGTGGCAGCTCATATGTACTACAACTCCCAGCATATCAGTAAATGCTGGGAGTTGTAGTGCTTGCAGCTGTTGTACCTGGAGGATTCTTGGTGTATTGTACACTGAATGCTTTGTGGGAGATCAGAATATATAATTACGTGGGGGCTCAGTGTGTGGAAGTGACCCCAGAAAAGCACTAATATGCATATATATATATTCACCATACTGTACCTCTCAACATACCATCACACTGTTACTGACCATATCATCCATCATCATACTACTACTCCTTCATCCTCCTGCACCTCCATCATCATACTACTACCCCTCTCATCCTCCTGCTCTTCCATCATCATACTACTACCCCTCTCATCCTCCTGCTCATCCATCATCATACTACTACCTCCTTCATCAAATTCCTGCACCTCCAAGATCATACTACTACCCTTTCATCATCATCATACTACTACCCATTCATCTTTCTGCCCCTCCATAATCATACTACTACCCCCTTCATCCTCCTGCCCCTCCATTATATTACTACCCCTCCGTCATCCTCCTTCCCCCTTCACCCTCCTGCCTGTCCATCATCATAGTAGTACCCCTCCCATCCTTTTGCCCCTTATCAGCATACCAGTACCTCCCTTATCATTCTCCTGCCCCTCCATCTGTATTTAAAACAAAAATCAGCTATACTTACCTCACCTGTATGGTTCCTCTAGTGCCCCAGTGACTCCTCTCCCTGCTCTGCTTGAGTGAGATTGCGAACGCCGGAAGGGGCGGGGCTTCCTGCGGCGGAGCTTCCCGTGACTACCCAGGACATGGTTTTTCCGGGGCTGTCTCCTCAGAGTCGGGCAGACCCAGCAAAACCATGTATTTATCCTGCTGCAGCTGGGGGCCCACTGAGGACAGGCAGCATCATCCTATGGCTGGCTCAGGGCCCCAGCTGCTGGATAGGCAGTGGGAGTGGGGGAGGGGCCCATCAGAGGATCCTCCGGTCCTCCGTTGGCCCAGTCCAACACTGGATCTAGCCATCTAGTCAATGTGTCGATCAATCACATGACTGCCTTCTCTCTGTGAGCGCTCGGATGGCCTCAGATACACAGGACTTCCTGTTTTTTAACTGTTTCCTGTTTTTTTAGAACAAAACACAGTAATCACTGAACTCAAGGAGAACAGCGAAAAAAATTCCAATGAAGTACTCAATCAAGAGTCTCCACTGATGCCCCCCAAAATTTAAATATGCAAAACAAGAGTCCGTGGAGCCTCAGTTACGAGTCTCAAAACACGGGATAGCCAGATATCTCTAGCCTGTTGCCAACGGGGTGCCTCCATGATGGGGAGAGCACCACACCACCCTGATAAATAACCCCTTAAGTCCCACTCGGTTGCGAGTATTGGAACATAGACAGGGAAACAACAGGGTGGCCCCTTTTGTCAATGTCTAACTCAAGGTGCGAGTATTGCGATCATGACAAGGGCTTGCAAAGGCAGGCTTCCACCCACAGACAGCCGTTTCGGGGCAAAAACCCCGAAACGGCTGTCTGTGGGTGGAAGCCTGCCTTTGCAAGCCCTTGTCATGATCGCAATACTCGCACCTTGAGTTAGACATTGACAAAAGGGGCCACCCTGTTGTTTCCCTGTCTATGTTCCAATACTTGAAACCGAGTGGGACTTAAGGGGTTATTTATCAGGGTGGTGTGGTGCTCTCCCCATCATGGAGGCACCCCGTTGGCAACAGGCTAGAGATATCTGGCTATCCCGTGTTTTGAGACTCGTAACTGAGGCTCCACGGACTCTTGTTTTGCATATTTAAATTTTTGGGGGCATCAGTGGAGACTCTTGATTGAGTACTTCATTGGAATTTTTTTCGCTGTTCTCCTTGAGTTCAGTGATTACTGTGTTTTGTTGGTTGATTTTTCATTGCCCCAACTAGCCAGAATCCTACCCCACACTGACGAGGGGCAAAAACCCCGAAACGGCTGTCTGTGGGTGTAAGCCTGCCTTTGCAAGCCCTTGTCATGATCGCAATACTCGCACCTTGAGTTAGACATTGACAAAAGGGGCCACCCTGTTGTTTCCCTGTCTATGTTCCAATACTTGCAACCGAGTGGGACTTAAGGGGTTATTTATCAGGGTGGTGTGGTGCTCTCCCCATCATGGAGGCACCCCGTTGGCAACAGGCTAGAGATATCTGGCTATCCCGTGTTTTGAGACTCGTAACTGAGGCTCCACGGACTCTTGTTTTGCATATTTCTGTTTTTTTAGAAAAAAAAGTCAGAAAACAGGAAGTACCGTGTTCTCCATGACAACTAAATAATAAATGTAAATTGCAAACTTGCTTTATATCAGATCTGCTGATGATTTATTTAGATTTTGAAAGTTATAACAGTGACATTTAAAACCCTTTGAGGACCAGGCCCAAAATGACCCAGTGGACAATTTTCTTTTTTGCGTTTTCGTTATTTCCTCCTCCCCTTCTAAGAGCTCTAGCACTTTCATTTTTTCTATCTAAAGGGCCATGTAAGAGCTTGCTTTTTTTCAGGAATAGGTGAACTTTGTAATGGCATCTTTCATTCTACCATAACATGTATGATGGAACCCCCAAAATATTATTTATGAAAATATAAATTGGTGAAACTGTAAAAAAGAATGCAATATGGTAACCTTTGTGGGGTTCCTGTGTCTACGTAATGTACTATATGGTAAAAGTGACATGATAGCATTATTCTATAGGTCAGTCCGAACACAACCATATGCAGATTTACTCAGATTCTCTAAAGTTATATATTTTTTATGAAATTCTTTTTTTGCAATTAATTGTGCCCTATTGTGACTCTTATAACGGTTCTAGTTTTTCACCTTCGGGGCTATATGGGGTGTCATTTGTTTGCGCCATGATCTACAGTTTTTATTAATACCATATATGTGTAGATCGGATGTTTTTATATCGGCTTTTTTATAATTTTTTTATATAAAATGTAACAAAAAAATCGGCAATCCTGGCACCTTTTTTCCTCTTTTTGTTTACGTCGTTTGCGATGACGATTGTTATATTTTAATAGATCGGACAATTAAGCATGTTACAGTAAATAAGATGTTTATTTAATTATTTTTATATGTTTTATTTAAAAAATGTGATAGGGGGTCATTTTTCTTTTTATTGGGGGTGGGGCTTTGCTGTATTTTTTAAAACATTTTAATTTTTTTTTCTACACATTTTAAGTTCCTCTGGGGGACTTTTACATGCAATCATATGGCATAGCATTGATCAGTGTTATAGGTGCTCTGCTAATTGAAGCTGCCTGCGGCAGACTCAATCAGCAGAGTGTTGATCGGACAGTACGGAGGAAGGTAAGAGACCTCTGGCGGTAGGACTGCGGGGGTCCCGATCAGTAAGTGACAGGAGCTACTCCTGTCACTTACACTTAAACATGGTGTTTAAGGGGTTAATGACAGGCTGCAGGCTGATTTAGATTTTGAAACTTATAACGACAGGTACAGTTTAAGAAAGATTACACTTTAATTAACAACTTAGAATATCACTTTTCTTATCTTCTCTCTTCTCTGTTAAGCTCGAATGAGCATAAATTAGTATGTGACCTGTCAACTATATCTGGAGGAAGATCTTTTTTTGTTAAGCGCATTTACCATTTATTTTGATGCATTTAATTAGATAAGGGATACATTAAATGCCTTCTTTTTTTTTGCCGCTTACTTATTTATATCCGCAAGTACAATTGGCATTCACTGCAATCCATTTATATTCTTATGGAAATGTGGTCTGAGCTAACAGACTCTTCCAACAAACCTGCCAGAGACCAATTTTCTGCTTCTCAATGTATCACTGAATTAATATTCTTTTGAAAAGGAAGAAAATGTAAGTCAAAATATTTTGCTCATAATTGGATGGTTTCAGGGGTAAATGGGCGGTGGTACTTGCCAAGATATTGTCAATACACAGCAGCTGCTTGGTAAAATGGAATCAGGTTTAATTCCAGCTATTAGCAAGAGAATGATGTAAATAGCAAGGACAGGTTAAAGGGTTTCTGATGTCAGAGAGAGAACATAACAGTGAAGGATTAGCAGTGACAGAAATCTCATAAATATTAACACTATAAAAAAAGGAAGACAAGGACAAAATAGTGTCTAAAAGAACAAGATAAGGGAAAGAACAAAGCATCACCTGTCTTTACCAGTTTTTTTTTATCCCTGAATAATGTGCAATAAAGAAACAGTATCTATGTTTTATTAGTCATAACGGAAATTTGTTAGTATATTGATTATATATATAATTTCTTTATGCAAGCTCCAGCTACTGTTTTGAAACCATTGAGACTACTAATTTTGTTCAGGCAAGACTAAAAATGTTATACTGTTTGGTAAAAAAGTTCCTTTCGGAATATCATATTGCTGGCTTAACCCTAGGACCCTCAAAAATCAGAAGAATATATAGACCATGCTGTTTGGTGAAGTAGCATAAAGGGCCCATTCAGACTACGGAAGCCCTGCAGAGTTCTGCCACAGAGTTCCCCACAAGTTCTGCCGCTCACCTCCGCGTTCTCCAGCTTGCATCTCCACCCGTCCCATAGACTCCATTCTATGGTCAGTTTATATCTATTGTGCTGTGACTGATACTGCAGGTCAGCCCCATTCAAGATGTTAGCCATGGATCTAATAATCCTTCTACATTGTGTGGCGGGGCTTTTATGGATTTGACTTGGGTTTTCCTTAGCACATCCAAAAGATGATCAATCATATAGAGATCTCATAAATTCACCTTGAACTATGTGCCATGTACCTTAAAACTGTTTGAGCCCATCATAATTCTAAAAGTGGCCAATGCTTTAGAGAATACAGTTACCTGGAAGTGATGTACAACAAGATGGCCTACAAGAATGTCTTTACATGGGTAGTATACCTCAAAATACCACCAAACAATGATACTCACATGCTCATTTGCAACAGTGGCATGCAGTTCCTGTTGTTCTGTTTGAGTTGTCACATGTCCCTAGGCCTTGCTGGAAGGCTACAGAAAATCCTAAGATAAGTGCTACAGAGAACGTGTTATCCATTCGTCTTTCTTCAGACTAAACAACACTTATCTCCTTTCTCTGGAGCTGCAATAAGACTATGTTATCATCACATATTAGTTTTTCATCTCAAGACAGGACTTAATAAGATCATCCTCAGGGGTTCAATAACTTTATGCAGGAACCATTATGGGTTCCTGGCTTAGGTCTAGGTAGGTGTAAAATGTATGGCCATAATGGTAGGTGTAAATGGACGAACCTCCTAACCACTGTTTATAATTAAGTATGATTGTAACAAAAATGATAAAGTCATAAATATCACAAAATACAGCACAATAACATGCATACATAAATGAATAGTGGAATAACATTATATTTCACAGGATCCGTCCAAAAAACAGCCTTAGGGTAGCTTCACACGTACCGGATCCGCAGCGGTTTCACTTTGCGAATTTGCAGCAAAATTTTCAATCCGCTGCAGATATGTGACCCGGCCCTTTTAACCCCCCGTATCCTGCCGGCCCGAAACATACATTACCTGCTCAGCGCCGCGGCTGTGTGAGGCTCTCGGCAAGAAATCCGCTGCAGATCTGGTACGTGTGAAGGCACCCTTACAAAGTCCTCTCTTTTAGATACTGCAGTAGGTCCTCTGCTATAGACAGTGG